>NC_091013.1:12370000-12970000 GCF_041296385.1 Aphelocoma coerulescens
GTTTGTGCTGGGGGTTGCCGTGACCCAGGTGCAGCCCCTTACACTTTGTCTTTTTAACCCACATGAGATTCCCATGGGCTGCTTCTCAAGCTTGTCCAGGCCTTCCAGACAGCATCCCATCCTTCAGGTGTGTCAACTGCACTGTCAGTTTGATGTCATCTGCAAATTTGCTAAGAGTGCACTTGATACCTCCATCTATGTCATTAATGAGGATATTAAATAACACTGGTCCCAGTAGAGACCCCTGAGGGACACCACTTGTCACTGATGTCCATTGGGACTCTGAGCTGTTGACCACAAGCCTCTGGATGTGAGTGTCAACCACTTTCTTATGCATCTAACAGTCCACTCCTTGAACCTATCCAATTTAGAGAGAAGAATGTTCTGGCAGACCATATCTAAGTCTTTAAAGAAGCCAAGATAAATAACATCCGTGGCCATTATCAAGGACAATGTCCCTACCAAAGTCACACAGAGGCCCTTATTTTTGCTTTATCTGTTCCCCCTCCTCCAGAAACTTAGTCTAAAAAAAGTGTTTGGTTATTACTGGTGGAATGCCTGTTCATACGAAATGATAGAAAATGTTTATGTAAAATTATATTTTAAAAAACAAACACAACAAACAATCCCAGCCAGAACCCTCCAAGGAAATTCACTTCCATCAAGAGAAGACTGACTGACAGACTGACTGGCATGCTACCATACTGAGTACTAAACTAGTCTCATAAGAAACCACATGTGCTTTCTACCCCCTCACTAAAATATGCTAGTCTTATCAGAAAAAAAAGAAAAATATTCCTGGTGGTGAGAATTTCCTTACCTTTCATCCTGACATACAAGCACAGATGTTGACTGCATCAAGATTGGACGTCAACATTCTGACTGGACATCAAGAAATGAGATGTTGGAATAGCCCAATCCCACCTGGCCTCCAGGGAATATTAAAGAGAAGCTTATGGTGTCCCAGATTGTGGGAAGTATTAGGTGCCTCAAAAAGGTGAAAGGAAAAAAGAGAAGCCACTGAGCTTACTCAGTAGGAAGCCTTTGATTCTTAATCTTATATTTATACAAATTCCTGCCTCCTCTGTAGTGTAGACCCCCACAATACCATTGCTAAGCAGTTGTGGTGGAGACCAGAATAAGAAGCAGAAAGCAACAGTGACATCCACATCCACCTGCTTAGTAAGACCTAGCAGGTGGTAAACCTGAAACTCCTCCAAAATGAACTTATATAGAAAGTCTACAATAAAAAATAGCATCTGCCTATGGTGTAATTTGTCCCAGAAAAGTCTATCCTTGCCTTGTCTCTCTAGACTGCAAAGGAGCCTAGAGCTACTAACCTCTTAATTAAGATGCTTTGGTTAGGGCACTTGAGTTAGGGGTGCAGAACAAAGTCTGTAGCCCAGTGTGCTGGAGGAATTTAGATGTCATTTGCATTTAGCATTGTTTTTGAATAATGATGTCAGATTTAGACAACTGAAATATGCTTAAGTCTTGTTTAAGGCAAGCTGCAAGCCTGCAGCATTTTTAGGGAAAATTGACATTTTTTTTATTTTATTTTTTACGTGCTTCCATTTTTCTCTGGCATGGAGCACTCACAACGGTTTCTCTGCATGTCTAATGGAAGGCTGAATTTTTATTCCTTTTACTATTGTTTTTGTCTTCTCTTAATTTTCTCAAGTAAAAAATTTTTAATAGTGGCTTTTGACATAAGGAAAGTGTGCATGTGATTATTTTTACTGGACTACATTAAAATTGTAATCTGATTTTTTAAATTGTAAGAAATTCTCTTTGTCTGAAAAATGGCAAAAGCTGAACAGAAAAGCTGAAAACAGAGACAGCAGGCAGCTAGTTGACAACCAGTTTTCTGCTGATTTTTCTCAAAAAAAAAAAAAAAAAGTAAAGTTCCTATACCAGGAACTTGTCTATGTAAGCTAACAGTAGACCTCTTCCCCCTCCAAAAGGGGAAAATCCCCAAAAAACTGAGGCAATTACATTTAAAGGGACACTGAAATACTACGTCAAGAATTAATGTCTTTTACTGATACAGAAACTTTAGCTATGCTTGCCAGTATTATGTACGGTTGCCTAAAACCATGCTGGGTGTGTGCACTAGCTGTCATGGAGTATGGAAGTTAAACACTGGCCTGTCTGGTGCTTGCCAGGAAAGTGGCTGGGTGGCTGGGGTTTGAGAAACCCCAAGGAAAGGGCCATGGTAAGACACTTTGTGAAAAACTTGCTATAAATACCCAATTAACAGCAAGACTCCTGTGCTGCTCCCTTGTTGGCAGAACAGGTATTTTTGAGGATCTGCATTCTTAGCAACATTATCTTAGCAACATTATCTTATCTTATCTGATTAAGAACACTGGCCTTATCCAAATCAATCTGTTTCTCATTTGGTATTAGATGTATTCTCGTTTGGTATTATATGTATTCTCATTTGGTATTTATATGTATATTTATCCTGCAAATATAAGATACAAATTCAAATATAGAAAGCCAAGTAATCTTAAGAATATTTAAAGGGAAATAAAAAGCTTATGTTGGTCAAATCCATTCCTTATGGAAACCTCAGAGGAACATCTATGCAGCAAATGTGACAGGTGTCAGTTGAAAAGACTGCTTTTAGTTATTATTACTATTCTGTCACCATTTTATGGTGACAGAAGACAAAGAGAAGAATCATCATTCTAGGTGCTAAAAGCGACATGTAAGTATTTTTGGTGGGAAAATGCAACATGGTCTGCACTTAATGGTAGTTCCACCTGCAGCCACCGTCTTTCTGTTTGTAGCAGTACAATTAATATTTTCCCAATCAAAAGTGTACAAGAAACAGCTTCATATGCTTCCAAGAAGTCCATGTTTTATCCTGATTGAGTATACATGGGTATCATTATCATCTTTTGATGTTTTGGTTGTAAAAACATCATTTTTTTCTGTAACAGATAATGAAATACTTAAACAAATCACTGTTTTGTGGGTTTGGTTAGTTTGGGTGGTTTTTAATCTGCTTTATTCTTTTCTTGAAATGTTTTTAATGTGCCTTATAACATCTTCTGCAAGTGCTGAAGTAATATATTTTAGCTCTATTTTCTTAAGAACAGACTTAAAAGAAATGATGCTGATTGATGTTTTTGATATTTCCTAAATCTATACAGTCTTTGCTGTGTTCAGACCTGTGAGTAATGCAAACAGCTCCTTGAATTGCATATGTCAATGAAATGATTTAGCCCTGTCAAATTTGGCCTACATTTTTTTTTTAATTTTAAGAATGTAAATGCATTAGCATTTTCACATTTATAAGCACATGGTGCATAAATTGCACTTTTTCATAAAAAATTAGATTGTAAATTGACAAAAAATGCAATCTGAAAATCCTTTCCCTATGACTATATTCCTAAAATACTGCAGAATCTAAGATAATACTTTTAAACAAGATAACTTGCTTTTATAGCAGAGTGAATTTGTTCAGCATTTATAGAGTAGCACTCTGGGAGCCAATCTGTGCTGTCACAATTCAGTGACTAAATTCCTTGATTTTCCCTACTTAGGTAGCAAAAAAATAGTGTAGACACATGTCATGCAGAAAGCAATATAACAATGCCCTAATGACAATAAAATCCTTGCTGTAAATTTGGAACTGTAGAGTTTGCTCTTAAGAAGACACTGTCAGCATATAGAAGCATCAGGTCTTTATCAATTATTATTAATTTTATCAGGTGTTTTTTTTTGACTGGGAAGATCCCTTGCCCCTGTCAGTCCTTGTCACATGTTGTGGGCTCTGTTGTTGTCAGGGAACCTAGTACTTCTGAAAGATTAGATGAAATTTGGCCCCCAGACTGCAAAACACTCCTTTGAGTCAGGATCAATGTCTTATTTGGGGTTTCAGACTGAGAAAGTACTACAGATTTGACTTCTGAAGTTATTAATGTTCCCTGTTGCAGTAAGTGAGGGGCATCACTGTGGTATGGAGCCATTCCCACCCGCCTGTGAAGGTTCTGCATGGAGGAGTAAAGCACAGCTGTAACAGCCTTGTCTGAAGGCAGAATTTGATAATCGTCTGTAAAGTTATTTTACAAGAGACAGTGTAATTATTAAAACACAGACAGATCGTGCTTTGATATACTAAGCATACTGTCTGCACTTTCTCTGAGGCATTAGACAAGTAAATGAGAAATAAAAATAGATGCCTTGAGGGGGAAGAAAGATTCAAACTCTGCAGACTTCATTCATGGCCTGATTGCTCCCCCCAAATTCCCTGCCCCATTTGTGCCTCAGACTCCACAGAAAGAGAGATCCACAGCCAGAAAAGAGTGCATTTATCACAGCAACACTGCCAGGCAAACCATTGCATTTTAAGGAAGTTACACTGTAGTTTTCTACGATACACCTTTTGTTATAAAGTGTTTTATTTAGCCTACACAAATATGGATTGCTTCAGTTGATTTAATATATCTTAAGTAATTTATTCTTACGTAACTTATCCTGCCATTCCGGGTTTCTTGGAAAGCTTTTTCACTTCATGCAATGACTTAACACTGGTACTCAATAGGAATAGAAACAAACAGTTCTGTTTCCCTTCAGATTTCAGTTTCTTCTCCATGCTAGTTATATTGCTGGAGAATTCAGAGAGTAGCCAATGTTAGTGAACATCATCTTAAATATCATTAATATAGGCTGTGATCAATCCTTGTCCCTTGCACTTTGTGCCATGTAACTTCGTTATCTTAATACTTTTCTCTTTTTATTATTTAATAGTAGTAGGCCTTCCTTCACTTTTCAATCTCTGCAAGACTACTTGTGTGTATGTGAATCTCAATTAACTTTAAACCCATGTTCAAAGGAATATTGTATGAAAAAAATTCAAAAGTGCAGATACCTTGCTTCAGCTGGAATAAAATATGTTAAAATAGGACCTGGCCTTACCAAGACTCTTTGAAGAGAAAAGAGTTGTTCCCATAGTAATTACTAAGACATCCTAAACAAGGTCATCATATCCCAAATCTTATGATAAAGCTAAATTAACATTAAACTCTTGGTTATTTGCATTTATCTATAAGAAAGGTTAATACTTTTTCCATTTCAGATTGTTTTCAGACATTTTTATTCTATTTGTTTTCTGTTGGCTTTTTTTCCCCATCCACTTACAAGCCCAACTATTTTGTTTCTCTTCTTAGTACTGCTCTTCCTAATAAAAGCATTCTTATATCTGACACAGGAATGAATTTTTGAATGTACTTTTAACATACTCACAAAGCTGGCAACTGGGCTTATTTTCAAATCAACCTCTCGTGCAGGAATTGGTGTGCTCATTCAGGCTTTTATCCATCATACACACTTCTTCCTTGTTTCACCCCACAACAGGTTTCTCAAAGACTCTTCCACCACTGCGGGGACCACCTCCTGTTTGTGTCTCAGATGTCCAAATCTGTGAAGTCATTAAACTGTTGCCTGTCCTGAAAGCACATACACTTCTCCTGCTCTCATAGTTCCTTCCTGCCCATCTTCTGTGAGTTTTCATCTTGATTTTGGGAGACTGAAGAGCAATATATATGTACTCCAACATAAGATCTGATGAGATCTTGTGGATTTTACCACCTTTTAACTATTACCTGTTCCTGACCAGGAGGTTTCCCTGGTTCTGTCAGATGTAGCTCTTGAAATATTTGCTTGTATTTTACTTCTTGTCTTTTGGTGTGATCTGGAAGAAGCTTACAGCACTTTCTCTACCATTTACAAAGTTACTGTTTTAAACATTAGTGCTCCCTATGCTCCTGTTTATTGTCTAAATCATGTCTGGAAAAAGTTGAATAGTTTTTCTGTAAAAGAAGAAATTAACCCATAATCTTTCCTCTGTCTGCAACAGTCTCTTCTTTGAGATCCTATTCTTTCTCCAACCTATTTTGTCAGGAGTTTGCAAGCTTGCAAATTCTCAGTTCAGAAATATCTGTGGCAGCAACAAGGTCACCAGTAATCTCTTTAAGCAGCATTCCTTACTATTGCTCAGTAGGTATTTAGGTAAGTTTTACAATAAATTGAGGAATAACTCTATTTCTGTCATCAGCACTTGGAATCTGATAGACCAAGTAGCACAACTCTCTGGTGATTCAAGATTTCCAAATTTCAAAGATGGGTGAAAACAAATGTTGGGTTTTATTGTTTTATTTATACAGGAATTAGTATTCCCTGTAGCTTACTATAGTTAAGATCAGACAAAAAGAAGGAACAAATCAAATAAAGCAGTCATGTAATCATGATAATTTAAAGTAGGTAAAACCAGGAATAGTGTATAGGGTTTATGTAATATTTTTACTAGATAATGGCATAAGGACAAGTCTTTCTGCTTCTGGGATTCATTTTGATAAGGCTCAGTTCATGACCCCAAGTCTGAAAGAACAGAGTAAGAAAAGAGAACAAATTATCATCAGGTATCTGGACAGACACTATCAGATTGACTAACAATTTACTTTTAAGTCTGTTTATATCTTCCAGAAAAGTTGACAGCTGGATAATTAAACTATCTGACCCAGACGGGGTAGAGTAAGCTTTTAAGATAACTAGCCACAGATATTATTCCAATGAGTGTGCTCCAGTTTTACTTAGAGATATCTTTATAAATGCCAATGTTCCTCCTCTAAGTACAAACACACAACTGCCTTGATACTAAAACTCTCCCGCTAGCAGCATGAACTTAAGTATTCAAAACATTTAAATGTCTATCAACATTTAAACCATGACATACTGATCAGTACATACCATACTGCTCCTTCTAAAGAACCCAGAATCTCTGCTTTTCCTATCAGCAGCAGAACAGACATACCATATATAAGAAATCCATTTCCTTCTGTAAATCAGGTAGACACAAATTACTGTTAATGTGTTACTGTGAATGTTCCAACATTTGCTTTCTTGCTTGCAATTAATGTCAATTATTTTAGTGAGCTGCTATATATAGGCTTAAGTAGTAGTAGCAGTAGGAGTAATAGTGGTTATAATGAAAATAACAATAATTAGTATCAACAATAATAATAGAGGTCCCATTATTAATCTTTTATTTCATGATTTAGTGGGAGAAAAAAGGTATCTTGCAATTCTGGATAAAGTATTTTGGAGCAGTATTGCACTTGTTATCTTCTGTTTTATACTGTGAGTGTAAACCTTTGTGAAATGGACTGAGTTTTCTTTCTCTGCTTGTATTGGATTTGACACACTGTTTATGTCAACAGCAACTAGTAGGTGCTACCAGTAAGGCAGGGAAAAAACAATTATGCTGGTTCTTCAGATATATTGATACCAATAAATGAAAGAAAATTCATTGTAAGATTTTTATGTAGAATACAGACATATAGCATTTATAAAACATCTTTCATAAATCATTTTTTTCAATATGTGTATTATGTCCAAACTCTCTTCCACTTGTCCAAAGGTGAGATATCTCTACCCTGGAGTGTTTCACAAACACACCTACTCTGCACCATAATGCTACAACAGACTTGATGAACAGTGCCCTTCACAGAATTTTGTTTGTACTTGTGAAAAGTAGGAGGTAAAATATAAAATGCTGATTTTCATGTTTTACGGTAAAACTTTGGTTTCTCATATTTCCATTATACTTCATTTTGCATAGTGACATCTGTTAGTGATTTTGGGGATTGATAATTCTAAGTCTCCTGGATGGCTGATAACTGGAAATATGAAAAATTGAGGAAAAAGAATATATTTTTTTTTAATTTCAAAGCAACTGAAAAGAACTTCTCCAATAAATAAAAAAACACCGAATATTAATGAAAGTAACTTAAATACTATAGGCCATGAGATTAGAATAATACTTGCAAAACAATTGAAAATTTATTACTAGCTCTAAAATGAGAAGTTGAACCACAGAATTAAAATGTTTATATAGATATCCTCAGACTTTCTGTTAAAATTGATAATTCTTGATAAACAAATTACTGAAAGAGTTTATTAGATTCATGCAATAAATTTACCTAAAAACTTCCAAGGTTGACCAAAAGATTTTAATGTAATACAACGTGTTAAAAACAATCTAAACTTTAAATGATGAAATGCACTTTATTTTAAGAAACAGGAATTTATGTCCTATTTGTTTATATTCTAAAACCAAAATAAAGTAAACACTATTTATTTTTGAAAGCAATATCAACTTGTAGTTGTCTTCCAAAATAGAATTGTAACTTAGGGTTTAATTTAGCTTGCAGAAACTCTTCCTTAAGAGCAATAAAATTAGAGAGTGAATGACTGGAGAAAAGAAAACAGTCTATATGACTCTTTAGGGTTTATAAGACTGATAATTTGGGGGGAAAAGGCATTTTAAAATGCATTTTATTCATAAGTTGAACTTATTTATTATTTTTAGCTCTAATGGTGAAAAAGTTCTTTTTTATTATATCTTCAATGAGAATATTGCAGCAATTGAAGCTTTCAAAAGAAAGAGGGAAAAGAAAAACAATAACTTATTGTGAATTCCTGAAACATTCTTGACAATGTGTTGTGAGAAAGGGTGACAAGATAAGGAATATCTAAATCAAAGCAGTAAGTAGAGAAATTTTTAATGCCCATTTAACAATAAAGAGGTTTTAATTATTATTTTGGCAACTGGTTCTTATTATGCTAGTCCAACTTAATGAACACAGTGAACTTTATAACAAATATGAAGAGAATGCCATAAATATTTCTAGTTATATAGTTAAATTGGTTGTTGAGATTTGTTTAATTGGAAATTAAGAACCTCCTGGATCAGTCTAACTTTGGACCATCAAAAATTTTGAAAAAGTATTGCCCTGGCTAACACGACTTCCTTCTGGCATAAGATTGTGGGAGGAGTCTGTCTGATTTTACTAAGCAGTTTAAAGACTTTGAGAAATATCTATACATATTCCTTTGCAATTTTAAGGGCTGCCTTAAAACAGCATAATTCTGCCTATATCAGAAAGTATATTAAAATAAAAATATTACTTGGAGGATGTTATTTTTCAATGATACTCTATATTTTAAAGGCTGTAGTTCATGTTTTATTCCCGCTGCTCAGCCTGTGCAATGTGACTTTCATAGCTCTGACTTGGTTGAAATGTTATTCATGTTCAATAAGGCACTACCAAGTTGTAAGAGTTGCTTCCTTTGTAGTTTAATATTCTCTACTGATCTTTATGTCATTTGCTCAGAGTTAATTAGCAAAAGATTGGAATGGGGAATTCATAGAGGCTTTTATTAAAATTACGTTAAAGGGTTGGAAAATTCAGTGGAGACCTCCTAAATTGCACAGTATTGCACACAGTATTTTCACAGTGTACAGTAAATATATTTTTCTTTTAGGTTTTCATAGTAAACTTAATCATATATAGAGCACTGATTATCTATATGTTCAACTGGTAAAGAGAAAAATTCTTTTGGTGTATTCTTTAGATGTGATCTGCAGTGATCCTGTAATATGTTCTTAAGATTTCAAGTCTTAATATAGTGTTCCAAGAAAATTTTGTGGAAGGATTTCCCTGTTCACAGTAGCTGAAAACACAAAAGATGAGAAAACCTTTCCTGGTACAGGACATGTCCTAGGTTACTAATCTAAGTGTGATTCATTTTCTGAGTGAGCCCGTTCAGTTAATGCCCTGTCCCATAAAGCTAAATAGCCATTTATAGTGGTAGAATTTGATTATTTTCTCAGCCAGTAAAGAATTTCTAAAAGTTTCATTTGATTCATTTAAACATATTACTTATGAATCTTTGGTTAATTCTATATTCATAAGATATCTATCAGATTTTAAACTACTATAAAACCTCCTCATATTGCTCTAGGAATTACAAAGGAATTACAAAGGAAATTTCCAAGATGACCAATTACTCAGGATATTTTGAGTAACACCAACCTTTTCCCTTCCTCTTGTCTTTTCTTCTTGTTCTATGGTCATCTTTCTATCACAGTAAGGCGTTTTTTTAATTTCTTACAATTGTGCATCCTATAACGCGGTTTTATTGTATTCCTAGGTCACTTAATCTGTATAAACATTGTCAGTCTAAGAAATACATTTTAAAATCACTGTAATAAAAAGAGAAGGACAGGTAAAGATGAAAATATCACCCAGAACACAAAGTAGAGTGAAAAGATCCAGTCAACAGTTCACAATTTCTGTACTCCATAGGTAATCCAGTAATAAGTCCCCGCTCTTCTTCCAAGCTTTGAGTAAGATGGAAGCTCTGAAATAACCACTAATTAGAACTGGGAGAAAACGATACTACTAGTATATGGTATCCTTCCTTTCACC
The DNA here is from genome assembly GCF_041296385.1 of Aphelocoma coerulescens. NCBI lineage: Eukaryota > Metazoa > Chordata > Aves > Passeriformes > Corvidae > Aphelocoma > Aphelocoma coerulescens. The sequence goes on from NC_091013.1 coordinate 12,380,284, forward strand.
TTTTTTGTCCCCAGCGGAATAAGTGTTCAAAGATACAAATAAAATGCACTGGTTTGTGAGAATATCACTCAAAAACTGCATTTGCAAAATCTGGTATTGCAGTGAAAAGGCTGTTTAATTAATTCTGGGCTGATTGCAAAGCTTAATTTTGCTTCCAGACTTTTATGCAAGAAAACACTCCCTGGTGAATCTGAATAATAATTTCCCCCTTCTTTCTAAGACCTAAAATATCTGTGACTGGATCAGACTCAAGGCTGAACACAATCTGTACTGTCCCTGTCAGCCCAAAGTAGATGCTTAGGGAACAGTGTGAGAACAGGTACAAACCATTTCAGTTGTATCTCTAATTGCTCCTTTCCTTTCCTTTCCTTTCCTTTCCTTTCCTTTCCTTTCCTTTCCTTTCCTTTCCTTTCCTTTCCTTTCCTTTCCTTTCCTTTCCTTTCCTTTCCTTTCCTTTCCTTTCCTTTCCTTTCCTTCCCTTCCCTTCCCTTCCCTTCCCTTCCCTTCCCTTCCCTTCCCTTCCCTTCCCTTCCCTTCCCTTCCCTTCCCTTCCCTTCCCTTCCCTTCCCTTCCCTTCCCTTCCCTTCCCTTCCCTTCCCTTCCCTTCCCTTCCCTTCCCTTCCCTTCCCTTCCCTTCCCTTCCCTTCCCTTCCCTTCCCTTCCCTTCCCTTCCCTTCCCTTCCCTTCCCTTCCCTTCCCTTCCCTTCCCTTCCCTTCCCTTCCCTTCCCTCTTGGAAATAACACCAATGTTTAAATTTCTGGAACATTTTCAGCACCTATGTTTGCCATAAACTCACCAAAAATTAAGGACATTAACCTGAACTGTTCTATATTCAGTTATTTGAAATTTTTTCTCAGAAAAAGCTTGAAGGACTGATACACTGTTTATTGCTTCTTACCCAAGGAGTTCTACTTTTCCTGCTTTGTGGCAAGGGGTTTGAGTTTCACTGGATGCCTTGAAGCAGTCTGAGCCTGAAAGAAGTAGGGCTGCATAAGGCACCAGGCTACAACTGCATCTTGAGACATGGGACTACTCACAGTATGTGTTTGTACTAATGCTAATTTGGGAACACCTTCCATCATCCAGCAGATTATGTCTTTTGCCGTCCTCATTTTTTTCCTGATTTTCTCACTTCCTAAAATTGCCTTATGCATGTTTTGAAAAACTGTAGAGGTCTGTTAAAGTTTGCCAATGAAATTCGCTGAAAATGGTATCTGTTTTACATTGCAGAATTTGGCCAAGACTTTGCTTCCAAATATGAATCTGTCTTTCAGATGCCATGAGAGAAGATAGCATTCATAAAGACAACCAGGAGAGCTACTGTCAGTGAGGAGTGTGTCTGTGGAACGGGAAAGAAGAGAGCAGTGAACAAAGGAGAGCTATACAGCCTGGATGGGAAGAAGAAAACAGGCTGGAACTCAGGGAGTAAGGAATGGAGAAGAAGTAGCATGAGAGTTCCCTGTGGTAAGGAGAGAGATAAGAAAACTGGAGCAGAAGGGAGTAAGTATGGGGGAGAATCAGAGCAAAAAACTGGGATTATTGGGAGGACAAGTAGGTAAGGGAGAAAATGAGATGGATGCATCCTGAAAAGTTTATAAAAATATTGTTGCGAAGACAATTTATTAATGTGTTATAAGTGCCAGCTGTTCTGGTGATGAAATCCATAAAAAATCAAGATGTCAATAATCATGCTTCAGTGCAGAGTTCAGATAACATGGTAAATAAACTCCAGGGCCACATATTGAATGATAAGAGAAAAAGAGAAATATTGAAAAATTGTCTCAGGTATAAGCCTGTGCCCTGAGTGAGGCAGGTGTCCTGTGGAAGAACTAAAGATTGTATCCAAAAAATTAAAGATTGTATCATAACGTGTGCTCACAAAGGTTAGCAAATAACATTTGCATGGGCAATCTTAATTCTGACATTTCCTAAATATGAGTGTTAGATATTGCAATTGTAATGTTCTTACTGGCAGTAAAATTAGAAAACAGTTAAGCTGAGTTAAACGTAGAATCAGTGAAATCTTAGCTGCAATTGCTTGTGCTTCCCAGATGGTTTAAAGCTGTTGGTATACCTAGCTCAAACAAACAAACAAACAAAAAAAGGTATTGCTTTATTCCTTAGACGTAAAATACTGATGCTTTAAAAATAAGCACAACATGAGAAGTTCTACTGAAGATCTAATTAGTCTCTGAAGTTTTAAATCTGTCTTGTGGTGTCTCACATTTCCATACAGAAACTCAAGAAATAATAGCATTGCACTCAGTTTGCTTCACTGCCTTCAGAAATCTGTATTTCATGCTGCAGAGTTAAACCGTCATTAATTTGATTCACATCATGTAACTACACTTCAGGAAGAATAATACAAACTTGATCTGACATTCTTATTTTCTTTTCCAGCACCTTCCTTTTTTTCTAGCTTTTATAGTCCTCTGGGCTTCTGTTCTACAGGATAGTTTGATTATATCAGTTCTCTGACTCTTTCAGCTTTCAACCTGACTTCCTTAAGACATTTAAATAATGGGTCTATAGGGGAAATTAGCTAATTTTCCGTGTCTTTCTCAGGTTCTGATTTTACCCTCTATTTCCATTCTTTCTTGAAGAAAACATCCCCATTCTTAAGAATAACAATGAAAAATGGAGTTTCAGAGAAAATTTGTAATGACCTCCTAGACATTATGTAATTTTATGTTGTAACTAAATAAAGAACTTAGATTTTTTTAACTGCTACAGAAAAGTATGAAAGAGAGAAAATGCTCTTTGAATAATGTGGTTTTGATGCTTTGAAATGTTCAACTAAGAAGAGCAACCAGATGGATTTGGAGATGAAGAACTTTTTTAAATTATTTCTTGAATCTCAAAGAAATTCCCCATCTAATCCCTAAATGAGCCCATAAAACAACGTGTAAACAACATATTCCTGGAACCTATTTTCTTGTCTATCTTTTACAGTAGTACATTTTCTAGCATGCATTATTTAATGTAGTATGAATATTTCACCATAATTTCCAACACATCACTAAAAAATGACTATCAATAAGTAACAGAACTCCTTGTAATTTCAATTCTTAAATGCCAAAATGCCCTTTTATCTTAGTTAAGTGATTTATGCATTTTAAAATACAACTCTTCAGTCCAACTGTTCATTTGTATCACCTCCAAGAAATCTCTTTCTCTAACACCATCAGTCTACTTGGTTCTAATCCTCAGTTTGGAAAAAGAGACAAGGCTGAGAGATAGAAACTTTGTTTTACAAGATGTCTTTCCCATAATGAACTAGTTATTAAATTTCTATGGCCGGAGAAATATTTTGTTTAAAAGGAAATCCTCTTAGGCTTTGGAAAGTAAAATAAACATTGATTATGTGGCAAATTATATTATTTTTGGTGATAAACTGTTATGCATCATTCCACTAAGTAAAGAGTTAAATGAAAATACTTACTTAATGCAGTTTCAAACTAAAACGTATTAGAAATAATCACAGAAAAATAATACAATTAAAAAAACCACTAATACAAACCTTGAGAAAAGTAAGAATGAATTCAAGATGGTTACAGAGGTAGTGAAGAAATTTTCATTGAAATACTGATGTCTGATATGACAAACTGCAATAATTTCACTTTTTACACATGCATATATTGTTAAATTCTTGTCAATGTAAATTGCTGTGTTAGTAAGGACCAGCAAAATGGAATTAAGATGGAAAGGAAAAGAAAATTAAAAACAGTATTTGTATAATGAAACTCAAAATCAATAAATGAGATATAATAAACTTTAGCATTAGGCTAAACCTAATAGCTATGGCATCTTGTAGAAAGGAAAATTTCTCCTGGACATATCCTTTAAACAGGCAGACAAAATTACTGAAAATTAAAACTCATAAGCAGGTGCTGGTTTTCTGTGGGCTTTTTCATATCTGATAAATAAATACATCCTAAAATCCCATAGACTTTGGTACTTTTTTCCCTAAGAAGAAACTTAATAAAAATAAAGAACAGGTACTACATATGTGTTGCCACTTTTTCTAGCAGGAGGTAATGAAACTGAATATGAACAAAATGAAAATGACTATATGAGAAAGACAGAACACAAGATTATGAGAAGGATTACCTGACATGGCTACCTGGTTATCTGTGCTAAGAGGCTTTGTGTTCTAAGAGATCTTAGTGGAGTTATCTTACACTGTCAAATACAAATTTGAAGGATAGAGTTAGTAAAATCTTCTAACAGATTAGAAAATTAATAATGACAGTATTGAACTGTAAAATTATAAAAAAAACCTTCTCCAACATCTCCCTGATGTAGATTAAGCTCCTACAGTCAAATAGAATTAGCATTGTTGCATAAATGGATGTGGTAGTTCAAATGAAACTGCAGATATAAAAAACCAGGAGATGGACAAAGTAAAGATTCTCAGAAAGTGGTTATAAGAATTCACAGAATATTCTGAGTTGGAAGAGACCCACAAATATCATCAAGTTTATCTCTCAAATAAATGGCCTGTAACAGGGATTGAACTCACCACCTTGGTATTATTAGCACCATACTCCAACTAACCAAGCTAATCTCAGGGTGGTACTAAAAGGGAAAAGAAATAGGAAAGAGACCAGAATAAATAATAAAAAAAGAAGAAACACAAGAAAATCAGAGTAAGATTTTATCTCATATGTAAAATGAGACGAGTAAATTTTGTCTCATATGTAAGAGGAAAATCTGTATAGAAAGTGGTACAGCAAAAACCAAAGTCTGTTAGCAAAGCTACTAAATCAGAATTCAAGGTGTTTTGTTTGGGGCCTTTTGGAAGGAGGGGGGACAGGTGAATATGATACAGTCCAACATGTAAGAAAGGAAAAGTACAGGTTTCACTTATTGATGGTTACTCAATTCAGAATTCAGAACGAATATTCAGACTGTCTTACAAAGGAAGTCAGGTACATAAACTATTGATGGTTATATGCATTTCAAGAGATTGAAACTTTTAAATATTATCTGCTGAATTCTTTAGGTACCTCATGTAAGCAGCATTATTAACTTAATTGTGGTGCTCTTGAACTGATTTTTCTCTGCAGATTGAATACTGCATATTGTGTCTACCCCTTAGGGCTTTCATACTATTATTTGTTCATGTCACTGAACAAGAACAAAACAAGAGCAAGAGAAACAAAGATAGGCATCCTTTTTGAGGTCCTATGCTCCCTGGTAGAGCAAAGAATGGTGAAAAGAAATAAACTGCATCTTCAAAGATGTACATGTTACTGAGAAAAGGTGCACTTGATTATTCCATTCAAAAGTGTCAAGGAAGATGAGTGCAAAACTATCAGCAAGTAACACCCAAAAGAACATATCATGGTGATAAAAAGGAAGCTATTTGTTCACAGAACTACTATAAAAAGGATGTCACTGAGTCCTGCCAAGGATATAAAAAAGTGTCAATGACATTTTAAGTTACCTAAAAGGTAACTAAAATCACAGCTAGTACTTACTGCATTTATAAGCAATGCACAGTCAAATACCTCTGAGAGATGTTTTGAAGGACAAGTGATGAAATTTTATGTTTCATAATGTAACTGGATGCCTTTCAGGCTTAAATCCTCTCCCTGACAGAGGGTCATTGCTCTGTTTCCAAAGCTAGCTAGTTTAGTGTAGCAAAAGCTTTGAGATTTATAAGAGAGATTTGAGTATGGAAATCAAGTTATTCCATAGTTAGAACTGTAGTGTAGCTCTTTATCAGAATTGTGCCTATATTGACACCCAGTGTATCAAGTCGTCAGTTCCCTATGTAGTCCAGGAATGTGCCAAAGATTCTGTGCACAGAAGTGAAAATGGACTGGCTTGGAACAGCAGATAGATATGAAAGCAGGTCATTGACCGAACTCCAAGACACACACTAAATTAAGTATTTGACTGATTATATCAATAAGCTCTCCAGTGGGAATTTTGAAGAGTCTAGAGAATCTCCCAAGATTGTCCATAGGCCAGTTTGCTTAAATGCATTGATTAGCGCCCTGGATAATGGATATGGCCATTCCCTCTGGACACTCTCCTAGTCATTTCCTCCTGTAAAATTGATCAAACTGTACATAAATAAGACTCAGGTAATGATCCAATAAAACCTTGTGGATTGTGGCTGGATGCCAGGTGCCCACCCAACCTTCTCCATCACTGCCATCCTCATATGGCCAGTGGAGTTAAAAAAAGCAAAAGTCTTATGGGTAATGACAGTGGGAGATCGCTCCCCAGTTACAATTACAAGAAAAACAAACCTGATTTGGGAAAATTAATTGAATCTATTACCAATCAAATCAGATTAGGATAATGAGAAATAAACCCAAATTCAAGAAACACCTTGTCTCTGCCCATCCCTTTTTTCTGAGCTTAATTTCACTCATGGGTTCCCTACCCATCCTCCACAGCAGTGCAGAGGGATGGGGAATGGGAGCTGTGGTCAACTCATCATGTAATTCTGCTCCGGCCCCTGAGGAGAGTATCCTCACATCTTTCCATTCTCCAGTGTGGGGTTCCTCCCACAGGAGACAGTTCTCCACAAAATTCTCCAACATGAGTTTTTCCCATGGGCAGCACTTCCTTGTTAACAGCTCCACTGTGGGTCCCTCCCATGGGTACAGTGTTTCAGGAACAGCCTGCTCCAGCATGGGCCCTCTGGGGTCACAAGTCCTGACAGAAAACCCACTCCAGTGTGGGCTCCTCTTTCTGTTCATCCACAGGTCCTGTCTGGAGCCTGCTCCAGCACAGGCCTCCCATGGGACTACAGGCTCTTTTGGGTATCCACCTGCTCTGGCACTGGGTCCTCCACAGGCTGCAGGTCAATTTCTCCTCCGTCCAGGAATCTCCATGGAATGCAGGGACCCAGCCATCCTCACCATGGGCTGCACCATGGGCTGCAGAGGAATCTCAGCTCCTGCTCCTGGAGCACCTCCTGCCCCTCCTGCTTCACTGACCTTGGTGTCTGCAAGGCTCTTGCTCTCACATATTCTCACTACTCTCTTCTCTGGCTGCAATTCTTGTTGTGCAGCAACATTTTGCCTTTTTTAAATACATCATGTGTTGCTGATTGATTTGACCTTGGCCAGTAGTGGGTCCATCTTGTAGCCAGCTGGCATTGACTCTGTTGGATATGGGGGGAATCTTTCAGCAGCTTCCTACAGAAGCCACCTTTGTAGCCCCTCTTCTCCCCAAACCTTGCCACACAAACCCGTTTCTGAAGACACAATAAAGGTCACATCTTTTCCAGGTAGTTAAGGGACATTTAGGAGGTGTTTTATATTTAGTTCAGATAATCAGTAGAAATAAATCTTGCATGTGGTGGAGGACCATGAGCAAACTGGATTATAAGAACTTATCAGAAGAGTGACTTGGGGGTGTCATACATACCAGATGAAGATGCAGACTCCTATTGTGATCTGGGCATTAATCAACCATCCTGTTAAAGAAAATTTATTTGATCTTAAGAATTTTTTTTTTTTTTAACAGCTGCTATTTGTGAATGTCTGTCCAACATCAGTGTGAAACACTCAGGATAATAAAAAATATGGGGCTATCACAGCTTACTCAATTATTTGAATTATGTGAGTCCTTGAAGAGTCATTCTCTTCACTGTCTTATTGGAGTGTCTTCCAACCACAGGTAATGAGCATTCCCTTGGGGCTTGTTGTTCTAGGGCTTTATTATCCCAGTAGCTTACTTTATGATGTTTAGAAGGGGGGCGGTTACTTCCAGGTGATCAAGAGAATAATTTAAGCATTAAGTTATTGCTCTTCTGAGGTGTGTGTCCCTTTCATTCTTCAGTTTCATGATAGAGCTGATGAAATTGTACCCTCCATATTTCCTGTTAGAGCAATTTATAACTAGCAAAAAGTAGTCACTTATCGTCACAGTAAGCGCTGGAAACCCTCTCTACTCCATTATAAGTAAATGCCCTAAACACCAGAGAGTAGAATTCTTCCTTCCCCTCATCCCACCCCTTTCCCAAATGCACCATTTTTTCCCCTTTCTTTGTCTTACTGAGTTAGTTACATACCAAAATTAAACAACTCCCACTGGAGGGTCTGAGGAAAACACAAAGCTAGCTTTATAACCCAGTGAGATCAGGCTAGTAAAGGTAGAAAAATTAGTTAAAATCCTGTCTCTAGAGCTGATAGGAGATTCATGAACTTAGCTATTTCCTTCAAAAAGTAGAAATTAGAAATTTCTAATAACTCAGCAATTAGAAAGCAAAGTGACATGCACAGTTGTCCCATTTCTCTATGTGAAAAGGCAAAAGGCTGTCATGTTCACCTCTCAAAAAGCCTTGCAAAAAATGTTCAAAGTTCTTCAAAACCTTCTCTATAAAAATTATGGCAAAAGTCAACAAAATTAAAAATGGATAAATTAGCTTTTAGCCACTTCTTTGATATTACCTAGAAGCTATCTTAAAAACGTTATGGATGTGAATGCTAAGCGTGAAGTAAAAGAAACCAGAGCTGTCAAGGAAACTGATAAGAAAACAGACAACTTCTTTCAGCTGGGCATCCTAAAAGGGTGAACTTACATCCTTTCCCCTGAGACTGCAGGTTCAACATGTCACTGCTGTCACTTGACTCCTCTTCTTGTTGAAACAAAATTGATATCAGGTTCTTGTTTGAAGCCAAGTCACTGAATAACCCTCCCTTGGTCAGGGGCTCAGGAGATGTTAACTGGGCTAACTCAGTGGAACCTAGGTTGCCCATTCACCTGCAGTGTGTTTTGGTATACATAGAAGAACTGTGTGCAGAAATTCACATAATTTTTTTACTAAATTTAAGTGAGACCTAGTGACTTACAATGCCAAAGGCAGAACAGTGATAGATACCAATACTTAAAATGGAATCTATCTTCCGTTAAAATTCATATAGGGGAAGTAGAGCATGAATGTCAGTACTTCAGGGAGAGATGGGTAAATTCAAGCAGATATTATTTTAGTCATGACAATCAGACATATTTAATAAATAAATGGGGTCAGGACACATCAGGACTGGGAAGAGAGAAAGTGAAGAATGGGGAGACAAATCAATAAAGAAACACCAAGAGCGCTGGGATTTTTTATCACTAACTTTATTTTATTTTAGTTCCTCCAGGGCATAATACGAATTCAGGCATAATTGCAGAGAAACACTGAAGTAGTACTGGGCCATGAACTGCATTTGTGATGAAACAGAAGGTCATGGTTCTTAAATTGCAAACTTCCCAGGCCACCAACAAGAATGCCATAAGCTCAGTCCAGCCTAGCCATAATCAGCCAGTAACTGTTTACATTGTTAAATCCACACTTCCATCTGGAAAAAACAACAACAAAAGCATCAACAACAGAGCAAACAAACCCCCCACGTCTGTTTATAACAACACAGCTATACAGGCTAGAATTTTCTTTCAGACGTAACAAGTGACTCAATTTGCAAGGCACCCAATGTACAGGTGGTGAATATAGAGCATGTTCCACAAAGCTGGCACACAATAATTTTCTGAAAGAAAATTAGCAAATTTTTCTGATCTCTCTTCTGTATGAGTTTATTCTCACTGTTATTTGTTTTTCCAGACATCTGTATACTTATGTTGCCATCAGAATTTAGGATTCTCTTGTTAAGGTGTTCTGTGGGAGGAAATGAAATGAGCACTTCCAGCATATTCTGAAATATTTAAAAAAGTCTGTCTCATCTGACTATTGTAGAATCTTCGAGAATTCAGACAAATAATATACACAAATGAGGTCTATTTTATAAACTAGTTAAACCAGATAAACCAATTAAAGCTCTGCCAACATCTGACTACAAATTCATGATGACAAACAGAACTGGTACTACCTGACTGACTTAAAAATTCTCAAGATTTTAGAAAGCATAACAGCATAACCCAGAATATACAATCACCCACCCAGTCAGGTGAGGGCCCTCCAGGAGTTCCCTTAGGGAGCACCCCAGCCCATCAGGAGAGACCGCATCAACAGACCCACTGTTCTGAGGAGTCCAACTCAAGTGCCCTGCTGCTCCAGCAGTACCATACCTGATCATTTCTCACACAGGGCCATGTCACTGTCACACTGTCACTGCCTGGGGTCTGCTCTCATGCCCCACAACAGCCACCCTGTAAACATGATGGACGTTGGCCTGCCCAAGGTCAGTCACAGGCCACTCTCTGCAGTACTTGGCACACTGACCTGGTTATGTTGCTTCTGATTACAGATCAGCCATGACTAAGCAGGGTCTCAAGGTGCTGTGATTCATCCTTTGTGTTCTGGAATGCACAGGGCAAATGGAAACACTTTGCTCCAAAACACTCTTGTCCTATAACACCAGCTTTTATGCAAGTCATTCAGAGACAGTGAGCTTTGTGTGTAACCTCCAGACCAGGACTGCATCTACTGAGAAAGGTTACAACTAAAACTCCTTCATACATAAGTGTTTCAAATTCACAGTATTTTTTATGAGTATACTAATCACGGTAAAAAAAATCAGGTTAACTTCCACTGTGAAAACATTTTGCTGTAAGACCTGAAAATATATGAACAGCGGAAAACCATTTAAGCTTCATTGCTAAATAAATAACACATGAGCTATTGCACTGTCTGCATTCTTCATTTTTCACTGAAATAATTTAAAAGATACCGTTTAAAAATAAGCAATGTGATGACACCCCCAAAAAAATTGGATTCTGAACATGATTTTTTACAATCCAATAGCAAAGTGAAGGGTTAGGGTCCAAAATGAGAGTGAAAAGTGTCAGTACATTTTATATATGTTGTTGATTCGTTCATCATATGAAATGTATACAACATAATCAGGATGGAGTCTGAGAACTCCTGCAAATGGCACTTCTCAAGTCCAATAACAAATGGACCACCAGGAGAAAATGTCATTGAAGTGTCTGTGGAGTACTGTTCTGAATATATGGCATGAAAATGGATATGCTGTTGGCTATTCTTTGTCATTCCTGAGCTCTGATTCATTAAAATGACATGTTACAGCAACAAACAAGCAGAGCTGTGGCTAATGAGCATGTGTGAGTTGACACAGGCAGCCAGAACAACCACAAACTTGTGGCTGGAACATAAAGAGTAAATATATTCCATTACCTCACTAGCCAAGGGATCCCCAAAGCAACAGCTGGGAGAGGAAAAAACAGAGACACAGGCACTGTTAAACTCCGTCCATGCCAGAGGATTACTGGCCTGCTGTTCACACAGGCTTGTCAAGAGTTTTTCCCAGCTACAGTGTCATTTAAGTGACTCTCCAGTCTTCCATTTTTTAACTCTTTCCTCCCAATAGAGCAACCACAAAAAAAGGCCTACCCCAACAACTGTCAAAAAAAGGATACATGCATCTTCTAGAATACTGGTGGTCCTGAAGTTTATTTCTTCATAGTATTTGGTATATAATACTATTCACATAGTATTTGGTTATGCACAGTTTAAATAAAAGCAAGGATGATCTTTCTGTCATCATAGAAGGCACAGAATCTTTCTGAGGCCCTAGACAAGTTACCAAAATACTTTCACTCTATTTCTCTTCTGACAAATATATTCCATAAATACCAATATGTGATAGGATTAAATAAATTAAATTATATATATAATAGAAAAAAAATATATTATTGTTAATTATAATATACTGTAATATTACAGTATTATATTAATAATATTATTATATTTGTAATATAAAATATTATTTAATTTTATAATTAAACATTATTTCTATTTAAATATTATAAATAATATAATATATAATATATAACATATATACTATATATATTATATTTCTGGGAGAAGATCCTTTTTAAAGAACATACAGGCAAATAGAATGCAGTTTAGGAAATGAGTATGATAGACATACGTTGAGCAAGGACAAGTTTTTTTGAGGAATCTGAACATTTTAAATAAAGTTAATATAATCAAATGGTGATTTCAAAATGCTTTGAATACTGTGGTCTTCATTATCAACATCTATGTCTTGGACTCCTGGTTCCACATCCGAAAACCTTCATATTTACACTTTTGCTAGGTACACTGTCCAAAATCTGGAAAAAATCATTCCTGAGAAAGCCAAGAGAGGTGGTTTGGTTTGGTTTGGTTTGGTTTGGTTTGGTTTGGTTTGGGGGTGTATGTATGTGTTTAGTTTTTTTTAACAGGACCATTTGACCACAATCCTTGAACTGACAGGAAGAAATGGGGTCTGGTTTTAGTAGCCAGAGGAAGAGGGATTGTTCATCTGCTAGGCACAAAGGAGCCATATGATCCGTCAGGAACATTCCCATCGCACCTGGGACCATGTCATCACAGCAGAGCAGGCGAGCGCCATCCTCAGAGATTCTACCATTCCTTCTTCTACACAACTATTTTTAGTTGACTTTGGGTTGAACAAATGCAATCTTGTACTTTGATAAACTGCAGTTGCCTTTGTTGAACTGAAATCTCTAAATGTGCATTTTTATAGGAAGCAGATAGTTCCTTCCCATGTGTGGGTAAAAATGGTAATTATTGAGTAAAATTGTCTATAAGTTGCATTTATCTTCTTAAGTAGTCTTCTGAATATTTCTGTTTTTTCTCACTGGCTGAGTGGCAAAGACTACTATTGATCTAATTAATGTCTTCTTAACAAAGGTAATGTCATGCTTAAGTAAGGTTTCTAAGTCCCTTTAAAAATTTTGGAAAATCTAGAAAAACTTCTGAAGACATCTACCAAGAGATTGTCCTGGTTATTCTGGATTCATAAAATATCACAGTCAAAGGAATATTCATTGACATATAGTCTTAAAATAAATTGCATGTCAGAATGGTACTCTGATAATCTTGAGTTTTCATGTAACTTATGAGATAATTACAGCATACTGCTTATGGTTTGGGCTTTTTTTCTATTTTTTTCCTCGCGGCTCCTCCTGTCTTCTCCAGCATAGATCTTTTACTGGGTGTGGGTATCTCTGCTGTTACAGAAACTGAGGAATACTATTTATGTCTTCCTAGCACAGAATCCCTTGAATAGATGCTAGCTGGGGTGAAATATGAGTAAATTACAACATCTTTTGAGAACCTGATGAATTTACTGAAAGATGAAGAATGGGTTTAAAAATATGACTTTTCCCTTTGTAGCGGGTTCAGTTCGTAGCCCGGGTGGAAACACCAATTTAGTGTAGTGGTTCGGTTCAAAATATCTATTGCTTGCTTATTCTTTTTCTGTGAGGTAAGAATTAGGAGAAAACAAAGCAGGCACAAACCTTAAACAGTTGCAGTACAAAGAAAGAGTTTTATTACTAACAGAATTAATAATAAAGAGAAATAACAAGAAATTAAAGTAAACCCCCTCCTCCTTTCCAGCCACTTTCCTCTTTTTACCCAACTCACAGAAAGGGTAACAGAACATGGGATTTTAGTCAGTGTTGCAGTTTTTGATAAGTGTCTTTCATATGCTTAAGGAAAAAAGTGGTTTTTTCTGCTTCACGTGGTTCCCAAACTGCCACCAACAGCAGACCCGCCCGGAAAGAAACAATCTGCTGTGGTGTAAAGCACTTCTTCCATGAAAATCTCACAGTTCCTTCACACTGCCACACATAGGCTATCACATGGGGTTATTAATTTTTTTAAGGATGAGTTATTTTGGCCTGAACACAAAGGCTTTCTTCGCCATAAATTTTTTTTAAAAAAAACCTCTCACTGCTTCTATATAGCTTGGCATAGGCACTCCTCAAAATTTCCACAGGCCACATGTGAAGTTCATCCCCCCATGTACTTCAAATAGATTAAAGAGACAAACAGTTTGTGACATTACAGTTTCTTACCACAGTATGCAAGAAGGTTTTCAAGCTACGCACAAGAAATGCGGCACCGCCCTCTTTTCTCCTATCGCCATTTTCAGTTCTGTCTCACAGGACTCACTTTCTCTTTCTCTCTGATCCTGAAGCTGCCATGTTGAAGAGTGTTCTTCTTTGGGGTTTACGGTGGAGAAAGCCTCGCTCCCTTTGTGCTGCTGGTTGCGTGGTGTCTTCTTCAGTTCAGCGCAAAGTGTGCTGGCTGCAGGAGGAGAGGAGAGGAGAGGAGAGGAGAGGAGAGGAGAGGAGAGGAGAGGAGAGGAGAGGAGAGGAGAGGAGAGGAGAGGAGAGGAGAGGAGAGGAGAGGAGAGGAGAGGAGAGGAGAGGAGAGGAGAGGAGAGGAGAGGAGAGGAGAGGAGAGGAGAGGAGAGGAGAGGAGAGGAGAGGAGAGGAGAGGAGAGGAGAGGAGAGGAGAGGAGAGGAGAGGAGAGGAGAGGAGAGGAGAGGAGAGGAGAGGAGAGGAGAGGAGAGGAGAGGAGAGGAGAGGAGAGGAGAGGAGAGGAGAGGAGAGGAGAGGAGAGGAGAGGAGAGGAGAGGAGAGGAGAGGAGAGGAGAGGAGAGGAGAGGAGAGGAGAGGAGAGGAGAGGAGAGGAGAGGAGAGGAGAGGAGAGGAGAGGAGAGGAGAGGAGAGGAGAGGAGAGGGGATCTGCACCGCAGCATTGGGAAAGGGGGGGGCAGGGGCCCCAGCCCAGAGGCTCGGAGCCCCCCCACCTTCCAGCAGGCAAGCTCGGAGCAAAAGCCATTCCCGCCTTTCCATGCAGTTTAAATATGTAAATTGTTAGAAGCGTCATTAGTCTAAAAGATTGTCCATCAACTCAGGTTCAACCCACTACACCCTTCATCCATTAATATCTTCAGTAAATTTCCACAAAACAGCTGACATAGCAAAATAACAGAACTTATGAAATTTGTTTATTATCATTCATTTTTCAGCACCCAAATGCTATATTCATAGTCTCATAAAAATTCAGTCAACAAGCATTCTTATCTTTCCTACTATACTCCTGAACATTATGCAGTCTTATGGAGGTATGCTATTAAATGTAAACATTTTTTTTCAAAACTCAAATAGCTGCTGAATTTTTTTTTTAAAACACTTATTTTAACATATGAGAAAATTCTTCTTCTTTCTCAAAAATGGCTAAGCTACTTTTCCAACACCTGTGAGACTGTTTCCTTTCAAAGAGAGTAGAAACTTGATGTATTTTAAAATAAAAGGTAACAGGTTGCATAAGACTAGAAGCCAATGAAAAGTGACTATTGGAATCACAATATGTATGCAACCTTAACTACAGATGTTGCTACTGACCCTGCACAGGAAATCACATGGAACTGATGAATCAGAGAAAAAAAATCCCAAAACAACTCTTTCCTTATCAACGAAAACAGATTTCAAAATATGCATCTGCATTTTTATTTAGTTTTGTTCATATTTTGCAGTAGAAAAGTTGCTGAGGCAGGGAAAGTAAGGGCACTGAAAATTTTTTCAGTGATCATGATTAAATGTAACTTGTAAAACTCTAAATCTGTACCTGAATTCTACCCAGTGTGCACATGGATACTGTGTATAAATGTAAAAAAGAAGGAATTTTCCAGACACCTTTTCAATATCAGCAAACAATATTAAATGCTTAGGATGACATCTTTAGAGGTGTCAATAAGAAAGAACAATATAAGGCTCTTTAATCTATATAGTTCTCTTTCTATTCCAAGACTGATGTGGTCACTGCTGAAGAGTTGAACTTGGCATGCACAAGACAAAAATAATGTGCTTCAAATTTTTTTCCAGCAGTGGCAGCTGTGTTTTGTGCTGACTTTCTGGCTGATTCTGCTTTCAATTTTTATGAGAGATACAAGTAGCTATTGGTTGCTGAGGGTTTATAGCATTTGAAGAACAGTTTTTCAGATCTCACTCTATACATTCTTCTAGGATGTTCAAATAAGGCATTTGCTGTAGATAATCTAGATATTCTTTAGATATTCTCAAATAAGCACAAGAGAGCTGGTTTCCATTACATATGACTCTATTACTCCTTTCTGCAAGAGTAGTCATGCTGGTTGCACTCAGTTATTTTTCTAGTAATATTTGTTGTTTCCTCTAAATTTCTTCTGGAATTGAAATGTCTGGTTACTAACATAATTTGATTTGTATTAACATTTAGGTTGGGTTGTGGTTTTTTGGTTTGTACTTTGGTTTGGGTTTATTTTTTCTGTGTTTGTATAACCGTAGTTTAAAAATTATTTGAAAATAAAAGTGAATGAAAATCACTTCTAGTTTAAAATGTCCTTCTTAAAATAGCTGTATCTTTCTTCTACTGGATCAAAATAGTTGTAATAGAAAACTGGAAAGGAATTCCACTAACACATAAAGGATGTGTTTTCCCCCACATACATGTTGTTAGGCAGCTTCCACTACTAGTAGTGTTGTCAGTCAGATCCTACTAGTAGTATTATAGAATCATAGAATAGTTTAGGTTGGGAGGGACTTTTAAAGATCATAGAGTCAAACCCTCTCTAGTAGTGCATAAAGAATATCGGGACCATCTGATATTGACAAATGACAATCGGCAAGGCCTCTCTGTATGTTATATTTAGTTTTATACTTACTGCTAGAGAAATTTATACTTCCAAAGTGTCATTTTTCACATGCCTCTGTCCAGGAGCTGAAAATCACAGTTGTGAGCCCAAAGGATACCTAATAGGCTGAGGAGGTATCCCCATTGCAACAATAGGCTGAGTTAAAATTGATAACTGGAACCAAAGTTATTTAAGAGCCAAAATAGGCTGCTGGTATCAACAATTAATTACAGAAGAGACCTGAGTCCTAAAGGCTACATCATTTTAAGGAAAAAGGATACCTATGAGGAAACCTTACCATCACTGACACATTGATACAGCATGAGAAAATTTATGCTTGGCTGATGGACTCAGCTGTGTCCTGTGGTGGGTTCATTTTGAAGCTAGCTGAAGACATCTGTGTCCAGTGAAGGGCAGCCCATGTCTTCTTGCAGAGGCCACCCCTGCAAACCTCTGTTACCAACAAGCTGACTAATGCACCCAATACACAATCCTACCCCTTTTTTAATTCAAATGCCCACAGAAGGAGCAGAATTATCAGTGATACTGAAAGTTCTGCTCCAGTTGAAATGGTGGAATATATACAGCTTTGAAAAAGAGATCCCTGATTGAATTGTTTAAATCTGATATTCTTAATCTATTTTTGAAAACCGTGGGAATCTGATAATATTAAAGGCAACAGCTGAACAGTATGCCTCAAATGTAATTGTGTGACTATAGAAGTATTAGTGAGCATCCTCTTGGACAAATAACACATCAATATTAGATCTGCCTTTGTTTAGCTAATTACTAAAAGTTCTAAATTAATTGTATTTACTTTAAGTAATATAAAATTCATTAATATTAATAATTTCTATAATAATTTTAACATTCAATGAAAATATTATTACATATTAAATATTACTTTAAATGTGTTTGTATATAAATTGTTTCTTCCCAGTAGCTTATAAAATTGTTCTTTCTTTTATTGATTTTAATTTTTGAAAGGAAATATTTTGAAAATTACTATTTATAATAAGGCAATGATCATGCTATAAAATGTGCTGCTCTACTACACTTGTACTGCCCTTCTTCCTGCCTACAAAACACCCAGTTCTCTGCTAGCTGGGACAGAGCTTACAGGAAATAACTCTGCATTTCTCTTGCATTTTTAAATGTTACACCCATTGTCTCTAAATAGAAGACAATATATGTCAAAGTATGTAACATGAGGTAATGCATTGAATTATACTGCTATGCCACCTACAGCCACATGTATGCATTTCTGCCAGAAAAGATTTTTCCTTAAGTAAAAATAATTACACAAAAAGCAATCTAATCTAAACATGCAGTGTCTTCTTTGTGTGTCCCCTGTTTTCCATGCAAACATAGCACTGATGAAAACATACTGAGCTCTCAGTGGTTTTAGAGGAAAAAGTATTGATTGGTTTGATTATCTTTCCAATCACAAAAGCCTGAAAGGAAAAGTAAAACAAAACCTCCCTAAATATACTAAAGATTGCTTCTATATTGTTTTTATCCAATGAATAAAGTTTTAAGGCTTTAATGTTGTTGTCTTAAAATTGGTTATCTTTGCAGTGTTCATTTACCCAGTACTTAAGACTGACAGAAACAGATAGAAAACTTCAAAGGTTTACATACTATGTGCCATGCACACTTTAAATGAGTGATATCTAAATAAATATTTGGAGTAGTTGATGTATCAGAATTTTTTTCACACCATCTTTTCCCTGTTGGATATAACATTAAATGTTATATAAAAGATTTACTATAGCAATTTTGCAGCCAATTACTTTAAGACATTTTCTCCCCTTAAAATATAATTGCCTGAAGACAAATGCAGTCTAGAATAATATAAACTGAAAGCAGCATTCCTTATAATTTCACGAGGATGGTCAGTCTCTTCCTAGCAACAAGACAGAGCTCTAGCTATCCTAGTATTACTGCCTGTTGTGATTCTCATAGCTGCTGCTAGTGCTGTAATTTCTCTTCCTCAAATGCACTGAAAAACAGTCTCAGGCTTGAAAGTACAGTTCCTTAAAAATATATTGGTTTCCTTTACAAAAAAAAAGTGTCTCTGAATATGAAATGTTTAAAATTTTGCAAGTAGTGGAATTTATAAAGGAACTTTTTTTTTTTTTTTTTTTTTTTTTTTTTTTCTGGAATAGGCTTAGTTTGCAGCACTGCAACGATGCAACCCTCAGCCGAAGTGGGCTTGGTGTTTCTGATTTTCATTTTATTAAAATTTCCAGGATGCATTTCATAGTATACTGTAAAAATATAAAATTCATTTTTCCTTTCCCCTCCTTCTCTCCTCCCTTCTTTCTGACTTTTTAACTTAATGTAGGGAGCATGAGAGCATCTTTAATACTCTCTGCTTACAATACAGATTTATAACTGCTGTGTAAGGAAATCCTGAATCTACACATCAAAGAGGGAAGGCTGATAGCTTTAAGAAAGTGCCAACGTAGCATCCATGTACCTAAAAGAAGACCTGGTACCACACCCATGTCTGAGGTCCCAGTGGGCCTGGTAAGTGGCTGGAAAGAGTCACTCAAGCTTCGAGCTGCAGACAGAGGAGTCAAATGTCAGCACTGTTAGTACTGTGCTGGAGCAGAGCAGCCAGGGGAGCAGTGTTCAAGCATTGCTTAAGGCCATTTTGTACTAGGTGGGGAAACTGTGGGGAGTTACTTTCACATCACTGCAAATTGTACTTGTTGAATGAAAAAATTCTGGGGACTTCTACAAGCTTAAAGACATTCAGAGAGTTTGGCTTGAAGTAAAATAGAAAAGCTTTTGCATCAAATGTATTTGAAGAGGAGACGAGTAGGGAGTAGGGAAAGAATGAGCTAGTTATGCTCCTGGAAGATCCAGTGATTTTTTCAGCCACAGATACTTCAGAGCTCATTGCTGGCACTGCATATTTGGGAAGTTGTTCAAGGGACACAGAAACATCTAGTCTTCCAAAAGTGAAAAGAAGGTGCTATGGGAATAGAAGGGAAGACAAAAGATTGCAAATTAAAAAAAAATAGATAGATTCACTTGTACATCTCTAAGGAAAAGGAACTGGAGCAAAATACAGGTGAGGACAAAGGAATTGCCAACAGGTGTAATGCAGATGAGACAAACTACAGAATGACAGAATGGCTGGAGTTAGAAGGAACCTCTGGAGGTCATCTAGCCCAGTCCCCTACCTAAAGACAATTCACTTAGAGCAGTTTGCAGAGGATTGCATTCAGGTGGGCTTTGAATATCTTCAGAGATGGATACCCCAAAACCTCTTTGGGCAGCTTGTTCCAGTGCTCTGTCATTTTCAAAGTAAAGATTTTTTACCTCAAATTCAAATGAACCTCCGATGTTTTCAGTTTGTGTCCATTGCCCCTAGTCCTGTAACTGAGCACCAATGAAGAGTCTGACCCCATCCTCTTGACACCCACCTTTTAAAATATTTTTATGCATAATGCTCTTGGACTGCTGAATGTAAATTAAAAAAAAAAAATAAAAAGGCATAAGTGCTTCTTATAGAGGAAACAGAATGATTGAGCTTTGAGGGTAGAGGTTAATGGGACATACTCTAGAGGTGAGTAGCAAGTGGAGTACTACTGTGCTCTGCCCTGGGGCCTGTCCTGTTTTGAACATTTTTAACAAGGACATGGGGGCAATGATTTCCTGTTAAAAAGTTTTGCAGACAACTCCAAACTGAAAGGACATCTGCTGTTAAGGAAGACCAAGACAGGCCATGGGAATGGGCCAAAAGGAACTCCAAGCAATTCACCAAGGACAACGCAGAGACTCCCTGACAGTGCTGCAAGTTGGGCACTGAGGGACTGGGAAGCCAACTGTAAAAAAGGCCCGGGATCAGCAGGACTTGGAAGCATAGGAGACCAACATCAATAGCAGCAGTGCAGCCAGCAGAGCAAACAAAGGGATTGTATCACCCTACTCAGCACTCCTGAGACCACATCTGGGTGTTGCATCTGGTTATAGGTCCCCCAGTACATGAAAGGCATCAATAAACAAGAGTGAGTCCCGTGGAGACCACAAAGATTGATGGGGCTGGAGCACTTGCAGGTAATGTATACCTTGATAACTAAACAAAAATACTCAGGGAATAGACACATTTCGCCCATAAATTTTACAAGACCAGGCATTCAGCAGTCATAGTCATTGTGGGGTTTGGTAAGAAAGTCAGAATCGTCAGTAAAGCTATTTCCAGCCCTTCAGATTCTGAGATAATGAAAAACCTGGGAGATGAAGACATACAGATATAC
Organism: Aphelocoma coerulescens; assembly: GCF_041296385.1. Taxonomy (NCBI): domain Eukaryota; kingdom Metazoa; phylum Chordata; class Aves; order Passeriformes; family Corvidae; genus Aphelocoma; species Aphelocoma coerulescens. Next base: position 12,400,963 of record NC_091013.1, read on the forward strand.
CATCCTCTTTTAGAAACAAAAGTTCACAGCTTCATCTTTGAAGTTGAATAAACATTTAGCTTTCAAGAGCAATTTTTTGTACATGTAATCTTAATTTGAGATTTGAAACTCACTGAAATAAAATATCTTTTACTCCAAATAGTAACATTTTTGAGATTCAGACTTTATAAACTGTTCTAGTCACTTTATCTCCCTTAGAGGACATGAAAATCTTCAGTAAAGGATAGAGCATGGAGTGTATCTATGGAATGGCACTTATAACAAGGTTAGGAACAGGAGGAACAATAGGTAGAAATTTTATTCCAGTAGAATTAGATTATATATAATGGTATTATTTTTTTCATGTTTCCTTCTTTCTTTGACTTAAATCATACTTTCTGGCTGCCTGTGGGTAAATTTGAAAACTCGCAAGCTCTTTTTTTCCTCTCATGTCAGGGAAAAAAATTTCATAGGTTAACCTATCCTATTACAAAACCTGTGTCTGTTTTCAATGTCTTTCCTAACTTTCTCTTGGGCAAGGTTCAGAATCAATATTCCACCCTGGTTTTCCTTAGTCTATTAGATGACCTTTAGCCCATGAGCTAGTATTTTATTGTTAATTTTGTCTTTCTATTAGGTTCCATGCTTTTGTCCCATCCTAATTCTGCTACCATTTCAAGTGCCTATTTAAATTCGACTCAAGGTATCCCCAAAATTTCTGAAATAGGCCACTAAGATTTTCTTCTGGAATTCTGGATTCCTTTTCATCATCATTTTCACTTGAGAAAATTCATTCAGTTCCGCTCCTTTTCTGGGTCTGACTCCCTGTGTCTGAGATGAAATTTTCATGTAGGGTCAAGTCCAAATTCCTAAATTTCATTTAAAGGCAGCTCTTCTCCCTCATTTCACAGATACTGTGAACACCATCAACATCTTTTCAATCTGATATTGCTGCTGAGAGGTTATGTGTTAGTTCTTCCGGAGCTGAAATTTTTCTACATATCATTAATAAAATGTGCATTTTTATTGCTGTCTCTCTTGCTTTTTCAGGCCATTATTATCTCACATTTCAATTTATATTCTTGCCTGAAAAAGTTTAATTGTATCTAGAGAAATATATCAATTATCAGCAGTTAATCAATGTCCAGATGTTTTCCTGACTTTCAGATGTTCAGACAAGTATATTAGTGAGATTCTCCTTTTAAATCACTTCCTTGACTTATCTTATATTGTGTTTAAATTCTCTCTCTTGCTGTGATATCTATATGGACTGTTCCATGCTAACAGCCACAGACAGAGAATAATAAGATCCTCCTCTGACAATTTAATTTACTATACTTTGCCATATTTTAATTTCTTTGCTGTAGCAAATTGTTGTCCATCCCTTCGTACTGAAATTGTAGGTTAGTTCTTTCCTGCAAATATCTGCACCATGTCTAATGCAGCCAACATTTTGTAGGATAAATAACAAGTAACAGTTCTATTGCTATTACTGTTAATAACACTGTTAAGGTCTATGGTAAAGATTTACAGAAGTAGAGAAAAATAATTTTCAGAACAAATTACTACATTGTGGATTTGTTTTAGAAGAGATTAAAGTGTGTTCTTTTCTTACCCTGTCATAGAGCAGAAAAGAATTACCTATATTTATCATAAGCTCCTATCTAGAAGCAACAAAAGATAGTGAAAAATAAAGTAGATGGGGAACAAGAAAAGGAAAGAGTTAGGAGAGAAGAGAGACCATCAGAGAGAATCTCTTGAGAAGACTTGCTGACATGTTCTACTTATTCCTAAGTGCAGATGGCATTTGGTCCCTTACCTTTGATTACATTGTTAATTCTGAGAAGACATATTTGAACTCAACAGCAGAAAACTAGATGTGCCATCCTAAGAATTTTTTTCCTTACATTCATTTCATTGTATCAAGAATTTTTTTTAAATCGATATTCTGCTTCTCCAGCTCTTAAGAAACATAAAATAACAATCTTCATTGGGAATTAATAACTCATTATCTTGAAGTAAACCCACAAATGTCTAATGTGTGAGTGCAGAACAAATTCCAATATGTTTTCTAGATCAATCAATACGGATTCATAGATCACCCACAGCAGGCTTTCCAGTGATAAATACTGCGAAGGATTTATTTCTTTCATGGATTTGGTGAAGATCCTCACTTTCTTATCCATTTCTAACCATTCCAGCATGACTGTCCTGTGCCAGGGTGGCGATTGTCAAAACATTTGCTGACCGACACAGCCTGAAGTGTATTTCAATACAGGTAAAATCACGCATAACAACATTCTTCATATGTTTATTGTAATTTATCATGTAAATTCTCTTGTGTTCATTGTAATTTATTGCGTAAATTCTCTTATGCTATTGCTTTTTTACCCACGATTAGGTAGTTTGATATAGATTAAGTCTTTGTTGTTTAACTGTGGCATGTAAGCAATGTCAAGGGAATGAAATCATAAAAGAAGTATTCAGTTACAAAGACATCTCTGAAACTAAAATGCCCTTTTGTCAGGGGACACATTAGTAAATCAGTATATCTACTGGATGTCCTTCAGGGATAGAACAAGGCATTTATCCTCTCCTAGGGATTATATGAATTCACTAAATACTCTAACACTATGTATTTACATATGACTGAGGGGACAAAAAATAATTTACAACACAGTAGTCACACCATAGCAATGTTATGATATTTGCCTGAGCAGATCATGGTACAAATACATGCCAACAAAAGAATCTGTTGCTAATGTGAAACACTTGAAAAGCAAAGTTAAAAATAACGAGAATATAAACCCACCAGTCTGTCTGCTCACCCTAAGATGCTGATATGTTTCTTTTGGTCCACGAACACCAGTTTCCCTGTGTGTTGAAACACAAGGCTGAGCTCCAGTGCAGAAATGAATGACTCTTCTTCACAGCCTTTCAGTTACAGAAGGATGGTATCAAACTGGAACGAAAATTGAACAGCACCTTATTTCCAAAGGAGGCACAGCCGCTGCACCGAGACAGCCTCAGGTGTTCATGGATGAAGTAAGCAAAGTGAGGATTACATAAAAAGCCTCAGGGGGGTAACACTGATTCCAGAGAAGCAGAAGGATAGGATGTTCTTTGAGATGTTTTTTGGGAAGTCCTGGTGTATTATTGAACCCTTTGCACAGGACCCTCTGGGTGACAGATACAAAAAGATCAGATTGACTGAAAAATCAGGCATTGCTGGTCTGATTGTACAGTGGAAGTTTCAAAGCAGTGCAGTGAGAGAATAATAACAAGGACAACCTTACCTCGGGTGCTGAAATGCTCCTGGCCAGGTGGCAGAAATCTTCCTGAGATGTGTGGATCAGGGCTGATGGCTTTTAATGCACACCTGCAGTCCCTTAACCATTTCTGTAGAGATGTCAAATCATGCTGCTGTTAGGAGGAAAATTGAACTCTTACGTAAGAGCATGAAACAACTATTCTAGTGTCTGTTCTCTTGAATTCAGGGGTTACTTTATTTTTAAAATTAGGATGTTTGCTTTTGCTTCCATGCAGTTATACCAGTTGCTTGCCTGTATTTTGGAGGAATTTAATTAAAAAAAACAAAACAGTTACAGAGCCTTCAACATGCATACAGGACTTTCTTTGTCACAAGGGAGGTTTACGCTTTTGTGAAAATGGGAAAATAAACCCACTTACCCTTTCCAAAGAGAAGCTACTATGGGAGATATTTAAGATGGCTTAAATCATCTGGCTTTTTCAGTGACTGTCATCAACAAAGATATTAAGACATCATTCGCAAGCTTTATCTTTAATGTAAAATGGCAGCAATTGATATTTAAAACTGTCTGATAAAAAACTCTGTATGACAGTAGGAGAAGCAACAAGAATCTCTTAGGCAGAATGAAAACTTATTTCTTTCAGCCAAAACTAAAAAGGGTTTGAGAAATGCATGCATCCTCTTACCTTGAATTTCAAAAACCGAGTTGCTCAGGAGTTAGGTAACTTATATTTTTGATTGTGTTTTATAAGGTGAAAGGGAGTTGAACATAGGGTAAGATGCTCCCTGTCACAGTTTATTATTCAATAGAGGCTTTTCTTACAGTGTTCAGAACTTGTAGCAAAAGGTTTTAAAATTACTCACAGATTAATGACTTTATTTTCTTCTATATAATTAGATTTGAATCATTACTGTTTCCAGCACGAGCTGTCAGTAGGGCCAAAGAAAATCCAGGGAAATGAGCTTTGTGTTTAGTTTTTGTAAGCTTAATCTCATAATGATCATGGTTTCAGTTAATACTTAACAAGCACAGGTAAGAAAATATTCATCACTGATCACACTTCTCATTAAAAAAAGTAGTGATAGTTAAGCTGTCATAGTGCAACTTTTTTCTCATCATGATTTAGACAGAAATGCAGCTGTAAGTGCTCATTTTTTTCCCTTTTCTTTTTGACTTGTGCATTCCCCTCCTTAATTAACTGCTTCATCTTGATGTTTCATGAGTGTATCTGTGTGCATGTGTGTGCCTGTGTCATCTATTTGGAACACAGGACTGATAACAGCAGCTGCTCAGAGAGCGCATTCCACTGCATCAATTAATGTGCCATGTAAATAAAAAATGTGCATCCTCCACACCAGTCTTGTAATAAAATAATTAATTTGATTCAAATGCTAAATTAAGTATGGCAAGGAGGTTTTTGGAATAAAGTTAAGGAGGAAATAGACTGCAGCCTTGGGAAGCCTAGAGCATGTTTTGTACCGCACCTTGAAACAAACAGCTTGACTAAAGAGTAAGTTAGTCTATCTCTTTGATGGCTGCATTACCAAGTCAAAGTCTTCAGGGCCTCGTGAGAGTTCAATGACAGAGAATATTGTAGTAGCTAGATGTAGGACACATAGAATTTAGGCTTTTTGATCAAGTTGTAATAAACAGCTTTAATTAACTGGGCTTCCCAGAGGGAATTAAAGAGCAGTGAAGAGCAGTTCTTTGTTTTATTATTTAAGATTCAAACTATTGCTTCCATTAGGCATATTCAGAGTTTACAGCTAGGATCCATTATGGGTTCATTGCAGCGGAGATTGCACATGCAGTATACCTGATATGTTTTCCTTCTTTGGCTTGGTAAAAAGAAAAGCCTTCAGGTTCCATCTATGTTTCAGAACAGCTATTAAGTAGTCATGCTCTTCTTTCCCTTCAGACACACATCTGTTGTCTCACAAGTAAAGACAAGAGAAAAAGAAAGAGAAAATAAGAAATTTATACTGGTGATGTACTGTATTCCCATTTTGAAATCTATTTTAATTTGAATCTCTCTTCTGTTGGGTAACCAGCCGGTGGTCAAAGGCACCACAGGAGTCTGATTAGAAATCACCCTGTGAGTTACTAGAGCAAACAAAACCCATCATTCTCCCAATGAACATGCAAAAAGAAATACAGTGCTGTCTCCTTAGCAAATCAATGTTTCAAAACAGCATTACATGGATCACTCCTAGGGGCTTAGCTCCCTCACTTGTTGCCTCGCTTTGCAAGTATAAAGGTACTTAATTTTGCATGCATACTGGCAATTAAATAACTTGAACTATGGTCCTGATAACAGCAATAGCTTTTAAGAACTAACAGCTGACATATGTCCTGAAAAGCTAAAAGCTCCAAACCTTTTGATATCTTTTCATAAATAGACAATTGATTAAGCTGTTTAAAAAGTGTTTTCATCCCATTGTACACTAAAAATTGAAATTTACTAGCAACTATGGCTAAATACAGCCTGAAACAGCAGACTCCATGGTGGTTTGTCAATTGACCAGCATTGCTAGACACCCTTAAAGACACAACAATTTATTTTCAAATGTAAAATATGTCACAGTAACTACTAGCTACCTATTTGAAGAGAATTTTTGAAGCTATAGCAAAGGGTTAAAATACTCAAGGGTAAAAGAAATAAATAAAACAAAAAGAGTAGACTTACAAACCTATTCCAGATCACATTTCTTTTAAGACATAAATTCAGTGTGAAACGTCAAAATTATGGAGCTCTATTGATCCTACAGGAAAGTTTCCAAATGCTAATGAGGAATACTCTCCCAGCAGAATTAGACTGTTCAAACACAACAACCAAAAGACAAGATAGGGAAGGTAAAAATTTTAACTAAAGAGAAAAAATTGGAAAGTTTTATTTAATAGTGAATCAGAGATTAAAAAAAAAAAAAATCCTTTCATATACCACATATCTGATCCCTTCATATACGACAGCATACTTGCTTTATGAATGACTTTCTTACAGTAAAAGTTTTCATTTTTGAATCTGTATGAAACTGTTTCTCTTTTAATTATTAAAGAGCAACTTAATGGGACTAAACCTAGCTAACATATATATAGATATACAAATCAAAACCAGGTAACAATAAAACATGTATATAAAAAGAATGAAGTTAAGTTAAAATTTTCCTTCTTAATATTGCATTTTTGCTTTTGAACTGTGATTACCAGGGATTGGTACTCATTTAAACCTGTTCCCATTGAAGTCAGTGGCAAGCCTCTTCCAGGCTCCAGGAGCACAAAACAAGCTGAGGAGCACCCAGAGACTCACTAAAGGAATGTGACACTTTCATTCTGTTTAGTCTTGGTGGTTTTTTGATACTGGAATTACAGCATCAGAAAACCCGCTTGTGATTGGTATCTTTACATCACACGCTGTCTTTGGTTACAATGTAAGATGTAACCCAAAGTATATATTTTATCACCATCTGTTAAAACCAGGTGGGGCAGTGTTCTTTATCTCTTCCATGACACATCCCTGATAACTCCCTCTGGAGGATATCTTCTGTTAATGGGCCATCCAGCCTCACTGCATGACTCATAAAATGACATCATCCATTGTGAGATGCCCCACCCAGGGGGAGGAACCAAGCATTCCTGCCTGGGTATAATCTGAGCTTTGGAACACCACAGCCAGCCCTTACGTACTGGGTTCCCAGAGGACAAGAGCTACATAAGCACCACTGGATGTTCAGAGGAGGGTCAGACCCCTCTACAAGATCACCACTTCACCAGAACCACTTCAAAGAGGATGCAGCCACCACTTAATGGGACTGCTACCACCACCCTGCCCAGCAGGGCGTCAGGTCCTTTCCTGACTGTCAGGTTAAGCCAGTGTTTCTGTACTATTGCCTTGTTACATATACTAGTAAAGAACTGCTATTCCTATTTCTCATATAATTAGCCCCTTAATTTCAAAACTGTAATAATTCAAAGGGAAAGGAGGTTACATTTTCCATGCCAAGGGAGGCTCCTGCCTTCCTTAGCTGACACCTGTCTTTCAAACGAAGACACACACTTTAAGACACAAATACCTTTCCCAAGGCAAATATAGCTGAGAAATAAGAGGAAAATGGGACTGGAAAACTGAGATAAAGTGACTTGCTCACAGCAAGGCAGTGGAAGATCTGAGAAAGATCCTCCTGAGCAATGATACTTGCTGGACAACACAGCCTACTTGTAGCAGCACTCACAGGCTACGGCTGCACATGCTCCGAAACAGGGGTACCAAAAACATAGATTGAGATGAATTGTAATCCTGAAAGAGGAAGCTGGCCTGATGAAATGTCAGTGGTTGAAGAAATAGTGCTTACAGAGATCAAAAAATTTGTAGCAGTGATGTCAGACAAGCTTGCTAAACAAAAGCAATGGGAAAGTTATTTGGCCTGAATTATTTCATGTTAAGCAGAATATTCAGAAGCTTTTTTCAGTGAAATTGTCCAAAATCATTTCACAGAATTTATCTATTTTTTAAACTATTTTTATTTTTAAAGTTACAAAATCTATCTACATATACTTCTTGAGAGAGTCCTTCTAGAAATCAATGAGCTTATAAAGAATCCAGCATATAATACATTAAGAACTGCAATATTTTTAAAAGATATACATACTCCTTTTCAAATTTGAATACAGAGAAAAATTTATTAAATGGGATGTATTATTTAGAAGAAAAGAGAGATACAGAGGAAAAACCTTGTATATTAGTTCAAAACAGATAAATTACTGTCTTAATAGTAACCATTATGACAAAATAAAAATAAATATCTTAAAAAATAATGCTAAATGGAAAAAAAAGTAGCTATATTGATCAGGAAGAAGGAGCATTTTACTGGATTTGTAGAAAAAGGGAAAGGCATCTAATGGTTTTACAGGTGAGAAAAAGATAGCAAACCAAAAACTGAAAAGACAATGCAATTAATAAAAACCCCACTCCCCTCTCCCCCAGCTTTTCTCCAAAATATCTTCTTCCTTTTGAGTCAGTTTGCATTAGAAAGGAAGGATCGTTTTCTGCTTTAAAGGTGGGAATAAACTACCAATAATAAATACTTGCTTTGCCAAATGTTGTCTCTGGGATCTTGGGAAGGTTATTTAGCTTCTTTTTGACTTAGCTGCCTGGGCTAATAAGAATGCTGTGTTTTCCTGCTTGGAGTCCTTATATGAGGAAACAATCACATAACATGGAAGAATATTGCTTCAAAAATATCACCTTTCCAAGGATAATTTAAAAAGTATAGTCTCTATATATTCATCAATACTATCATAAACTAGATCTCTGTTGAACAGTTAATATGGAGCCAACCAGAATAAGACAGAATTAAAACTCATAAACCATTTTTACACTCTGTTTAGAAGAAATGGTTTAGATGTGGAAATGATAGGTTAATGGATACAAACAAAACAAGGTTTATAGTGGAAGACGATATGTTTACCATGACAAATTGATGTTTTCAAAGAGATATACAACAAGCAATCTTTTCAACATGGAAACAAACTGGTATGACTTTTTTTCTCCAATCACTTCAGATGGTCTCATAAAAACTATTATATATTCCTACAAATATTTTCTAATAAACCATGGTCAAACGTAATTCCTGAAAAGCTGTTTTCAGGAACAATTAGACTAACTACCATAGGAACTCTTAAACAGTTAAGATTGCAGATCAGCCTAATCAGAAATAAGTAGAAAGTAACAATAAACTCACAAGGTTATTATTCAGGAACTTACACTACTGAAGTCTGAAATAAATCAGACAACACTACAAGAACACCAGAAACTTCAGTTCTGTGCTTACGGTGTTTTGATTTTACTGGACAGCATCTAAGCCCTCTGAGCAGTCGATTAGAACTAATGTCCCTTAGCTTATTTAAGATTTGATGAAGCAGTTAACTCTTTCCTATTTGCACATCTGGTTGCCACAATCTCTGGTTTAAAAAAAAGTATTTGTGGGTTTTTGATAAAAGCTCTATTGCGTGCATTAAAAAAAAAAAAAAAGTTATTTAGGAGAACAGTCCTTTTTCTGTGGTGCTGGGAATTGGCTGCTGCCAGTGATCCTGACTGTCTACATCCAATGAGTGGAGAACATTGCCTAAGAAAAATAAGAGAAAAATGCAACTTGTTGCACTTGCACATTTTATGACATTACTCTTGTAAAAGAAAAAAAGCAAACAATCACAAAACAAAATTAAGTGTTTAATAGTTTAGTTTTGAAAAAGGCCCAGGATTTTCCTGAACCTGAAATCCAATAATCTATCTGTGATAAATTCTCTCACTTTCTTTGTCTAAGAAAACTTTCTGTCAGACATTTTCTTATTCACTCTCTCTGACAAAGTCTTGCTGTCTGCTGGGAGAAACAGAGAAGGGGAGGTGTTCCTGCAGGCTACAAGCCCAATGAGAGACATTCCCCAGGAACATGGCATTCTCCTGACTATACAGATTCTCCCCAGCCACAAGCTGTCACATCCCTCACATCCCTGTCCTAGTTCCTCTCATCCCAAGTGTATGGGTGTCTGAGCTGTCCCTTTCACTGCACCTCATTTATTGCAATCCATTTGGTTGTAGTCACTCCATTTCCAAATTTTCTTGTTTTGTTCAATTGTATTTTATTTAATCATATCTGCTTTCCAGAGTTTGTCACACTTTCTTCTTTGCTTTCAAGATTTCATTTCCTTTTCTGACAGGAAGAATTTCATTTCAGGAAAGGATATGTAATCTTGCAATTTCAGTGAGGATCAATTCAGCAAACTTTGGTCCATTTCCCTGCACTTCATGTGATCCCATGTCATTTAATTGTTTTCCCTTCAGTGTAGAATTTTTTTTTTTTTAGGCATTTCATTTCATCAATTTCTTCTCCTGTCTTTTCATTTTACTTCATTCCCTGATTTTGGGATTTCGGTAAGTATAAATTTACAAGGTTTTGTCCAGTTCACTTCAAAAAAAGAACATCCCACTGCCAAAAGACTGCTCTCTTCATACCTTTCTTCTTCACACCACCTATGTGCTGGGCACCTCAGTAAAAGGCTGCTTTTACCGCTCTGCGTGGGGTTAGGCACATGCTGGGGATTAGGCCTGAAATAAACACAAAGCCTAGAGTTCCAGGGACACTGCAAGTACAAAAGGCATGCCAAAAGGAGCACGGCACCGCCCCAACCTTGCTCCCTCAACATGTTTCTCCTTGGTAGCAGCCTCAAATATGTGGCTTTTAATGCTCCCCTTAGGATTATGGTTAGGGTTAGGGCTGAGAAAACTACAAGGCCTGGAGCTCCAGGGACATTGAAACTACAAAAGGCATGCCAAGGGGAGAATGGTGCTGCCCCAACATTACTCTCTCAGCATCTTTCTAATTGGCACCACTCATGTTCTTAGCACCTCAGCAAAAGGCATCTTTTGCTGCCCCACTTGGGTTAGACTTAGTCTTGGGTTAGACTATGCTCATGAGTAGGCTTGAGAAAACCACAAAGCCTAGACATCCAGGGACATGGAAACTAAAAAAGGCATGCAAAGGGCTGCACTTCATGTCATTTCTTTACATTTGATTACAATAATTTCATTTCAGATTTTTCCTTTATTTCTTTCTATTGAATTTCATTTCTTTAGAAGTCCAGCCCAGTCAGTTTGTTTTAATTTGTTCTCTGACTTTGAGATTTTGTTTCCTTTCCTGAAAGAAAGATAAAGAAATTCTTCCTTTCACAAAAGGAAATGAAATCTTGAAAACAGAGAAGAAAGTCTGACAAACACTATGAAACGGAGATATAATAAAATAGAATGCAATTGAAAGAAATAAGAAAATTTAGAAATAGAGTGACTACAACCAAATGGATTGTGATGAAATGAGGTGCAGTGAAGAGGACCACAACTTGCCCAGATTAACCTTAGGGATATCCCAAAATCAAGGAATGAAGTCAAACGAAAAGACAGGAGAAGAAATTGATTAAATGAAATGCTTAAAAAAAAAAATTCTGCACCGAAGGGAAAACAATAAAATGACATGGGATGACATGAAGTGCAGGGAAATGGACCAAAGCTTGCTTAGTTGATCTTCATTGAAATCGCAAGATTTCATTTCCTTTCATGAATGGCCAGAGACCAAGGCCTGGTTTCCATGAAGCATATCTCTGCAGCCATAGCTTAAACTTCAGAGAAAGTTTCTGGGATGGAAAAAAAAAAGCTGCAATAAAATCTGCAGAGTGGAGCAAGGAAAGGTTAAGAAAAACAATGAGAGTGGCAGACAGAAAATTTACTATAAAAGAAAGGGCAGTTCTCAAGGCAAGGATGCAACAGGATAAGTACTACCAGAAAATATTTATAGCACTAAAGAAATAAAACTGGGATCTGGAAGACTGCAACTCAGCAACACTGAGGATGTGTTGATGCTGACCCATCCCTACCTGAGTGACAACTTCCTAGACAGTAAACCCATTTTGTGTGCTATAATGGACTTAAGGAAACATGTTAGTATTTATCCTAGTAGTTTATTCTTCCTTAATGTCTATTGCCTGTATCATTCAATAATTACTTCATACTTTGAAACTGGGTGGCTCCTGTTTTCAGACTGTCTGCAAGCAATACAAACTATCTGAATAAACTGCCCCAAAGAGAAAGGGGCAGAAAAAAGTCTTCTTCTTATCTATTCTACAGAGGTGGGAAGATACCATACTGTTGTTATTGTCATTTGTTTGTTATCCCCTGCTGCTGTCCTGGTAGCAATTTGTTCCCATTAGAAAACAGCTGCAGTGCTGCACTGGGGATGGAAATCATATCCACACAGAGCAAAAGGCCAAGAGGAATTATTTAATTTCCTTTTCTCCTATACCCTCCTCCGTGCAGATCGATGTGTATGGAAGCTTTTGGTACAAAACTGGAAAGAGGTCAGGGTCACTATGGAGAGCACCACCTATGGAGTCCTACTGATGACTAGAAAATTAAATACCACTGATGATCAGTGAAACATCGGGTAGTTTGTTAGAAAAACATCAGGAAGCCATTTATGCCATGTGTTGCACAGATCTGATTTTTGCTGTTCTCTTAGATGAGGATTATCATTTATTGTGAATTTAGTCATCACTCAGATGCAGGGCCACTGCCCTGACTGAGGCTTCTACATGCTAATAATGTGCAAAAGATAGAGGTGTTGTTTGATGTTTGTCTCTGCCTTTCAAAGACTTTTGTGAACACAGTGGATACAAGCATCAGTCAGGTCACCAGGACTCACTAAATTAAATTGTTTGACATTGGGACTCCACTTATTTTAATGAGTATTGCACAAATAGTTCAGTGGCAGAGTATATCCTGGCATATTGAAAACAAAAGATTTAAATTAGTTACTTTGAAAGGAAAGATGTTGAGGCAGACTGCATCTCCCAAATCGGGCTTGAGAAAGACAAAGTAAAAAATATTAATCCATAGATTGCATAATTTGAAAGCTTCTTTCAAAAATTTAGGTACATGTTTTTGAATTTTTTCTGACATTTGATGGATAGAAATATTCTTTGGCACATACAACTTTAATTGCTGTGACATCCTTAAAAAAATTTATGTCTTCTCTGAGTTTTGTCTCTAGTATCACCTGAATCCAACTGACAAAAGCACTGTTATGTCCTTTATAAATTGTTTTACTATTTCAAAACAAAATAAGAAATCACCAATGTTTCCAGAAGAGAAAGAAGTCCCTATATAGTCATCTAATGGTAAAGTCAATGTGGATACAAAAAGGCTGCTAGCAAGGATTTTCTTGCTATTTTCTATGTCCGTGAGAGACTTTTATCTCTCACAGAAGAGGTAGCAGAGTTCTGTAAACAATGAAACACCTGCAACCTTGAGAAATCTTGTTTATAGTATAGTAGAAAAATATTTTGACAATGGATGTTTTAGGATTTTAGCCAATCACCCCCAAGGGGTGGCTGATCCTTGTCCAATTAGACTATGAAGAAAAAAAATCTATAAAAGAGTTTGTAAAATAATTAAATAAATCAATCTTTCTGCACAATTCCTGCCTGCTGGATCTTCTCTCCTCTTCCCTATGGCGGCAGGACACGGTGATAGGCTCTAGGACAGCGGTAATATTTGGTGACCCCAACGTGATCTGCACACTGCGAAGTGTCCTGCTGCTTCGAGCCAAGCCAAATTCTCTAGAGGTACGCTGTTCCCCTTTCCCACCGGGACCGGGAGGCCCGACGGGACTGAGAAATGGCAAACAGTGGCTCACAAACCGACGCTCTGGTACTGGTCTGGAAAGGTGTTTTCAGCATATTGCACACCTCCATTTCTGAAAACTTACTTCGGGAATTATTAACTTGGGCTACCTTAAAAGGGATTTCCATGGACAGAGATACTGCCCTGGACTTTGCCTTATGGCAGGAACTTGGCTATGCTGTCTGGTGCGAACTCCCGTTTGCGGACCCAGCAGTGTTAGAATTATACTGAACCTGGCGTTCGTTATTTATGCTGCTGACAGACCTGAACTGTGGGAGCAGAGCTGGCTCACCTGTTTCAGTAATGAGGGACAGAGGAATGTCTGAGGGGGATCCCACTGACCGGATTCCTGCGGCAAGAGATGGTGAATCCGACAAAACACCCTCTGCTACAAAGGCAAAGCCTGCGCCACCTCACCCTGCACAGTCACAGGACTCCACAGCCCCCAGGGACCCCGTGCCAGCAGAGGTGGGCGTGTCGGGGCAGTGGGAGGGCACACAGCCTGCCTTGTCGCTTGGCTCAGTGGTGGTCATGGCTTATCCAGGGCTGCAAATTGGCGGCGTAGCAAATTGGACCATGGTGGCTCCTAGCCCGTTTGCGTAGGCGCCAGCAGAGCCAAAACCGCCTGGATGTCCCTTCTTGGCCGGCATAGCGCCAGGTGTGCCTGCACCAAGACTGGCTGGGTGTGGTCCGCTGCCCTCCTTGGCGCTGGACTGTTCTGCACTGCTGCAGAACCGAGCAATCGAACTTTTAATACAGCATCTGCCTTTGCTGACAGAGTAACCGAACATATCACGGAAGCTGGAGGAACTGCTCAGCTTGCAAAAGCAGCTACTGCAGATGCCAGAGGCACCCCGCCACATGGGGTGCTCCACGCCCGTTCCGCCCACACCACTCGCGCCACCCGCGGGAGACGCAGCTCCAAACCAGGAAGCGGCGCAGCCAGCGGCGAACCCGGAAGCAGCGCTGCCGCGGGAAAACCCGTAAGCGGCGGCAGCGGCGGCCACGTCCTGGCCAGCAGCAGAGCCAAACGCGGCCGGGGAGCAAGGGCCAGCGGCAGCGCCGGGTACCGGCACAGAGCAAGAAATGAGCACAGCGCCGGGCGCAGCTGTAGCCCTGGAGACGGCTGCAGCAGCTCCAGTACCAGTTCAGTCGGAACCGGCCAAGACGGCATCCTGTAAAGAAGCTGCTGTTCAAACTGCAGCGCAGCCAGCTCTAGTCTGTGCTGTCTGTTCTGCCTCTAGCCAACCCAGCCAAAGTGCCCCTCTCTGTCCACCTCTGTTTGCTCCCAGCGTCTCAGAGTTGCCTTTGCCTGATGGTTCCTTGTCAGGAAGTGAGGCAGATGAGGTTCTGGCCCCGGGGAAAAAAGCTGCTGTAGTCGAGCAGCAAAGGAAAAGGCTGGTCCGGTCTTGCCCCTGGACCTTTCAAGACTGCACAGTAACAGTGCATCCGACCCACTACAGTTGCTTCTTAGAGTCAGTTAAGATGCAAGTGTTGGAGGACAGATTGGAAATTATTGGAAACACTTGGAATGCCAAATAGATTTGAGGATTCTGGGGGTAATCGGGAAGCTGTTACACTCCATCTGCAGGCTGTGCCAGAAGTTCAGGATGGTAGTGACTCCCCAAAAGGGGAGATCCAAGCTTTCCCAGTGTATAAGGCTCTCCCAAATTCAGGGGAGCATGACAAGCATGAGGTAATTGCTTGGAAGGTTGCCCAGGACCTGCAATCCAAGGTGGCACAACATGGGCTAGGTTCTGATGAGGTTATGCAGATAATAAGGGTGATAAATACAGACTTGCTTGCTCCATTTGATATTAGACACTTAGGTCAAATTCTATTTCAGCCTATCCAATTTACAGTTTTTGAGAAAACCTGGAGAAAGCTGGCCATATGCAGCTCCCTGCTGCCGATCCTAGACAGACAGCAGGAATGGATGCTTTGATGGGGACTGGTCCCTTCTCTGATCCCAGCCTACAGGGTAATTTGCCCTCTAGCATCCTGCAGCAAGCTCAACAGGTCGGCATGGCTGCCCTGTTGAAAACCATAGAGTTGTCTGCGCCTAGAAAGTGATATGCTGAAATATTTCAAGGCAAATCAGAGTCATTCCTCTCTTTTGTAGAGAAAGTTGCTGCTTCTCTCGAGAAGCAGGTTGAGGATGACGGGTTAAGACAGATGTTGTTAAGGCAGTTAGTGAGAGATAATGCAAACAAGGAGTGCAGAAAAATCATAGATGCCTTGCCAGGGGATCCTGAGGTAACAGACATGGTCGAGGCCTGCACTAAGGTGGGATCTGGGAACCAGAAAAGGTCTGCTTTGGCTCCATTCCTGCAAGTCAATACCAGGATTAAAAAAATAATATTAATAATATATGTGTATCATAATGTGAAATAAAAAATTTCATCCTACACACCTCTTTCTTTCTTTCAGCAACATAAACACTCCATTTCTGTAGTACATTACCCAGAATGTGCATAGCAAGATATCAAGAATAAATATCTGCCAATAATACGAAGATGAAAATTGGCTTGAAAACAATATTTAAAGGTGTTTAAAGTATTTACCACTTCAACATCCCACTCCTAATGTAATTGAGAACTAGAATAGAACAGCATATATTAAATGGTTATTTCAGGCAAAATAATAGCTAACATTTAAGCAATTTCTTAAAAAATCTTTTCATAAAAAAGTTTTTCCGGAGGTATTAATGGCTGTTTTAAAAAAAAAAAAAATGCTGGATGTGTATATAAATTAAAAATTTAAAATGTTTTGAGAGGATTACCCCCTAAAGGAATTAGCTTACTTTGATTGTGTAATTGATTTGTATCCAAACAGGTGAAATCACTAATTATTTCACACCTAGTTCAGTACATTTTTTAGTAATTAAAAAATATGACTGAGAGTTTGACATTTAAGTTCTAGTTTCTAGTCAAATATTTTGAACTACCTCTAGTGAAATAAAATAATGTATATAGTGGAATAAAATTTTGGTTTTAACATCATAAAATACAATTCCCAGTTGAACATTCATAAGATGAAATTGAGATGTTGGAGGTAGTGTGAAAAACACCGGTGTGAAACAAAACAGAGTCATGGAGGACTTCACAACATTTCGTGTGAAATGATAATTGCAATAAAGCCTAGTTCTATAAAAGTGCCTGAAAATAAGAGTACATGTAAGTACACGTAAGAGTGGTTTTTCCTTCCAAAGGTGTGATAGGAGAGTGTTTGTTTGGGTTTTGGGTATTTTTTTCTGTAGTAGATAGTGCAACATAGCTTTATGGGAGGAAGAAGGATTTAGCAGAAGAATCATCACAGAGTCATGGAATCATATCCTGAGTTGTAAGTTGACAAGGATCACCAAGTCCAAACTTAGACCTGCACAGAACATCCTCAAGAGTCACACCACGTGTCTGAAAGCATTGTCCAAATGTTTCTTGAACTCTGTCAGGCTTGCTGCCATGACAGCTTCCCTGGGGAGCCTGTTCCAGTGCCCAGCCACCCTCTGGGTGAAGAACCTTTTCCTGATATCTGACCTAAACTTCCCCTGAACAGCTCCATGCTGTTTCCTCAAGTCCTGTCACTGGCTGGGAGACTGAAGGGATCAGTACCTGCTCATCTATTTCCCCTTGTGAAGATGTCAAAGACAGCAATGAGGCCTCCCCTCAGTC
The DNA here is from genome assembly GCF_041296385.1 of Aphelocoma coerulescens. Lineage (NCBI taxonomy): Eukaryota > Metazoa > Chordata > Aves > Passeriformes > Corvidae > Aphelocoma > Aphelocoma coerulescens. The sequence continues at coordinate 12,418,110 of NC_091013.1, forward strand.
TTCTCCAGGCTGAAGAGACAAGTGACCTCAGCTGCTCCTCTCACAGCTTCTCCTCCAGACCCTTCACCATCTTTGGGTCCTCTGGACACTCTCTAACAGCTTAATGTCTTTTTTATGTTGTGACACCCAAAACTGCCCCCAGCACTCAAGGTGAGGCCACCACAATGCACAGCAGAGCAGGACAATCCCCTCCCTTGCCTGGCTGGTGATGCTGTGCCTGATGCCCCCAGGACAGGATTGGCCCTCCTGGCTGCCAGGGCACTGCTGGCTCACGTTCAACTTCACACTGACCAGGATTCCTGGCCCTCTTTCCATGGCACTGCTTTCCAGCTTCTCATTCTGCATTCTATACACGCAGCCAGGGTTGCCCTGTCCCAGGTGCAGAACCGAGTACTTGCCCTTGTTAAATTTCATACAGCTCCCCACTCCTCTAATTTGTCAAGGTCTCTCTTAAGGTCCCCCCTGCACTTGAGGGAGTGGACAAGTCCTCTCAGTTGTCATCAGCAAACTTACTTAGTATCCCTTCAAGTCCTGTATCCAAGTCATTAGTGAAACGAAATCTCTCTGTTGAAGGAACTGGGCTGAGGATGGATCCCTGTGGAACCCTACAAGTCACCAGACACCAACATGATGTCACCCCATTCACTGTCACTCTTTGTGCCTGATTCATGAACCAGTTGCTCACCCATTACATAACACGGTTATCCAATTGGCTGCTAGGCATTTGATCCAGAAGGATCCTGTGAGAGACAGCTTTGCTGAGGTCCAAAAAGATTACACCTACTGGCTTTCCTAGATCAGCTAGGTAAGTTACCCTGTCATAGAAGGGAATCATGTTCAACAAAAGAACTTTCCCCTCATGAAGCTGTACTGGCCATGACCAATGACTGAGTTGTCCTCCAGGTGATTTTCAATGCCTCCCAGCATAATTTTTTTCATGATTTTACTGAAATGGGACTGACAGGCCTTAGTTTCTGGGGTCCTCCTTCTTGCCCTTCTTGAAAATTGGGATGTTCACCAGCTTCCAGTCAGCTGGGAGGTCTCTGGATTCCTAAGACCACTCAAAAATGATCAAGAGAGGCTTTATGATGACGTCAGCAGCTCTTTGATGGTTCTCGGGTGCATTACATCAGACGCCATAGATTTTTAGGGATCTAACTGAAGGACCAGATCCTGCAAAAGTTCAGGGCCAACTGGAAGTTGATCAATCTCATAGTCATGCTCGTACAGCTCAGGGCACAGAGACCCCCTCAGTCCACCCTCCATGTTGAAGATGGAGGCAAAGGATGCATTAAACAGCTCTGTCTCGTCCATGTCCCTGTTTGTGAGGTGGCCATCCCCATTCTGTAACAGACCGATGTTATTTCTCCAGTGCCTTTTGCCATCAATACATTTGAAAAGCCTCTTTTTATTGTCCCCCATTGTTCTTTCCATCTTCAACTCCAACTGAGCTTTGGATGCACAAATTTGCTCCCTACACTGATAAGCAACTTCTATGTATTCTTCCCATGTCATCTAACCTTGTTTTCACTCAGAATACCTTCCTTTTCTACCTTATGTCCAAGAGAAGATCCCAGCTCAGCCAAGCTGGCCTTCGGCCTTGTCTCCATGACTTTCAACATTTAGGTATTTCCTGCTCCTGTTCACTTAGGAGGTGATGCTTAAAAAGTGACCAGCACTGATAGGTGCAGCATGTGCAAAAATATTATGTCAGGGGACTTTGTTTACTAATTCCCTGAGCAGCCTGAAGCTTCTTTCCTCTTGTCCAGAGCTGAGGTTTTGCTGCACTTATCCTCCTTTAAACAGGGATTTTAAGCTTGGTTACTTCATGGTCCCTCTGGCCAAGAGGGCCACCAAACTCCACTTTGCTCATGAGATCCTCTCTGTTGACAAACAGTAGATCAAGGAGGCCATCCTTCTGAGTTGGCTGCCTTAGTACCTGTTCCATCAAGCTGTGATCTAATTTTTTAGGAATCTACTGGCCTGGGTTGTGCCAGCTGTGTGAAGCTCCCAGTTGATTTTATCATGTTGAGGTCCCCCATAAGGACAAGGACAGTTGAATTGGATGTGTCCCTTGCTTCCTCAAAGTCTGAAATAACTAGAAATTATTTATTTTAAAATGCTTTATTTTTTTTCACACAGTTCAACACCTCTGAATAGGCACTTTTTTCTTTATGATCCTGGAGTAATATAGAACTTAATTTAAATGAGAAATTTTTAGAAATAAATATAGCAGTTTATATAGAATAGCCATTTTTTATTAAACTAGTCCAAACTTTTTAATAAAGCTGATCAATCTTTATTTGGAAAATTTTTCATCTGATAATAACAGCTAGTAAGGGCACAGTTTAAACTATGTGGTATTTCAGAAGTGCTTTTCTAAGTTTCCAAATTATGTGAAGGCAAAACTACAAACACTTTGCCAGTAGGGACTTATACATGTTCATGAGGAAGAAAATAGAAGTGTCTTTTATGTTAGGTAATCTACAGTTTGGAAAAAGCTGACTTGGTGAGAGAAGAGTTATAACCACCAAAATGAAAAGCAGCTGTATCTGACCTTCCCTTTCTGCATACCTGGTAGGTTTCCAGATGACACCTTCCATCCTTTGCTCCAGATCCAGAATTCAGAGGTCATCTTGAGAAGGTTCATTAAGAGTGAGGAGGAATTCTTCTATATAGGAGAGTTGTCTGTTAGAAGGAGGATGGCTAGGGATATTTCCTTGTGTGACTTGTCAGAACACCCACCTATTGGCCCTAAATGTGGTCTAGGAGTAAAAAGCAAAGACAATAATGGGCAGAAAGTTAGAGATTTAGGAAACCTTCAGTTAACTAAAGGTGACACCCTGTTTAGTTTCTAAATATAGGGAACTGGTAAGCATGGACTTTATGGCTGAAGCCCACTGAAATCCTGCTTGAAAGGATTTTTCTTCATTATTTTAATCTTCACTGAGAGCTATTTTACTCTTTTATGAAGTCATTTCTGCTTTGAAACAATTTTAAAGGCTTATACTTCAATAGCTGACTTTTATACACACATATTTGCTAAGTTTGTTCTGGGAAAAGAACAAGGGACAGAAGCATCAACCCTAAGGATAATCTGCTGCAATAATTCCCATGTTATGGAAAAGTGAAATCAGGTTGTTGCATTTCAGGTGACTACCACTGACCCATGACAGTGAATACTTGATAATAACTTCACACAAAAAGGAGTTCTCTTACTTGGGAACATCAAATTACTAAATACTCATCTATTTCAATGGGGGTGTTACTGATGATTCTTCATTCTGTATTTCTGATTTGAATAGTCTTAGTGTCCTAAACTGCCTCCTAATAAAGCTTGTAGATTACCAAATGGGTTGGAGGAATCATTTTTCCTTACTCATGTAAGAACCCTAACAGATGCCATTCCCGTCATACTTCAGTAACACTTTGACAAGATCATCAAACCAATCATATTTAATGAACTTTGATTTTGCTAAAGAACTTTGAAAAGTTTTAGTAGAACTTCATTTTCAGTAATTACTTTATAATGAGGCAAACAGTACACAAGCTGCGTTTTACCATTTTAAACTATCTATTGTGTATTTTAGAATATGTGTTTGTTTTAATGATCTATAACTCCAGTTATTACAGTTATAACAGTTATAACAGTTTTAGCTGTTAACTTAAAATTAGACTCATGGTTAATTTGTATTGTTTTGATCTGATGTCCTGTGGAGAACAGTTGTAGATTTTCTGTCTACAAGATTTAGAAATGAAATATTAAAGACTTTATTCTGCCTTTGATGAAAAAGAGCATTGCAATTTGAAAGCAAATTATTCTCATTATTTAAGTCCAATATGCATTTATACTTTATTATATAATCCATTTCTTTCAATCAGCTTGCTTATTTAATCCATCTGCTCTCTTTCTGAGGAACTATGCTAGCTGAATAATTATAGAGAAAGGGAGCTCAGAAAAAGAATTTTGGAGAAAATCTTACATTTACAAGTGATGAACATAATGCTCTGCCATTAGAATGTATACCAGGTTTCTAATGGGGAATGGAAATACCTCTATGAGTTAAAAAAATAAAAAGAGAGATTTTATTTTTAGTCTGTTCTTACCATTTCTATAATTTGTGCTTTTAGATTGTGAAGGAAATACTGTTTTTACAGGAGTGTCTTAAAGGGTTTTAAGATAATTTGCAGAAAATAGAAATGAAAAATTTTGCTTTTTTTCCCCTAATTTTTAAACAAATTTAACCCTACTGTATATATAAGAACAAGTTTTGACCCACATGCAGTGTCTGAGTTGTATAGGGCCTACATCTTTAGAAAGGGCAGCTCTAGATCCTGTTCTTGTTGAATTTTAAAGACTATGTCCAGTTAAGTGTGCTGGCTGTGTGGGAGCTGGAATCTTCAAATATATGAACAAGCAGAGTATGTCAATATTTTTCCAAAAAGACAGAACTTAAAACTTTGAGGACAAAGGAATGTTGGAGAGACCTGAGCAGGGAAGAAAAATAGTGGTTTATGCTTTCACTGTTATATTAGGAGTCTGGTGAACCACAGAAGAGAGAAACTAATTAGAAAGAGGAAAGAGCTCTTGTGGTGTAGTAGGGGTCTTGAATATTGCTTAAAAGAGGAAGATAAAGCAGGACAGGGAAACAAAAGTCTTAAGAGACATGGGTATGGGGAGACCTATATGGAGCTTTGTAGTGAAGTTGTATTAAGAACCCCTATGCAGGCTGTGACCTGGGTCTCTCCAACTGCGCCTACAAATAGTACTGAACAAATAACACTTGCAAACACGTTGTGTTTTCCAGGCATTATCAAGAAAAGAAAGTGCTGTTTCAAATACTGAAGAATTCTCCAATGCAGCTATTTCCAGTTGCAGACAGCTAAAAAATGAAACCTATGGTATGCAAAAAATTATTTCTAGTAGAGAAAGCCAGAATTTGAATGGAATTTAACTATCTATAAGAGGATTGTTTTACCCTAATATCAAAAAATAAACAAATAAACACATTAAAAATCAGAGGCATTTTAAGGTATTTTCACAGAAAATACCAGGGAAGTGAAAATATAACTATAACCGAGTAAAAGCAGTTCTTTTCTCACATCATCACTGCATTAAGATATTCCATTCTTTCTTACACTGAAAACAAATGATAGTATAGGAAAACAGGTAATTCAAGCTCGGGTCTATCACAAAAGCAAATATTTTTCTCTCTGGGAATCCTTATGCAAGCTGTATAACTTTATTCTACTTCCAGGCAGCAATTAGTAAGATTATAACCAGAACCTGAAAAGCACTGAAAGCCACAAGTGAGATAATTAGTAAAATGATAGTGAATTAAAATATCTTTGTAATGAAGGCCTCTCTGACATATATCACATATCACTCATATTAGTGTAAATTGAGGAAACCAGAGCAATGAGGATGAAGCTTTGGCTCTTTCTTATAATAAATGTCAGCTCTATTAATCATCTGTTGTCTCTCTTCTCCCTGCAGCTGCTGAATATACTTCCTCCCTGACCCCTTTTTTTGTTTTCCCTTGGTTCAAAATGTTGCTGTAGAAACAGCAGGCTGGTATGAAGGTGGGCTGAAAGTGAAGAGGCAACCTGCCCAGTCACTTCCACCCAGTCTATGCATTCATAAGCCAGAGGCTTTTCACATTCAGTAACAATGTCATTCCTGCCTGTACTGGCAGCAGAGACATCTATGTGAATAAAAGTGGTTTGCCTTTGTCAATACCACCACAATTTCTTTCTTGGGATGATTTCCCTGTCAGGTTTCTTTCTCTGCTGATGACAACCTCCTCAGCATTTTCTCCTTCTGTTGCCATGTTTTTTGCATTTACTGTTTGAGAACAAATTTATGTTTAATGAATGTGGCAGCAGTGTGTTCGCCTCACATTTGTGGATCATAAGTATTTTTTTGATACAGCCGCTCTTAAAGTACCTCAAGATCTTGGTGGGAAGAAGCATAAGATTAGCTGTTGTTACAGTCATTATAATTATTAAGAGTTTCTTTTGCAGTTCCTTGTTTTGAGAAAACCAACCAGATATACCACAGCATAGAATAAAACTATGCATAGAAAACGAACTCTTATAAAGTTTGAGTATGCTGCCTATATTGAGGGGATAAAAAAAATTACATATGCAGCTTAATTGCTATATAGTGAAGCAACACTATTTCTGCCATTACTCATACTAAGGAAATCACAGGAACTGAGTTAATGCACCTATTTTTCCACTCATAGATCTGTTTTAGCAACATTACTGAGCTGAAATGAAGAAGAGAAGACAAAGCCTTGTACGTCCAGTACCCTGGATGAAGGGAAATTTCATTTCTTGTGAAGGCCAAAATATACCCTGGGCTTAGTCTGTTTCACTCTTGTCCTACAATAATCTCCAAAAGCCAGCATGTTGTCTCCTTTTCCATAATACTGCTTCTCCCTTTCTTCCCCACATTCCCCCACCTCGCCCTTACGTATGCTCTTGAAAGGTTCAAGTAAGTAGGGTGTGATAAGATTTTTGCATGATAATAATGGCCAGAAATCTCTTGTGAGATGAATTCCTTAGCAGAAAACCCAATTAATTCACAGGAGATTTGACCCACCTGACATCAGCAATTCTTTTTGATTTGGGAGCAGCTTGGAGCACAAAAATAAATCTCAGAAACAGGTTGGTTTATTTTATTTTCCTTTCTTCTTAGAACTACTTTCTGAGCATTTTTATGGAAATGTAAGAAAAAATACTTCTAGTTCAAGCTGTATTCAAAATGTCTCTTATTGTTGTTATTCTAGACTTTCATAACATAATGAATAATATTTCAGCGATTAAAAAGAACAGTGAGCAATTACAAAGAATTGAAAATCATATCTCTAGCTGAAAAGCTCTTTGCTGAAATTTTTTTCTGAAAGTATAAATTATCATGATTTTAGAAGATGTGTTAATTCCCAATAGCTAAAGGATAGTGTTGTTGAGATAGTGTTGCAATACATTGTTGAGTTGATAATTTTAGTTCAGTAAAGATAAAGGAAACAGTTAAGATTTGGTTAGCTTTAGGTTATGTATTTAAAAATAAGTCTAGCTTGTTTTTCAGTAGTATCCATCTTATAAGCAGGATAAATCTTTAGTTTGATGGGCTACTTAATTTTGACCAAGTACATGAAGGAGAGCTGAGAAATGATGAGAGAAATTTACTTCAAATCAAGAAGCAGTTGGGTAAGAGTGAACTTTGCCTAAATGCAGCATTTTTGTACTCTTACTCTGATCAGTGTAGATATGTAGTACTGGCTTTACTTGTAAATGACAAGTCATGGTCTGAAAAAGGAGATGTATCCCATGTGAATTATCTCCATATGGGCCTGTGCAAAATGGGCAGATGCCAATGGCAAAATTTTAGTAGGATTTTCAAATTACTTTTAGTAGGATTTTCAAATTATCTGGCATTTTCACAAGGGCAGGAGGAGTTAAGAAAAATCCTCTTGTTAAATATTGTTTAACATAATATTCAACATATCACAAGATCAAACCCAACACATGCTAACAAAAACTCTCTGCTCTCCAGAAGCACCTCTCCTGTGAAAAGCATAATATGAAGTTCTATTGGAAAATATTGCTTCCTAGGCAATAGAGTCCAGAAAGTTTAAGAACTGACTTATTTAAAAATATTGCTTCCTCCAAAACTCCCTTGGAAATCCAGTCTACAAAAGACTCTTTTATGGGAGTAATGAAACAGCCTAAAATCATACATGCCTGAAATTGCTTATTTAAACACTTGGATGACGTGCCATTCCCAAGAAAATGGATTTTAGCTGTCCACTTGAGACCACACTGTGTGATGGTTGCTGCCTCTGGATCCTTTGCTGCATAGCTCCTAGTGAAAAATGATGCCAAGCCTCAAGAAAGAGTCATCAGCAGAGTCTGTACACAGAAATATCTGTATATTTTACTAGATAATCACAGAGAATGTTTTATTCTTTTTAAGGATTTTCCTCTTCTCCTTTGTCATATTTATCTAACAATCAGACCAGTATGAATTTATAACTTGTAGTATAAAATTGTATCAAGATATCTTGCTAACTCATTTTTTCTGTATGTCTTTAGTACGCAATTAGATACATTATTAGTGCACCTATCAGAAAAGCATCCCCACCCCACTTTACATCCCTTCATTTTGTATCTGTGTGCTATTTATAGATTGTTCCATAATCTTTGACTCTCCCTCTCCCACAAAATTGTCTGTGTTGACATAAACATTTACCTGTGTTAGTATGATGATAGAGTAGAATATCTGCAAGCTCTCTTTTTTTTCTTTATTATATATTTCCTGACAGTGTGATTATGGTTAATGAAAAAAAAAAAAAAAAAAAGTTGTAATTAGGGAAAGAAGAAGAGTTAATGTTTTATTATCTTTTAGTAGTACATCAGGTTTTCTGAAAGCCTGATAGAGATTTATGTCAAATACATTTAGGGCAAAATAAATTTCTTGTAATTCAACTCCTTTGTGCTCTCACAGTAAGAAACACACTATTGCAGATTAGTTTTCCTGGCTTTCTTTTTGTTCTTTTTCTGTTAGAGGGCGATGCACGTGGACTTACATCATGAAAGAGAAAGAACAACCATTACCTGAATAAAATCCATCACCAAACATAACATGACATTACAAAGCCCTTCAAATAGATTACAAAATATCTGTAACCAATATAGATTCCCTCCTCCTTTCCCTGATAGCTAGATTTCTGCCTAAGGCTGTGCCAGACAGGCTATACCCACTCCTGTCTGAGGGTGAAAGCTAACCTTTTGTCAATGCTTAGGTGGCTGACCAGCTGAGAATGCTGAATACCACTGATGCTTAAGGCACAGTCAGGTGTATTATGATGGCTGTGGCTGATCTGGATTAAGTGCTGCTCCTTCCAAAAGTATGCCTTCCTTATGGCAGCATTAAGAGGAGCAACACAGAATTTAATGAGGAACAGAAAATGAGTAAGAGAAAAAAGGAAAAAAAAATTTTTTTCTAGAAGTTAATGGAGTTAAACGTAATCCAGAAACATTTATTTAAAACTGAAAAGTTTTTTACCAGAAAAATCATTAAAAATATCTTATACTTATTTGGAATCATAACTATAATTGTTCTGCTTAATAATGGGATATAAAATTATTCCATTTAAAATTCAAGTAGTTGATGCTTGAAGCTAAAGAATAGCTAATTTCCTACACTAAACTTACTGTATTGAAGAGAAAATTAAAGGAAAATAGAGATTATTTGAGTTGTAATCAAAGTCTTCTGTATATATTTTCTCTCTTCTTCTCCGAAACCATTTGTCATTAATAGAGATAAAAGAAGTAAGAAAGGGCAATTTTTATTTCCTATCAGAAATTCTTCATTGTTCTTGGCACTGCAGAAGTTCAAACAAAACAACAGTCTCACCTTCTTCACTCAAATGAGATATGCAAAAAGGAAAAAAACTGAGATGGAGAAGCTTTTTAACCAAGGCTCCCAAACTTGTCTCTCCCATATAATTTCCATGAAGCAAGCATCAATAACAGTATTTCTGACCTCCTTCACGGGATATGACTCATGCTTCATCGAGACCCAAATTCATCCTGTGAAACTACTGAAGCTACTTATTAGATTTGGAATTAGTCTACCTCAGTACAATGGGTGGAGAAAGACATCCTCTCCCAACTGCAGCTGTGCTGACGGATGCTGAGAGGAGCGATGCCACCTCACCCCCATCTGATCTTTCCCACCTCCCTGGTGGAAGTAACCACCCCTTCCCTTCCCATCTGCCAGATGAGCTGTTCCAATGAACAGCCCCATCTCCATTTCCACCAAAATTAGCTGGGGAGGGTGTTAGAACACTTCTAATAGTGGATTCTCTTTAAGCACCTTAATCTGGGCTGAAGCAGAATAAGAAATGCAGAACGGGCACTTAATAAATTGAAGACCACTGCCCACACAGAGGAGGGTGTCAGACCTGAGGGGTGCCAGACAGCAACTGTTCAGGCCCCACACTGCAGATTCAGGGAGATATCTCTCTGCTGCAGGGCTGTGACTGCAGTACAATGTCTTCCCAGGGTATATGGGAAGTGGCAGAAATAAAAGGTCGTGCCATGTTCCACCTTGTCACGCTTGGCTTAGGAAAATCCCCGCCCTAGCACAGACTCCTCCTCACCTCAGTGCCCTGCTTCACCCCATTGCAGTGTAAGTGCAAAGGATTCTGGACAGAGAGGCAAGCTAACTTTTTCGGATGGTGTGAGTATAGTTTTCTCTGGCTTACATTGCTCTTGAATTTGCTGCCAGTCCTGACCAAAAGCAGTGGACTTCCCCCCTTTAGTCACTGACTCTGCAGCACCAAGATGAGCTACCAGCACGAGAACAAACAAGCGCATTAATCTCACAGACTGCAAATTTGAAAAGAAACCAATTTCTTATTTTTCTCTCCCCAGCATCCTACATCTTGAATATTGCTTTGGAGAACACTCAGAGAACAAAAACGTGCAACAGGTATGAAAGGATGTGCCGCCTTCAGTCACAGGCTGCTCTTAGATCTGCTTATATTAGTGGTGCTACTGCACTCCAGCTTAGCATTTGAAGGGTTATGACTAGCACAGTTCATCCAATGTAGGAATAAACATTTGAGATGCCTGCTCTCTGAATCACTCCTGCAAAAGCAGTCACCATTAAGATCTTAAAATATTTGCTGGAAGCTTTCTTGCCTGTAATAATAAAAAACATTTGAGTAGTACCAAGCACCGAAATACAAGTTTCAGTAGAGAATTACTGTGAGAATGAATCAGAAGTGCGAAGTCAAACACCCTCAGACCTTTAACAGATATGTGATAAGTCATTAAGGCAGAGAACCCTACTGTGAAAGGCAGAGGAAGTTTCCATGACAAAGGATGTGCTCTAAACTGTAAGCCACAGAATCTGCTGCTTTATAATGGCATTGATTATCCACATTCCAAGTGTGTGACTATATGTAAGATAAGTGACATCAAAAATAATTTTCATTTGTATCAAAATCAGTGGCAGTTCTTGTTCAGAAGCACATTCTTACTCAATTGACTGGAAGTATAAGTGAGCTGTCATAGCACACTGATTGGTAGCGCTGATTAGTGGTACCACATATTTTTAAGCAATCCAACCAGCAGGTCTGATTATTAATCACCTTCTGATCATTCAATTCTGAGTTACGTTAAAATATGCTGGTAAATCCCTGATGAAAATCTAGATTCCTGGTCTAAATCCATTTTTCCAGAACACCTTTTTATATACTGCTGTATATAAAGGCATCAGGGCACTGAAAATTGAGAGCAAAAGGACGGACGTTCTTTACAGGGATTTTTATGTCATAAAACTGGATCAGAACTTATTCATGTATCAAAAATGAAAGCTTGCAGAAATACATAGTCAAAAGCAGAACAGTAAGCTCTGAGTGGACTGGGACTTTCAGTTTCTAGTATTTTCTCCCAATGATTCCAATAACTATGAAAGTTTGAAATTAAATATGGTATGCTACTGAGGGGTGACTAGTTTAAAAACATTCAAATAATGGGAATATTTTGGAAAAAAAAATACACTAAAACACCTTCAGTGTGTCTTATCTCTTACATTGTGTGCAATTTGATTAGTTTTAGCTGCAAATCTAATATTCATACTCATGTTTTCCAGAAGGCAATTTATGACCTCTCCTGTACATCTTTTTCAGAAGCTCTAAAAAAACTTAGGCAATAATTTTCTGTATCTGCTCTACACATATAATCTACACAAATTAATTCTTCATATATTAATACAATTTAACTGTGTATACATTTGTAAAATAGTTTATTACTAACAATATTCAGAACCTAATGTAACAATATTTTACAGGAAAAAGAAATAGAAGACATGGACCTCTAATACTGTTGTGGGAGAGAATTATTTTAAAATTGTACCCTTGGTAGTCATGTTGTACAAGTAGTTATAATGGAGTTTCATCTTTGGTGCTTCTCTCTGTCTCTCTATTTGTTTCTCTGCTTGCTGCCAGAATTGAGCAGGAAAATGCAGTACTAAGTCCACAGCACTCCAAGGCAAACCAACAGGTCACTGCTTCAGTGACATTCTTCAGGAGCAAGAATGAAAAGGGAAATGTGTCACACAGAAATCATCCTTTCAAGTTGCCATCAGTAGGGGGAATTCTATAGGCTTCACCCCTCAGTAGCATACCATATTTAAGGCTTCTAGATAAGCCTTGTTTAGTCACCTGATCATAGGGATAAGCAGAATTGGTTTTATAGAACTAAAGTATATTATCACAGTCTAATAATAAATTCTGCATTGAACAGCAACAGTTAACTTGTAAAATTCATGTACGGTATGCATTTAAGAAACAAATTATCTTCAAATCAGGACCTGTCATATATCTAAGTCCAAGATGTGTAGGATAAGTTGAGCATATACAACAAAGAAAAATGAATGCTTTACTGGAGTGCCCTGACCCAAAGAATGGATGAGAAAATGGACACCCAGAATATTAGTATCTCCTCTCTGCACTTCTTGTATACATCAGCCCTTAGAAGTATGCCAGCTGTCCATTTTATAACAAATTTGGATGATTACCTGATTTGGTATGATTTCAAAGGGGTCAACATTTACTTATGTAACTTTAGTATCAGACATTTAACAAATGAATTAAGAAAGCAATGAAAGCTTGCACACACTTCAGAACAATTTCAATAACTCCAAAAATTGTTAATATCTTATGTTCTCCTGAAATCCACAAGTAAGTGATATCATGTATTTTTCCTTTCAGCAATTTATCTGTGTACCCCTACCTGCACAGCCATGCTGTACATACCTGTGGTACATAAAAGAAGTTGACAGACTGGCAGCTCCACTTCCACCACTTTCTTTTCTGTCTATGCAACTGATCTGAAAGAAAATCCCCCTTTTTTTATTATTATTTTAAAACTTCATAATAATAGCTTCATTTAAATCAATACATATTTTGCTACTGATTTCAGGATTTCAACAATAGCAACATACACTCAAATATGTGAATGATATATTTATGTTAAATTCTTCATTCAAAATAGAAGAACTGGGGCTCCATGTGCAACCCTGAGCACGTGGTTATAAAGATGTATGCAAAAGACTTATAGTAACACTGTTAGGCAAATTCATCCATACTGAACCCTGCCTATTATGATGATTTATGGATGAATAAATCATTATTTTTTTGCACTAAGTTATTTAATTTCAAGACATGTGGAAATATGTTTTCTTGCTATTTTTGATTATTCTGGGACAGTTAAATATATATTAATTTGGATTATCATAATGATTAACATACTGATGAAGTAATAGTGACCTGCTTAGCAACAAGCATTTCAAAAAGCTGTGAATATTATGTACTTCAAATCAGAAAGCATTACACCTTTTTTTTTTTTTTTTTTTTTTTAATTTACTTGGAAAATAAAATGCAATTTACTGTAAAACCAAAAATAATTGTATCTTCTCAGGTCATAAGGTCAGTGTCAACATGAGTTTAATGACAAATCTGGAATTTGATTTCCTTATTTAGCATAAAATATCTGTGTTAGAGTTACATGAAATATACATTATAGATAAAAAATGTGGTGTAAATGGACAAATTGTCATTGACTTCAGATGGAAATCTTGGCAAAACATTGTTTCTAAATCTTCTGTGCCCCTCCTGCACTTCGAAAATTGCTATAAACCCCACTACAAATGCCATCTTCTATGTATGCATATTCTCCAACATTTACTCAGTAATTTTGCTTTTATACTACCACATTACACTCTAATGAAAGTTTACTTTTCAAATTATTTTATAATCTGAGTGGCAAAGTTTACATTGAAAGATGCTGCATCAGCTCCTTGGTGTTTGATACACTGCTTTATAAGTGCAACTGTCAGCTTTCAGGTGATAGCTTCTTGAAGTTTAATGTCACCATTGAATTAAGAAAAAAAAAAAAAAAGGAATGCAGATAAGATTAGACAATTTGGAACCATTATGTGCTCAGCAGGTTTGCATCAGACGCAGAATAAAGACTATCATAAAACCAAAGCTGTATCTCCTTGCCAATGAAACCTTGCATTAGACCTGGGTTCCACCTGTCACAAAAAGCTGTGCACAGAATGCTAATAAGGGGAATATGAAACTCATTTTTCTACTAAGCCAAAGCCTCACTGAGTTGGGGTTTTTTCTGGTTTCATTTTAAATACTGGATCTGTACTCACAATTTCTGAACCTCCCATTAATTAATCAAGCAAACAAAGCTTGATGCCACACAATTTCCACCTCACTCTTACTACAATTAGTGCAGAATAAGACTGAGCCAGTGAATCTACTGCAAACAAAGTGAATGCTTCAATTTTAAGTATTCCTTTTATTTTTTATTGAGTATTTTTGTTTCAGGATATTTCAGTTTCCTAAAGCCTCAGCTGCTGCTCTTGTAATTGTCTCTTTTACATTAAAACTTTCCTTTAAATTGTGGCCTTTATGTTTAGAGTATACTTGAGGGCCAGACATGTAAAAGCTGAAAAATAAAGAGGTAAATATACAAATATAAGGGGTAAATATATGAGGAAAATAGCAGAACATTGTTTTTTTTCTAAAGTCTCCCAACATTAAAGAGAATATACAGTAAACAAGAACTGAGAAGTAAACTAGGGAAAGCAAAAATCATATTTCCATTCATTTTCATTTGATAGTTGACAGTGACAGACTATAAATAGGAATACATAGGCTTTTCCTATTTAAAGAAACAAGCGATGGATCCTCTAAGAATTCTGCCCTCCTAAAACATCATCCTGTCCCACGGTGTGAGGTTTGTTGTTTTAAACATTTAGGTCTGTTCCTAACAGGATATATCTTTTCCGTGAGAATATCTCAAATCTCTCTCTTTTTTCCCCTCTATTCCTTCTATTCCTCTGACTGTGATAGGCTGAATTCAAAGAACTGATATGTGAGGAACTTCTTACCACAATATGAAAGATGTGAAGCATATATTGCTGACTGATCAACAGCTTAGTCTGGATGTAGATGAGCAAAGGATTGTGACTCATGGTGATGGATTTGAAAATGCCAGCAATTGCACAAGATCTTCATCCAACAGACCCCTCTCATGTGAGGAGGAGTTTGTCATGCATACATTGTTCCTTTAGCTCTGGAAACGACATAATTCAGTATATCCCAAAGGAGAATCTAAGCTCCTGTTTAGTTGTAATGTTGCTTGCAAAATAAGGGTAAGAGCTAAACCTCTGTTGCTACAAATCCATTCCAAGTTCTGCCAGCCAATTTAATTATTGAAGAAGCAGAAGCAGTGCTGCTCAACTGTCTTTCTTGAAAAATAGCTAAGCATTTGCAAGGTTTTTTCTTCATTCATCTGCTAAAATTTAAATTATTTTTATTGCTGAAAGTATTATTTATCATGGCATAACTTAGTGGAAACTTATATTTTGAACAAGATTTTCAAATATATTTCAACTCAGAAATTGTTTTTTCCATGAGCAATACCCACACTGTTTTTCAGACTATCCCAGGAGAGCATCTTGTCTCCTTCCATCCCTTTCCTCCTTCCTTCCTTCTTTCCCTACTCTCCACACTCTTTTCTTCCTTACCCCACTCCTTGCTTTCCTTCTGTTCCCTTCCTCTCTCCCTTTCTTTCTCTCCATGCACCTGAGGCATCCAAAACAGAAGAAACACATAAAATGTGGGGAAACATGAAAGGTAGAAAGGCTCTTAGGTGTGAGAAAAAAGCAGGATTCAGGAATAAAGCAGAAGAGTTTAGAGATCAGCTTTGGCCACGAAAACTTGAAGACAATACAATTATATAGCAAACAAGGACATTAAAACAATGGTTAGAGTTTTTAGGTTTGGCTGAGATAGGTTTAGAAGTTGCAAAAAATACACTTAGCAAGATAGAGAAGTTTAAGCTTAATAATGGAATATTGTGTGTTCTTATATGAGGTATAACAAGTGAGTATTGTGTACAACAGATGCACATGCACTGTTGAGGGTTGGATAAAACAGTTGTCTGTAACTTTTAGAGGCATGTTAATTGGCTAAGAAGCTTTTAAGAATGCTCTGTAACCCAGAAGTCTTTGGATCTCTGTGATGGCATGAGCTTTGTACCATATCTGTTTCAACTCTGTATGTGAGACTGATAACGGAATAAAATACTAAAAGGCTCCTGGAATGCTTGTCCAAGCTCCCATCCCGTTTGTTGACGAAAACGCCGGCATAAAACATTCTTCTGCATTTCTTTGTTCTCTCTTAGAGGAACATAAATACAACCAAGTAACTGCAAGTGCCTTCAAGACAGCAACTGGATTGCTCTTAAAGTGTAGCACACATAAAATGTGCTGAAAGAACACTAAATATATACACAGAAGAAGACTGAAAGTTACTCACATACTCTCTTCACAGGATTTGGAAAGTAGGGGAGAGTGGAGAGGATAAAGGACACAAATAGAAAGGTTACTTTGATATCTGACATTTTGATATTTGACAAATCTTGTAAAATTGAAACATTGGAGATTGGTTCTAGCTTGCAAATAGCAGAGGCTGGTGTAAGTAAATAATCTGTTCATTAAATATGTGTCAAACATTAAAACCAAAATATATGAATGTCTGTCATGGTTTCAGCCCAGCTGGCCACTAAGCACCACACATTTGCTCATTCCCACCCCCATCAGCAGGGTGTGGGAGAGAATTGGACTGGTAACAGTTGGAAAACTGATGGATGGAGGTAAAGTTTGATAGATAAAGCAAGAGCTGCGTGCACAAGAAAAGCAAAACAAATTCATTATGTACTTCCATGGGCAGGCAGGTGTTCAGCCATCCAGGAGAACAGGGTTCCCTCATGCTTAGCAGTGACTTGGGATGGCAAACACTGTAACCCTGAATGTCCCCCACTTGCTCCTTCTTTTCCCCTCTTTATATCCTGAGCATGATGTAGAATAGAATATCCCTTGGGTCAGTTTGGATCACCTGTCCCAGCTGAGTCTTCTCCCACTTTCCCAAGCACCCCCAGCCCCCTCACCAGTGAGGCAGTACCAGAAACAGAAAAGGACTTGGCTCTGTGTAAGCTCTGCTCAGCAATAACAAAAATATCTTTCTATTGCCAACAGTTTCCAGCACAAATCCAAAACACAGCCCCATACCAGCCACTGTAAAGAAAATTTACCCTACTCCAGCCAAAACCAGCACACCACCTTGCCTGTGTGGAATAAAATAATGGTAAATCAGATATAACTCAGCAATATTTCTGGCCCTATATATAATTTTACAAATTTTCCTGGAAAAATCATTCAAACTTCACCAGGTAAGATTTCAAAAACAGGAAAACTTGTTACACAAACCTATGTAATGTAATCTGGAAATAAAAAACAAGCACCTTTGTGTGAAATCCTATTCTCACTCTAGCCAGTAAACACACTAAATTTGTACGTAAAAACACTATCTTAAGGAGTATTTTAGTATGATTGAATGGTCAGATCACTTGTTTTTACAGAAACAGACTCCAGGGAACAGAACACTGCCAGTGTATTCTCATCAAGGAATTATAATTAGTGGCAGTTCTGACTGTTTCTTTTCTGTTTGTGTGGTTGTAGCAACAAACATCACTTTTATTTGTCTAATAAAATTTAAGGGAACTATTAGAAGACTGCTTTTTGTGAGTTTTTTTTCCCCCTTTCTGGGTGTCTGGAGGAGAAAGAAGGCAGGCTACAGGATACTCTGTGTTCTGTGCAGGACACAGGAATACAGTTTTTACAGCACCTTTGTCGTGAAAACATAATATTTCTCTTTGAATCTCTGCCAGCACTAAATAGGTAAATAAGTTGTTGATTTAAAGAAATAAATTACAGGGATGTAGAGTTATTTTAATGTGAGACTCTAGTAAAAATAAAATTTATGGTTACAGATATCCAAGCAAATGTCTGTCTTTGAAGACAAGGAAATGGTAGCTCATATTAATGGAATACCAATCTGGTGCTGAATACTCATCTAGTCACTCTCACCTCCTACGTTCTGTCATCCTCCTTTAATGGCATATTCAAGGAAAGGATTATATAAAAGAAGTTTATTATAAAATAGGATAGAATGAGTCACCAAAGGATACTTAAAACCAGCTTGTCCAACAAGGTGGTAATGTTGTCCTACTTAATTTGCTTGCTTATGAATTATATGTCTTCTGTGCTAAAAGGACAAGCATAATACAGTTCCTGCTTTATGTTGGTACATCGATCTATATTTACTCCTCTCCCAAATGTACAGGTAATATTGGATGCTCATTGTGCCTTAAAAGACTAAGGTCTTAAAAATAGTGGTTCTGAATCAACACTGTGCTTTAGCAAAACTGAACTTTGTCAGTGGAAATGACTCACGTATTTCAAGTTAGGAACACTCTAAGCATTATCCTTTGATCAAAATCTTTGTCAAGGAATAGCTCTCTGCCTCAACCAGAATTTGATGAAATTAATTTTCCTTTTCCTTGTATGGATTTTTTCTTTATAAATGAAAACTGTGAGCAATAAAAATAAAAAGTGAAACATGACTTGCTTCATTCATTGTGCAAAATTGACTTCACACAAGTGAGATGTAAGAAAGGGATATCAGCTAGGAATCAAATTATGACATTTGTTTGAGAGATCAGATTTTCTGGAATAAAAGATATAATGTGATGGGTACAGTCAAGACAAATACTCTTCATTAGTAAGGCATTCTAACACAGTTGACATTCAATTAAAATTTCATAAGCACTAAAATATACTTTCAGTAAGTCAAAGGAGCAGCAGATTTTTCTTTCAATCATACCACTAATTCTTTGTGACAGTCCATTCTTGCTAAATATAATTTTGTTTAAAAAAAAAATAAATTCACCCTGGCACTATGTTAGTTTAGATGCTTATTTTAGCAGGGTTAAATTGTTATTCCATTGTGATAGATAGTTACAAATGAAGTTCTATATGTTGATATGTATATCTTAAAGATATAGCTTATTCTTCATAGTCTGAATATTCTTTAGAGGCCTTGCTTTTGCTATCCACTCCTGTGCCTACTCAAGTAATAAAACATTCTAAAGCAAGTTACAGTAACTATGCTTTTATAACACATGCCTTTTCTGCAATGAATGACTTATGTAGGTACTCAGAGTGGATGGAGAACATTTAAAGATACACCTGATTAATTTGAGGGATTGTGTTCCTTAGGAAGGGTGATTGTCTTGAATATGGCAGTTGCCAGAACTTGTTCAGGAAACATTCAGACAAGTAAAATTGATGTAATGTAATGTCATTTATATATGCTGTCATTTCTGAAAAAGAATAGGCACCTGCATCTATGGTAGTCACACATATTTTAACTGTGTTTCAATGTTTATTATTATTCTAAGATACTTTCTTTCCCTACAGCATCTCTTAAAAATATCTTCTGTTCTCAGATCCCATGATAGAAAACAGGCTCCAAAATAGTAAAGGTCAACTCTGAATAGGTCTGGGGAGATATTTTTTTCTTTTTCTTTTCATTCCTTTGGATAACTTGGAGATACAAGAATAAAGCTACTCCAGGCCAACATTCTTTGATCTAAATTTCAGGCTGAAAATCTAACAGGAACAGAAACACTTCTATGTTTTCTTTTCCTCTTTGTTTTATTTTGGTCAAGCAGAATATCAAAATCCAAACATGCACATTCTGTGAAAGAAGACCACTGCTAAATCTGTAAGAAAATTTATGCCCCCTCATTTTTGCCTAACTTCCCATATATTGAGATGAAAAAAAAACCACAATCAAATGCCATCTGGTGTTTCAGGAAACTACAGTAAGTAGGCAACTGACTTTTCTCATAAAGGTTTTGGCACCTGAAGATATTTACTTTGGCATGATGGTCTGAACATTTAATGCATGATTTCCTTAAAATCCTTTAGCAAGGCATCTCCCGAGTCACCTCCAGTTCCAGACTGGCCCACATGAATCACAAAATTAGTCTTGGGAGCTAAAAAAATAAGGAACTAAAAAAGAAGGAAAACCCCCAATCCCCACAACCACACTGTCAGATAAAACTGTATCTATTCTTCTTAGTAAGGATTTTAGTAGCCCAACTGGGATGTGGGAGATAAGGTTACATTCTCTCCAGTGACAGAGGGAATTTGAATTCTTATTCCCTAACAGACAAATGCTTGGTATTACATTTTCTGTGGTGGGACTCAGTTTTTCCCACTGTAGTTGTTCTATTTAGTCATTCTATTTTATACAACAAAATGAATATTGTTTGGTAAAGACAAAAAAAGTCACACTTAAAATTTATTTGGTTTCATCTGTCTCTGGCATAGTTCATGAAAAATGCTGATTGAAATACTTGACACAGAAGGAAGCATAAAATGATTAATAGGTCTTAATAGAACTCCTAAATAGGCCAACTAGCACTACGTAACTCTGAAGAAAATAAAAAGGCCTGCAGACTGGAAGAAGTCGAAAGGAGTTTGCAAAATACTGTTCAAAGATATTTTAGTGCAAAGAATCTAAACAAGGTAAAAAACACTCTTTTAGGGGAACTATTTCAATAATGAAACCTAACATCATTATAAACTCAAGTGTTTCATTAAATGTTGTTTTAGGCAGTTGCCTAAATGGCAAAAAATCCTAGTTGGACAGAATAAAACTCCTAAATTCTAAAGAGAAAAGAGCAGCTTTTTTTCTGGTCTCTTCATGCTATTTAACTGTTTAGCATCACAATATATCTTTGGAAAAATCCAGGATCTAAATTCTAATCATTCATGCGTTACATACCTTGCTTTGATGATTAGAATTGTGATTTGGGAATTAATTAAAACAGGAGACTTCAAAATAAACAGAGAAAAAAAATAAAATATCTTTCTGTCACGAATCAAAATTCTGGTAAAATACTTACTTTAGCACAATGTGGTATGAGGAATATTTACACTCAAAAAATCAAAGAAGTTCTGGAAATCATATAAAAAGTAAAAAATTACTTTGGGTAATTCTGTAAACAATTGTGGCATGGGTAAGAACGCTAAGACTGTGATTTAGAGAAACTATATGTAAACACTGAGAGAAAAAAACAATAGGGAGGAAAGAAGATAACAGAAGTGGATGGACTCTCCCTTAAAATTCCTATAAACTCCTTTCCACCAGATATAAAGGTAGAATGAACATGTATAAAAGAAAAGTAATTTGAAACAAGGAATTAGAGTGGTATCAGATTAAAATTCATCTAGGTCATGAAATTCATGAGGCTTGGAATTTTGAAATGTAACAGATTCTTTTTGTACATATTCAAGATAAAAGAGATGTAAAACTTGACCTATATACTTCATCTGTCCACTGTCTTGAATACCTGAGATGACAAGTATATTTAAAAATAGGAGATTTAAAAAGACAAAAATGGGGAATACACTAATCATTTATAGTGCTGGAAATTTACTGAAGTCATAATTAAAAAATAGTGATATATTTAGGGTACTCTAATAATTCATTGTAAAAAAAACCTTATTCCAAAACCCAAGAATACACATCACCTATATTTCTGAAAGAAGGCCATGATTATTTATATGCCTTCATTTTACTATTTTCACTTCAGGATAACTTAAAAGATTTTGTTTTGAAGGTCTTTATTAGAAACAAACAAACAAACAAATCCTACCACACTAAAAATAAACATAAGATGCCAGGATCCATTTTGTTATGATGGCTTAAAAAATAATCAAACAAACCCACAATGTTTCCATAACTTATCTCAGTGAATGTATCACAAAGATGCAAAAACATTTTTATAAGAGAGCCTTTGAAGTTTATGTTTTCATTATCTCTCTTCTTGAGAATTATATATGTGTCATCAGTATAGCAGCTGCATTCAGAATGATAATGTGGATATGATAATCTGAACTGCTGTTCTGTTTTGAATAAGAGAAATGTTCTTCACTAAAACAAAACTTACTACCATTTTGATGGTCTTGGAAGCTGCTAATAATAGTATCCTTGAAGCAGGATATATTCTTTGGGACCTGTGTTTAGGAGTGGTAATTTGGAGAAGCAGATTTTCTTTTCAGTTACTGACATATGGAATGGCCATCTCTCTGTTTCCATTATTTTGTGTGGGTGTGTGTGGGAGTATGGGTGTGGATATCTATAGCAATAATAAGTTTATTACTATGATTATTACAGTGTCCCATGAAGGAACATGCTGGAGTCCCATGGCATGGAAGTTTCAGAGAAGCCAATGGCTCTTTTTGCCACCAGAGATATTCACACTGTATCACACAGAGAAAGCTTTTAAAACTAAATGCTAACAGAAACGTTGCTTCTAGCAACATCACTATAACCTTTGGTGAACTAGAAAAACTATCTGCTTGAAAAAATACCAATTTGGGCTTTTTCTTATGATATAATAAGATATCATCTCCTTATTCCCATAGCAAGTTGAACGTAATTCTAGAAATAGTTTCCTGGGTTTAACCATAGATATGGCAACATAAATGTTCAACATTTCATGAATCATGAGTATGCCTCATTAAACACTTTAGTAGCATAATTTAATTTCATTTAGTTTTTCCTGCCAACATCCTTCCAGAGCATTCCCTTCTGGCTTCCCCTTGCTACATTGACTTGAAAAGATTGAATTTATCCAGTATATATTCTGAAATTTTTCATTAACCCCTCTCCAGATGACAATTGCAATTTTGTTTTCACTGAAGTGAAGACGATACAAATACGTTTTGTTGAGGTCTTGATTTCAATTATTTAGTGTTGTCTCAGAGCTGGAGGTCAACACTGGAGTACTATGGTAGTGTTACCATGTCAAAGTCCCTGGAAAGGACGAAATCATTGTGGTTGCAATCTTTTCTTTCTTCTTAGAATAGCTGCAAATTCATAACTGCTTTTTCAAACTCCCAAGATCTTCTAAGTATGCATGGGATTTCTTAATATCAAAGAAAAGAGAAAAAATAACAAAACAGAAAATACCCTGGACTTGAACTACATCACTGCTAGATCTGTTTTTCCTTGGTATCCTTATATAAATGAAGCACCACAGGAAAATCTGGTGGATTGTAGCTGGCAAATGAAGGGCCTGTTCTTATGAGCAGGTGCTCATAAGAAGAATAACAAGAAAAATTAACTCAGATACAACATAACCATATATCTGAGTGCAGTAGAATTGAATCATGTTGAAGAAAGGACAGAAACAAGATTTATGGTATGGATAATGCCTGAAAATCCAACCTCACAGATTTTAGTAAAAAGGAGTGAGGAGAAAAAAATGTGTAAATCTAAGCCTGGGTCAATATTTGCAAGAGAAAAGTTCTGAGACATCCGGTCTCCAGTTTCTTGCTTTTAAGTACTTTCTTCAAAGGTTCCCAAGTGTGTGTAGAGAGACGTACCAATAGGCATAGATTTAAGAGTAATTCTATTTGCCTTCAAAGTTATTTGTTCAGTGTTAGAAGGAAATTGCTATAATCCTTCTTAAGTATTTTCATGCTAATTATCATATTTAATGGCATAATATACTTGGGATACATTTAACACTTTATATTTGAATTGTGAATAAATGATAAAGGACAGACAGATCTTTAAACACCTTTTTTTAAACAGAAAGGTTTCTGTGCCTTAGCATGCACCACAAGTGCATACATGAAGAGAGTGTACAAAGCTCTTTATGCTTTTTAAGTTAGTATTTTTCTTCTGGTCTTATGGAGTCTCTTGTAAGCAAACCCAAATGCAGAGGATATTAATTTTTCCCCATGCTCTCCTGGCTTGACTGATTCAGCCTCTTTAATGAGAACCCTTGCAGTTTTTCCCTGTTTCTATAGTTTGCACTTAAAACTGTAGTGATAAAATAAGAACAGCCAATGGAAAGTTTATGTTTTAAACATTTCAGTAACTGTAAGGCCAACAAACACAGTGAAGTGTTCCTTCTATTAGACATGTCAAGTTCAATAAATGTCACCTATTTGCATAGGCCCTGAAGTTCTATTTGTATTCAATTGCTGTCATATACTTTTGTCACTACAGGATGAATCTCTCTGATGAGAAATGTTCAATACACCCTTCACCTAGAGATCTGAGGAAGTCAGATAATACATTACCAGCAGAACTGAACACATGTTTTTTAAGATGTTATTTACAATAATCAATGAAATGATTGGTTTGGGTGCTGTATGCAGGAGTATATTATATTGCAGTGTCCTCCTGGGTTATGGATGTTCTTTTCACTCTGATGTAAGTGTACAGAAGGCCACTTAACCTCTGATTCTCTTATTATTAGATTTACAATGGAAAAGCAAAAGGAGTTTTAGCTGTGGATGGCTTGTGAAATATGTAAGTGCAGCTACTGAATGGGCTGATGAAAACCTGAGAAAATTACTGTCAAATCTTATTTTTTGCAGTGGAAAAAAAAGTGACCACCAAACTTCTTTGGCGAGATGAACTCAGGACTTTGGCAAAATGAAACAGATGTATCCGTTGGCCAGTAGCACATTGCAGGAGATGAGGACAGATTTTCAAGTTACTTTAGAAGTCTGTTTTATGAAGCTGGAGAACTAGTATTTATTTGCATTTCTTTAAAATTTTTATTTAATAAGAGAATTGCAAGAGGCAAGAAAGTTACCTATTTTTTTTTTTCTTATAGGAATTGCTCACTTTCTTAATATAATCCTGGGGTGCATTATAGTAAGGGGACAATGTGCTTGACTATTCTTGCATCCGAGTCCTGTGCAATTTGCTATACAACCATGAATGTGTAGCTATGAAAGCAGATTTTTACTTTTAGCTATACTGTTCTGGCTACATACATTCTCTTTATCAACAGAAAAGATCTGATAGATACAGCATAATCAGCATGTACTTTTAACCTTGCAGAACACGGCTCCTTAAGTGATTTCTAGATGGAAAAAGACCAGTAATTGGACTGAATTTTCACATAAATCACTTCCAGCAGGAAATGTAGCTCTCTTATTGATAATATATGGAAGGCTTATTACTGAACAATGTTGGTGAAAGAAATTAATTATTCCCAACTATGTATAGAGAGACATACCAATAGTCATAGATTTAAGATTAATTCTATTTGCCTTCAAAGTTACTTGTTCAGTGTTAGAAGGAAATTTTTATGATCCTTAAGTATTTTCATGATAATTATCATATTAAAAGGTATAATCTCTCAAAAACATTACTATGAATGTATTCTGTATTTTCCAGGGAACGATGTAAATTTATATACACACACACACAGGTAAATGTATCTGTTTGTGAAAATGCATACATTTTTAATAATTATGTTAGTATTAAGAAAAACATTTGATTTCTTTTCTAATAGCAAATGATATCTTTAACTAAGTGGAACAGAAGACAAGTGTAATATAAATAATAAGGTAATATAAGTCTTGTTAAAATCATTTTCATGGCCATTTGCTGGGCTTGCTCCACTATGTCACTGTCTGTCTTGTCCTGAAGAGCCAGCATGGGAAACAGGTATGGCCCACCAGGGTATAATAGAGAGGAAGGATGATCTCTCTCAACCTGCTAGTAATCCTCTGCCTAATGTGATACAAGATACTGCTGGCCTTTGCTGCTGCAAGGACACATCACTGGCTGATGGTCAGCATGGTGTCCACCAGGTGCTTCTGTGCAAAGCTGCTCTTCAGTCAGGCTATGATGGTGCCTGGCTTTATTCCTTCCAGAGGCAGGACTTGGTATGTGCCTTTGTTGAAGTTCTGGAGGTTCCTACTGGCCCTTTTTTCCAGCCTGTCAAGGCTCCTCTGAATTGAAAGACAACCGTCTGGTGCATCAACTAAATCTAGTTTTGTAACATCTGCAAGCTTGCTGAAATTTATTTATCAAATTTTAAAGATAGAAGCTACTAAACCTATGTTTTTACAATTTATCACGCAAATCTTCATCTTGCATTCACTTTGAGTAGTATTATGTATTAAAAGATCCCAAATAAATTACATTACTCAGAGAATAAAAAAAAAGAGTCTTATTCATTATGCACAAAGGTTTCACAATCTGACTGTATATTATTCATTCTCAAAGTACTTTCAGATACTGGATGTACAATTTGTTTCTACCTCTCCTATATGGTCATTTATTTGACAAACAATAGTGTGTTTTTTTCTAAACTGAAATTGATATTACATGCTACAAGAAGTAAAACATTGTGTGAAGGTTCCACTTAGAAAGATAGAACTTCGGGGCAGTTTGGGTGGGCATACCTTGTTTTGGAGAATAACGAAGTGAATAATGTAAAATGAATCACTCCTTGACACTAAACAACGTCAGGGCCTTGGCCACGTTTGGCTTGGTAGCATAAATGAAACAGCCATGGACCAGGAATCCCATTACACTGAGCACCAAAGCAGTCACAAGTCCCAGAGTTCTCATTGCCCAAGTCAGAGCAGCTCTAACTTAAGACTGTGGATAATCCTGTTGTTTGAACTACTTCAGGTTTAAACACTGTATGTAAAACCTGGAGGCACGTTTAAAGGGGACTTCAGACCTCTAACAATTTGAGAACTAGACATTACATTAAGCAGTAATTATGTAGTAATTAATCTGCAGCAATTAATACACTCAGAAAAATAAATAAATATTTTTATGCTTTTGTTGCCATGTGAACTGCTTTTTTTACCTTTGTTTTTTTAGGATTTTTTCGCCTTTGCCTATCCTCTGTTTTCATGTTTTTCTCTCCTTCAAAATGCCTTTAAACTTAAGAAAAAAAATCCAATTTTTATAACAGAAATTATCTGACAGGAATTCAAATTCCGACTTGAGAACTTATATTCCAGTTTTAATTGTGGCAGAATTGAGGATTCCCCAGATCCTGCTTCCTGTCATTCTTTTGTTTTTCTTTTTTTCTACCCAGAATTGAGCCCTGTGGATTTAGCCACAATTAATCAAGCTTAAAAGTCTTTCTCACACACATAAATTTGTGTATAAACTTTCCATTTTGTATAAATGAACACATAACACACACACACTGCATTGCAGAGAGGAATTGGAGATATAGGAGTTATTTTTCCATTAGAAAGCATTTCAGTGGCTGTCCAAGTCAATAAAAAGTGAATTTACATTCTATAAAACCCATAAAAGGCTAGGCAGGTTATTACTAAAGAAAACATAAGCTTGATTTTCTATGGATGCTTTCAGGGTATGATAATGATACAAATATGCAAAAACAGTAGGTGATACATGCACTTCTTTAATTATGAAAGCATTTATAAGATAAATATTAAAATTATTCATCCTTAATATATTCATCCTAAATATATTGACTCAATATATCCTCTTCCAGGACTCTGATTCACCTAGAGTTGTGAATCAAAATCTAATAGCTGAAGATGTTTTTGCTCTTACCTGTGCATGTTTCGGCACTGATGGCTGTTGCTCTTCAGACTGACATCCCTAAAGAGTACTTGCAGAAGACCCTAACCACCACTTTTTCACCAGCTGCATTAAACAAAGCTGAAGATCATGCCTAGGAGCAGGAGTGGGGGTGGCTCCAGCGTTGGCCAGGCAGCCCCTGCACCTCTGAGCATCAGGCAGCATCTGGTCCACACACAGTCCAGAGGATGCAAGTGACACCTGAGGGACAGGGCTGGAGATTGTCCCTGCTGTGGCATTGCAGGGACAGCAGCTGATGTGGGGTCCTAGACTGTGGGACGAGTGGGTGAAGCCCCAGGAGAAGACCCAAGGGGGAGCTGTCTGGGACCAGCCTAGCTAGAGCCCTCATGTCCTAAAACTTTGCTGCTTTTCAGGTGAAAGCAAGCTAAACACACCTCATAATTTTGTGAATAGAGCCTTTTGACAGTCATAGTGCTGTGTTGATGCATTTTTTTTCCCTCTGAAAGCAAATGGAGGTGAGCAGAGGAGGGAACTAGGTTAAGATGAATGCTTATATTATCTCTTTTCCCATAACACTGAAAATGTTCTCATCCGAAATCTGTCACTTTGAACTGGGGTGACCAAAGACTTAAAATTAGTGTTCCCCTTTTCTAGGGAAGTGTTCTCAAATCTTTTTTCTGCATACCTTTTCAAAACAAAAAAGAAAGAACAGAGAACTCCTCATACTTTTGTTTTCACACACAGAAGCTCATGACAGTTCAATTGTTTCAATCCAAGAGGAATGATGGAAAAGGAAATGAGGAAAGCTCAGGTGGAAAGCTGCAAAATGGATGTGCTATGATTTGTATATCAATAATTAGAAACTGAGCAGAGCAGATGAGAGAATGGTCATTTGTTAAATGTCAGACAGAGGAGACTGTTGCTTCTGTACATGCAAACAAAGGCACATCTATTCTGCTACAGGAAAAAAAAGAAGAAAAATAACTCCTGTATGAATAAGTATTACTCAGGGAAATTGTTAGCTGAGGAGGGGATTTGAGGATGCAAATTATGACAGACAGCAGAGGGCCAGAATATTCACAGTTTGAGGCTTCTTAAATTTGCCTAAGCAGCAGAGCTTCAGCTGAAACCTCATTTTCACAGTATGCCTGAGGTTATACTGAATGAGCAGAAAACCTGCACATAATGCATGAAGCAGGGTAGCCCAAGGATGCCAGGAGAGACTGGTATTCAGAAAAAAGGCTGTCTTGTGAGAAGACTTTACCCCAGTATTGCTGCACCTGGCTCTAAAGCTTTTGCTAGAGCACAGAAGCAGATAACAGCAAGAAATCAAATACAGCAAGGAACCCCTCATTTCACCTTTGTTCACAACTACTCCATTTAACTTGTAAAATGATGTAATGAGCAACTCAGAAACATAATTAGGATTTTCCCAATATTTCTGTAAAAAAATTCAAGATGGTAAAAGCCAATATATTGAGGAAAGATAAAAAGAGAAAGGAAACTTAGTGAATGCAAGCTCTGATGCTTAAACAGAATAGCAGTGAAGGAGAAAAGCAGGAGAGAATTTAGGGACTAAAGTTGATTATTCTAATTTCTATTAGTCCCTTTCTGGACACTGTCACTTATTAATAAGTGGAAAAAAAGTGGCAGAATACTACAACTGCAGTTTGCTGCTTGCTATTAAAGAAACATCTGAAGAGGTAGATGAAGCCATCTAAAATACACAAGCAGAATGTTGTCTAAAAATTAGTCACAACTAGAATTTAACACAGAGCAGTTGATGAAATATATATGGTATAGAAAAAAACTCATTTTTCCCAGATCTAAATTTTTATTTTGAGTGTTTTGAATTCAGCTATGTTTCCCATTAGAAAATGCTCTAGCAACTTGTTTCTGTGACACCTATTTTTTCTGGGTTTTGGGCTAATATTTGAACATAAAGTTGTAATTATTCCATATCAACAGATATAATTTAGAAAATTTCTAGTAGTTTCTACAGAAGAACTTGACTGTGAGAAATAGTGATATTCTGACTTATGATCCAAACTGGAAAAAATTATATTTTGGAATAAAAAATTTTATTCAAGGAAAAAAAAAATAAATTCAAGGCCCAAATCTTTTCTGTGTTATTCTTAAAATGTTTAGGGTGCTCATGGAAATTCAAAGTAGGTGGATAGGGTTAAGTATAATGTATATTAGAGTAGGAAAGTACTAGATAGAAAATAGGAATGGTCTTGCATGCTTTTAGACAAACTTAATTAATTTTTTTTCAGATGTCCAACCAAAAAGTGTTATATTAGAGGTAAACAGTTACATGAAGCCTAAGTCAGTCATCATATTAACATGAGTGCAAGCATGAATTTTGCATATAAAATGTGTGAACCTTCTTTTGGAAGACAAAGTATCACTGCTAGTGAGAAAAAGAGTGATGGTCTGTAAGAAAAAACAAATAGATTAAACAATGTGTAAGTTAAACTTTTATGTGTATAAAATTTAAAAAATATGGAGTTAATATTTCTAAACAAGCAGAAAATGCATTTAGACATTCATTTATAATAATTTTATTTAATTATAGTTGTAGTCATTTGGACTTCTGTGTACTTTATCTGCAGTAACTTAAATAAGTTCAGTCACAACACTTTCAGACAATAGGAAAAAAAAAATCCTGTCTTTTCCTGAGGGTTTAGTTAGCTGATTTCTCCAAAACACTTGTGGATGCATTGTCAAACATGTGTTTAGAAATTTATAAATTAATGGTTCTCACTACATTTCAATGGAGTTTTTCTTTCTTTAAAAGTTTTCATGTAGAGTCCTAACTTTTCTACTCACTGAAGAACAGTAATTTTGACTACTAATTTTAAAATTAGTTTGTATGATTGCTTGAGGTCTAGCCTTGTGCTCTTTCCTTCCTTGCTACAGGCAAGTTCAACCATTTAGGTAAATGAACTCTGAATAATAATTGCATTTGGTGAAAGCATACTGGGACAAATGGTAGTAAGCTAATTTCTGCTCTACAGCTCCTCTCTGAATTCCATTTCGGATTTTAACATCAAGCAAAAATTAATGGAAAAGCTGAATGGTCTGGTGTAGGAACCCAGAGAGCAGAGAATATTTCTCTGCCTGTTTTCAAGGGTTTTACCCCCCTGGACAACACCGGTTTTGACCTTCATCCTTGGAGAAAACTGCCTACCCCCTGGGAAGAATTAGAAACGACTCTGGTGTGAACAGGTGATAGAATACTATGTAAGATTGTCACAGGGTGAAAAATTTAGAGGATTTGGGTTTGTTAATGTAGTAAACAGATAAAAGCAAAAAGCATCAAAATGAAGGACTGTTGTTGTTCTCCAAACCTTCTTCTTCTACTACTACTCCATATTCTGCAGGAAAAGTAGTTTGGGATGATTGGATAAAGAATTCCGCAGTTCCTGGCTGTGTTACCAGATAATTGGCAGAAAAGTAAAAATAATGTACGTTTTTGGTAACCATTGGTTAATTTACCTTTAAAAAGGCCGTTTAATCTTGATAATTTGGCATTCTCCTGCATTCCCTGCTTTGTGCTATGTCTGGGCCACATTAAGTGGCTCTGTTTCTCTGATAAGACTTAATAAACAACTATCAAGAAGCAGCGAAGGCTGAGAGTCCCTGTTTGTCTCTCGAACTCCTAGCAAGGATTTTAAAACTCTCTCCCATCAGGAGAGGTTTAATTACAGCACGGTTAGTGTCAGTCTGGATTTTTTTATAGAGTCTTTTGTGAGAAAATGTCACCAGTATTTACATTTCATGCACAACTTTTTCACAGAAACTTAATTGTTCATAAATTTAAGTCTATGATGATTTGTATTCAACACTTTGTGCAACTACACTGCCCTTAAGTAATTAATATTCCTTTGGGCTGAGGTATTTGCAATTCATCAAAAAGGAAAATTATTTATTTATCGAATATCCATTAAATTGACTGATATATAAATCTCTTTAATTGACTTATCTGCATGTCTGTGAGGAATGATTATTTTCCCATGGTAGGTTAGTTGCCATTGTGACAACATTACCAGTATATTTCCTATTCAAAATTATATTTTTCTCTTCATTTCAATGTATATCATCATCCCATTATAAGACTGGAGAACTAGTCAATCAAGGGTTGATGAATTATGAAGAGTAAATAACTTTGAATGCTTGGTAGGTTTAAGTCTTTCAGGTAAAAGGTTAATTAAGGCTGAAATTAATCACAAGCAATTGGTTTATTTTTTATTATGCAGTGAATGACTATGTATGAGTAGCCATGACTATCTATAGAAGATGATGAGAGCTTTCCATAATATTATGAGTTTATTAAAGGAAAGATCCCAGAATAAGTTAAGGATAAGAAGGGCTGACACTTTCAGGTCACTTTCAGTGACAGAATTGCCATCAGGCAGGTGCTGCCTATACCAACCTTGCTTCAGTGAGAGAAATCAACTGACTGAGGTCAGTCACGTCCTAGTTGTCCTCTGGAAAATTTGGGCCAAGTATATTCAGCTGCCTACTGATGGAAGGTCAGGATGGCATCCTTTTTGTATGATGCTGCACTCAGTGGGGAGTTGCAACTACTTTTAAGATCGAAAAGATAATAAAAAATGATAATAATCTCCAGCAATTCTGGTCTACAAACCCTTCTAGAAATGCTAATAGAGAAATGCTAATTTGGGTAATTGGGGTTTCTCCTCTTGCCAAATATGGATTATTCTGCTTTAATCTACTAATTAAAGACTTATTTTAAGCAAAATAAACCTATATGATTTTGAACTCTTTTATATACTTTAGCATATTGAGATAACGGTTAATGTCAGGAACCAGCTTATTTAAGGCAGTCACTTAAATTTTCATTCACTTTACACTTGAGAATAATTTTGAAAATTGCGTAGTGATAATATATATAAACAATTGTGCATCATTATATATATATATTATTTGTGTATGTGCAATAGGTATTTTATAATACTTGCAAAGGATATTATATAATATTTATATTTTATAGTGTAAAATACCTTGGTTTTATACATTATGTATGTTTTATATTTCAGACACCAATATTTGTTCCTGTATGTGCAGTGTCTACTGTAAGAAATCTGTACTGAAAAATAATTTGAAACTATTCATTCCTTTAAGTAGAAGTCTTATTCCAAAGCAGAATATTAGATAGTGCATCACTGGCTCTACTACTCATGGAAATGTTATAGTCTTAATTTTTCTCCTGATACATGTCATAATCTTAGGCTCAAAGTAAAATGCATGTTTTGTCCTCGTGTTTAAGAAAATGAGCTGCTGATTTCTGCCAATAAATTTTGTCTCAGAAAACAAAAGCAAAAAGCTCATTAACATCTTTGCTTCTGCTGCCTCTTAGAAGAGAATTGTTCATTACAATGAAAATGGAAATACGATTTGGCAAAGCTTGTTGTAGCTCTTACAGAGGCATGCAATAAATTACTGAAGAAGGAACAGTATAGCTTTTCATGTCATATTAAATTTAGCATCTGTCATATATTCACCTATGCAAGAAAGTTACGTAACAGAACTGAGAGGCAGCAGGCCTGTTAGATTTCAGAAATATTGTAAGACTAAAACAATGAAGGGCTCTAAAACAAAATAAGAATACCAAAAGAAAGAGGCATTTTTATTTTAAATAATATTACTATAATTACAATTATTAATAATTATAATAATAATAACAGTAATTTTATGAATATAGATTGATTTAATGAAGATTTTACAGAGTGAAATTGCAATAGAAATCACAATAATTCTGGAAAAGGAGTAGAATCAGCTTAGAGAACCTGTTCTAAATACATTTTATATTGCATGAAAATCTTCAAACATCTGTTTGGCCTTACTGAAACAAGTTGAAGTTAAGAATTAATATATTTTTAGCATGTGTTTTATTATATGCAAATAATGAAATATTTTCTATAATTAGGACTGTAAAATGGTGGTTTAATTAGATCTTGATTTATAGTAATTCTGGGAAGAGATAGGTCATTTGCTTTTGAATATCTTGCTCACTAAAATAAAACAATGGCCATTTCTAAAAAAAAAAAATTACTGTTACGTAAACAGCTGGTGAAGAGTTTAGCAGCTTCAATTTCTTATCTTAGAGTCACATTGCTAAAAATAAGAAATGAACTCAAAAAATGGGTGGTCCAATTGAATTCTGCAGTGAAAACTTCGACGGTAGTAATCAAAATTACACTACATAATAATGAAAAATAGAACCTCCACTACTTCACAGCTTCAAAATGTGTCCTCATTATGTATTTATAGAGCAGTTTACTGTTGCATACAGGTAAAACCTTATAAAAGGAAGGCCCTGTTGCCTTTGTAAAATCATGGCTCAGGCCTGTTACTTCTGCTAGAGAAGGACCATGGGAAAGAGGCATAGCTGAATTAGAGATAGAAGA
Source organism: Aphelocoma coerulescens (assembly GCF_041296385.1). Taxonomy (NCBI): domain Eukaryota; kingdom Metazoa; phylum Chordata; class Aves; order Passeriformes; family Corvidae; genus Aphelocoma; species Aphelocoma coerulescens. The sequence continues at coordinate 12,451,912 of NC_091013.1, forward strand.
ACACGCTGCATGATTATGGTGTGTTCACCCAGTGGTGTGTGGTGATTGGTTGAATTAAGCTTGTTGTGCTTTAAAACTGTGTAAACAACTAAGAAACTATAAAAGACACTGTGTGGTATTAAAGATAAGCTTTTTGCCCTCTGACCAGAGTTGGTGTGTGTGATTCATGAGTGTCGCGTCCGTCTCAACACAACTGTCCGTCGCGACAGTTTACACCAATTTTCTTTCTGTCTTTTATTTTCCTATTAAAATATCCATGCTTTGCTTGAATTCAGGCTTTTCCTTACAGACATTGTAAAGTCCTGGTTCTAAGTGACAGGGGCACCAATTCTCATATTCTTCCCACTTAACTCCTGTTTGAAATGAGTATTATCTTTAAAACCTATCTGCTGAAATACAGAGGTATTTTTCCTCGTTAGATACTTGGGAATGTAACTAACTTACTCTATAAATTTGTTATAAGCCAGTATATTAAATATTTAACAAAAATATAGTTACAAACATGCTCTCAGATTTATTAACCCTGAACTGGCAGAGATTTGTCAGATATTTATACTAATAGATATACCAGGAATAGAAAACTAACTTTCTGTAGTTTCTGAAAATATCCAATGTACTTCTTAAAAAAATTTGTTGTGTTACAAAATGATAAATAATTTATTATTATAGAAAAAATATTACTGGTAATCTATATTTTTAAACTCTCACACAAGAACAGGTCTATCTTTCATTTCAGATTTGCTAAGATCCTTTCTTGCTGGCAAAGCTGATAATTAAAAGACTCTATCACTTCATGATCTTTCACTAAACCATTACAACTTTTAGTCACCATATACAGACGTGCCCTAATCAATTCCACTGAGAGTGCATCTGTTCCAGTGTTAGTTTCCATAAAGAAACTCATGTTTCCTTATGTGCTGCTTTTGGCTGAGTTATTTGCTGTGTACCAGCCCGTATGGGGCCACATTGTGGATCTGTGGCCAAACCAGTGCTGATAACACAGCAATGTTTTAGTTATTGCTGAGCAGGGCTTGCACAGCATCCAGGCCTTTTCTGTCTTCACACCATCGTCACAGGAAGTGAGGAGGGAGGACAGCTGGGACAGCTGAGCCCAGCTGACCACAGGGATATATTCCCTGGCATCTGGTTTCATGCTCAGCATATAAACAGATGGAAGACAATGGAATCATGGGACATTTGGAATGATGATATTTGGCTTCCCACTTCCCAAGTCACCGTTTCTTGTGATGGAGCCCTGCTTTCTTGGAGATGACTGAACACTTGAGAGCCCTTGGGAAGTGGTGAATTAATTCCTTGTTTTGCTTTGCTAGACCATGCAGCTTTTGCTTTGCCTGTTAAACTGTCTTTATCCCAATTCGCAAGACTTTTACCCTTCTAGTTCTTTCCTGATTTCACTGTAGGGAAGTGAACAAGCGACTTCATGGGTCTGAGCTGCCCATTGGCATTAAACCACAACAATTCAGAACTAATTGTAACAGTGTTTCTTGACTATAGAGAAGGAGGGAATAACTATTTAAGCAATTAGTGCTTGTCGGACTAGTGTCTTTACAGGCATAAAATCAAAATATAGTGAGAATATATTTAAAAAACATTAGCTCCAATTTTAGAATCATTACTTCACTCTTAGAACTAACTTGTGTTCTACTGTAACTTATTTTATAAAAAAGTAGAGAAGCAAATAACTTTAGTCAAGAAAATTATTTATCTAGAGACAGAATGAAGAAGTGAATTGATCTTTCCTTCCATGAGAGTTATGTTGATTTATACTAGTAAAGATTATCAAGGCATTGGTCTCCTTGAAGTTTATACCTCCATGGCTATTGCATAAGAGAGAAAAATTTTAGACACCTAGCATGAGATTTATTCTTAATGATAAAAGAATATTTTTTAGAACCAAAATTATTAATAAATACTTCATAAAATCCATTATTTAATTCCCACCCCCCCACATCCCAGGAAACTTTGGAAGTAGAAAGTTTTCAAACTCATGAAAATAATCAAAGATATACCTTTCATTACTAGATCTGCAGGAACAGTGGTACCCAGGAATAGTGCACCCCTTTTGTCTTCCTTGCAATTCCACAGGCTTATTTTCCAGTATTCATTAAATTGCTAGGTAACTTAATTTCCATTCTTCGCAAGTCACCTTCTGTATATACTTTAAAAATTATTTTCAGTGTTCTGAAGGTTGCATGTATTTGTATTTCTCACTGTTTATATGATGGTGAGTACATTCATTAAATGCAAAGAATTGTCCTAAAGCCTGATCTATCTGGGCTGACAGTCTTCTCAATGACATTGGTTTAGATTCATGACTATTACTCCCCTGCAAAGGAACCATATTTTTTATTATTAATTTTTAACCTAATAAAGTATTCACTATATTCTGTGCAGCTGTATCTCACATGGATACTTATATAATCTCAGTGAGCAGCTGAGATTACACTGGAATTTGAGCCATGAGTATTAATCTTTCTCTATCACCTTTCTCTCTCTTTTTTCTCCTAATTCCCTCTTCTTGAAGTCTGGGTAACTTAAAATTGGACAGTTAGAGTTTGCTAAGTGAATGCCTTTTGAAATTCTTTATTTCAATGGAATGGTGCTTTAAAATTTGCCAGGTACCCTTATTTTCCAAAGTTTGGGAGTAAAAGTTTGCTGTGTAACCTCCTGAGAACACTGTCACATGTGCTGCCTCAGGATATAAAAAAACCTAAGCCCTTTTAAAGGATCTCATTGAGCAAGTCCTGTCCTTTACATCTATATCTTTTATTTGGAAAATAAGAAAAGAAAGTTTTATTTTAACATTTGTAATATCTGCTGATATTGTATCCAGTAGTATCTGAGGACTCCCAGCAATGGTATCAAAACAGGAATGAGCATTTGCCTGTTTAGTTGGAAGGTATCAAATAGAATTATTTAATAAGGATGATAATTGTCCATTTATTTAAAAAAAAAAAAAAAAGCAAACAAAACTCCAAACACTTCGTAGATTATTCTCATAAGGTTTCTACTTCATTTTGAATGCTTGCATCCTTTCTGACACATTCAAAGTTTTCTACTGTTTGTTATGCCATGAATATTTTTATTAATAATCTGGATTTGGCAAAGACAATACCAATGTAGAATGGTTGAGAACAGAATTGCCCAAATGCCAAAATGAAGCCTTTCTTATGATATCAATATTTTGGACAAGCTGCTTCATTATATGACTTTTTGTTACAAAAGAGTGTGTTTGTAGTTGGGCTTATTCTGCAGCACACATGAAAATGCACTGCATTCTGACTGTTTACCAGTTTTACTGGTAAATTTGCTCTTTTTCATGTTCAGCCACCCCCAAATATTCTGACTACTCTCCAACAGGACTCCCATACTGAGGATACCAATTATACCCAAAATTTGTCCTCCAGAAAAGTTTAAACCAGCTGCATTATCTTTAAATTCAAACAAAATGATAAACAACATGGATTTTCATTGTCTTTGCCTCAGAAAAATGGAAGAGTTCTTTCTTTATTGTGAATATGAATTGTCACACTCTTAAAATTAATTCATTTGTATTTCTCATTACAGCTCTACTTTTTCTGTTACAGCACTATGAACCTGTGACATTTCTGGCTGTCTTGTGCTTACAAAATTGGGTTTGGAAGAGTTAAAAAGGGAAGTTTGGGGTCAAGTTTACATTGTAAGTTCAGAAAAGACAAAATACTGGTTGGTTTTGCAAAGGATGCTGTTTGGCAAACAACCTGCCCTTGAGAGTCTCTTTTATGTACTCTATATTATCTGTGTTGAGATCTATGAAACATGTTCTCTTTCTAATTTTTTTTTCCCCTATGCAGAAAAAATGAGAAGGAAATGAAGCAGAGAGAAAACCTTGAGGTCTTTCACTTCTTCAATTAAAAGTGTGGCAAGAGAGGTATCATTTGGTTAAATCAGCAGATTTTTAAATTACCTGTTATTTTTCTTCATTGTGAATGCATTTAAACAGTGGGGTTTTTTTTTTAAATATAATTTTTGTGGTAGCATTTGCAATAAATCCTTTTTATAATTAACCCTTCAGGTTAATTTGTACAAGCAAGTGTAGCAACAGTGGAAGGGCATGTGTCCATCTGGAAGGAATATCACCATCATCTGGCATCATATGGTAGATATTATATAATCCCTAGAAGAGGGTAAAATAGACCATATTCTGGGCTACAACTAATTCCAATAGTATAATCTGATTAGAAGATACAGGCACCTAAATATAGGCTGAGGAAAAGCACCTAGACACCTAGACCACCATGCCTTCAGAATCTCCTTAAGTACGGAAACGCCCACATTAGTGAACTCAGATTTTTGTTTTGGAAGATTTTGATTGTTCAGTGGGTTTTTAAAATTCAATTTAATTTAATATAATTTATTTTATTTTGTTTTAATTTACTTGTACAATAGGTAACAATAGCATCTACTAAATGTCAGGGATGTGTGGTACTGATATGTACCATACACAACCAAACCCACAAGGACGGGTTACTACCAATAAGGTACTTAATTTTAAGATTTAAATTAGACAGATTCAAGTTCATGTTGTTCTTTCCATGAGAAGTATCCCTTGCCTGACTCCAGTTGTCAAGATTCTTAATAGTTCATTTTCCCCTGTAATTCATCCTTTGACTTAATTATAATGATTTAAGCACTGATGTGTCTTATCATACCCCTTACTTGGTTTGAGATTAACAATGGGTCTTCCAAAAATAACTTGTAATTATAAAACATTCTATAAAATTGTCTATAAATTAGAAGCAGATGTTAAAAATATTTTTAACAAGTGAAAATTTTTTAGGACAACAGGATAGGTTAGGTCTGTTCTTTCCCATGTTCTTGAAGACAAATGGAGCCACTCACATCAACATTATTAAAGAGCTCCTTTCTGCTTACACAGACTAATAATCAAACCACAGTTTAGTTGCCCTCTGATCCTTTTTCCCTCTCTTTTAAATGACATTTTAAGAATGACAAATAAAGATTATAATTGTGACATGAGTAAAAAATAGACTTACTGCCTCAAAATAGAAAGCAATACTAGAGTCTCTGAAATGTCTGTGATACAAACACAGAAAAGCTCATATTGTTTTGCAGTTGTGACAGAGCTTTTGAAATTAATTTTGGGAAATTTCAAAAGTATCTGACATTTACTATGCCTAAAAATGTGGCATATGAATATTTCTAGTACCGTCTGATTGTCTAAAACTAAGCAGACGTTTACCATTTGAGAATGTTAATATAACATTTATAGAAGTTTATGGTTACCATGGAATACTTTGATTTCACAGGTGTGCTACAGAAGTCAAATGGAAATACACATTTTGCTTTATTCTGAAATAAAAAAATATTTTCCTATGCCAATTATGTTGAAATTACAAGAAAGCACTTTTTAAGTTACACTTAGAATCTATAAGTCAATTTGATATCTACATTCTTATTTAGAGGAGGTCTTGATTTTTCCTGTAGAAATGTTAGTCTTACTTGCATGTGTTGCCTTCATCCAGAATCTTCAAGACATAAAAGCAATAGTGCTGAAGAATACACTGAGATACAGCTCTGTCTTGGCTTACTAATATTTGTCTGACTGAAGGCTAAGCTTTAATTAACCCAACTGCAAGGCCTTACAGATGCAGACAGGGATTGTACAACATATTCATAATTTTTATTATTTTAGAAAATAATGATATTTAAAGGTGGTTACAAATCTCTGCATGCAAATAAGTATGGGATCCCACTCACACTGCATTTTGCAATAATGGATGTAGAAGTGACTCTGATGACATGCCTTCTGAAATGGAGTTTCCTTTATACCCTTCTAAAGGATGCTGAAGTGCTGTGGAGGGTTCAGAGAAAAACTACAATAGTGACTCAAGTAGAATAATTTTAATAGAAGGTTAAAAAGGGATTTGATTACAATTTTAGGCATATCTAGAGGGACAGAACATGTAACAATAGACAAGACTTTAATCAAACAGAAGAATAACTAACTTTGGTTTGGTAAATTACAACTAAGAAAAGAGTAAGTTGGAAGACAGATCAATATTTGATTTGAAGAGTGTTGATTAATGGAAAAACAATAAATAAAGTTCTGTGAAAGTCTCTCAAAATTCAAAGTATTGAAATAGATATTTTTCTAAAGGACATGTTTTAGATTCAGCACAAGTTTTTGATCATATGAGTATAAAAAAAAGATAGTTTATTCCATGGTGAAGAACTACTAGATGAAACTGACATTATGCAATATATCAGCTAAATCATACAAATATTTATTTTAGGAACACGGAAGCATTTAAATATTTAATTTTTTTTTTTTGATAACCTGTGCATATTGATAATTTAATTAGAAAAGAGAATAAACCAAAAGGAAACAGTACTTCAGGATGGTTTATTACCACTAAACTGTTTACAATTACATCCAGTGCTTTTCTGTCATAAGAATTCAGTTGTGGTAATCAGCTATAAACATTAAAGAGGGGGAAAAATAAATATCAAAATATTTTAATTTCATATGTATATCTATTGAAAGGGTTGTGCTAAATGTTTTAATTACTTCTGCCATTTATGGTCGCCTTCAAACTATTTCCTTTGTTTAAATTATTAATACTACTTTAAAACACTTCTTTTATTCTACTTCAGTTTTTGTTTAAGTCCTCTAGCTCAAAAAATAGCTGCTCATGGTTTATATCAGAGTACAGAACAGACCTTCTAATCTGCCTCAATACATTCAAATTGTTTTTCACCTGCAAGTCAAGTTATATAACTTTGCCTAGTTACAACAATTGACTTTCTCCCTCTGCAGCTCATTCCTTTGTATTTGAATTCATCATTACAGAGCTTTAGACAGCCTCTTCATTGATTGAGGATATTACTTGTTTATGTCTTAGATAAGAGGCATGTGGTGAAAATATCCAAGAGAGTGAACATTCAGTATTGCTTTGGATTAAGTTATTATGCATTGAAATCATTATACATTGACATTTCCTACTTTATCAATGAAGTTTCAAAAAATATAAATGTGCACATTTATTTTCATGCAGTTTCTATTTTCTGTGCATTTGTGTTAGTAAGGGGGAATGTTATTTATTGTACCTTGAATTATGACTGCACGTGTCTTGGTGCAGGTGTAGGTATTCTGTTATCTTTCAAGTATAAGAAGTATACTTAATGTTTTATGTCTGATTCCAGAGGAAACTATTACAGCAGGCTGTGCAAGGTACATCACAAAACATCATCAGAAATACATGATCACTAAGACAACTCTTGGTTATACTTTCTATTAGGATACAGCTATTCCCAAACTTGGATACAGCTATTTCCAAGCTTGTGTTAGATGTTTCAAAGTACATAGCCAGCCATCCCCTAGAGCCTTGGGCTGTGTCCCTACCCCATGCCCACAGGACGGGCCTGCCTTGCAAAGGGCAGAAGCAGGAGGTCAGAGGGGGCACTGGGCTGTAGGGTGGCACAGGGACAATGCTCAGACCCTGTGAGTGCAGTGGACATGATCAGACTGTGAATCACAAGTGTTGTCAAGGTCCTTCTGAAGGGCTCCACAGCACTCTGAGGTATTGGCCACTCCTCCCAGCTTGTCATCAGCAAACTTCCAATTTGACATTGGAATTGATGGTTTTCATTTAGTATATATTCAAATAAACAAATAAATAGCAGATATTAAATAAATTAATCCAGGTGCAATGAATAGCAGGTAAAAAGTGAATTTTATGTTTTGAAGTGAGGGAGAGGTCAGAGAATGGTCTATTCAGAGTAAGATGAGAAAGTGATGCACAAGCAAAATATATACAAAGATTCCCATGGGAGAACATGGCAAAGAGTTTCTTTACTGAATTCACTAGTAAGCAGTGAGTAATTCAATAGATTTAACCTTCCCTAACAGAAATGGTAGCTCCATACATGCTCGCCCTTGGCAACAGACAATCTATTACTTCTCAAGCAAGAGTCCAGAACTTTCACCTGACTGCTGTTACACACTTTGCAGTGTTTCCACTGTACTCCAAAATACATTCTAAGAATTTTCAAAGTACATTTTAAGAATTCAGAAAGTATGAAGCAAAACTGCAGTGCAGCAAATGTCCATGTAAAGAGGCTGCTAGCCATTCACTGTGTTAAAAGACCCAAAATCATGTACCCAAATCTATCCAGGTGGGGAAGAGCTAAGTTTCTACATGAAAAAACAGCTATGCTAGAAATATCTGGTATTACCTTAAGCTTGTCTAATGTGAACTTTCTTCATTGTTTGGTAATGCTTCAGTTTTCTAATCAATATCTCAGATTTAAGAAATCTGACTGAAAAGAGCTTGAGACAGAACTATGTCTCCTCTGGGATTATTTAAGGTCTTTTTTATATCACCTTTTTTGTAGAAGGTGTCTGAAGTATCTGTTCATACAGATACTGCTCTTGCTGTTAAATTTAAAAATCACAAAGACAACAGAGTGCCTACTAGATTTTCTTTTTAATAAACTATTAATTTACATGTCACTCAGCAATCTTTGATTTAGGTCTATAGCAGCATTGCCACTTTAGGTCACTAAGAAGAGCCTAACTGGTTTTGCACACTAAGCCAAGTCAGCAGCTGGACTTGTTTATTTCCCAGATAAGACCTTCTATCTCAGACATCTGAAGCAGAGATTTCAGTTAAAATCCACTATCAGTGCCTTTTTTCTATGGAATTTTTTGCTAGAGGTCTTATAGGGATGGGATTCTGCATCACCCTAGGGAGTTGTGAAAGAACTGATAACTATCAGAGCTGAAAACAAGTGATAGAATAAAAATTAACTGTGCTTACTCTTCTACAGGGATCTTAGAAAGTAATTCAACAATGATCTCATTACCACATTTGGAACAATGCATACCCTGTAACAGTACAATATTCCTTCTGATAATTCCTGGTATTTTGGCAGGAGAGGTATAAAGATTCATCTATTTGATTCCTATCAAGTGAGTATATGACAGACAAATCATAACAAATTGTGGTGCCAGCAACGTCTTTTATACATATATATGCACTTATATACTGCACAGAAGTACAGAAGTAATGATTTTTTCTAATGGCAGAAAACCTTTCAAATTACTATAATAAGGTGTACATCTACTGTGTGACTATCAAAAACTGGGCATAGACATAAAAACTGAATCAGATTCTATGGGTACTATTCAGACCAATAACTTTATTTTTGACCCTTAAATAAATGGAATAAGTTTAACACAAAGTACTTGTGATTTCACAGGTTGTCTTGAATAACATATTATTGAAGTTTAAAAAATAGTGAAAAATTATGACTCATTTTTTCCAGTAATTGAAATGTTTTATTCATAAATAGAGCCCTATGTACTTTCAGATGTAAAGGGAGCTTCTATATAAAATTGACACAGCATGGAAATTTTTAATGTAAATACATTGTATTACCTCTAAAATTCTCTGATGGTTTATATGAGGAATTCTGTCAAACACATCAATATATAAAAAGTTCAATTTATATTTTATCATTGGTAAGCAACATTATTTTCAAATAAAGTAATCTGGATTTCTGCTTCAATAACTTCATCCGCAAAAATCACTGTATTGTTAAAATCAGTGAAACTTCTTGTATCTTTTACAAACACCAAATCAAACCTCTAGAACTGCATTCAGTGGTCCAAGAAACCAAAGTAGTTCAAGTTTATACTCTCAGATTTCTATTTACGTGATGGCCATTTTAATTAATTCAACCATACAGTCATTTTTCTAGTAGTACCACAGCATTTCTTGCCAAGAGAAAAACCTGCAATGTCCAAACCTTTCCTTTATTTCTCTAATATTCCAGTATCCCCTGAATCAAGTAGTGTCTGTGTGAACTCAATAGTCTGAATCACATCTGATTTGGTCATATTTGACCTAATTGTCCTTTATTTCCCTAGAAATCTCAAAAACCTATGCAAACGCTGCTTAATTTTGACCAGACTTTAATGGAGCCCACATAGATAAAACTCTATCTTTTGGAAAACAAAAGATAATAATAAATGGTAATTAAGGTCCCTTTGATAAGCTTCATGGTAGGAAGACCTGAAACTCAGTATATATGTTTCCTTTATAGGATATATGAAAGACAAGTCATGGACTCTAAGTATAGGATATCAATGTTTGCCACACGTACATTTCTCTTGGTGACTCCTTGAGACCAACGCCTGGGTGCTCTTTTAGTTTCTGATACACTTGATCTGAGATTGCTGTGCAATTTTTCCAGATAAATGAAGGATGATATGTTTATTTTCAGTATCCCTCAGCTGGAATACATATACAAAGTCTGGCACCCCAAATCACCAAGTCATATGTTGCCACTGATTCTTTAAATCTACCATACATGCAAAAGTTGTGGTAATTTTTAAACTCTTCGTACCCCTACAAAAGCGAGCTTGTTTGGGTTTATTTTTTTCCTGCAATCCATCATTTCAGTTTCAGCAGCAAAAAAGGCCCAAACACATCCATTCTTCTATTTTGGTGATGATCTAACTGCCATTCATTTGGGAATGAGTCTTTTTGTTTGTGTGTTTAGTAACCAAAAATTCCTTAATGATGTTCCATTATGTATTGGTCATACCTGAAGCTTCCTAAATCCACATATCAGTTGGATATAACATAGCTTGGCAGTGTAGAAAGCAGGTTTTCCAATGTGTTGAAATAATTGGAACCGGGGATTATGTCTTTGGTAAGGAAGAGGAGTAGTGCCTGGAGCAGTTATCTTTGCAATGACAGCAGTGAACTTTAATGAGAATAAAGGTAAATGTCTGTCTTCGTGACATACAATATGGGCTACTGACTCATCAAGCTGTTTCTCATTTGTCTAGTTAGATTCTCATGCTTTCATTTTTATGCTCCTTGCAATTAGCACTATGTTCTTATCAGATTAACAGTTTCTTTTTTTGAAGGGAAAAAAATCCTAACCAAACCCCCACATGCTTCTCAGAGGAGGAAAAACACACCTATTCAGAGTCATTGACTAGTACTGTGGTGCATGTTTCAAAATGTTAGACCTTGCTATCTTCCAAATTTCTATTTATATGTATGTAGCTTGTTGTAAACCACAAGTGTTTCAATATGTTGTTGGAGGGGCGTGTGTGCATTTATTGATTTATTTATCATTTGAAAGCAAAGTTTGCCTATTTATAAAACATGAGCCATGACACTTGAAAATATCTCACAGAAAATCCCCACCTTGAGGAAAGCCAACTAGCACTTCAGTGAAATTAAATGCTGTGACTAATGCCAGCAATTATCCTCCTTTATTAATAGCTATAAAGGACCTATTTGTTTCCATGTTGGTGCTTACCAAATTGATCTGTTTTAGTGAGTGCTGAAGTGCAGATTTATTAGTATTTCTCTCAGTATTGGAGCAGGAGAGCAGCAGAGACAGATCAGCTCAGAGAAAAGTTAAATTGAGGTTTTTTTGTAACTGCAAATTTATGACACGGAACTGACAACCAGGAGAGGCTGCAATGAGGATTCCTGAGAGCCTGGTCACTGCAGTAACAAGATCAGAGCACAACATCATCGGTACAAGACCATCCCCTCAGTGCCTGATTCAGCTGAGACTACTTGAAGATGAAACCAAAGGACCACACCTGAAATCTCACAATGTAGGTATTTAATGTTTTATGAAGTGAGAGTAATGTTTTATAAGTTGAAAAAGTGCTATGTAAAAGAGAGAAACCAACAGTGACAGTATAGATACAACCATGTTTTTCATTTAACTGTAATGCCACACACCAGGCAATGAAAGGCAAATTCTAACTTTCATTTAAAATTCAAGATTCAGCAGAGACATTAGGAAGGTACTGTACTAATATCAAACTATTGAAGAATTGAAGAAGATGTTAGTACATTCTCTTTTTTTTTTGCTTGTGCTAGTGCTGAGTACTACTCCAGTCACCTTCTACTTTCAGAAGATTTAATTAGCATAATTAACTTTAATTTTGGGTTGATTAAAGTGCCTCAAAGGAATTACATTAAGGTGGCATGCTTAAGGTCCAGACTCTATATGCAAATAAAACAGATACAGTTTAAAGCCTTGTGATTTGTGCTTCTTATTGTAATAGAATGAAGTGTTGAAAGGCAAATCGATCCAGTCACAGATTTCAATCTGACCTGACAGAAAATTTACAAATGTTCCTGGAGTCATTTTTAATTTTAAAAGAAAATAATGCATTGAGGTAAAAGTATGAACTGCAGCAAAATCTTTGCTTCCGACATCTAAGCGTATTTTCAACATGAGTATTTATTTTGTTATAAATATTCATCTGATTTTGTATTACAACACTGCTTACATGCCCAACTGCAATCACTGTACTATTGGATAAGATACAGCCCTGGCCATGACAAAGCTAATTAGCAGTACAGGAAATGCCAATTTATGTCCAGCACAAAAATGTGCAAAGATTACTTTCAGGTCTTATGAGGAACTCAGAAAAATTCTGGTCAACTCCATGACTGCAGAGTCCTCTACAGTCAACCTTGAACTCAAATTCTTGGTTGCTGTCCAACATCCTATGCTCTTCAAACACAGATCTATTTCTGGTATTCACAGTGCATTATGTGCATTTCACTGCTTTCTGCCACAGGTTTATGCATTCTTTTGGGAAGTGGAGCTAGGGACTGGTGCAACTTGAAGCCATTTCCTCTTGTCCTTCACTTGTTACCTGGGAGAGGAGACTGACACTCACCTCTCCAAAACCTCCTTTCAGGCAGTTGTAGAGAGCAATAAGGTCCCCCTGAGTCTCCTTGTCTCCAGGCCAAACACCCCCAATTCCCTCAGCTGCTCCTTGTCAGACCTGTGCTCCAGACCCTTCCCCAGCTCTGCTGCCTCTCTCTGGACTCGCTCACACACCTCTTGTAGTGAGAGGTCCAAAACTGGACACAGGATTTGAGGTGTGGCCTCACCAGTGCCGAGTACAGGTGGACAATCACTGCCCTGGTCCTGCTGCCACACTGCTGCTGATCCAGGCCAGGTGCCATTGGCCTTCTTGGGCCCCTGGGCACACTGTGGGCTGATATTCAGCTTACTGTTGATCAACATCCCCAGGTGCTTTTCTGCCAAAGCAGAAGCTTTCCAACTACTCTTCCCCAAAACTGGTGCATTGCCTGGGGTTGTTGTGACCCAAAAGCAAGATCTGGTACTTGACCTTGTTGAAGGTCATGCAATTTGCCTCAGCCCACCAGTGCAGCCTGTCCAGATCCCTCTGCAGAGCCTTTGCACCCTCCAGCAGACCAGCATTCCAAGCCTAGCTTGGAGTCATCTCCAAACTGACTGAGGGTGCTCTTGATCCCCTTGTCCAGATCGTTGATAAAGATATTAAACAGGACTTTTCCCAACACTGAGCCCTGGGAAACACCACTGGTGACTGGCCACCAGCTGGATGTAATTCCACTCACCATCACTCTTTGGACCTGGCCATCCAGCCACTGTAGCTTCCCTGACATAAAGACTGACTATAAAAATATGGAAGATTAGGTTCTGATTAATTTGTTGGTGTCTTTCAAATTATGGTAACATAGCAATGTGCCACTTAATTTTACTTTTACAGTACTTTTGTTTCTTTCAATTTGCTTTTCATAAAAGGAAAATTAAACCAGATATGATGGGGTGCCAATGCATAGAAGCCATGATTGTTTTGAAAGCACTATGAAAATAATTGTTAAACAGTACATAAAGGTAATTCTGAGCTTCTGCACAGCTCAATCTATTAAGTCATATTAGGAAAATGGTCACTGGATTAGATCTTGCACAAACAATTTCAAGGCTAGTTACAGCCTGAAAATAAAACTAAAACTAAAACTATAACTTAATGCTACAAATGTTGATAAGTGTACTCAGTAGTTGAAATGTCTGCTATTAATACACCCAAGTTTGAGCTATGGATATATTATCAAGATAAACAGACATTGTTAATAAAATTGAAACTTACAGTACTGTCATCTAAGAAACCATTCATAGAATAGAAAGATTGTTTTTAATTAGCGAATGCACAGAATAAATACAAAATTTCACATAACACTGAGTTATTTGAATGCTTTACTCCCAGATGGTTTTCATATATTCAGCCTCTCCATTCTTTCCAAGGTGAAAAACAAAAGTAAACAAAGAAGAAAACACACTTGTTTGCTCTCATTCAAACCATCTTGAATACTTTAAATATGACTTCAAACCATGAACCCTTCCTCTTACTAGAATTCCTTCTGTAACACAAGAAATATCAACTATTTCTAGGAAAACTAAGCTGTTTTCACCATTCTATCCAGGAGACTAAATCATGTCAGTGATGTTGCATTTTCCCCCTACTGAAAGTAAATAGGAAAGTATTTTATAACAAATACTCATTAATTTATACATGAGGAAACTTGGTTTTGGTGGCTCAAAGACATTTACTAGTAGTTCAGCTACTTAAATTGGTCCCAAGCATAGAACAGTTTTACTCTGTGTGTGAGTAATTAACATAGAACCAAAGTCTGTGCTGAGAAGAAGGGAGGGGAGGGGAGGGGAGGGGAGGGGAGGGGAGGGGAGGGGAGGGGAGGGGAGGGGAGGGGAGGGGAGGAGAGGAGAGGAGAGGAGAGGAGAGGAGAGGAGAGGAGAGGAGAGGAGAGGAGAGGAGAGGAGAGGAGAGGAGAGGAGAGGAGAGGAGAGGAGAGGAGAGGAGAGGAGAGGAGAGGAGAGGAGAGGAGAGGAGAGGAGAGGAGAGGAGAGGAGAGGAGAGGAGAGGAGAGGAGAGGAGAGGAGAGGAGAGGAGAGGAGAGGAGAGGAGAGGAGAGGAGAGGAGAGGAGAGGAGAGGAGAGGAGAGGAGAGGAGAGGAGAGGAATTACTACAGTTTTGTTTCATTGACTATCAGAACTCCAGTCCATTAGAAGCACGTTTAAAGATCCCATAGTCAGATCAGAGAAGCTGCCATAACTTAACCCAAAGGTTGGTTGGGAACTGTAACAGGCTCCCCAGGGAAGTGGTCACAGAACCAGCCTGACAGAGCTCAAGAAGCATTTGGACAATTCTCTCAGGCACATGGTGTGGCTCTTGGGGCTGTCCTGTGCAGCCACAGGCATTGGACTTCAGTGATTCTTGGTGATTCCTTCCACCTCAGGATATATTCCATTCTCTGGTTCTATGATTCTATGATTCTTTGAACTTTTTAATATTTGTGTTAATGTCTTCTTTCTCTCACACACACTATCATATATATAAGAACATTAAGGAAATTCAAATGCCAGGAAAGCCCCAGAAATTCTGTAACTGAGTAGTCATGGGGAAAGATAATATCTTGGTAATATTGCAATGTCATGAGTTGCAGGCGTCCACTACTTTTATAAGAGAGCATTTCATAAGAGCAGCGAGTCTGTTGTGCTGACTCATACTACTACAGAGTCCTGTCAGAACTCAGTATCTCAGCATTCTACAAAGATACTCACCTCCCCCCTAAAGGTACCACATGTGCCACTGTTTCATTCTGAGACCTGAAGACCTCTCATCATCACCATTTCCTTGCATGAAACCTGAGCAGAAAAGCTGCAGCGTCTCAGTCAGCCTCACTGCCCTGTCAAATGTGGAGCATTGAGAGCAGATTGCTGAAGAAATCCTTCTACTATGGAACACATGTGAACTTCTACAATTTGTAGGGAAAGGAAAAAGATGAGCAACTTCAGAAATCACTATGTGCATGCTCTGGGTAATGCTACGCAAGGGGTTCTTTTAAACAAAAATTTTTTGCAGAAATTCTGCAGGTTCACTTCTGTGCATGGTATGACCATGGTGAAGTATGAATTTCAACTCTTCTTAGCCAAACTAAAACACACAACCAAAATACATCAGCAGTGAACACGGGGATAATGTCGTAATGTTATCTGGCAAGCAGCTAAACAGCATACAGCCATTTGCTCAGCCGTCTGCAACGGATGGAGAAGAGAATTGGAAAAAAGGTAAAACTTGTAAGCTGAGATACAGAAAATTTAATAGGACAGAAAATGAAGCAAAAGCAACAGCAATGATAAAGCAATATGAAAAACAGTTGATGCACTAACTCTGACCAATGCCAAGCCAGTCCTCATGCAGTGGGACATGACCCACCTGCCAACTTCTTGAGTTTTATTTCTCAGTATGATGTCATATGGTGTGGATATCCCTTTGTACAGCTGGGGTCAGCTGTCCTGACTGTGTCCCTTCCCAGCCCCTTGTGCCCTGCAGCCTTGTCACTGGTGAACTGCTGGAGAAGCTGAAAAGCCCTTGACTTAGTGTAAACATTGCTCAGCAAAAACCAAAACATCAGTGTTATCAGCATTATTCTCAACCTAAATCACAAATACATAACTGAATCAGCTACCAGGATGAAAATTAATGCTATCCTGACCAAAACCAGGACACCATGGTCATGATTTCGTAGCAGAGTGTGGTAGCAATTGGCATCTTATGATCTTTGACCCTCAGCAACCCCACAGCAGAAGGGTGCTCTGAGAGACTGAGCTAGGTAGACAAATGTTTTAGTTTCCCCTGTCTCCAAGACAGCTATACCAAAAGTGCACTTGTACACATTTTGGTCCTTGAAATACCTTCTCCTGAGTTAGTCTATGCCAAGGACTCATGGAACCTCTGGGCTAGTCACAATGGGGTGCATGTGCCACTCATCCTCCCTCAGGCTCATGTTGGCCTCCAGCAGATTTAGTTGTTGGGATTTCCCGGTCACTCCAGAAATACAGATGTGTTAGGAAGTAGTTATTTACTATAAGGCACTGAAACAAGCTGTCCAGAGAAGCAGTGGAAGCTGCCTCCCTGGAAATGTTTGAGGGAAGGCTGAGCCAGCCTTGGAGTAACCCTGGCCCAGGGCAGGGAGGTTGGAACTAGATGATGTTTAAGGTAACTTTTAACCCAAATCATTATATGATTGTGTGATTCTCTTTTATACAGATTTCTTCATCTGTCCTCCGTCCTATTCTCAGTAGTCTGAGTTCTTTGCATGTAGGAAAGAGCAGCTTGCATTTGTTTCTAAGAGTATGTAATCTGAAGCCAATGACTTGATTTACTGGGAGGGGAGATACTGGAGGGAGAAAAATGGTTTACAGTGAATTTGGTTGGGCTCTGAAGCTGTTTTCATTTTGAGCTGGCTACAGGGCCATGTTGCCAGCTCCCACTGCTGCTAGCCAGACAGTGAAGGTACATGATTTGAAGATCCATTTTTGGGACATTGATACATCTACAGGTACCATGGATGAATGTAAAGAGGGAGTGCCTGCAATGTCATTCTGGATCATCTGTAGTCACAGACTGCATTTCTGTCCCCCTGACTAGAACCTCTTTGGAAGAAAAAGTCAGGAAACCCATCTCTTATTCTTCTACTGGAATCACATCTATTCAATGGCATTGAATAGATGTGGCCTTGGTACGCTGCTGACTGAGAGATGAACTTCTGTATTTTTGCTTCTGTTTTGAATTTCTGATTGACCAAATGCTCTGTCAAATGCTTGCATCACTATATACTCCTTACACATCTCACTTTTTCAGTCAATAAATTATTAGTACTGCACAGATAATTAGGGCATTCATTACTAATCGATTAAAGAAAAAGCAGCAAGGCCTTTATACTTCTCTCTAATGAGGAACAAGGGATAAGGAATTGTTTTGTCTATGACATAAATACAGTTCTGCTTTTTGAGTTTGCAAATAGAAATACTCTAAATTTGAAGGATGACATTGTATTGAAAAGTCCATGTGGTCCATAGAGATATGGTGCTCTCATTAAAAAAAATCATTATTTTCTGTATTACCAGCAGAGTAAGGTATGCATTTTTAACAAAGTCCACAATAGGCACTAAAGGCTTTTTTTCTGTAAAAAAAATTCTACAATGTATCATAATAATCCTTGAAACCTAAGAATAGGTATTGTATCACATTTTCCTGAAATATGTCTTTTGCTTTTGTAGCGAGTTAGAAACCTTTATTTTGTTATCTCATGATATCATAAAGATTAAAAAGGGGATATTTTATGAGATACAACATTTCATTTGGATTCCCAAACCAAAATACTCACTGAGCTACACAGAATAGTACTTTTTTTCCTTTGTGTTTGACATACAAAGTATTTTCAGAATACTTGTTGGGAGGAGAGTAAAATGGAAATTATTTATTTGTTGGAAAAAATGATTGTCTTTCTTATTTTCTAAAAATACGAGTAAAATAATTGTAACATTCCTTCAGAATTTACTAATATCTCCAGTTTGAAAGACTTGCAAAGTCATCCAAAAGAGGTCTGTACTTGCATAACATTTGCATATTAAATTTATTTATATATATATATATATATATATATATATATATATATATATATATATATATATATATATATATATATATATAATACACTGAAACCCTGAAGAATCCAAGAAGATTTGGAGCTGGATTGAATATTTTCTTTTTTATCAACTTCTTGAATAGAAAATGTATAAAATTGAATAGAAAAAAGAAAACATGAAATCGATTCTAATACAGTCTTTGCTCCACAAAATATCTAATTGCCTCTTGTACTTTAATTATGGCATATGTCTGGATTTTTGTTTAGCCTTCTGTCTTTGGAAAGCTTCAAGAGTGCTTTAAAACAAACATACTAAATACCCCACTGAGATAATGAGATGAACCATGGTGATAAACAGAAACTTCTGTTTCTTAGTCAAAGACTTGGATAGTAAATATTATAAATATATGTTTTGTTGTGTTGCATAATACATTGCTTTCACAAGTGAAGGTAATTGTATGACGTTATGAAGTAAAATTACACTCATAGATAATCAACATGCACTGCACTTATGGAGATGACTTTATTGTCCTACGTACATTCATTTGGTTCTATTTTGAAAATAACAGTAACAGTTTTAAGCACGTTTAGGAAGTCGTTGCTCATTTGGAGAGATCTACTTTTGATTGAAATTGCTCAGGCAAAGCCAAAGATTAAATAAGCAAGGACATGGGAAGCCAGAAATGATAAGCAGTAACTTGGAGCTTTATTGGCCATTTATCTCAGCAGAGCTACATGGATGAGAATCCCTGAGCTCAGATCCTGTGGTCTGCCTCAGAAAGCCTGGCAGCTGTTATGAGTGGATTTGCAATTTTGGCCAAAAATTTCCCTAACAGAACAATTTTCTTCTGATTCACAGCAGTAACATTTAAAATATTTTCAAATGGAAGTTTCAAAACATTTAATTCCAGAAAGTGTCAAAATGTTTTATTTCAACATTTTCACTCTCAGAATTGAATATTGCAGTAGAGTTTGGAGGATTTTTTTCCTTTCTTTCTTTCTTTTAATGTCATGAAAGATTCTAAGATTTTGACTTTCAGCTGGCATCCAGAAATTAAAGGCTGAAATCTTGGCTAGAGTCACCAAATTTCAACTACATCTATCTACAAATGAAATTTTGGGAGTTGTTTTGCACTGATAGAACCAAATAATGGAAATCAACAGAGAAAACTAATTAAAGAGGCTTGGGTGATCATCTTTGAGTATATCTTTGAATTTTTAAGGGAATTGATACTGAAACTGCTGCATATAAGCAGGTAGGACATATTATTAGAATACCAAAATTAATTCAGAATCTAAGTTTCTATCCTTAAAATATATTTTTGGTAGCTCATCCAGGCTTCAAGAAAATGCTTCAAAATTTGCATGCTTCCACAATCAAACCAAACAAAAACGGGGTGGGGAGGAGGGGTGGTATCTTTTTCATAGAGTTAGTGGGGTTTTTTAAGTTCAAGATTCTAAAAACCAGACTCATGACTTTAAGGGGATCACTCATGATTTCCGAATTACCTGAGTTAGATATTATCAGAATTTCTAGACAGATAGCTGTCTCAATAATGTTACTGAATAAAAGGTTGAGTGAAACTTTCTACGTTTCATTTTCTTATATTTCTTACTTGCTTATATACAAACTGTAGAAAATTGGACTGAGAAACCAGGACAGTAGGAATTTATGCATTGATAATTTATGTATGGTTTATGGCTTTAGTTTACATAATTCTTTCTTTATTCAATAATAAATGCATAGTTGCTATAGAAACTGCTACAACATAGGATTTGGATTACTGCAAAGAGGCAGGGCATTTTTATAAACAAATAAACACAGAAGACACATAAATCAAATGTTAATCAACATCATGCATGTTCTTAAGACAATAAAGCTTGGGTTTCCCACTCATTTTGGGTTTATAACACAGACTCCATCTCTGCACTGCCCTCCTCAAATTGAAAGGTGTACTTAAATTATTTTATTTCCCAGTCCCAGTGACTGTACTTCCAAATAACTGCGTTCAACAATTTGTTTTTAACACAGATGGCTCCCAAACAAGCTTTTTATCCTCTAGGTGGCTACTACAACATAAGGCCTCTTAGGAACCTGCAGTATTAAAGTATGACTATCTTAGAAAAAGATACTGAAGCAATTAGCACTGCATTAAACCTACAGGAAAGAAATCTGTGTTAACTGTATGCATAGGACAGAAGGGACAAATGAGTTTTATTTTATCTACTACTCTCACTTTCAATTCCTTTTTTATCTTGCTTGTCTATTTTTTCCTCTTTCTGAAAATTCTTGGCTTTTCATTGCAAATTAAAAGTAATTGCAGTTCTCCTCAAATGCACACACCCTCCCATCTACTTCATAATCAGGTCTATTAAAACCCATTCCTGTTGCTATGTGAATTCTGTACATTTCTACTTTTCTCTACTTCTTTATGCTGATTGACTCACGCATCACAAAGTAGAAATTTCAGAAAAAATATTTGATATTTAGAAGTCCTGAGACCAGTGTAAATCTAATCAGTCAAGAATGATGGGGGTCTTAAAATTTATTTACTTTTATTTTTCCTACTGTGGTTTGGATTGGGAGGGACATTTAAAGGTCATCTAGTTGAACCTCCCCTGCGAGAAGGAATGACATCAACTAGGTCAGGCTGTTCAGAGCCCTGTTAAACCTGGCCTTGAATGCTTTCAGGAATGGGGCATCTACCACCTCTTTTAGGTTAAAACCATTACATCTTGTTCTATTGATAAAGGCTCTACTAAAATGTCTACTCCCTTATTTCTCATAAGCCCCTTTAAGAATTAAAAAGCCAAAATAAGGTCTCACTGGAACCTTCTTCCATCCTGTTTGGGATTGTCCTCACCCAGGTGAAGGACCTTCACTTGGCCTTGTTGAACTTTATGAGGTTTACATGCTGCTATGACAATTTCATTTTCAAATGAAAAAAAAAAATTAAATTTCCAAAATTAAATATCTATTTTGTCACAGTCGAAACATTTTTTCTTTGTTATTAAATATTTTACTTCTCAAAGTAAAAAGTTGGTTGTTTCCTGAAAAACATTGCATTAGCAGTAATTTCAATTTTCTAACAAGAGCAATATTTTGTGGAAAATTTCTGCTTGGAAAAAAAATTAGATCAGCTTTTGTGATATAACTCAGAGAATATCTTATTTACATTTTTCCTATTATTCATCTAAGAGATTCAGTGTTACCAGGGAACAGCAGAAACAGTACTTCTAAACTGTAAGTAAACAGAAGCTGACGTAGTTAATACTGTGAATTTGCTGCACTGAGATAATTTTTGAGCAGGGCTAGCCAGGGTGTTAGTTCAGATTCTGACGATGTTCTGCAGTTCTTCATTGTTTTACCATTCTGCACTGAGGGCTTCAGCGCCGTACAACCTCCCTGCTTGTCATTTCCCCTCCTGCTGCTAGAAGTTGCTAATTAGGCACAGCTTTCCACAATTTTTTTTTTCTGAGATGGTAACTTAAATTCCTGGATCACTTTGCTACCCTGGGTTAGGAGAACTCTGCGTGCAGATGTGCTGAGGGAGGTAGAAACAGAGACTTGATGATGTGAGGCAACAGTAGGAACGTCATAGCCTTTAAGTACCCCCACCTAAACAGTACATGCTACCTTTGTGCCATGAGAAACATCCTCTAAGGAATGACAGAGCGCAAAAAGTCCTCTGAAGAAAGAGTAGAAAGAACATCTAGGGGGTTTTGTCCTTGAGTGTTTTGGCATCTTTGCAAAAGTTCTATTCTCTCTTACATGGAAAATATTTCTCCCCTTCATTGACTAATAAAACATATATTACACCTTACATTTTTTGGTGTCTAAACAAATAGATTAATGAAGCAGTAAGTATATGTAAATTAATTACTGCTTTTTTAGAATTTATACCCCCAAACATGGTTACAGATTAACTGCACTGCAGTTAAATGTCTAAATCTAATAAATTACATCAGGTCCTCTAAAGCTACCATCTAATTAGTGTCAAATGTTTACTATAATTAAATTCTATATGTCAAATAAAAAAAGAAAAGATGATGTGAATCTGCTTTGCAACCAAATTAAAGTGCATGGGAAAAAAACACTAAGAGCCCGCAGTAACAAGAAACTTACAGTAGCTTTTTCTGTGGATAGGAAAGCCTCAATAAACTTCACAATTACCTACATGAGGTATCACTTCAGAAAGGAACAGAGACCCCCTTCAATTATGATTTATTTTTTCATCTGATGCAGTTTTTCTACAGACTGCGAAAAACCTTCTGTTCTGAAAGGTGAAATTTGTAACAGCAACCATTTCCTTAAACTATAGAGGCAGAATAATATCTCTAATTTTTGTTAGAGGGGAGAAGGGAGTTTTGCAATAGATTTGATGTAAGATTTTTCGCTAAAATGTGGTTTTTGTCAGAAAATTACAACTTGTATATCACTAATCCAGGTATTTTGGTGACTGCAGTGTAGAGTTCATGTTAAGCTCTCCAGATCTGCCATAAGCAGCACTCTCACAACCACTTAAAA
Organism: Aphelocoma coerulescens; assembly: GCF_041296385.1. Taxonomy (NCBI): domain Eukaryota; kingdom Metazoa; phylum Chordata; class Aves; order Passeriformes; family Corvidae; genus Aphelocoma; species Aphelocoma coerulescens. The sequence goes on from NC_091013.1 coordinate 12,474,796, forward strand.
CTCCATATAAATTCCTGTGGCTGCAGTATGGATGTACCCCTGTATCCCAGCACTCTGGCAAAACATGGGACATAGAACTTCTACATTCAAATACAGCAATGCAGACAGAGCTCTCCAATCACATGTAGCTCACATTCTCTATCAATTGCTATTTTACAGTTTCCCCTAATGCATTTTTAATTTTTTTTTTAACTGAACACTGTTATATACATGACAAAAAGTTGCTTTTATTTGATTTTATCTGAAATTCTTTGTCTCCAAGGAATCTCTGTGAGGCATTTACCTATATTTCTCCTATTCATTTGTACTACCCAAAGTGGAAATTAAGTTAATGATTGACTGTGATGGGTTGACCTTGACCAGCTGCCTCCTGGCCACCAAGCTGCTCTATCACCCCCTTTCTCAACAGAATCATAGAGCCTTCACCAATACTCAAGAAATCTGAATGCTGTTGGAAAACAGGGCTCTCTCCATTTCCCTGGGAACACTAAGGGGAGGAGGCAGACTGATCCTTGATTAGTTCCCCATAAACCTATGCATATGGTTGTGACAATATGTTAGTGCATGTCTGAAACTCAGTTTGTGACCCTGATGATGTGTGCACAGCTAGATAATAACAGCTAATTCTATTAACATTTAGAAGAATGAAAATTTACCTGCCATTTTCCTTGTTTCATGCTTACACATATTTGCATTTTCTCATACTTGTACACCAGGATGTGGTAAAAGGGTAACTTATGATGGGGAAAATGATGAAAAAAATATAATAAATTCTTTACTTACTTCAGTAATGCTATCACAGCAATGTTTAAAGCAGGAAGGCTTATCATAAGGTTGTCATTTACAATGTCATGGATACCAAATTCCTTTAGTGTTCATCTCTTTATCAGTAAAAAATGCATAAGGCCAGAAGGCTACTGCAAACACACTGAAAATTTTTATCAATTTATAGTCAAATCATATTAAATAGGAGCATTTTTCCAGGATGATTTGCAAATGAAAGGGGGTTAGGATCTTTATGTAAGTACAAAGTATGGTATTAAGGGAAAAAAAAATCCTGAAAAAAGTCCAACCCTGCTTTGGGATCACTATTACAGTTGTTCCTATGGTAACCAGTTATTTGTGCTGCCTGCATCATCATATATATTTCAGGAACTAGAGTGCTAGAAAAAGGGGAGGGGAAAAGAGCATGTATTACACTAAATTAATTCCAAAGACAAACCCATATTGAAATACTTGACCCTTTGATTCAAAGCAAAACACCTTTGTATGATTTCACCCACTTGACACTTGGAAGTGTGGTTCTCAGAAAAAAAGGCTATGAAAAATTGGCATATACTTACTCATCTGCTTCTCATTTTGTTCTGAATCACATCTCTAATTCATTGCTAAATAGCAGTTTCAGTCTTGTCTGCGCTGCACATCCAAGGCACTGAGGGGAGGAAGTGTTTGGTTGCTTTCCAGACCACATACGTCCACAGGACCTCTGGCACTGGGAAAACACTGACAGACATTTGAAGTAACTGTTTTTTGCAAAAAGAAGCCCAGAGAGGAGATTAAATTACCTTTCAGAAAGTCATTTGGGAGACAAGATTCACCAGCTTCAATAGTGTTCAGTCTTTTGGTATCAGTAAAATATGTTCCTCTCCAAGGTTTCTTTTGTTAATGCATTCGGGGCTTTGGTGTGAGGTCTTCAAATGCTAAACCTCTTAGGAAGATGCAGAAAGATTCAACTGGTTCTCAGCACCTGGACTGAATAAACTAAGCTGGCAGCTTTTGAAACATCCTTTCCACATCATATCCTGTATCTGTAAAAGAATTTAAACCTGGAGCTTATCAAATTTTTGTAGTTAATTACAAAAAAGCTTTGTTATTTTACAAAGGAGTTTTGTTATTTACACTTTCAAAATTATGCTGCAACGGATAAAATAACCAAACCCCAAATGTTTTGAGTCCCTACCCCTACTTATATATACCACAATTCCAATTGCAATCAAAGGGAAATAAGACTCCCTAAGAGATATTAGACTCCTAAATATTTTTGCCCATCTGTCTTTCACTTATACAAGCCAAGAATTAAGTGGAATTTGGTAGAACTTACACAAAAGCATCTAAGATCAGACTTTAAATTTCTCTTCATGTATTGAGTTTGCCTCTCTGCCTGTGCATAAGTACTGAAAAAGTCAATCTGTATTTTCTATATAGGCCTAGTGTAAGTTTTAAAATGGGACATTCTTATGCTGAAGCATCTCAAGAAGCCCAGCCTGGTGAGCTCTGAAACTATTGAACACATTCAGGCATCCTATAAAAGGCAGCTGTGGTTGCTAATTTTTGCTAAAAGGGTGTCATAGTACCACAGTCTGTCTTTTATGCAACACCTCAGAGAATTTATCTGGAAGTAGGAGCTCAGTTCAATCAAAAACCTATCAGAGATCGAGCCCACATATCTCTCAAAAGCACCCTATCATCAATATATACGTTATAGTGAAGTTCTCTGAGCTACGCTGCTGTGCAAGGACAAATCTAATGTTACAGAGTATACAGAGACAGAGGAAGTGTTTCTTTTTCACTGCCTTCTCTGTGAGGAGGAAGTTGTGCTCCTTTTTTCTAAAGCTCTGTCTATATTTCAATTATTCAGTCTCTGAGTAAAATGCAACCCTTGAGCAGAAATTACAGTTACAATTGCCCCCTCACAGATGAGTGCCTTTAACTCTAGACCAAGAAATCATACTTTTTTCTCTCTTTTCTTTCTCAATAGATCTTGAACTGTTTTCAGCACATTGTTATGGGATCACATTGACAGGGAACACAAGTCCCTCAGCATTCCACCAGGTTAATGTGCTGCCAAATATTTTTCAGCATTTGGCTAGTGAAATCTCAAACCAGGAAATAAAATAGATATGTATATCTTGAGAAGCTTTCTGGAGTGTGGGGAACTGAATTCTGTATTCCCTTCCTTGCCTATGCATCCTGTCAAAAACTGTATGATTGGAGGCATGAAATGTGAAGCTGAGTAACTGGGAGAGGGTTAGCAATTAGAAGGACAGGCTGAGATGGTGGTGCAGAAGAAATGTGAGAACAGGGAAAAGTTTCGGATCCTAGTTTGGGGGACTGAGAAGTGCAGTTTGAGGAAGGTGCAAAGATGAACCTCTTCTGTGTCTTTGTAAGGTGAGGCATGGATTATAGCTCTTGCTACCCTATCAGTTTTTCATGAATTGCCGGTGCCATTGGACATACCTGTAACTCCAACTGCATTGAAGCTGTTACTAAGGGTTACATCTGACTGTCCTGAATTTGAAATGCTGGTATCTTACTGTGGCTGATGGGCAGGACCATCATTACTGCTCTTCTTGACACAGTTTAAAAGAAAAGAGATGTTGAAGATCTTTTACAAGATCTTTCAGCTTCTTCATTCTTGCCCTTCTGTGGAAACTGTGACATCTTCTCTGAACTGAACTCACATGACTTATCACCAAACAACCTTCAGACTTACGCAGATCCTTGCACTAAGGAAGGAGAATCACAAGAAAAACATATTCTTTCTCATTCAACTGTTAATTTATTTTGTAACAAATTGTTCTGCAAATCATAACATCTCTAATTTCCCTGGGCTTTCAAAAAGGTACAATTAGTATTATATTTTAGAAATACCTTGCCTTGGTGGTGTTAGTGTACCTCACTCCACATGTTCTGTGTAGACGTTTACACACACCAGCATATTTATTCTCCAAAGCATCTTTAATATTAAATCTAGTATTCTATATATGAAAGAATAATGGACAATAACTGAAAAATATTTAACATATCTTGTGAAGTTAATCAGGGAATGTGAAAACTATCAATTATTATTAATTTTTAGTAAGGTTCAAAGAGCTTTAAAGTCTTAACAGTAGACTTTACAATCTTTTACATACATTTTCCTTCCATGGATATTATAAAATTGTTTCTTAAATTCCTGTATAAAAAGAATAAGGCGAATGAATGAAAGGGGTTACTTTTTAGTCTCATATGTGGAATTTATGATTTTTTCTTGTCTACTTTATGGGTTTTTAAATATATATTGGTATTTAATTGCTTAGATAAAGTTTAAAGCCCATATTTCTGCAATAGTTTCTGTTATTCATAATTTGAACATATGCAATAGCTTTTTAAAAGTACAAAAACACCCCAGTTTCTGAAATAATAATAATAATTTTAAAATACATAATCATTTATAGCTAACTATTGAGATGAAATGTTGAAGAGGAATCTGAATATTCTGCAAAGTTTCTTCTTATGTTTATGGAGCTGGAACACACTAGAAAAATTATGGCCCACTTACAACAGTTGATTGTATAGGGTTTTGTTTGAAAAAACAAGTAATGTCTCTGAAACAGGGCACTCAATTTGAACAAAAATTGCACATTTTTCATGTTTAAATGAGATTATCCATTCAATTGTAGCTTTGTGTATCCATGTGAGCCTTTTCAAATGTTATAATACCGAATCTTTTGAATGTTTTTGAATGTCTTTTGGTGTGCTGAAACACCACTTCACAAATGTGACAATTCTGTAGTTTCTGCTCTTCAAAGATGTCACATGTACTGCATTCCAGAAGAGGGTTCCCTCTCACTGGTCCCAGTGTTTGCTCTTTATCCAGATTTTGAAGTTAAGCATTCAAAGAAGCTCAAACCAACCACATTTTAAAGACATCCTTGACCTTGCAGCTACTCTTCTCTCCAGTGAGAAAGGGGCTATCATCCCAATGTCAATATGGGCTGAATATGCAGCTGATTTCAAAATCAAGCACTTTGGATCAAGACTTGCACATATTAGGCCACTTCTAAGTCACATAAGAGTGACTACAAGCATAAGGATGTTTGTATGCTGGGTGTTTTTAATAAATAGGAAGATAATAGCATATAACGATGTCAACCATTTTGCAGTAAAGAGGAAAGGAGAAAGTTACAGGATGGTGTGCTGTTCTAGACTGAGACTTACTTGGAAAGAAAGTTTTATTGATACACAATAGATATTGTGTATCGATATAATTGATACACAAGTAGAAAATACTTCTCATCTTCAAAAATAGTTACACTTTTCTGTGCCAGTCTAGCCAAATTCAAATGTTGTTTTATTTTAGCAGTTCTAATGAATAGTCCAGCTACATATACCACACAAAATCATCTACTTAAGCTATGACAATTAATGTTTTGTCAAAAAAACCCCCAAAAAAAACAAAAAACAAAATTTGCAACAGAGTAAAATCCTACAATCAATTTGTTTCCAATCATGTTTTAATAACTCAAAATCTAGGTGAAGGCACTTAAAATATACAAGCTCCAATTTTACACCTTTCAACACATGCGTACTGTAGAATATCTGGCACAATGCTAGAGCTAACCCTGAAATCTCAGGACACAACTCTATTGCACTTTATGGTTGAAGCATTTTTGTTTGTTGTCTTGACTTAAATACTATTTAAACTTATTGCTTAAATAAGCTTTAAAAATGTCCTGTTGTTTGTTTTGATGCTTAACAGTTTTTAAGCTAATTTTGCAAACTGCTCTTTTTCTCACTACCATCTTGAAATTTGCAGTTTGCCCTCCAGCTCAAGCTGCTACTTTGCTTACACCTCATCAAATTTCCTTTAATTCTCTTCATCTCCTTCTCTGCTGATAAAGTGTTCTCTCTTTTCCCCCACTGACTTGAAAACAGCTCAGTGGAAAGCAGTACATCTCTTGCAAAAGTTAATAATGAGAGTAAAATTATTTTGTAGTTTGATGTTTGGCATCATGGCAAATAAAAGGACTTCCAGCAGAGCTCCATCTAACCTTGTTTCCTCTTTAGAAAGAGATTTGCCTCGAACACTGATGTTGTCAGAAGTCTGCTCTCCTTATAGTGCTATGGCAGAGCAGGATTCTCATTACAGCTATTATATGAAAAGAAAATTTTCATTTATTTCAGCTCACAAAATCAAACCTTAATTACTCAGTAAAATTTGTGGGCTTGTGAAAGAGAGTACAATAGTTCTTCTATCAACTGAAAGGCTAACCTAACTCTGCTGTAGGTAATAGAAATAATACAGATGAGATCAAAGTGAAGCAAATCAGTCTATGAATATATTTTAAAGACTGAAAAGCAGTACTGAGAGCTTTTGCAATGCTCAGTGGCTTTAACTTTGAAGATGTTTCTTCTGCTTATACGGGGAAGCCCTGTTTATATCCCATGAAATCTCTGACTCCTTTCAAGTGGAAGAAGCAGCAATGCAAACTCTGAAGGATGACAATTTTCTGATGGTATGCTCTTTACAGAGGATGTGGCTGGGCAGCAATGGATGAGGCCATCGACTGCCCTATCCTGACCACTCCCCTCTGGAGGTGGTCTCACCTTCCCCCTGTGGGGAAGATGAGCAAAAGCTGGACCTGAAAGCTTTGAGAGGGCTGAGATGGAAGAGGCAGAGGAAGAGGGGTCTGAACTTGTAAGCTGCTGCTAGCACTGCAACTGGAACCAAATGAGTAGGGCAGACTTGGGAGAGCAGGGAGATCTTCCAACAAGCTCAACCAGGTTTCTGGGCAACATCTTTCTTCCAAGAACTTAGAAAACGCTCTGTGGAGTTGGCATTACTTTTGTAGCTAATCTACTATTATGTTTTTATGATTTCTCCTGGTTATTAAAAAAAAAAATCCTTTAAACCCCCCCTATTTTATCTATAAATATAAAAACATTTTTAACATTAAAGCCTTCATGACAGCTTTGCTGTACTCAGTATAACAAGATGTCTATAACAAGTATTGACCTCAAAGGTCATAGCAACTTCTGAGTCCCATCACACAATGAATAAAATTAATATAAATCAACTGCAATGAAATGAATTTTTACCCATGTTGAGAGGACTGTTTTACCTATTCCTGCTCATCTTTAATTCAGTTGTACTCATCACAGAGGCAAAATTTGCTAGTTTTACTCTCTAAGTTGGGCCATAAAACAAATGATTGGCTCAGTCATATGAATAATCTGTCAAACTCAAAATATTTTGTGTAACAACTGACTAGATTTAAGAACCTTTATTCCTGTTTTGTGCCTTTAACTCTAGGAAAAAACCCCTGCATTAAAAAAACCCACAATGACAAAACTGTAAGTTGTGAACGCTGTTTCTGTTTCCTGAAAGGAACAGGGACAAGATCCACAACATTTTTTCCCTTATATATAAGCCAATCTGCAAGTGAATTATGACATGAAATCCCAATTGTATACTATGCAGTTGAACCTAATATCATACACAAAGCAGGTCACTGCAAGCTCAAACATACAGTTTGAACAGTTCATATTTGGATCTGTGCTTTACTTCCAATGACATTACCAAAAACAGGAAAGTCCAGAGATAAAAATTAACCAGAGACAAGGAATAAGCAATGATGTCTGGAAAGATTCGGGATAAGATTAGGCAGTTACATGGATAATCAAAAAATCACAGAATGACAGAATACACTGAGTTGGAAGGGACCCACTAGGATCACTGAATCCAGCTCCTGGCTCTGCACAGAACCATCCCCAAGAGCCACAGCAGTATTATAAGTATTATGGATATGTGGAAGATAAAAATTTCTTGTGAGGAAAGGAGGTTTTGAACCTCTCCTGCACCCATTGCCCTGACAAACTGCAATCCTGATGTGGTAGATGCAGATATTTTTAAGTGTTTGTATTCATATCACTACCTTTTACACTTTATTGTTTCACAGTAATACTGCATGTCATTTTTTTAATATATGAATTATTAGGTCGTATCTGAGGAATTGTTTCATTGTTTGGGAAAACCACTCCTCCATTGATCCTTCTCTAATTTGCCTCAGTTGTAAAAGTCTTTTACTTAATATCCTGACTAAACTTCTAGGTTTACAGAAAAACACAAAAAACAGAAAAACAGAAAAAGGAATACATCCTCTGAGATTGCTCATCTGAAAATCTTACCATTTGCTAGTGAAAAAACTTGTTCCTTGTACTAATATGTATATAGAAATGCTTGCACATGCAGACTTAAGGCACAATTCTATTCTCTGCTCAGAAATAAGCACTGAATTTTTATTATTCCTGATGCACTTACAGAACTTATTCTTTGGCACTTTTTACATGTCTTGATAATTTTAAGTAATTTTGCTCGCTAATCTTTCCAATTTTATCTCTGTAAATTTGTTCTATTCTTTTGCAAAATTACTCTTAGACATGTGCCAGTCTCCAGTATCCTGCAATTCCTTGCTGGTGTAGGAGTCTCTCTCAGTCTTTCTGCCTTTCTCTGACACCAGGCTTGTTTAGTGTTGCACTCTGAAGAGTCTGTTTTAGATATTAATTATACTGCAATATGTTTCTTAGATTACATTCCATACCTGAATTTGCTAAAGTCTGTTTATTGGAAGCCCAGTTTTCTCTCAATGCTTTTCTCACACTTTTTCCCTTCTTGGAAGGCTGTTCTCTGATCTTTTGTGATGACCTGCATTCAAACTACCTTCTACATTCAAGTCTCAACCAGCTCTTTCCAGTTAGTTGAATTCAGATCTAAAAATATCTGCTCCACTAGTTTTCCTTCTCCAAAACAAAACACTGTCTCCAAATTAACTATAACAATCCTTCCTCCTGCTCTATTTTTTATTTTTGAGTATTTGCTATGGTAAAACAGTTAAAACCATGAAAACCAGAAAAGAATATGTTCTTTTATGTTCTAAGTTCTAACCCAAAAGCTGTTTTTCTGTAATGTAGAAAGTCTGTTAAAGTTTTCAATATACATAAACACAATTAAAAAACCCCAACACCGCACTCTTATTACAGCTAACATTCATGGATTATTATTTTTTTCTTATGGAATACAAATATCTTTTGCATTCCATATTATTTTATCAGTCTGTTAGTTTTTCAAGAAGGTCTTCAAGGTACGTTATAATAATTTAAAGCATGGTGGTATATCTAGAGTGGTATAATTTGTCTTCATTTATCACTTAATTGCATTCCTGAATGATACATTCAAAATACATGAAAATATCATGTAAGTTGGAAAGGCGTAGAATGGCTATTTCCAGTAAAACCCCCAAAGTCTTCTCATTATGATGTGCTTGTTTGGTCTAGAGTGAATACTGCTGAAGTCAAATAAAGAAATAAAATTTGTCAGTAATCAGGAGAACAGCAGAGCTGTCTCGCCTGTTTCTGGTATAATATAATAGTCAGAGTGAAACAGATGATATGCACCTGACATATCACACCTTGAACTAAAAATAATTGTGCTTCTCTGAAACATAGAATGCATCCTTTACTGCTACTGTATTAAATGTCCTGACCTTTTCATGGCAGTAAAACGTTTTCCTTTTTTTTCATTCCCAAATTTGCTGTAGAGCTTGACCAAAAAGCTCATCAAAGTGAGAATGATATTCCCCAAAGACTTCAAATGATGAGAGGATCTTGCCCTTTGCTCTACAGCTATTCCTTCATAGTTATTGAGATACTCGTCCTCACTGTGTAAAACAGTTCTATTTTCTTAGATCAAAACCATCCATTTTTCTTATTCAGAACACTGATTTGCCTCAAGAAGTCCTGAGAGAAAAAGCTGGTTCTACTGTAATGTTACTTGGCTCAGAAAGAAACAAAAGTGCAAAGCAAACTCTAAGTAAAACGTGATATAGACCTGATTTTTTTAAATTTTTTTTTCTCATTTTTTTGTCATCACATATGAAGCCATAATGACAAGGTAAAGAATAAAACAATACAGAAATTAAGAAAGGAAAGTACTGTTGCTAACATTTAGAGAATGTTAACAGTATGTATACAATGGTCATGTAGTTTTCCACTAAGAAAATTAAAGTGTTCCTCATAAACATTTTGATGCAATCATATCGCTCTATATTCTACCAGTTACTTATTGCAATAAGAATCCCAAATGAAAATCAGAATTTAAGCATATTTAAATTATTTATTATTTTGTTTGGTGGAAAGGATGTTACAGAAAACACATTTGGAACCAGCATTGTTCAGCTTCCTGATTGCTTTCTGCTGAATTGATAACCTGATAAAATTTGAAAGATATCTTCTGCTGACAGATCATTATAGAAGAAATTCTTGAGTAGTCTCCCTACTTATGATTTAGCTACATATTGTTATGTAATTGTACGTGGCCATTCAATTAGTGCTTATATTGTTGTCAGGACTCTGAGTGCTGTTGCTTGCTTTGAACATTGTAAATTATCTGTGAGAGTAAATTTGTAATGATCATTCAGAATTTATTGTAGGCAATTAGACTGTGGGCCAAGTAATTTCTTTCTTTTGTGCAGATGAAACTTTATAGAGAAATTTTATACGTGGAACTCTTTTTTTTGTTTGTTTTTTTAACTTTCATAGGCTTTAGGAGAAAATAGAATAGATAAAATCCTAGGTATGCTGTTTTTTTCCACAACACAAAATACCACTGCTCACTCCTTCCAGCACACCAATATAAATACCTGTCCCAAATCATGGCCTATGCATACTAAGATGCTCAAGTTCTTGGTTTTCTCAGAGGAAATTTGGTCTTTGCAATTCATCAGAAGCATCCCCACAAATACAGGTATTGTATTGGCTCTACTGATAAGGCTAAAAGAATAGCCCTGGGAAACTCCACAACCCCCCTTCCCCCCCAAAATAATACATGATATTTTGGAAAGGGGAGGGGAGGGGAGGGGAGGGGAGGGGAGGGGAGGGGAGGGGAGGGGAGGGGAGGGGAGGGGAGGGGAGAAGGAGGGGAGGGGAGAAGGAGGGGAGGGGAGAAGGAGGGGAGGGGAGAAAGAGGGGAAGGGAGAAAGAGGGAGGGGAGAAGGAGGGGAGAAGGAGAGGAGAGGAGAAGGAGAGGAGAAGGAGAGGAGAAGAGAAGATTCACCTGCAGGTGTTAAGCATATTTCTTAATTTGCTCTATTTTTCTTGCTAAAATATTTAAGAGCCAAAGCAGAATCCGTGGGCAGTCTTTTTACATGAAATAGACTGATATTATAACTGGAGATAATACCAGTCACTGATATTATAGTTGGACCTGCCATATGCATAAATAGAAGTTTCAGAGGCTTCAATATGAAAGATTTGTGTATTATTATATTACAAATTCTAGTTTGTATTACATGCTGAACATATGTCTCTTTTTATTTCTTCTTCTTTTTTTTTTTTTCCCCCCATCTGGCAGCTCATTCAAGACATCTGTCTTGCCCAGAAAAGCTGCTCAGAGTCTCTCATTGAAGGATTATTACCATGAGGCCAACAAAATGCAGTCTATCTCTCTTTTTTTTCTGGAACAGTGATTTAGAAAAAAAGCAAAGCCCCTGCAGGTGACACAGATATATGATGAAGTGTGAGGAAAAGAAAGGAAAAGGGAAAGAGGCAGAACACAGAGAAAAGGTCTTACTAAAAGGGTTCTGCTCTGTACTGTCTCTATGCTTGCATGGGCCCTCAGTCAATATGAAGAATTCAGTGATGGAATCACAAGCTGAGATAGGCACAGAGAGTGTCCAGTTCATCTAATTCCTATATAGTGGGATTTTTCATGTGTGGTTCTTTTTAATTTTTCTCTCTTTTTTTTTTTAATATATAACCACAGCTATTCAAAAAGAGGGTGAAGAGATGTTGGAACCACAGTGTTCAGAGATACATAATGAAAGGAGAAGAAGCAATTGAAATAATTTGAAATTATGCCCTGTTATAGAGAAGAATATTTTTCTTTCTGTAGGTTGTCAAACAATGGAAAAGGTGCTCAGAGAGTCTGTGTATGTTCAACCTTGAAGGTATTCAAAATTCAATTGGACATTGCCCTGAGTGCCCGAAAGTAGGTTGGACCTTACATGTGATCCTGTGACTCTACATGTTTTGAGTGATTTGAAACAAGTATTTCTAAGGTTGAAAACTCATTTACTAAATCTGGCTTCTATGAATTTTCTTCTTTTTTGTCCAGGAAAAGATTAAGCTTTAGTGGTTTATCAGGACAGATTTTTCCAAATACATAGTCTGAAATGAATGATGGCTTAATACAAGTACCTCACATCCCACTATAATGCTATTTACCTTCACTTACACCTTTGTAATTTTGGATCTCCGTGGTGTACAAGCAGGGAGATGCCAGAGTTTAAGTCTACTAACACAATGATGGCGCAATCTTATCACCCACCTTCTTCCAATACCATTTTCAATACATTTAGGACCATCATACATCTAGTGGTTAGATTTCTATCTCAGAGTGGGATGTCCTAAAATTTGCATTGCTGCCACCTTCAAATAAAAAACTCATACACATGTGCAAGGCAGTTCTTGGCAATGTTACCTTATAGACCTGCCACTAATGCTTTTCAGTATGGTTTACACAACTTTCTGGATTTCTAATAGAATTGACATTTAATTTTGAGCATAGACAATCAGGTTTCATATTTATGGATACTTTTGTATCTGTTTTGTATCCAGAAACCTACATTCACTTGGTACAATATTAACTTGAAAGTGATGACTGGATCTCTTTTTTCCGATCTGTACAGTATATAGATAAATCAGTTTACCTTTCACCTTCCTTCTTGTATTAATGTCAAGAGTTTTGCTTTTGAGTGAGCAAGCTTCATTAAACTTTATCCTAAAGTGGTCATGCATGCTATAAACCCAAGAATTTAGTCCTCAGATTTATACAGTTTTGCCAATTTCTTTCATAGTTAAGGATAAGAAATATACTGTTAATATCTTTTTCAACCATAGATGGATTAATGCCACATCAGACTCTTTTATTTTGGACAGAGTCAAAAACAGAAGTGTCTTGGGGTGACTTTATGATGTGTGTTACATATCGCTGCCCTATGCCCAGAAATTAATTTTGTGTCTTTCTATGCCTTTAAACTGAGCCTGAAAGGGGAGAGAGAAAAGTGTACTTTTTCAAAGCAGTTTGCAGTTTGTTTTCATGTTCCAAGGACACAGAGATAAAACCTGTCAGCTTCTGCAGCGGCGGGAGCAGGAGGAAGCACTTTCAGCTTTCTTTTTCTCCAGAGAGACATGGAGAGTTGAACTTTTGTTTTCCTGGGACTTCGTTTTTTTTCCTTTTCTCTCTGCTGGACTGTTTCAACATCAGAGTACATTGGGAGGACTTTCCACCGAGGCCTTGGCCCTGGAGGTGGGCCCACCACCCCATCCCAGCTCCAAGGAGAGGGAGAGAGAGATCTACAGAAGGACTCTGAAATTTTCCCAGGTTTCTCTCAGCAAAGCAAGAGGTTTCATTATTTAGCATTAGTAGTCTTTTCCTGTGTATTTGTTAAATAAATATTTTTATCTCTTTCACTTTCCTTCGAGGAAAATTCATTTTTTCCCGAACCTGGTGGGGGAAGGCTGCTTGTAACCTACCTTTTATCAGAGGATATATTTCCAAATTTGGCCAAACCAGCACAAGAAGAATGTTAAATGACTTTTTTCAAATGATTGCAAATATTGATAGCATAACTCTCTAACCTCTGCTTTTTACTTTAAATAATCAACTATTCATGACTGAGCAGAAGAGAAATAACTGACAGTTCAGTGGGAAGTAGAGACCTTGTCTTGTCTCCAGAACTTCAATATAATACATATTGGCAAGTGGATTCAAACCCTTTCTTTAAAGCTGGCCTGTTGGGAAATAGAATTATTGGGATCAATAAAAGAACTGTGCAAGCAATAGGGCTGGAAGTTTTTAGGCTTGTGTGTGAGAGACACTTTCCATGGGAAAGTCCCTGTGCAAAGGAAAACAATCAGCCTGAGAAAAAACAGGGAGTGAAGAACTTGCAGCTGTGCTATCCGGGAGTGAAACGAGGGAGGTGAGCACAAAATTCTTTTGATCATAACAAGACTGTGGAGACTTGCCAATGTAGGTCCAATTATGTAGAAATAGAAATGTGTCTTGATAAGCTTAGCCACTTAGGAGCTAACAAGCTGGTATACTATATAAGTACCTTTAGACTGCTAATAAAACGGAGTTCATTTATCAACCATATTGGTTTTGGACTGTGTCTCTCTCCCCCCGCTGGGATCTGGGCTCCTCGTCCCGCGCAGCTTCCAACACTGGCCTTTAAAGCCAGACTGGTTTCAAGGGTGTGAAAGCATTTTGATTTACATGTGACTGAGTGGAATTTCAGAGCAGACTGATACAGGTGCTGGTGGCTGGTGGCTCATGTTCCTAGGATCCCCCCATAACACGTGCAGACTGTGGCCCCCAGGCTCCAAAATGCCTCTAACAAGGTATGCTGCACACAGTAATTCTCCCCACCTTTTGGCTCCTCAGCCTGTACCATGTACAGGCGCAATTCTGTTTATCAGCCACATAAGTCTCAGCTGGCCACGTGTGTTGTTCTTGGATATGTAACATTCTGCATCATCACTAACAGTTTTCAGTGCTGATTTTGAGTCTGAGTATTTTTTGTACCAATATATATTCTATATGAATTATATGGCCATATCAACATCAGTGTGTTATAAATTCTGCCTCTTCTCCTAAGCAAGGTGAGGAGTGAAAACACACATGATGTGTCTGGGCTTTTTATATCACGAAAAAGCTAGTAGACACAATTAACATGTCTAACACTCAGTTTCCCAATGGGAGCCTGATGTCTTAAGGTAATTTAAAAAGCCAGTGATCAAAAGCTAGAAAATATTTTTTGAGAGAATATACAGTGGTGTATGACTTCTTTATAGTTTTGAGTTTTCTTAAATTAAAGCTTATTATCTTTGCCATCTAGTAATTGCAGTGGTGGTAATAGTAGCAATAGCACTAGTATTTGTATAACAGAATGTCCTAAATTCATAATTTTAATGAAAAACATCAAAAAAAGACAGGGTACATAATTGAAAACTGAATTGAATTTCTGTCCTTTCTCATTATACCTAGAAAGTAGAACCTAAAGCAATCTATCCTTCATGTTCATTAGTATTAGTATTAGTATTAGTATTAGTATTAGTATTTATTAGTATTAGTATTAGTATTAGTATTAGTATTAGTATTAGTATTAGTATTAGTTTGAAAAAAAATGAAGTCTGTGCTTTTGGGTGTCACTCCAAGCAGGAGAGGGTGACTTCTCATTAGCCAAGAACAGCCTCAACGAACTCTTGAAAGAACAGTAAGATATTTTTACAAATCTACTTTTGATTTGCAAAGTAGATAAGCATGTTCACAAGTGTTAACTCTTCTTAGGAATAAAATTTTGTCCTCGGTAGATAGCAACCCTCACTTTAATTTCAGTAAGTTAGAATTTCTTTCTTACATAATTTACTATGATAATTTGCTTTATCATATTAATTAGAATAAAGCTGACATGTTTTTTATGCAGGTTTCTGTGGTTTTATTACTTCCTTAATCATAAATTAAAATATTTCTTTCTACTTTTCTTTCTACTCAAGTTCAAGTCCATTAACCTGACTGAATTTACTGGATCTTGCCGACTTTTAACAAAGTGAAATGCAGCATCATTAAATTTGTTCTGGTATCCTTCAGGTTTTGCATAATTTCCTGACTTTTTTATTTCATGTCTAAGTACAAAAACTAAATGGAAAACTGATTTTTAAATCTTGACTGTTTAGTATAATTCGTTTAGTAATGTTTCAAGAAAGCATTCACATTCAGCTCAACCAATTTATTGATCAAGACACTAATTAAACAGTAGATAAATGTATTACTTGGCTCCTCTGCTCTCTTGTCCCCTGAAATATGACAGCAAAAATACAGTAAGTCCATAATGTGCAATTAGCTACTCAAGTTTATACCCTCTCTGAAGGCTACAGTTCACTAATTCCCACAGATTTGCATAATTCCCACCTGCTTAATCTTTGAAAACAGAAATACCAATGACTTAAAATATCAATCACATAGGTCTTTTCTGGTAATGGCTTTGCCAGGTGGTACTTTAAAAGAAGAATATGGAAAATGACAGGATGTACAAATCAGTCCCATTTGCTATAAAAGGCATTTCTAGATACACAGGCTAATGAGTTCCCCAAAGAATCAGCTAAGCTAGAGGTCATAAGTTTAGCCAGTCCTAAACCTGAATAGCAAAGTATTATGGGAATTTGTTTCATTGATTAATATAAGCATCCACAATCTTACTATAAAGCACATGCAAGGTAAAATTAGTATCTAAATAAAAGTATAAGATTGCTATTCATAGATTCCACTGGGAATCAGTGAGATATTACTCACAGGTCCAAAATTTTAGCTTCCAAAATTTCTAAGTTATTCAGTTGAAGTCAAACAAAGCCAACTGTGGGGAAAAACCTTAGAATGTACTCCCAGTTTGTTAGTCCCATACTTTGATAGCCAAGTTAGTTTCCTTCACTGAAACTATTCCTAGGTGCAGAGTCACACATAAAACTATCTAAAAATGAAAGACAAAACTGTTATACAATCAAATAAAAAAAAGTACTAGTGCACACAAGGAAATCTCAAGATATAATGGGCAACCAAACCAAGCAAAAGCCTATCGAACATCCTAAATACAGGGAAAAAAAATCGATGGCTGTTTCCTTTCTCTGTCCCAGCCTGTTTCCTTTTATTTACATACTCTCCTGTGTCTTTCCGGATTGTATAGCCAAATTAAAAACTTGAAATCAGTTCCTATTTTTAAGTAGTTTTTCTTAACATGTTTAACATGAAATGCTGATGGCATGGTTAATTGTTTTCTAACAACTCGCTAGCACCCTCTTTAACTTTCTCTTTTGAAGTTGAGGCATTTTTTAAAACTAAAACTCGTAAGAACATTTTTATTTTCCCTCTTCTCCACTAACTGCAGCACATTCTGATTTTAATATATATCTTATAATCTTCTGCTTCTGTCTTCCATGTACTGACTCAGCACGCCCAAGGTGTAGCTGTTGGATTGCAGTCCTGGTTGAATGCCCAATGCACTCTTTCATTATGCTGATAAGGTGATGAAGTATAAAGCTTGCACTGTGTAATTTCTCCATATGCTTCTAGGATCAACAGTTTAAGAAAAGCAATCCAACAGTTCTCTTTTGTAAGGTAACATAAGGAAGGTCATTCATGACCTTTTCTAAGACACACTTTGAAAAAATGCCTAAAACTATTCCAAATAAATCCAAGCATAAATCCATAAATCCAGTGGTAAACTAGTAATGATAATTAAAATAAGTGAATATGGTATTCATTGAATTAGAATAAAAATATAAAAATTTAAAAAAACTCAAACCCATTTTTACTCTGGGAGACATTTTAGGAACATTTTAGGAACATAAACCATGTATATAACAGTAACACACTTTAGCAAAACCAAATCCAGAAGAGAATGCAACTTTTGCTTTGAACAATAAATATTTGAGGACTTACAGATGAAAATGTCAGGAATATCAGCAGTGTAATAACAGGAAATTTTAAAGTTTTAATTTTAAAATAAATATTTCTATCAAATAATCTAGTTCACACACTATGTATTGCAGTCATACTAAAATGTGGGCCCAAAAGGGCCATTCCTCCCTTTGATCAAAATTTGCCTTTAAAACACTAATGTTTGATCTGACTGCACAAAAGAAAAGAGATATTCACATGTTTTGAGGGACTGAATCTTTTACCAGCCTTCCGAAAATAGAATGAATTGTAGATTATTTCAAATATTTCCCTGGAAAGTGTGAGGATTGTAGCTGCATAAGGGTCTTTAAACAAGCAAAGACACTCCTTCCTGGCAGTTTAGCTGTAAAACAGTGATGGTGTTACTTCTTGTTTTATGATTATGATAAGATGAATTACATAACATAGAAAGAAATAATTGAACTTTGAAGGCCCTGAATTTTGTGTTCAGAATCAGAATAAAACCAAATGAAACAAAAAAGAATTGGATGTTAAAGAATTATTTATGTGGAATTAGAAACTTATCTGGACAGTGATGATAGCTTCAAGCTAATAAAATGTTTGTCTTCTGTTCAATCACTGTCTAATGAAAACGCAAAAATAATTCCTGAAGTACTGGAGAAACATCTTCAGCTGCTCAACAACATTAATTACTATGAATCATTCGGAAGTAGCTTAGTTTAGCAATCACTTCTTTACGCTAAAAACAACTTTTTAGAACAATGGACAACTATTGTTTGATGAACATTGTAGAAGTTGTTAGTCAAATCCCAGGGTTTTGAAAATCTTGCTTGCTTTTATTGTGTTTGCACTGAAAATAAGATCTCCTGCTACTAGATAAAATCTTGGAAAATGTGGATTGCAGGCTGGCTTTGTTAGGATAGCATTAATAATTGAACTCTCTTAGTCATGGTCCTAACTAAAAAATAAAGAATAAAAGAATAAGAAATAGTGTGTGACCTTGAAATATTTTATATATTAAAAATATTAATCTAATCACATTTAAAAATTTAAAAGAAACATAAAATTAATCCCTTTGCAAGGTATAGGGTCATAGAATGATTTGGGTTGTAAGGGACCATAATGATCATCTAATTCCAACCTCCCACTAGACCATGCTAATCAGGCCCCTGTCCAGCCTGGCCTTGAACATCTCCAGGATGGGGATCCCATGATCTCTCTGGAAAATCTGTTCCACTGCCTTAACACCTTCACAGTAAAGAATTTCTCCCTAATATCTAGTCTAAACCTACCCTCCTTCAGCATAATACCATTCTCCCTTGTCCTATCCCTACATGTCCTGAAAAATCCTTCTCCAGCCTTCTGGTAATCCCCCTTTAGGTACTGGAAGGCTGCTATAAGGTCTCCCTAGAACCTTCTCTTCTCCAGGCCGAGCAACCCCAACTCTCTCACCTCACAGGAGAGGTGCTCCAGTGCTGTGATCATATTCATGGCCTTTTCTGGACTTGCTCCAACAAGTCAATGTCTTTCTTGTGCTGGGGGCCCCAAACCTGTACACAGTGCTCCAGGAGGGTTCTCACAAGAGCAGAGTAGAGGGGGCAGTCCCCTCCCTCGAACTGGAGGTTGTGCCTGTTGTGTTGCAGTCCAGGGTGAGGTTGGCTTTTCTGGGCCATGAGCACTTACTGATGAGTCACACTGAGATTTTCATCATCACCCCCAAGTCCTCCTCAGTCAGTTCCCCACCTGGCCTATACCTCTGCTTGGGATTGCCCTGACCCAGGTGCAGGACCTTGCACTTGGCCTTGTTGAATTTCATGAGGTTCACACAGACCCCCCCTCTCCAGTCTGTCGAAGTCCCTCTGGATGGCATCCCTTCCCTCCAGCATGTTGACTGCACTGCACAGCTTTGTGTTACTGGTAAACTTGCTGAGGCTACACTTGATCCACTATCCAGGACACCAACAAAGATGTTACAATGTGCCAGTCCCAATACTGATACCTGAGGAATGCCACT
This sequence comes from Aphelocoma coerulescens, assembly GCF_041296385.1. Taxonomy (NCBI): domain Eukaryota; kingdom Metazoa; phylum Chordata; class Aves; order Passeriformes; family Corvidae; genus Aphelocoma; species Aphelocoma coerulescens. Next base: position 12,494,103 of record NC_091013.1, read on the forward strand.
TGTCACTGGTTTCTACTTGGACATCAAGCCATTGACCACAACTCTTTTAGTGAGACCATCCTGATAATTTTTATCCACAGAGTGGCCCACTCTTCAAGACCGTGTCTCTCTAATTTGGAGACAAAGACGTCACGTGGGACAGTGTCAAATTCTTTATGATTTACATACCCACAGTAAGTAAAGTGACATTGTTTCCTCTGCCCTAGAGGTGTTTTTCTCCAAAGTTGCTCCACAAAGAATCTGGATGCATGGGTTGAACTATGCTGTAACTTTTAAAGGCTAAATTTAGCTTGTAGGAAATCTTGTCCTTGTTCTGTGGAGCTTTGTTTTGACCTTTTTTTTCCCTGAAGTTTGGGCTACAGATTTATGCTAAAGAAATAATGTCTGTCCAGCACAAACCTTTGTCTAGTCTACAATCCACTCTTCATGGTTGTTATGAGATCACTAACAGGGTAACTTCTTCTGCTATGCCTTCCTAATTTCTGCTTATGAACTTCCTCTTCTGCAAGTTGCTGCCAGACCATTAATGGAAAGGCCAATTTATACCTTGGTGTATAAACAGTAGCAGAGAGATCCAAGACAGAATTAGCATACTGTAGAAGAAAAATGGGGTTTGTTCTAAATATGCTGCTACATCCTTTCATTAGGTGTTAACTTTACAATGTGAGAAGTTTCTTCCTTTTCCCTTTTTAGTAATATTTTTTTCATGCCAGTATTCGATTACATCTCCTCTAGGCTGAAATGTGGTTTTTTTCCATGTAAAATCATGTTGCACAGGTTTGATCATTCTACTTCCTTAGTCAAAATCTTAAAATATACTCTTTGGATGATATAATTATAACTGCATATCATATTCAAAATACAGGAATATTATGTCATACTGATGTTCTTTATGTAATCCATAATAATTCTCAGAATTCTATTTTCCATTTTTGTCTCTTCTAATGAGGGAGATGATGTTTTCAGAAAATGATACCTGCAATTGCATTTTTATGTCTTTGCTAAGTTCCTAATTTCTTTGAAGCCTGTCACTGTTTCTGAATACTTAACAATTTTCTTACCCAGCAGTGAAATGGCAAACAGATTGTATTGCTGCTGCATCCATCAACTTTGAATTCTGACTGGCACTTTATCTCTCAGACATGCTGCATTATCAAATCTTACTCTTGAGATTTAACTTTTCCAGAATATCTTCCTATCACCAGCAAACTTTTTATCTCACTTTTCAAAATTCTCCAAATCAATATGTAAAAAAACTCTCCTTATACCACGGATTCATGCAAAGACCTTCCTTTGTGCAAGATACTTGTTAATTCTTACTTCCTCCCTTTTAACATTTAAGAGATTATAGATCCACAAAGGACTTTAAGAATATAAGAACTTCTTTCAAGAAGTCAAATCAATTGTGAAGCAAATTTTTGTTTTTGTAAACACTGTGCTGTTTATTCCCAAATAGGTAAGATTTCTATTTTCTGCTCTTTTAAAAAAATTAGTTTCTTTGAGTTCTTCCAGAAGAAATATATGACTGATTAGCTTGTAGTTCTGATTAGCTAGTAGAAGCTTGTACCTTCTCTGGGCTTCTTCTGAAAAAAAGGAAACAGAAAACCTGAAAAAGACACTTTCCACTCCTCCCCACAGAGTGGGAGATATTAAGAGAGATATTACACACTGTAATTAACAGTTCAGCATATCCCATGATGCACCAATATACCATTACTAGCTGTAGTATGTGACTTCAGAAGGCATTGTAATGAGGAGATGGTGATTTCAGGCACAATCTAGGCAGAGTTTAACCATACACCTTAGATGTAGAAAGCTGCATGTTGGCATGACTGACTGCTATAAACCTGAGTACATCTCCCATCATTTTTTGTTGTTCATCTTATTTTTTCCAACTGAAGTATATGAATTTTTCCATTTTTCTCATTTGGTTAGAAAGATTTTCTGAAAGCTTTCTTGCTTCTAACGACCTCCCTTGCCCTTGTCATATTCCTTCTGGACTTTCTCAAGTCTTTGTTTGATAGGTGGTATATATTCTTCAGAAGATCCAGAACAGTGTCTTTAAGTACTCTTCATTGTGCCTGCAGAGATTTTACTCTTTTAGCTATTTTTCTTTCAGATTTTGAAAAACAAAATTCCCATGTAGCTCTCATTTTTGTAGTTCCCTTTCCCCTTCATACCATGAAAGGTTTTTTTTCTTTCAGAGTCTTAAAAAAACACTTTGTTAAAAACCTTTTGAAAAAGAACTGCATCATCTGAATCCACAATACATCATATTTATCCATATACTTGTTCATTAGTGTTTGTTGTATTTTCTGTCAATTTTTCTGGTACAAAGGTCAAATTTACTTGGCTTCAGTTCTTAATAACATCTTAGAAATCTGATAAAGAGCAATTCTGCCCTCTCCAGAATGACATTTTTATGGATTATTTCTGTTTGTGTCAGTATTCAATTTAGCCTTCAAAAGGCGATAAATCCATATCATATATTCCTCTTGGCTTGTACTCTAAACTGAACTCTAAATCCGTATCCTGATCATAGAAATGCTTCCTAGTTACAAACCAGAAGTACACCCTTAATCTACTCTTATGTTCCTTGTTTGCATCAACCCTCAATTAAACAAAATTGATGGACCCAAAGCAGACTCAGAGACACAGAATTAGTACAGTCCCTCTGACCTCTGCTTCTAACATATGCTTAGACACTGAGGTCAAAACTCTTTATCTTTCCTTGTGATTTCTGCTGAATCAAAAACTAATCATAACTCATTGGCCTCTACTTGTCTGAACACAATCGCAGCCAAAGCTGTCAGCTGTAGAATTAATTCTTTTTATTGGCCCATGCCTCATCCAGTCTACTCTCCCACTTCATGATTTCTTTTTAATAATCTCTAGTCACTTAAACACGATTAACCTCTAGTGTTGCAGTGAAGAATGTGTATGTTACTGTACTCTCATTCTTTCAGTTTGGACTAAAGAATTTTTACATTTTTCACTGCTTGCTTTTCAAATATCTAACTGTTATATTTACATAACTTTTCTAAAATATCAGTAGCTTTTTAAACTCTAATCCTTCTTTCAACCCAAGCATAAAAATTCCCAAGACCTTTGGTCACCAAAGAGCCTGGAGACAGTATGCTACCCAGCTATTGGTCTATTTTCCTCTACAGAAGAACACTTTAATTTCTATTCTGCTGCAGGAAAATAAAAATACTGTATACTGAAACATTTCAAAACAGGGGAAGAACATAGAATCATAGGTTTTTCTGTGGTTTTAAACACACTGAGGTTTTTAAGCGCCCTTGGCATTTTTCTAATCCAATCCCATGCTTAAAGCAGAAACGTCTCTGAATTCACACCAAGATGCTCAGGGCTTTGAATAATGAAAATTTCCAAGGGTAAAGATTCCATAACCTCTTTTAGAATACCAAGATATTCTTATAGTGTTATATTCTTACATTAATACATATTCTTATATGTGTTAATACCAAGATATTCTTATAGTATTGGGTTTTATTGCCCCTTATATCTTGTCAGAAGTTTCTCTATTTGTGATTAGTTTTCTCTTGTTTTCCCCCTGAGCACTTCAATACAAAGTCTACCTCAGTATCCTTGATAATCCACTCATAGACTGTAGCAGGTGTCTCTTAACACCCCAACCCCTGCCCACAAAAGTTCTCTCCTCTCCAGTGTGTGCCAGTCATGGTCACTTAGCCCCTCCTCAAAGTGCACATTCTCCAATTCCTGACCATCTTGGTTGAGGGTTCCTCTCCACTGAACTCACTCAAGTTCAGTTCCAGACACGGGAAGCCCTGATAAAGGGGAATAATCCCTTCCCTCAATCCCAGTTGATATAGCCCAGTACAGTGTATTCCTCCATCCACATTACCAAATTTGCTTTTTTCTCGCTGAAGTAGGAATTGTTTATGTAGGTGAGAGTTTTGCACACAGTTTCCACAACCTAGGATTAGAGCAGTATTAATACTGCTGTTACATATGATGTACTTGTTGTTATTTTAAAAAGTACTTTAAAAGCTGGTTTTAAGAAGAGAAAATTGTATCTCAGATTTTCTTAATAGTTGACTGACACCTACACTAAATCATATGTTAGGTTTATAAATCATGTATCTCTAGAAATCATTTAACTAATTTCTAAGTTATGAACATGAATTATAACTTTGTTACTCATTTATACATTGTTTAATGGTTTCCATAAATCATAGAACCTGATTGTGAAAGGTATTGAGTGATTGATAAGGGTATTACATTAATTTCAGATATGATGCAACTGTCTTTTGGTTTATGTAATAGATATTATATGATGTTTTATTATGACTTATGAAGTGTACTTTCCCCTAAGTCATTAAAGTATTCTGCTTTAACCCAGATTTTTACACTGTGAAGTCTGATTTGTTAATCCACTTGCCAAGATAGCTGTTCTCACATCTCTAATCAGATTTATAACTAACATATTTTGCTTACTTCAAGTCCTAGTAATAAGAAGAGAATAAGAATTACAGAAATACTTAAGTATATCTTAACTAAAATGAATTAATGATTTCAAATATTTATAAATTTTTTTCCATCTGAGATTATGTCTGATCATGTTATATCACATTGTACCACAGCAGCTACACTGTGTATGGATCCACCTTACACTAGCCAGCTAGCTGAAACTGGCCTAGATTCCTTCTTCTGTTAATCAATTTATTAAATATTAGGTCACAGTCTCGGTAATCAAAATGCATTATGGTATTTCAAGGCTTCAGTTTAATGGATTACAGTAAAAAAAATATTTAAAGCAGTGCATTTCCATTCCTTACCAACATTTCAGTTTAATTTATCTGTAGATTTTTTGTGCATGTGTGTAAGTCTACATATGTACTTGAAAAGTTTTCTTATATATTTTTAAAAGAAAATAGAAAAAATTTAACATTTAAACACCGTGACATAAGAATTTTAAACAAAGCATACAATCTTGGAATTGTTTATATGCTATGAAGTTTTAACGTTTTATTAATTTGTTTCACAGAGAAAATGAATCTCTAAATACGTATGTATTTTAGAATTCCATTTAAGATTTGCAATTTGTTGGAATTAAAACAGTTTTTGCCTTTTTAAAAACAGTAATAAAGTGTATCTATCTGGAGCTAGTCATGTCTTTTCTGACAGTCTTGGTTTTGCTTGAACTCAACACCAACAAATGTGGCAGCTACGCAAATGTTTAAAAGGCAAACATCATTTGTAAGTAAATGATCCTGCCTACACACAATTTTATGTTTCTTTCAAAATCTTTTAGGGGTCTTTTTTTGTGACTATAAAGACAATAAAGCATACTTTAGTTTAATCCTTAAGTTCACTGTACTTGTACAAGCCTCTAAGTGTGTAAGAAGCACAAACATAGCTATGCTAACAAAAAGCTAAAACATATTAAAAATATACTTAGCTTGTAAATCTCCAACAAAATATTCCATGCAAGTATAAAATCAAATTTATGCCAACCACACTGTTCACATCTTCGAAAAGTTTCTGTTTCATCTAAAACTATTAACTTTTTGCATCTCTGTAAAGATTTTCCAGTGCTGAAGTCTGCAATAACTTTTATCCATTTTCTAGGAGAATAAATAAGTAATATCATGACTATTTTAACAATGAGAAAATATAAAAAATCAGATTTCTCAGCATACCTTACTTTATTACATAAACATCAAAACAGTAGTTTAGATTAAGAAAAAACATCTACCCACAATCTAATGTTTTATAACTGAAAATTCAGTTATGTAAAATAAATATTTGCTACAATAAACAGTAGTAGGTGCAGCCCGATAAATACATCTTTGCTACTGCCAGGAAAAGGCCACAGTCTTTGGATGGACCTGACAAAGCAGGGTCTCAGGACCTGTCTGAACTTGCCAAAATCTGGGCTGGTTCTCACTTCTTTTAGGGACTGATTAGTGGCCAGCTGACTGTTGCCCAGCCTGGGTTAGTTTAAACTCTACAACTGCAAGATACAAGAAAGTTCTCAAGAACTCTGCTCATCACTGTGTGACAGACTGTTTTAGCAGATGCAGGGGGGAAACCCTGAACATTTTCAACTTTACCTGGATCCACTGAGAAGAAGGTAGGCTGTGAGAAGAAAGTATTTCAAACTAAACCCAAGAGGACTCTGGACTGAGGAAAGGGAGGAACACCCCCAAGAAGATATATGCCACCTGTCAGAGACTTCTCTATGGATGTTGATGACTCCTCAGGAACACCTGTGCCCTTCTCTTTTTTGAGGAATGAAGGTCCACCTTTGGTCCCTGAGGAGTCCATGAGCCGTGAAGACAACAACTGAGAGGAGGGGCAGATACCAGTTTTTTCCTGTGTATCAATTTCTACTATATATCCAGTGAGGCTATTTTTGTATTAATGGCTTGACTTGGACTATCAGAATGCTAAAATATCAGTTGAACTAACAGTAGTCTTGGCTCCCATATGTTTATTGTGTTTTTTTCTTTTGCCCATAACATCATTTGGCATGTAACATATGCAGTCACACTGTAATCCTACATTCATGCACCTTTTCCTCCAGATGGGGGAATATCATGTGCTCACAAAGCTCCAACAGACTGGGGTCATTCATGTGGTGGAGTTCCCAACATTTTAGTGAGATCCACAGAAGTAAAGAAACCATGGGCTCTCTTTGTGCTTCTAAAAGCAGAAGATTCTACATATAATGTATGCAGTGATTTAAAATATTAGCTAGTCAAATAATATTTTAAAAATGTACTTTGACATAAATAATTGATTCAGAGAAAAGTATACTTATCCACTCCAAATATGTTGATAATACATTAATTCATCCATCACCTTTTAATGCAAAAGTCTACTATTCATAAATGAAATAGCAACATTTTCAACCCATGAGATATTTCTTGTGCTGTGGATCCCAGGAGTGGATACAGTACTCCAGGCAAAATCTCATAAGAGCAGGGTAGAGAAGGAGAATCACCTTCCCCAACCCCTTGGCCATGCTTATTTTTAAACAGTAATTCAAGATTTTGGTAACCTCTCTCAATTGGCTGTGATGGCAATTGTCTCTCCTCCCTACAACACATCAGTGCAAGAGTATTCATAAGAAAAATCAGAAGATTATCACTCTGTTCAGCTTGTCCCTCAAGTTCAGGGCTTGCAGACCCAATTTTCCAACTCCTAAAAGAAAGGTTGTTACTTGTTGTTTTCTCATGCAGATCAAAAAAAAATAAAAGTCAATGCTTTGAGGGGCTAAAGGCAGGAAAAAGAAAATCAAAATATGACCCTGTCCAGGGTGGAGAAAACACATATTTGCGTATAAGAGCTGGAATCTTAACTTTCCCTTTTAGTTTTAAGAACTGTTATCAGATGCTGTCTAATTATTTGATCATGCAAAACTTATAGACAGAGCAGGTATTAGGATTTCTAATGCAATACTCTCATATCTTATCATAGTATGTCAGCAGTCTACAGACTGTGAACTGTAGACCAAGCCCACAAAATCCTAGATATGAGTATTGCTGAATCCACTCAAATGCTTATTTGATTTTTTTTTTTGTTACCAGGAAACAGATTACAAGAGATTCCTCAAGATCCTTCTTGAGGTAAATTAATTCTATTGATGAATAACATTCTGCCTAGCAAGTTTTAACAGCTGAATCAACAAGTTAATAAGTGACACAGAAGGATAAACATCTTGCAAGCCACATCTAGTACCATATCAGGTGAGAAAGTCTTCAGTGCATAGGCATTCTCCTGACTGTTCTAAAAATCTGGCACTGACCCATTCACAATAGCTCAGTCTGATCAGTAATCAAAGGACACCCTGATCTTGACTGAAATTGCGAGCACTAAACAAACACAATTCATAAATATTTTAGGGCATGAGATGAGTCCTAAATATTCTGTTCTAGGGAAAAAAGAAGGTAAAGGTCAAGTGGCTCTTTGTGTGTAGTGGATTGTCAAGACAAAATATTCTTCTCAAAGCAACAGAGGTCAAACAGAAATATTAACTACACTTATATTACATATGAGATGGATATGGTGATTTGTGGAAGAGTCTATTACAAAAAAAAATGTTTCTTTCTCTAGTAATGAACCTGACCTCACAGTCATAATACTGAGGAAATTTATTGGTGGACTGAACTGCTGTTTTCTTTATGTGAATGCTCAGTGGTAATACACCAGCCTTTCATGAAGAAGAAAATTATAGTTGTACCAGTAAACATCTGTTATATCAAATCTTTTTTTTTATTCAATGCAATTTATATTGTTGAAATAACACACTAGCTTGTTTTGTATTTGCACAGGCTGTCCCCATATACGCACTGGCATCACAATCTTAAATAGTTCTAACACCAATCCTTTCATTTTAAAAACATGTAATTTCCTTATGATATTTTTTCAAAATGCCAGGTTAAATATTACTATCTTCTCTGAACATCAAGGAAAACTAAGAGAAGAGAGCATTGGCTTTAGTTATGAATAAATAATTTTAAAAATGCCTTGTTCTTTAAGCCTGACATTTCAGAACTTTTAGACTGCAGCCTGAAGGTATATCTATAGCACAATATGGGGTGATGTACATCTGTTCAAACAGGCATCAAACTGGACATACTGGTGCTCAACGACAAGGCACTTCTGCTTTGTCCACAAGAAGTAAAATGCACCAGAGGGGAAACCAAGGTGAAGTTTATTTTGTTTCCAGCAACACCACCTTAAGACAAAGCAGTGTTTTGCTACATCTTGTTCAGCAGAGTTGTGACCTGAAATATCAGTGTGGAAGATAACATGGAATTATAGCATCATTTTTTTTCTTTTTCTTGGTTGTTTTATTCTGGTTTTGGTTGGTTGTGTTTGGGTTTGGTGTTTTTTGGGTTTTTTTTTAATTAAGGAAAAGCTCCATATTGTATGTTTTCTAATTTTCTTTAGATTCCATATATTTTTAATATTGTGAAAATGAAATACTTTTAAGAATTGATTTTTCTATATGTCTCTCTGTACATTACACTATGCCAAGTACTACTCATGGCTTTATCAGTACTGGGGGATGTTGGAGACTCTCAACAGGTGACGCTCAGGCCATGACTTAAATGCTTGGTTTTGTCCCTGCTCCACCAAATGTCCTTCCTGATTTCCTCTATTAGGTGTCATACCCCAGTAATCTTCCAGGGTAGAAGATTTTGTCACATAGTAGCAAGGCAGAAAAGCAAATGGATTTTTAATAACATGATATGTCGATTTTGAGTCACTTAACTTCAGTTGTCATTACATTTAAGATTGAATACAAATTTGGAATGGTTGATTAAGAATATCACATGGCTTGAGGGCACATTTTTATGGAAGCATAAAATCATATATTCATAGAATGGTTTGGGTTGGAAAACACCTTAAAGGTCAGCTACTTCTAACCTTCCTGTCATGGCCAGCACACCTAGACCAGGTTTTTCAAAACCACATCCACATGTAACCAACAGAGAAACAAGGGCTTCCTTGAATTGGATTGAGGCACCTTTGTGTTATAAGGCTCTGTGAGGTTTGAAGGTAGGTTTGAAGACCATACAATAAAATTTTATGGTTTAATTTGTCTTTTTAATAAATAAAAATATTTTCTACAAATATAAGCAAAGACTCAAAGAAACTTGATATAGATTGAACAGTGAAATGCTCAAAAAAAAGAAGACAACTTTTATCACTCATTGAATATTTCATTTGTTGTTCTAGTCTATGAAAACCTCATCTATTTAATGACAGCATTTTATAAACTTGAAATGGTAAGAAATTAATATCTTTTCATAGGCATTACTTTGGCATACATGTATGGTTTTACAGATGTTATTGATACCCCTTTTTAACTCTGAAAAATATTCCATGTACTTTAGAGTTATTATTAGTTATTATTATGGCTGTGGCATCAAATAGCTCCAGTTCTGATTAGGGCATCCTTACTTATACTGCGATGAAGATAGGGAAGAAAAAACATTAGTAAAATATTTTCTGAGCAAAAACACATATAAGTAAGGTTAGGGCATACCTGCTGGAAAACTGACCTCAGATGATTACCTGTATTATTGGCTTCTGGCATTTGTTTACAAGGATTATGGTAAACATAGTTATAGTAATGGAAAGGAGAAACATGTTGGCTTTTATATCCCGTAAGATGATCAGAAAAAATATTATTTTTTTCAAGCTTCCGTTTTTGAGGACTTCTTTATTTTTTAAGGATAAAAAAGTCCCATTTGATTAAAATCTGAAATATTTTCAAGTTGTTTAAAATTTGCAAGCAATCATTTTTACCTTTAATGCTATTGCAGACAATGTGGAAAAACAAATCCAAAGCACCCCTTCTGCTGGATTAATGCCAAAGTTTCCAGTCTCTTTTCTTCATGGTGAATGAAAGTCATTGTGGATTCCAAGATATTGGAAATTTTTTCAGAGAGGTGCTTTTTTGCAGATTTTTTTACATCCTGCAACAGGAATCTTAACTAAATTTGGGGTTGTTTTTCTAAAAATATATCCTCTTTGTTAAGCTTGTAAAAAATTAAAACATTAAGGGTTTATGAAAGCTAAAAGAGGAAAAGAGCTTTCAATAGGAAAGCTCCAGCCAGCCTGAAAAACAATACTATGAAAGACAAAGTGGGTCCATCATTTGTAGGCCACAGCTTCTTATGACTAAGTACAATTATAATAGAATGGTTTTGGTTGGAAAAGATCTTTAAAATATTTGAGTCCAACCATTAACCCAGCACTGCCAGGTCTTTTAAATGCCTCCAGGGGTGGTGACACTTCCCTGAGCAGCCTGTTTGAATGCTTGACAACCCATTCAGTGAAGAATTTTTTCCTAATGTCTAAACTATACCTCCCCTGGTGCAATTCAAAATTTCTTCTAATCCTATTGCTTCTTACCTAGGAGAAGAGACCAACCCCCACCTGGCTACACCCTCCTTTCAGGCAGTTGGAGAGAGTGATAAGGTTTCCCTTCAGGCTCCCTTTCTCCAGGCTAAACATCCCAGCTCCCTCAGCTGCTCCTCATCAGACCTGTGCTCCAGACCCTTCCCCAGCTCTGCCCCTTCTCTGGACTCACTCGGGCCCCTCAATGCCTTTCTTGTTGTGAGCAGTCCAAAACTGGACACAGGACTTGAGGTGTGGCCTCACCAGTGCCAAGTACAGGGGGACAATCACTGCCCTGGTCCTGCTGCCACAGGCCAAGTGCCTTTGGCCTTCCTGGCCCTCTGGGCACAGCTGGCTCATGTTCAGCTGCTGTTGACCAGCACAACCAGGTCCTTTTCTATCAGGCAGTGGCAGAATCATAATTCTTGTGAAAGCCTCAAGGTGAAGTTGATACTTTGAACTTCTAACCTGGTTTTCAGCATAATGATTTTCATCAGTCTTTAAGGTGGAGAGGAATATTCCAGATCATCGATCTGCATTCATTTAAGTCCTTCATTACATTAGAATTTTAGATCAGTGAAGATTTAGTCTTAAAGGGTGAATGTGTGTATATTATATGTATATATAAATATGTTTTATTCTCCTTTAACCCGAGTGAATGCAAAACTCCATTGATTTCAGTAGTAGAGAATTCATATTTGGAAGTTTCCTAGAAGTAGAATGTCTCAAAATAAGGTTTTCTTCAACTGTCTTATCTAAAAAAAGCCCAAGAAAACATAAAAACAACAAAAAAAGATATTTTCAGGACTTGTGTGATCTTTATCATTTGGGTATGATATTTTTTAAAGTAATTCATCATCAAAGATTTCTTCCTCTATCCTTTGAAACTGAATCTTAGAGACATCTTAGAGACACACATTTGGGCAAAATAAAGCAGATGGGTCCACCTGGTAGAACATTCAGGTGTCAGTGTAGCTACACTTCACGAAGGACATGATGTTATCTGGGACTGAACCACAAGGATTTTCACTGGCATGAATAACTTCAAATGTGCTAAGAGAAATTATCCTTGGTACTGAAAGCATTTTTGCACATATTTACCACTGAGTTTGTAAGGTGTACCAGAGAACTGTATTTCCCAGGTTATGTCTATAAAAGCTATATGTATATTAAGCTTACACTGGGAAAATGTATCAACAGAAATTTCTTTAAATGAAAAGTTCAGATCAAGCCAGAAAACTTTGAAATTGAACATTCAGTGACATGCAGCTCTCTATAGAAAGTTTTGCACAAGGTGGTTGCAAATGAAGACAAAAGGAACAAAGGTAATAAAATAACAGAGGGAAAATAATCCAGACAGAAGAAAATTTAATGAGGATCCAAGTGTTTCAGCCAGGCTAGGATATATGCATGACTTCATTCTAATAAAAAAAGGAATTATGAAATTTTCTATGGCTTTAAACATAATACAGGAAATCTGATAAAGCTGGAGAGCTTGACTCCCATCCTGATCCTCCTAAAGAAAGACTGTTGTCAGGATCACTGAACTACGTGTGACCCTAAAACCTTGTGGGAGAAGGACACAGAAAAAAATCAATCTACATTTCTCTTCTGTTCAATGGAACTTTAAATAATGGACTATGTTTCACAAGAGAGAATTTTTGGAGATTGAACTTTCATTTAGTTAGAAGTCCCAAGAAGTACAGATATATACATAATTATATTTTCCAGAAAATCAAAATATTTTGCTTTAATTGTTTTCTCACATGACAAAGGTGGGTGAAAAAATAACTGGTTTAAACCAACGGTATTGCCATCATGCTTACTAAAATTGTTTTTTCGTTCTCCAAGGATCTTTGGATAATGTATTCAGTAAAGACTAGGATAAGTATTCTAGGTCAGTGGTATTCCAAGTGGCAGAACAAGAAGATATTTAAATGGATTTATTTAATAACTTCAATAAAGGTGATTAGGAAATGATCTTTTTTCTTCCAGATGGAAATTAAACCACATTCTTACTCATGTGGTACAAAGGTGATAAAATACATTTGAGCAGAAAAATAATTTGTAATTTTGAGCTTTAGACACCCATGAACAAGGCCAACAAGGAGAACCTGCATTCACACAGTGGTTGTCATGAAAGGAAACATCGAGTGCTCATAGTGGGTGACTGTATTAAGGGGTACTGAGGCACCCATTTGCTGGCCTGAGGGAGAGTCACGAGCAGTACGCTGCCCACTGGGAGTTAAGATCCATCATGTTCTGACATGGTGCCCCAACTTGTGGAGAGCACAGAATACTACCACTGCTACTTTTCCATGTAGGTACAAATGACACCGCAAGCCAAAAAACGGGCAGGATCAAGGAAGACTAGAAAGCTCTGGTGAGGCAGGTGGAAAACATCAGTGCTCAGGTCATCTTCTCAGCCAATCTACCGGTCAGAGAAACAGGGAGAGTCAGAAGCAGACACATGGTGCAGATCAATATCGGGCTTCATTGCTGGTGCCATCAAGGTTTTGGCTTTTATGACAATGGGTTGTACTTTAATGATTGCAGCCGCTTAGGACAGGGATGGGATCCACCTGTCTGAAAAGGGCAAGAGAATCTTTGGCACCAGGCTGGCCACTTCAGTCAGACAAGCTTTAAACTGAGGGACTGGATTCTTCTTTTCACACCGTCTCCCATAACATCCTCACACGTAAACTCAGGAAATGTTGGTTGCATGGATGGGCAGTGAGGTGGATTAAGAACTGGCTGAATGGCAGAGCTCAGAGTATCATGATCAGCAGAGTAGAATCCAGTTAGAGGTTTTTAGTCAGTGGCACTCCCCAGGGATCAATACTGGGTCCAGCCTTATTCAACTTTTTTTTCAACAACTTGGTCTAAGGGATAGAATGTGCCCTCAGAAATTTTGCTGATGATACGAAACTGGAGGGAGTGGCTGATACACCTGAAGGTGATGCTGCCATTCAGTGGAACCTTTATAGGTTGAAGAGTTGGGCAGAGAGAAATCTAAAGGTGTTCAACAAAGGCAAGCATAGGGTCTCTGCATTGGGAAGAGTGCGGCCAGCAGTTTGAGGGAGGTGATTTTCCCCCTCTGCTTGGCACTACTGAGGCCACATCTGGAGCATTGTGTTCTATTCAGGTCTACACAGTTCAAGAAAGACAAGGAGCTACTGGAGAGGGTCCACTGGAGGCCCAAAAAGATGATTAGGAGTCTGAAGCATCTCTCCTCAGATGAGGGAGCTGGGCCTGTTTAGTGTAGGAAGAGAAGGCTGAGAGGGGATGTCGTCAATGCATATAAATATCTCCAAGGTGGGTGCCAAGAGAAGGGTGACAGACTCTTTTCAGTGGTGCTCAGTGATAGGACAAGTAGCAACGGCCATAAACTCAAACACAGGAAGTTTCACCTCAACATAAGAACTTCTTTATACTGAGGGTGGCAGAGCACTGGAACAGGCTGCCTAGAGAGGTCATGGATTCTGTCTCTCTGGAGACACTCAAAATCCACCTGTTTTTGTGAAACCTGCTCTAGGTGACCCTGTTGTGACATGGAGGTTAGACAAGATGATCTCCAGAGATCATCTCCTTCCAACACTAACAATTCTGAGATCTCATGATTCTGTGAAACAAAATAAGAAATAATATATTCAGAGAAATTATTTGAGAACAACTAGTTCTGAACTAAGAAGCTCACTCAAACCATTTGTCCTCAAAGAAAATTGATGAGAAGTCATCACAAAGAAATATGAGCAATGTTTGTGGATGGAACCTGCTGATCCAGAGGCACACACACTTTTAAAAAATTCATTGATGTTTCATTTTAAAAACAGAATAAAACCAAAATAATATGATTTGTGTATTTTTCTGCTCAGAGTACTAATTTTTACAAATTTATAAGTTCTTTCAGTAAAACAAAAAGTTAATTCTTTAGTCCCAGGATGATGAGAAAATATGTGTCCCTGCCATCATTCCGGTGTGCCAGTGATTAGGGAGGAAGCTTTAGGCTCAATACGTTGGCACTGTTTTACAGCCAAACTACTGCAAAAGTGAAAACAAGCTTCTGTCTGTGAGAGAAAAACATGGTCAAATTTTATTGCAGCAGTTTAAGATGTTATGAATCCTGAAATTCTATCTTGCCTTTCTGACAGAGGTCAGTGCCCTTGCTCTGCATCAGAAGGAACAAGTGTCATCTGGTCCCCATGTCCAACGTGTTAGATCCCGTACACTCTCCATTGGCAGCTGGAGCTAAGAAGTCAAGAGCTGCACTACTGGATCTGTGTTTTTTATTGACTGCTGCAGGGAAAGTGTAACAAAGCACAATCCAAAATGGTTGCAACAGGAATTGTAGGTGTTTATCTGCAAAAATCATCATGGCAAAATTAAGAAATGGACCCACATTGTTGAGTTTCACCAAATTTGAATCTTTGAGAGGTACGGCGTGCTTTTTATTCAGACAGGAACAATAAACTCACTTTGTTTATGGAGTTATAGCTGATATTTCATATAAAATGAAATGTTTTTCTCTTCCAGAAACAATTGTTTTATTCCATTTGTCAGTGTTCTATTCATGTTACAAAACACTGCCTCATTAGTCTCCTACTAAGAGTTTCAAAAATTTCCAACATATTTTGTTTCAATGTACACAGGTAGAGATAATCCCTTTTTTGTTAGCTGTAAAATATGTCTGCAGAAACTTCCAAGAAATGTGTATTTTCTTTTGTGACAGTACGATTATTTCACTTTGAATTGTAGGAAAAAAATCAAGTTTATAATAGGAAAGTGTGCTTGTAGAGGGATGGATTGCAGAGTCCTCAGTGGTTATCTATATTAAATTAAAGCATTTTCTAGAACATGTTAGCCAATATGGGCAATTACCAATTAAAGTGATAGATGTGGTAAAAATGTTCAGATTTAAAAAAAAAAAAAAAAAACCAAACCAAAAACCACAAAACCAGCCAAACAACAAAACAAAATACAAAAAAAGTCCTGCAACTTTAAATCACACTGAATAATATTGAGATAGTATAGTGCCCTCACGTTGAAAGAGTCCAGAAGAACAGCCAGTTGAAATTTTTATAGCAAAAACTAAGTTTCACTGAAAATTCAAACTTGTGAAACACTGAATACTTTGCTTAAAATAAATTACCTCGGGTTCATCGAGTTTTGCTGAACAGCAGGCAGCAGATAAAGATCTGGAGCCCTGGTGGGCTGTCACCTGCCACTGATTATCTGGTCAGTTGGCAAGGCAGCTCCTGGAGGGCCCTGGAAGCAGCGACCAATCAGTCAGGAATCCCCACCTATAGATGCTGCTCCACACACTTTTCCCATTCATTTTCAGCAGGTGACAGCCTAGGGACTTTTTTACATGTTCTCTTTTATTGTTCTGGTGGAGTTACATTAGTCTGGTTTCTGGCAAATACATATCAAGTGAATTTAAAACTCTTCCAGAAGAGAGCTGGGGTTTTTGTTTGGTTGTTTTTTTTTTTTTTTTTTTAATTATATCTAGGTGTATGCAGAAAAGATACATTTGTAAGCATTTCCAGCCTCTCCTCTCCTCTCCTCTCCTCTCCTCTCCTCTCCTCTCCTCTCCTCTCCTCTCCTCTCCTCTCCTCTCCTCTCCTCTCCTCTCCTCTCCTCTCCTCTCCTCTCCTCTCCTCTCCTCTCCTCTCCTCTCCTCTCCTCTCCTCTCCTCTCCTCTCCTCTCCTCTCCTCTCCTCTCCTCTCCTCTCCTCTCCTCTCCTCTCCTCTCCTCTCCTCTCCCTCTCCCTCTCCCTCTCCCTCTCCCTCTCCCCTCCCCTCCCATCCTCTCTCCTTTCTTGTCTACGTTAGAAGCTTAATTTACTCAGCTATGGTGTATATTACAATAATTACTTCTTCCTACTAGGGAAGGAAAATACTGTATTTTTTTTCAGTGCAAAGAGATTCAGTGTTGAATTTCAATCTGCTGGTTTGTGATCTTCAGATACAGTGTTGCAACTTCAGGAAAGATATTTTGGTTCAAAGCCTTTTATTATCCCTTTCCAAAGACACAATCATAAGCCAATTTTCCTTCTGTCTAGTTTCATTAAATTACCCGATTTGAAAATAGCACCAGCAAAGCACCTAAACATCCTGCCTTCTCTCAGGGAATTAGCATTTTCCTTTGATGTGGTCCAAAGTGGGAAACCACATTAATGTGGGATTCAGCCAATTTCTGCTATTGCATTGAGATCAGCTGAAAAGAACTGTTTTGCACTGGCCTCTCCGGCCAAATGTTAGCTTGGCATATTTCACAAAAGAAAAGGAGGTTTAGGTACAGCTTCAGCAAAATTCTCTCCTGAGGTCTGATACCCCAAAACAGTTTCTCAGGTCATAATTAATTGAATTTGGTTTGATGTGATCAAACACAGGGCAAGAAGCAAACCTTGACCTGTATCTTTGATATTTATTAACAGAAGAATGATTAAAGACAAGTATAGAGTCCTAAGGGCTTCACAGGCCCACTGGCCCTGCCAAAGGCTCTTTGCACCACCTGGTCTATCCTACAGACAGCCTGGATGCTATGGCAGGGAGTAAAGCTCAGCTTCAGATGCAGAAAGCTTTCTCTATGTATTCTAGCATACAAGAACCCCATTGCAAATGGAAGTCAAAAATCAGATGCAAAAGCTGTTTTTTAAGCCAAATAATATTTAAAACAACCTGCCTAATGCTCTAGAATGTAGTCACTTACAGATCACAATATAAATGCTTTTTGTCACAGTGTATTTTTGGTATTTTATAACTTTTCATATTTGAAGGCTGCTCTGATGTACTAAAATGGAGACAGACTTAGCTACAGAAAACTCTTCATACCTGTGTATACCACTAACAGCACTTTCTACTGTGATCATTCTCCCCCAGAAGCCAGTTAAACCCTTTATGAGCAGAAATACTCAGTGTCTGAGTAAGTGTATTAGAAAGGACTAATAAGTGAAGTGCACCACTGCATTAGGAAGCAGTTAGAATGAAAAGGGTTTACCTAGAGGGGCAACACTCTAACTTCCTTTCTTATTGTCTGGCTTATGGAGGAGAAAAAGTATCATATAAACAAGTGTGAGCAGCTGTGGGTCTCTCACCCCATGGCCAGGGCAGGTGGCCAGGCTCCAGGACTTCTCTCGTGTCATTTTCCCAAAGCATACATGGAAGATGGTGCCTGGAGCAGGCATTCCTGCTCTTTCATCAGGGTCCATGCTTGTCTGAGCAAACAGTATGGTGATGAAGGCCCAACTCTGCATCCTAGAATGACTTCACACCACAAGGACAAGGTCCAGCAGTTCATACCAAAATCCATCTCTGGTTAGACGACTTGCTCATATTTTCTGGAATTCCTCTGCATATATTCTGTGCTAATATTTGCCAGTTATTTCAAAAGGAAAAAAAAAAAAAGAGAGAAAAAAGAAAAGAAGAGAAGCAACACTGTTAGCTCTAGGGTGCTTGTTGCTATACAACAAATAACCTTTCTTCAAAATCTGTAACAATAAACAGTAGTCTCACAATAAAAAGTAACTAAATATTTCACTACCCTTGAAGTCCTATTGTTTCATTTATAAGAAGCCTTGGGTGTTTTGTCTCTCAAGAAGAGATGTAGGAGTTACATTTTTGTAACTCCTAGCAATCAAGTAAACCAATATAAAAAATAGAAAATACATTTCAACCAAGCCTTCCTCCAATGTACAATCAGAACTAGCAGAATAATACTTTGCATTTAACATAATATTATCCTTAGCATACAATTCAAAGGTTCAAATTTTATACCTAATTATCAAATAATTAGAAGGATAGTATTCCAATTAAAATATTTCATTTGTTGTGTAATCAACTCTATTTGTAAAGAGAGAGTAGGTGTATATGTACAAACTAGTGTTTGTTTTCAGAGATGCTTGTTTAAGAATGCTTGAATGCAAAAAAGGATCAGTAGACATCAGAAACCTGTGGTTTTCCCTAGCTTAAAATGAGGCCACAATGGCCTGGAAGCTAGAGAGTAAATATTCATTTTTGTTATTGATTTTAAATATGTACCTCATTTAAATATATATCTAGTCTAAACCAAATGAAAAAAAAATATACAAAACAAATGTAGGGCGTGTTTTACGGTAAAGTAAGTTAAGACATGGCTCAAAGTCTTCTCTGGGATTTTCCCCCCTAATTAAAAGCATTTGCTATTGTCAGTTTTCCCCAAATTCTCATATTCCTATCAATCACCAGCCTGAAGTTGTTCTGAAAGCAATTGAAAAGACTTTTTGTTTCAGTAACTAATTATGCTGTGAATACTTCCCCAGGGGAGGTCTAAGGCCCAATAATAGGAGTAACTTTTATGAAATCAAGCCCAGTGACTTTGCCTGCTGAGATCTACACTGAAAGGCCTTGCCAAGCCAGGAGATAGATTGGATTCCCAGTGCTGTTGAAAAAACAATCATTTTGTAGGCTCCAATGTACAAGAACAGCTGAAATTCTAAATAGGCATGTGCAAGTCCTAATTAATTAAATCTAATGATCCTGTCAAATGATAGGACTTTCTACAACACAAAGAATTTGTTATAAACAAACAAAAATGAAAGTTCATGCTGAAAGACAATGCATCAGTACGGTATCTCATGACATTTCCCCTACATTCTCTTTACTGACGAGGAATTGTGATCTATTTGTGAGCATATCTACTGAATAGCATTTGCTTCCCAGAAATCCTAAAACTGTAAAATGAATTATCAGTGTTTTTTGGCAGATACTCAGTTGGCCTCTTTCATCCATATTTTCGCTGTCATCTCATATTAGACCAGTTTTTCTATGTGTTTTTTACCTCAAGATATTTTCATCATGCTAATGTGACTACTTTTCAATATGAATGTAAATCCTTTTGTAAAAGATATCTGCCACAAAGCACTTCCATACATCTCTCAATATAAAACAACTCTGGCCTTCTTTACATAAATGAATTAACATCTTTCTTGGAATAATTATAACTTGAAGCAAATCTACTGACCGTAAATTACTAAAACCAAGGACAAGCCATTGCTGGAGCCGCCTGGTCTCCCAGCTGGTGTGAACTGGTGTATTTCCATTCAACTGAAAGGATGTAGATTAGCCCAGCTTCATTGATTTTGCTGAAATTTTGCCATTTAACAACAGCTGAGACACAAAGCTAAATGAGAATATGATATTACTTAAAGTCTTTCTGGTTCTTTTTTAGTGAAACTATTGCAGTTGCCACTTTGCATCAAAACATTCTTTAAAGCCTTCCTATTTCCATTAGTTTTATTTTATATATTAATATATTTTTTCATATTTGGGGCACTGCCATTTCCAAATGGCTTATTTTGGTTATGATATATCATATAAAATATGTTATCTCTCACACCTGACAAGATATATGCTGCTGAAAACTCTCAAAAACTCTTTTTAAGGACAGAGTAAGGAAAGCAAACCAAAATTAAAAAAAAAATCACCTGGCAAAGTTAAAAAAAAACGACAAGAAAACTAATACAAAGTGAGAAGGCTCCTTACAAGGACAACATGGACATATACATTCCAATTATTGCAGTAACTTCAGCTTCAACCTGTTTATGATTCTAATCAGGTCAGACATATTACAGTCATCTACTAGGTATATTTCTAGCTTGGGCCTACCTATAAGAAGAGTTTGGGAAACCACATAAGCTAGACACAGATAACGATGACAGACACAGATAAACCATGATGAACAAAACCAAAAGAGAAATTTTCTTTTCCCAGGAGTAAGCAAGATGGAACTTATTCAGGGACACTGATTCCTTAACTACAGCCATCCCTGGCTTGTCCTAGAACACAACACACATCATGATAGAAGACATCATGAAAAATTATGAAGTGTCTTTCCACATCTATTTCACATCTGAACCTTCTCATGATGCAATGGTAGATAGAAACATGTGAGAATTTCTTTTTCCATATGTAGTGGTTTGGTCCAAAATACTCATTACTTACGTATTTACCTTCTGTGAGATAAGAATTAGAAGAAAGCAAAGCAGGCACAAAACTTAAAAGAATATAAAGATGTTTATTAACAGACCTAAAAGAAAGAAAAAAAAGTCAGACCAAACCTTCAGAACACTCCTTCCCCCACCTTTCTCCCTTCTCTCACTGACAGTGTAAAAAGACAACCCTCAAGATTTTCAGCCAGTTTACCACTTCTATAATAACCTTGTTCAGTTCACTTAGGGAGAGAAGTCTCTCTTGCTCATGCTGTGGAGGCATCTCCACAAGAAGTTCACTCATGGCTTCAGTATCACAACAAGACAGCCGCCCGGGTTGGTTCTCCGCTTGCATTTGAGAGTCTCTTCCCCGGACTTGCAGCTCTTTCCACAACTGCTTTCAACGGTCCAATCTTGAGCTACTGGGGTACCATTTTAAGGTTGAGCGGTTCAAAAACAAAAGTTCTCTTCACCCATCTCTGGGAGCATCTTCATCTCTAGGAATAGAGGCCCTCCCCCTTCCCTGGGAGCAAAAGGGTCCTCATCATCTTCATCTCTAGGAATAGAGGCTCTCCTCTGCTTTTTGCTCCCCCGGGAGCAAAGGGGCCTCATCATATTACAGCTACTTTAACATTTGCTTATTTCAGCATAGGTACTTTTGCTCACAAGTACAGTTTGAACGTTCCAACCCCCCATGCCTTCATGAAATTACAACAGGTACTCTGATATATCATAGTCTATCACCACCATAACTTTACAACAGAATTTCAGCTTCTAAGCATCTCCTCTTTCTCCTCCCTCAGGGTTTCGGCTCTTCTTCCTTTACTTAATGTCTGCAGGCTTCATCTGCTCTGGAGGAAACTTAGAGCACTAAAAGGGTTAATCTCACCCAGGCCCCGCAGCTGGAATTCGCCTCTCACTGTTGGTCACATGAGCTTTGCCAGGCAGCGGAGCAGCTTCAGCTGAATCTTTGGCCGCACTGCAGGGGGCAAGGCGGGGCGTGTAGACCCAGGTGGCCACAGGCAGGGAGCAGGGTTGCAGGGGCTGCAGATGGAACAGGGCCACACAGCTCCAGGATGGCTGTGGCCCAGCCTGGCCCAGGCTGAGCAGAGCCCAGCCCAGTTACCTGTCCCAAGGCCAGAAGCCAGAGAGAGCTTTCCCAGGGTTTGTTCATTCTTAAATGTGGACCACAGAGGCGTGTCAAGCTTTTTAACTGGCTTAAAAAAATTGTCAATATTCAAACTAGCCAGCTGATAGGTTCTGTCAGGTCATAGAGGAAGTTGTAAGCACCTCTTTGCAAGAAAATCACTTCTGTAGCTATGCTAACCCATGACACCATACTATCATACAAAGTCTTTACATCAGTGTAACTTACGCAGATTCTTGCTGCATTTAGATGGGGAAATGCAGATACCCTATAAAACATAAAACTTTGCAGCTTCAGTTTTTTTTGTTTACATAACTCACCTGAGTTTGATACAGCCTTTTGATTTTCCATTTGTATCAACTACAATTTGTTTTGTAAAGGAGATCATAAATCTTAAATGAAATATAGTTGAGTCCTCGGCTGTGAAAATTTCCCATAAGATTCTTCAGCATACAATTATATTGTATTCCATTTAATTGCCCACCTCAATTATTTGCTGCTTTATGGACCTTTCACCTTTGTTTGCAGAAAACATTTATTACAGGTTAAGTAACAAAACAATGAAGGAAAAAGAAACTACCATTAGGGTAAGACACTCAGAGGAGTGTAATTAATATTGAGTACAAAGGGGGAACATTGGTAATAATTTGTGATCTATATATATATGGCCTTGAATGATATACATTATGTCATTTCTCTCAAAGATATATAATACACATTTAGATAATAATGAGGCAGTCAGTATTATGTAGCAATGGCAGAAGTGTAGCAATGGATCCAGATAACATACTTGTTATATAACACAGTCCTGTTAAATAAGCTGGGATATGAAGGAAGAATACTCAAGTTAGCATCTTTCTAGCTAATGTCTGCAGACTGTGTTCAGTTCACATTTTACTAAGAGTAAGAATAAATTATAAGAATTGAAGTACATAAAAAATGCCAAAAGCACTTACATCTTCCAATATGCAGCCAAAAAAAATCATGCACCTTGACTGTTCTATGGTTTTTATACTTTCTTTGATTTAATATGAAAAAGCATGAACACACAAAGCAGAAAAGAAAAAGCTTCCCTAATCAGTGTGTTGCAGCTCCCCAAGACAAGACTGCATGTATCCTTCTTTAGGAAGCTTTCTGAGTGAGGTTTTTGAGTGAGTAAGTTCCTGTTGCCTGAAGTATGGCATAGAGGTAGAAATTAATGAGATAGTCCCAGAATAGCTAAAGGGTAAAGGTCTGTTACTGGAGGAAGATGTACCTAAGTGGCCAGCAATAGTAATGAGGTCCACAGGTCACCCAGGGTGCAATTCAGAGTGACTGAAGCTGGATGCTTACCCTTGCTGCATGCTGAGCCTACATCTAAAGACAACCTCAGCACACAACAGCTACCAGAGGGTAACTCTTGTTCCCTCTGTTTCTACCTTGCATGAACGAAAACACAGGCTTGTGAACTGATCAGAGATTAATTAAAACAAAATGCAGGCAAAAGACTCAAAGGCAAAGTGAACGTGAACCATAAGAGTAACAGATAAGGAAAAGATGGAAGACTTCTATGAATATACCAATATGCAATGTATTTCAAACATACCTATAGAACAGCTATCTATTCTGTAGAGTTGTTTGCCAGCTGTAGCCCAATTGGAAGAAATATTTACAGCTGATTCCCTGAATTCATAGACATGGTGACCTGGGCCAAAGGTTACAGTCGGGAAAGATGTGTCATGCTCTTCATTCAGTGCCAGTTTGTGACACTAAGGTAAACTGGTTAATCCCATCTATATCAGCCATACTTTTGTTACCTAGAAATTAGAAAAAAATACTTCATGTTGAGCATTTAGAAGCATACTTACATGCATGATATAAGTGCTGAATATCAACACTGTGATCCACACCAAACACAGGTGCAAAGTCTGCTGCTTTCAAGGTACAAATGTAATGCAATTCAGCTATAGCACATTGCTTCCAGATGTACATTTTAAAAGCCTAGAAGAGGAACAAAGTGATAAAAGTCTACAGAAGGGATAAAAATAAGCTTGGCAGCTTACTAGAGGTAAATTTAGGGTGATAGAAAACAGAATCTCCCCCCTCCCCTTTCAGCAAAATATGACGCATTTGACATCTATGACAGTTTTCTCAAGAGCTTTGAAAGTTTGTGCTACTGCCAATATTAGCCAGACACTGTGTTGTAAATCTGACACAGACTCCAAGTGAGTTGCTAGCAATATTGAGCCCAAGGTAATATATTACTCACTTTCCATAATAGCCAATGCTGATCTCTACTTAGGCATTCCTGTAGGAAACACAATAAAAAATCATGTAAATTCCAGCTGCTGTATGCTGTTCTGGTTAGGAAGGTATACAAATAAGACTGCATGATACAGAAGATTAAGCAAGCCATTTCAATAATGAATACATGTTTTGTCTGTTAAAGATGCTTACATTTTCTTCATTTTTATTTAAGTTCTCGGTGAATCTTTAGTCAGTTTTTAAAATAAGCAGCTGCCTGAGTGCAATTTGGGTTTGAAAAAATATCTTGCATTTTTATTTGAAAAGAATTTTTAAAAAAGCAGTCTGTCTGAGCAAATCAGAATTTTTACCTTCTGTCTGGTCTAACCTGATGCACTTCTTTAGTCTATCCTAAGAACAGCTGGTATCAGTTATAGATATCACTGAAACAGGAACCATGGGTCAATTCTTACTTTCTCTGATTTTGAGAACACAGGTTATCTTTCTTAGCTGATAATTACTATATATATTCTTATTTGTCATTTTCTTCTCTTTCTCTTCCCAAATGGTACTGTCTTTGTACATAAATGAAATTCATTCTCTGAGACGGGAGAAAGAATTGGTCTATGCGGCCTTCTGCAGAGCAAGAAGGAAAAGGCATCTTTCTGAGTGTTCTTGGCCATCCTTACACCTATGATATAGATCATTCTATCATTATGTTATTTATTTTCCTTTGACAAAAACAAAACATTTCACTGTTTCTGATTCACAAATAAGCTCGATATGAACTATGTGGGGAAAGGTGTGAAAGGAAGACAATGAAGGAGGAAATTATTGCTGTTATAAAAACAAACCCTTCAACACAGATATGAGGTTTTTTCAATATTAACTCACCAAAATATCATCTAAAAATGTGTGTTTTAATAGCATGAAGAAATCACAATTATTACAACATCATTCTTTTTGTTCTTCACAATTACGCTTGTGGCAATTCTAATTAAAACAGATGTTATTGCATATAAATAGCAACAACATTTATCATTCTCTTGATAACAAAAAACCCTCATTTTCTTTATGGTTTGCAGTTCTCCTGCAATTTTTTTATTTTTTTTAAAGAACATCTAGAAATAAATCAGTAAAGGCCAAAGAATTATTAGGACATTGTTCTACACTTCCAATTTTATTCAAAACAATGGACAGAATAGAGACATGAGGAAAAAAATGTCTGATTTCCATACACAGGATTCTTTACAGAGGACTGTTCTTTTACCACAGGCAAAAAGTCTCTAAAATTCAAAATACATTTGTTCACCTTTCAAAACTATCCTTCATTCAGATGATTCTCTGTTAGAGATGAAGGGAAAGCATTTTGATACAGTTTTGATTAACATAAGTCAAGATATATTCTTCTTACTCTGTTTTCCATCCTCTCAGAGGCAGCTTCTCTTGTGCTACATCACAAAACAAAGGGCTTTGGCAGACTGGTGCCTGCAGAACAAAGTTTCTCTGAAGATGAACTGGCACCTGCTGTCTGCATTTACACCTGAGGCACATGTGTGAAATGAGCTCTCCAGCATAATGTGCTTACAGCTTGTACCACACGAAGATGGTGATTTAAAATGCATGCAATAACAAAATTTGAATTTAAAAAAAAAATTTATAGCCTTCTATAGTCAGTATAGTCAATAGATTCTTTGAGTGTGTTTTGCGCTCTATTAATAAAGGCAATGACCAGTAATTCATGCACAACATACATGATGCTGTTTGCCTGGATTCTCACTTGAAAACCAGTTTGGTCTAAATATATATTTTTTTTTCCTCTCTACAGTGGTAAGAAGTTAATTTCTATGTTGCAACACAGATGTTTAATGTCATTTATCTCCATGCAAAAATTGATTGAAATAACACTGTACCAAGATATGCAATGCTGACAGAGGGGCCAAAATATTAGTCCAAAGTTCAGACATGAAGTTTGTAAATCGAAATCCATCATATACAGAGCATAATAACTTTGCAAATATATTAATTTCTCATTGTTTTTGTTTGTTACCATCATAGTTTGGTTTGTTTCCATGATTTGGGGTTTTTTCTTTTGGGTTTTCAGTTGGGTTCTGAGTTTCTACAATGAGCTCTTCCCACTTCTGTTAGAAAGGTGAATGAATGAGGATGTTCATGGGCTCAAAAATTTGGGTCCAGATATGCCAGTGTTCAAAGTCATGCTGCAGTTTTTGCTTACCTGATAATATATGGCAATAGCAGTTTTTTTACTGTGAATCTTTATTTTATGCTTTTTTCCTTATGTGATTTTTCTTCAAAGAGGAAGAGAATACGGCAATTTTAAACCTTTGTTTAGACTATTACATGTGAAATACATATAAATAGAAATGTTTCCTGTGAGAAACTACTAACTTTCATCAGGAGAGCTCTATAATTATTTGGGCCCAGAATCCAAAGACAGAAACTCTGACGGTATTAAAAGAAAAAATCCTTCCAAAGGAAGATGGGCTTAAGTGTAAAAAAATTCAAAACAAAAATAATTTTTAAATAGCAAAATAAGAATTTTAAACTACATTAATATAAAGAGGCACAAGCAAACATGGAATAAGCAAGCAGTAAACTGTGTCACTTGTTATAAGGCTGTTTTGTTGTCCATGAGTGATGTAAAAAGGTTAGTTTCGTAGTTAATTGTAAAGTAGCACAGCTGATTAGTTATTTTAGGTGCAGTGGGCTAGCTGAGAAATAATGACTGTAATAATAGAACAAAAAAAGGGTAAGTTAGATTGTGTGATCACAGCAAAGCAGGTTCTCACACAGTGGTTGACAATGAAGACAATGGAGATGGATGCAGCAAAAAAGGAGAAACACTCAGATAGCCTGCCTTCTTCCTGCATGTGAGCATATCAACTCGAAATTAATGCATATAGGTCTGAGAGAAAGTCAAAGAGACTGAAAACAATATCGTGAAATAGAAGTGAACTAAGGAAATATTAAGAAAAATCATAGCCCCTTTGTTAAAGGAATAATCTTTCTGTGTATAGAACTGAAGTTTCTGAGACTGTCTACACTGTCCTGGTCCTGTCCAGAGTATAGGCATTAAACAATTCTTGAGTACAACAGTCCATTAAACAGCACATTATCCCTCACATGCCCTGCAAGGAAAAGAAAAAGCCTCCATTAATTCCTCAGATCAGGACAAGTCAGAGTGCTCCATGAGGCAGACCTATCCCATAGCACAGGTGCAACATCGCTGTTAAAATCAGTTTCTTCCTATTTCCTGGGCAGTTTCTACTTTGGAATCTCTACTGACAGACTTTTATATCTAAATCTTGCAGTTAAATTCTGTGGGGTACTTTCATGGCCCAACCTTTGGTGAATATTTGCCTTGATAACCTGGTAAAATGAATATTTAAGAATTTTTTAAGTATTATTTATATCTGGACTGACTACTCAGAACTGTTAAGGCAAAATCCATTTGCCTAAACTGATCTTGTAAAGTGGAGCATAACCATCAGCAGGATTAAAAAGCAATCAGAGAATTAGGAGGCTTTTGGCACAAAGCAGGAATTAGCCTGATAAGAAGTATAAAAACAATATGAAAATTCATAACAGGAGGAAGAGACTCTAGAGTGGAAACAACAGGAGTGAAACCTGATTTGGCACTGCCAGAGGGCTGTTTGTGCCACCACAGATACTGCCCAGCCCAGAGGGAGCAGCCTGAGTTTCCTGGCCCTTGGGAGTGGCTGCTCCCTGTGGGGAAGGGACATTAATGGACTCATGGAGCTGTGGCTCCCACATCTCCAATGGTGTGACAGCAGGACAGACCCACTGCCAGGAGACTGGGGCATTACTGACAACCCACACGCTCTGCTAGAGGAGCTCTGCCTGTAACCATATGCACGTCTCTGTATACGCTCATGTATAATCACATTTTGGTGTGATTAGGACCTTTGGGGATACATTTGTGATAAGATAAAGATGTCTATAAAATTGTACATGTTTTACATCCTGCATCCACTATTGCAGCTATTCTGTTTTATACCAGTATCAATCCTGTAGGTACAGTTTGCTGATTGATGGGTAACTACATATTGTTTATGTGTCAAGAAATTGTTTCAATACAATCTGGTTTAAATTATTTTTACTTTGACAAATTCCAACTGGGAAAAGTCATTTAGTGATATCACAAAGGTTCATTGTTGAGAGAAAACAAGATTCATTACCTAAAAATCTCCATATTAA
The DNA here is from genome assembly GCF_041296385.1 of Aphelocoma coerulescens. Classification (NCBI taxonomy): domain Eukaryota; kingdom Metazoa; phylum Chordata; class Aves; order Passeriformes; family Corvidae; genus Aphelocoma; species Aphelocoma coerulescens. The sequence continues at coordinate 12,522,585 of NC_091013.1, forward strand.
AAATAGTGATGTTTGCTTTATGAACTATTTTGTTTAAAAAATCAAGGAATATCATGAAAGGAAATTGGTTAAGCAAGTGTGTAGTGGTTTGGTCCAAGATACTCATTACTGTTTATCTTCTGTGAGATAAGAATTAGGAGAAATGCAAAGCAGGCACCAAACTTGAAAGAATATAAAGAAGTTTATTAACAGACCTAAAAGAAGAAAAAAAACCCCATACTACACCTTCAGAACACTTCTCCTCCCCCCACCTTTCTCCCTTCTCCAAGTGACAATGGAAAAAGACAACCCTTGAGATGTTCAGTCTGTTTACCACTTCCATAATAACCTTGTTCAGTTCATTTAGGAAGAGGAGTCTCTCTTGCCCATGCTATGAAAACATTATCACAACGAGACAGCCGCCCAGGTTGGTTCTCCGCTCGCATGTGAGTCCCTTCCCCAACTTGCAGCTTTTCCCACAACTGCTTTCGAGGGTCCACTCTTGAAGTTTTTTGGGGTACAATTTTAAGGTTGAGCCGTTCAGAAACAAAAGTTCTCTTCACCCATCTCTGGGAGCATTTAATCTCTAAGAACAGAGGCCCTTCTCCTTCCCTGGGAGCAAAGGGTCTTCTTCATCTTCATCTTTAGGACTATCTCTGGGAGCATCTCTAGGAACTGAGGTTTTCTCCTTTCCCATTTGGAGCAAAAGTCCTCATCGCTTCCATCTCTCCCTGTCCAAACTTCTCATGAAATTACAGCTGTGTCAGCATCTGCCCATCTCAGCGCAGGTGCTTTTGCTTACGAGTTGAACACTCCACCCCCAGATCTTCATGAAATTACAATGGGATACTCTGATATACCATAGCTTCACAACAGACTTTCAGCTTTAAGCATCTCCTCTTTCTCTTCCCTCAGGTTTTCAGCTCTTCACAGCACTAAAAGGGTTAATCTTTCCTTGGCCTTGCAGCTGGAATGTCGTTTATCATAGTGGAGGGGGGGGAGAGCCGAGCCACTCTGGCTGCCCACAGCCCTGCTGTGGGGGTGTTCCACGGGTGGAACAGGTCCATCAGCTCCAGGATGGCCGTGGCCCGGCCCGCTCGGGCCTGAGCAGGGCCTGGGCCGGGCCCACTGGCCCCTGCACGGGGCCTGCAGCCACCTGTCCTAGCACCCAAAACGAGAGAGAGCTTGGGGGGGAGTTTGTCTATTCTTAAGTGTGCATCACAGAGGCGGTCACAATTTTAAGTGGCTTAAAGAATTGTCCATATTCAAACTGGCCAGCTGATAGGTTCTGTTAGGTCATGGGGGGAAACTGTAAGCACCCCTTTGCGAGAACATCACTTCCGAGACTATGCTTTGCTAACCCATGAAAGTGAAGAAGGACATAATCATAATTTATCACTGGTCACCGTAGTCTTCCCTATTGACTGCAGTCATTGTTACTGTAGTGCAACTGAGAAAACTAAACGGCATGAAGTCATTATTCAGCACATTGTTCACTAATGTAAGAGTTTCTCTACATGTTGGTAATCTGAAACACCTGAGTTTGTCTCTAGCTCTGTTAGTGATCATGATTATAGGAAATCTCATTTACATGAAGGTCTACTTTTTTCCTCATGTATCTAGAAAGAAATTTTTAAAACAACTTCAGTACTTTTTAATGAGTTGCTGAAAAGAGAATCTGCATTTTTACTTTACTTTGCAGCATCTTTAGAGCCTACTTGTTCATTTTGCTTTATAGCAACTACCAAGTGTTAAAAAATCATTAAAGTTAAGAACAATTGCCTGATGTTCTTGATAGCTCATTATCACTACTTCAGAATTTCTTCTTTCTTTCCCTCACTTTGATGATACTGTGATAAATTTCCCGGATACTTTCACTAGATAGGACCTAGGTTGCACTTGAATATTGCCAAGATGCCAATATTATTAATCAATTAAGTTGATCATCATTAATTAAATTAATGTTATCAAGAGATGAATATATGAAAAAGTAGTGAGAGAACAGTCAGAAGAAAGTTAGAGATATTTAAGTTGGCAGGGGTTGATGAAATTCTCCTTGGAGCACTAAAGGAACAAGCTGATGCAGTGTCTGAAGTGTTAGCGATTAGTACTGAGACTTCTTGGAATAGAAGGAAGGTCCCAGAGGGCTGGTGGAATAAAAACCCAAAACTTACTTACATTAAGAAAGGCAGAAAAGTAGGCTAAGTAGAGTTATAGAGCAATAGGTCTGATTTTGTTTTCAGAAAAAAAATTCCTGTAAGTTATGAAATAAAATATAAGCTTATAGAGAAACTTATGGCAGTGAGGGAAAGAGCTCAAACTGATGTACTTAGACTAAATAGCAGAAAACCGTTTTATTTATTTGTTTGACAGAATAACTATGGTATGGGATAAAGAATGATCAGTAGAGGGCTTATAACAGCACTTTAGAAAGGCTGTTGATATTTGTACGGCAACCTCTCGGATATTTGCCAGAGTAGGTACATAATCAGGTGAAAAATCACACTCCAAAGACTATCTACATGTAGTTTTCAATCGAGGTGAAAAACTACAATTTGAAAAGTTTAGTGAAGGATCAATCTCTACATATTATTGCTACTGGCCAGGTTGACTGAATAGACAATGCATATATTACGTCTGCTGTGCTAATGAGTTCCAAGCACTCTGTAGGGAAGAATTCAAATCTGAAATCACCTTAAATATTTGGAAAAAATGTCCAAAATGAACAGTATGAAGTTCAGTAAGCACTAGTACAAAGAACAGAACTGTGGAAGGTTACAGTTAAAAATGAGAAAGACTAAGATTGTGTTGGACTTAGAACAGACAAAATGTACAAGACAAGATAATACAAAAAGGAAAATATTAATCTGGAGTGTTATCAGCAGGAGTATTGGATGAAGAGCATAGAAAGTATATGTTTTTCTCTCTTTGTCCCACTTAAGACTTCTAAAGGTGTAGTTCATCTGCTTTATGTCACACAACTTTCAGAAACATGGCTAATGGAAGTCTGCAGAAAAGGAACAAAAAAAATTGAAAACATTCAAAAAACAAGAATTCGTATTTTGAAAGGTTGAAGCAATGTATTTTAGCTTTAAAAAAAAAAAAAAAAGGAAAAATGTATAGGGATGGTGCTAATGGTCTTCTAGCATATAAAATGTGATGAAAAAGAGGGTAATGCTGAGTTATTTAGTCATTTACCCAAATAAATGCCCAAAGACTACCAAATACACAGTGTTCTGAAACAAAAGACTAAAATATCTTTTGATGTCTTGGCTTTCTTTTCTATGCCATTTTCTTATTGACATTTTGGAAAATTCCAAGTTGTTTAGAGTAACCACAGGATTTATTTTATTTATTCTTCAAATCTTGTACATTTTAGTTATCGAAAGCCCATTTATGTTTATTCAACATCATTGGTTGCACTCCAATTATGTTTTTATCCTCTGGAGAAACTTTCATAAAGGCATGAACTTTGAGATCAGTTTCAGTAATAAATTGTCTTGGGGGGGGCTTTATGATGTGTATCCCATATTGCTGCCCTATGCCCAGCAATAACAATAACATAAATATAACAATTGTTGTTTAAATTATCTATCCTGCAGAGCTTAGTACATTAGTAGAGTATTTGGTCATTTGATTTATTTGGTTTGTATGTCAGTCTCTATTTTTTATATGTATCGCTTATTTTTCTAGAAAAGTAAAACTAAGATTTAATTGTTGGGGATAATTTTTTTACTTGTACAAGAAAGTAATTTATGTTTACTTTTTTTACTTCTAGAAAAATGTACACAAAATGATAAATCTAAAACTCTTAAGATCATTCTAAGTCTGAAAGTACTACTTTATTGATATTCACCACAAATGGAAAGTAACTTTCCTTGTCTACAATAATTTCAAATAAAAAAATCAATATAGGCATACGTCTTTGTTTCGATTGAATGTTGCTCCATTCCTGGTATGTGTATATACATATATTTATATACAGTCACTTTTAGTAATTAAAAATTTAAATATGAAGATCATTCATCAAAGTTAATTTACAAGGCAGTGGAGAATTAATTCTATATGTCAGTGAAAAATTAATTATATATGCACCTATAATAATACTTTATGCCCTTTTGCTTAACAGTGTGTTAATAATGTAGTTCTTCCACAGGAATATATTTGATGGAATAGAGCATTGCACATTTAGAAAACTTCAGATTTGCCCCTGTGATTGTGAAAAGGTAAAGAGATAATGTATTTATCAAGAGTTGCAAATCCAAAGTTCATTAATTTTTAAAACTGTTTCTCAGAGAGTTAAAATTAAGCAGAGCAACTGCAGAGTCCACATCTGTATTTGTTAAGGTACATAGACACATCCGTAAGCCCTGGCCTGAGGTTTAGCCAAGTGAACTGACCATGAGAATCTGTGGGATGTAGGAGTAAGAAGCTGTAATGGGTCTCACTATAAGAAATGGTTGGATTTCACTGGTGGTTAAGGCAGGGCAAGGCAATAGACAGCCAAACCCCATAGGTAATAAACTGGGAGAATTAAAGACCTCCTGGGGAGTGAAATCTGTCAATGCCAGTGTGGCAACCTACCACAACCTTGGTAAGCTGGCCTGAGATGTTTCACTTGTAGTGCATGAGGCTGGAAAGCCATAGGTAACTATAACAGAAGTGGCAATTTTAGCTATAGATACAGCAAAACTGTGACTGTAATTTAGGAAGGTCTTTGTATCTGGGAGGAGACAAGGATGAAGGAAAGGAATGATTGGTGTGGATGGAGGAAAAAGAAGAATGGGAAGTGGAGAGGAAGGAGGATAAAGGGGATGAGATGAGCAAAAAATAATGCAGATCAATGCATTTACCTGATTGAGGCACCTGGCCACTGCAGGCTGTCTTGTCTTATTAAAATTCACTCCTAGCAACTTTCTGTGTAAACTGCTGGGACCCCTCTCTGATCTCTGTGTGCATTTACATGTGTGTATGTATATATTTTGCTATCAAATTTTGAGCTGGACTAGCCAGTATGTCAGAGGAAACACTCAATAAAATTTGGCCTGGGCCAATGACTGTGTAAAGAGATGTGGATCTGCATAGTGATACAAAAAGAACCAGAGTATATGGTAACATTCTAGGTGTTTGAAAATGTGGCTGTCTCGGTGAACCAAAAGATTTAGGGTATGTGTATTCTTCACTGAGTGACCCTAAATTGATCAGCCAGAGAGGAACAGGTCTGTGCTGTCTGTGTTGGCCCCCTTTATGCAGTGCAAGTAGAGACACTGCTCTCTGTCTATGCTGGTTTCTATGGCTGGCCACGTTTGCACCATGAGTGGGTGGGTGATGAGCACCTGCCAGGAATAGTCGCCACTCAGCTGGACCTGGGAGCTATAGCAACCTGGCTATATCACACCGACTCTGAGCGAACCATGGGGGCTGAGATAAATCTGACTCTGTTGGAACAGGAAGGAAAATTTTCGCACAGATTTGGCTCCACGTAATAGAGGGTGTTCAGGAAGCATGCTTCCAATAGTTTTCCTGATCTGCTACAGACTCAGGGGAGAGAAGGAACCCACCCCACCACAACCTCCTTTCAGGGAGCTGTTGAGAATAGTAAGGTCTCACCTGAGCCTCCTTTCCTCCAGGCTAAACAACTCTAGTTCTCTCAGCTACTTGCCATAAAACTTGTTCTCTAGACCCTTCACCAGCTTAACTGCTCTTCTTTGGATGCAAAGATCACTTCACCACCAGAAGTGGTGGTTTGGTCTAAAATACTCATTACTGTTTGTCTTCTGTGAGATAAGAATTAGGAGAAATGCAAAGCAGGCACCAACTTGAATGAATATAAAGAAGTTTATTAACAGACCTAAAAGAAGAAAAGAAAAAAGAATTATACCACCTTTAGAACTCTCCTCCTCCCCCCACCTTCCTCCCTTCTCCCACTGACAGTGTAAATACAACCCTTAAGATGTTCAGCCTGTTTACCACTTCCATAATAACCTTGTTCAGTCCATTTAGAAAGAGAAGTCTCTTTTTGCTCATGCTATGAAAACAGTATCACACCGAGACAGCCACCCACTTCCAAATATTGTTCAGTCCATTTAGGAAGAGGAGTCTCTCTGCTTACGATGTGAGTCCCTTCCCCCCGACTTGCAGCTTTTCCCGCAACTGCTTTCGAGGGTCCACTCTTGAAAGTTTTCTGGGGTACAATTTTAAGGTTGAGCTGTTCAGAAACAAAAAAAACAGAGGCCCTTCTCCTTCCCTAGGAGCAAAGGGTCATCTTCATCTTTAAGACTATCTCTGGAAGCATCTCTAGGAATTGAGGTTTTTCTCCTTTCCTCTTTGGAGCAAAAGTCCTCATCTGGTTCATCTGGTTCATCTCTCTCTGTCCAAACTTCTCATGAAATTACAGCTGCGGCAGCATCTGCCTATTGCTTACGAGTTGAACACTCCACCCCCCAGATCTTCATGAAATTACAACGGGATACTCTGATATATCATAGCTTCACAACAGACTTTCAGCTTTAAGCATCTCCTCTCTCTCTTCCCTCAGGTTTTCAGCTCTTCACAGCAATAAAAGGGTTAATCTCACCTCGGCCTTGCAGCTGGAATGTGGCTTATCGCAGTTGCTCACCTGAGCTCTGCCGGACAGAGGTGCCGCTTTGCTGAATCTCGGCCGTAGTGGAGGGGGGGATTCCGAGCCGCTCCGGCTGCCCACGGCAAGGCAGTGGGGGGGGGTTCCATGGCTGGAACAGGCCCATGGCTCCAGGCTGGCCGTGGCCCGGCCCGGCCTGGCCCAAGCAGGGCCTGGCCGGGCCTGCTAGCCCCTGCACGGGGCCTGCAGCCACCTGTCCCAGCGCCGGAAACGAGAGAGAGTTGGGGGGGGGAGTCTGTCTATTCTTAAGTGTGGATCACAGAGGCGGTCACAACTTTAAGTGGCTTAAAGAATTGTCCATACTCAAACTGGCCAGCTGATAGGTTCTACCAGGTCCCAGAGGAAGCTGTAAGCACCCCTTAGCAAGGACATCCCTTCCGGGACTATGCTTGCTAACCTATGACACTCACATAATTGAATCCCACAGGAATATTCCCAGTATTCCAATAATCCCTAAAGGGATTCCACCTTCTGGAAAAATACCTTCTCAGCAGCTTAAACTAAAATGGATGGGTTATACCTACAAGAATATTTAGCTTGAGATTTTTTTCAGAACATGCTCATTTTCAGTCTGCAGCCTGCTGCTTTCCCTCACTTTGCAATAGATACTTACTGACACCCTGGTGCAATTTATATTGCCTTTACAGTCCCTTGGAATTCTTATCTTTCAGTGATGAGATACAGAAAGGATAATGCCACAATGGACATCTGCAAAGCAATTCTCAAAGTAAAAGTCATTGCTTTTTCATGTGACAGTTCTAAATACCATTTATAGAGATATAAATGACAAACGTAAGGGATTAAGGAACTTGTGAGTGTTTCTGTTACACAGTAACACATCTTTTGCAAACTTCCTGGAATAGGCTGAAGGATGCATAAGCAAAAAGCAATCCAATAATTCTCTTCTGGACTGTCTTGGGTGTTCTGGCACCTGATAATGATTAAAAATTATACATGACTAACTCTGGACATCCAGATGAACAATTTTGGAGTAGAATTTAAAAGAGGTTTAATCAGTTCTATTGCCAAACCTTGATTAAAATATGCCTTGGGTAAAAACTTGATAAAAGAAAATTTTACATTCTTTGGCACTGAAAGTAGAAGCTACTTTTAAAGATGGAACTGATGAGAATTTCATATATAAAATATAAACAGGTAAAAGACTTGCTGTGTTCAGGACAGTAATAAATGTATGACATGACTGTTGAGGTGCTGAACAGTTTTCATACATGTCCAGTTCTAAGAAGCCCACGGGGTAAAATAATGGCTGGTAAAGAAAGCTCTAATTAATTAGGTGAAGAGTAAATGTATGTATGCAGTACCTATAGAAAAGTCTGCTGACATTCAGAAGAACATGAGAAAAATAATGTATTTATAGTGCTGTAATTCTTTTTCTAAGTTAGGGGGGAATGCATAAAGAAAAAGGAAAGCTATACAGCAAAAATACAAATGAAAGGAACTGATATGTCTATTCCTTACAGCAAATTTCTGTAAGAAAGTGCAACTTGAAAAGGGAGTGTATTTATAGGTTTCATATAATCTAATTGTGTCAGAAGTTGCATCAATAAAGACAACAATATCAGGAATGAAGTCACTGTTTGTGCTGACCTTAAGACAGAGAATATTTTCTATGGAGAATTTTGCACCTTCATACTCACTGCAACATATGGTACTGTAGCTATAAAGCGATTTAAATATGCTCACACTGTCAGCTGAAAGAGATTGACAGTGTTTTAATGTAAAGAGCAGCTATCATATTCCAACAAACTTTAAAAAATTTTACTCTCTTGATAGAAAAACAGCCCTTGAACACTATTACACAGATCTACTACCTAGACATTATTATGGATTTCTTCCTTTAATTTACTAAATTTTTTCTGTAGACGTTTCCTTTCTATTCGCAAACACTCCTTCTCTTGGTTGATTCACTTAGTGATGTCACAACTCACTCTTTGTAGTATCATATTTGTTTCCATGGAGATGGCCTGTGATACCACCAGCACAGACACATAAAGAAAATGACTCAGAAGGGAAATGCCTATGGATCATTGATATATATATATACACACTCATAAGAGAGATCAAATCAGAGCTATAACAGATGCAAATCAAAAATAGTGGGTGCAAAAGTTATCACTTACTACAGGAAGAGTATCACTTACTATATCTATGTCTGCTGCTGTCAATTTACCCGAGCTCAGAACTGAAAACTTAAAAAACATGCCCAAGAGTCATCTTTGTGACAGCTTTATGAAAATTTTTATTTCTAGTTTATTAATCAGGTACTACTGCACTTTCATAGCACAAAGTTTGCAGAGCACAACCTATACAGTCCAGAGATACTGCAAAAGAAGAGTCACAGCTGAAATAAAGGGTAAATTCCTAAATAATCATGAGGATAGAGGTGTAAAGGGTATCTGTAGTTGCAAGAAAATCAAACAGTCTCTGGAGGTAGAAGCGATAACCACTGGCTGTTCTTTTTGTTCCCAAACCAGTAGTATTTAAGCCCCATTGTAAATTTAAATTCTAAATGGCAGTCTTTTGTAGGAGCATTTGCCCTCTTAGTTGATCCTGCCTTTGCTAAAGCACTGTCTGTATACCAAAATTAGCAGACATCCATATTCTGTGCCACAGTTCAGAATTCATTTTGATGCTGTTACCTCCAAAAGTTCTTTCTTTAGTGTTACTTAGTTTTAACATATTATTACATAAAAATATGCAATTAGTATTCTTAAACATATAATAAAAAACTTATATTCACTGCACGTCAAAAGCCTTTCTCTTCATCTTCTCTTTGCTGAAGAGGTGCCAGGAAAACCATATTTATATTAAAATTGAGCTGAAGTCCTAAAGAGTCATAAATGTGATTGGTAAGTGATGTCCCTGCCTTATCTCATTATCTGTCTTCACTGTATCTGAAGAACCATCCTGTTGATGGATGGGAGGGCATTATTGAGGCCTTGTGTGCAGGAGGCTTGTAAGATCAAAGCAACATAGAATCATAGAATGGTTTGGGTTGGAAGGGAAATTGAAGATAATCTGTTCCCAACCCTCAGATGGAGAAAGATTTTATACCAAGGCCTGTAGTAACAGATAGCACAAGAGAGGTGACAAGAAGCAACAGTTTTAAATTGGAGGAAGGTAGATTGTACATAAGGAAGAAATATTTTATGGTGAGGATGGTGAGACACTGAAACAGGTTGTCCAGAGAAGCTGAGGATGCCCCATCGCTGGATATGATCAGGGTCAGGTTGGATGACATTTCAATTAATCTGTTATAGAGAAAGATATCCCTGCCCACGGAGGGGAGTTGGACTAAGTGGTCTTTAAATGTGCTTTTCAACTTACAGTATTCTGTGATTCCATGATTAAGAATCATATCTTGTTAATAAAAAAGAATCAATAAAAGCATATCTAAATTCGCTAAATAAATAAATAGATGAATTTCAAGACACCTGTAATTCCAATATTGTCTGTTTCTCTTAAATTCAATGCATTGTGAAGAACTACTTTCTTTTTAAAAAAACTTTTAAAACCTTATGTGCATAAAATATTTTTATTTAAACAGATGGCAACTTAAACTATATATCATAAGAGTGCTCATGCATGTTAATACAGACTACCTACTCCCCCAGGCCCCAGAGGAACAAAGCAGTTGGAAGGATGTAAAATAAGGTTGACTTAAATACATGTCACATTGTATTCTACAGAAGAACTAAATGCAGGAGTCTGTCAGTAACAGCACATCAAAAATACAAAATCTCTTTTTAAATAATCAAAAGCTCCCACTATAAAAAATATTGAGCACTGTTAAAATGGCATCGCCTTAAAAATCTATAATGTCAAGTTGGCCTGTCCAAATGATTCCTATCATATTTAATTCTTCCCCTTAAGAGTCTTTTAATCTTATAGAACGTTACTATTCCAATTCTGGATGAAAGTGTCTTCTAAGAATGCTTATTAAGAAAACAAAATTAATGGACTGATTAATATTTTGCCATTTCATTCTCCTACCAATCAGCAGCCTACTTTTACATAGCCAGAAAAACAACAGAAAGTAAGAGATATTTTACTGCTTTATTTAATAAAATGTAGCATCCTGTCAATACCAAATGCATAGAAAAAATGGCTATATCTAATGTAATGTTCAATAGTCATAAATTCAGATAAAATAAAGCCCATCTATCTCACACTGAGAATTACAATACAAAATGGACATAGGCATAAAATGAATGGGCTACAGTAGACAATATAAAATAATTTTTTTCAATGAAAAGTTAATTTCATACTGTAAGAAAATAAAAGGACTCTGGATATATGATTAAATTGTTGTAGTGGAAAATGTGAATCACCTACAACCCTCTCCACTGAAAAAATAAGCAGTAAAGTTTGGATGTTCCTAGAGTTTTTGACTCTCAGTGAATGGTCAGGTAAAGACAATAGTCTACTGATAACTTTCCAGAACTCTTAAACTCGTACGGTATTCTAAGAGTTAGGATCTTGTTGTTTATTTGAATGTGTATCTTAATGAATTAAAATGTGCAGAAATCACACACCAAGCAGTGAAGCTCAGATGGCTTTTGAATAGAGGCAAAGCCTCCCAAGAGGTAAGTAATGTACAACAGTCCCTGTAAAAGCCTCTGAAACTGTTTGCAGTCTTGAACTTAACTAACAGCCTCAGCATGGACAATGCAGAGACCAATAACCAGAAGGACAGGGTGACATTTTGGATGGGACAATTATTTTATAGCAAAGCACAGAGGTGAATAGAATTCTCTACTGCAGTAATATGAATTACCCTTCTATTGAGATTTTATATGTTCCATCGTCAGATAGGAAATTGTATTTTAATCCTAGCCTATGCAATTTACATTATATGTTTAGAGTTAAACACAAGAAAATTTCAAATTTAATTTATGCACTTTACAGAAATTGCCAAGAGAACATTCCATTCTCTTTTTTTTTTTTTCACCTTCTGTAGGAACAATGGCATAACACTGTTTTGAGGATTATTCCACAGTACTTTAATCACCTTAAACACGCATGTAGTGTGACATAGCCTCCTGAAGTATGTCTAGTGCTGCTGAAGGGAGAGGCACATGTCTATGTATGCTGCTACATCTCAAAAAACCCTTTGGTTTAATTCTTGTATTTATCAGAAGCTAGATATTACTTGCAGCTTTGGTCACTGCCAGAGTGCTGAGTCACACCTACCAGTCCTCTGAAAAAAGCCCACATTATGAGAAAGCAGTTCACTACAGGTATGGCTCAATTCCCATTTTAGAGAGCCTTGTTCTTTCAAACAGTGCAGCATTCTCATGCCATACCCAGGCATGGATCAGACATCAGGGGGCCAGAAGGGTTGGGGTTCACCCTCAGTTGTGTGACATTATTGGCTGGACGCAAACACTGTTTTGTACCTTTGACTCTGGAGAGAACACAGACATCTCAGTTAAGGTTTATTTCTGGTGTTTAGGTGCAGGGTTGAGTGAGATACAACATTTTAAATATGATATACACATTACTGAGATGCTAATAAATGGGCCAAACTCTTGGACTCTATTTCCATGTTCCCAGCAAAGTAAAGATGTCTATTTTCCACTTATCTCAACTGGGGAACAAGTTGTAAGACAAAAGCCATAGAAACACACCTAAATTTATATCTCCAACTGACAGATATTTAGTTGGAAGTGGGCTCATAGAAAGTTTTTGCATCATGAAGTTTACTTAACACCATTCAATGAGATTATGTGATCTGCACATGCAGGAAATTGCTTTGTTTCATCCTCTCAACATACAAATTATGCTACTTACACCAATTTTCCAATGTGTAACCTGGTGTGACTGCTGAGAACCACTGTGATAAAAGTTGAGTAACTTTCTTTTCAGGGAACAGTTTATTATAGAAAATTAGAGAGTAGGGCAAATTGTGGATGAGCTTGGGAAATCAGAGGCTGAATAATCTCTCTCAAAAATGTTTTAATAAAAATTGTGTAGCCATAATATGATAGTATTTATTGTAGTTAAAGGATACCTTCATTTCCGAAACTTTGATCAAAGTGGGATGAGTGTCTGAACTCCAAATTTTACAAATATAAAAAAAACCTTCCGATTTGTCCTGCATCTCTTTTATTGTTTTTTGAAAATTTCATAAGTGAACAAATTAAATAGACCAAAAAAATATTTTAGTATCCAATTAAGTATATAATTTTCTCCTAGGATATTTTTATAACTTTTCCACTTTTCAAACAAAGTAAATGAGAATGAAAAAAGCATTTTTTTTCAGATTATTTTCAGATTCTTTTTCAGATCATTTTTCAGATTTTTTTTTTCAGATTATTCAAAACTTTTATTTCTTCAGTACAAAAAATAATTTAACAATCCCCAAAATCTCCTCTTATGAGAAGAAACTGAGGGACCTGGGTCTGTTTATTCTGGAGAAGACTGAGGAGGGGATCTCATTAATGCATATAAATATCTCAAAGGTGGCTGCCAAGAGGATGGTGCCAGACTCTTTTCAGTGGTGCCCAGTGATAGGATGAAGAGCAATGACCATAAACTAAAATACAGGAAGTTCCACCTCAACATGAGGAAGAACTTCTTTACATTGAGGGTGGCAGAGCACTGGGGCAGCTGCCCAGGGAGGGCATAGAGTCTCCCTGGAGACATTCCAAACCCTGGACACATTCCTGTGTCACCTGCTTTTGGTGACCCTGCCTTGCCAGGGGGTTTGGACTGGATGATCTCCTTTCCAATCCTAACAATTTTGTGATTCAGTGAAGTAGTGATTATAGATATTAATACTGAATACACCTCAGTGTGCAGGTACTGATTTAGCATAGCAATTAGAGCTATGAATTGGTATATCTGTACTGTTAAAAAGAAAGGTCGGGGAGAAGTCCTGACCCTGAAGCCAGATGGCTTCTGTTAGCTTTCATCCATTTGTTAAGGGCTACACCTTTCTAGAACACATTGTCTGTATCCACTTCTGTGACCTCTGGCTACCACTGGTTCTTTTTTGTCCCTTATCTCAAGGTCACAAAAGTGGAAGAACTACTGAAATCACTTGCATCAGTACAATGACAAAATTTTAATAGACATGTTTGTTTGGAATAAAAATAGATTAGAATCCAAAAGGGGTTAAGGGAATAAGCATAATTCTATTATGAAATTCAATCAAATATATTGAAATTCTTTATTAAAGAGAGAAATATCTATATCCCTGTGGAACTAATGGAGGAACTGAATGCCTAGAGGAAGACCTGTGGCAGTGATGGAAAGAGATTTTCTGCCATGAGCAATGCTGGAATACTTATACAGCACAGGAGAACTTACTGTTAGGATAATTTCCTCAAATGAACTTGTTACAGGCAACATGTTAAAATTGCTTTAATCTGATTCCATATTCCTTAAGAAAAGTAAACAATCCGTAGTCTAAAATATCAGATTTCATCCCACAACTCAAATAATTACCAAAAAGCAACAAATTGTAAGTTGCAAAAGCACTTGTGTTGCCTCTGCATGTTGCAGTGGGTCTATGCTCCACTCTGCCATTGCATGTTGTTCTAAGGGGCTTTTGTTTCAAGGCATCATTCCCTGTTTTGTACAAGTTGTACAGGTAATGAGGATAAGAGTTACTTGAGTAGTTGCCTTAAAGACTGCTTCTGTCTTCACAAGTTCCATATCTAAAAAGTAGTTCCATATCTAAAAAGTGCTCTTGGAATGAAATCCAGGCTGAGCAGCCCAAGGTGGTTTGGGGTGTGCACTCCTCTCTCCTGGCTCTTCAGTGACACTGTTTTGTTGTAAGCAAACCTCATTACAGCTTTCCCAATCTGCCACAGGGAATGCTGAAACATCTGCCATCACAGTATGAACCTCATTTTACAAAAAAGCTCTTCAAACAAACCAGTGGAAGAGATGCATAAACTTTCTCTCTTCCAAGATCACTGTTTTTAGGTGCTGTTGATCGTGATAATGTTCTTTCAGAGCCTGTTTATGCATTTTCTCACTCCTTAAGGACTTCTTTCTGCCAGGTTCACTAGCTAAATGGCTAAAGTGTTTGCACTAACATTTCCAAGCTCAAACAAGTAGTGAAGTATATTTCAGGCCGAGGAGTTTTATTTTTTTTTGTGCATATTTGCTAACACTTCCCTTTTCTTCTTGTGCTTTTATCCAGCAAAGTGGGAAAGTACAGGGGAAGACACTCTGCCTTCTCATTGTGTGAAGATTTCATCTCCAAGTAAAATTGGTCTTTGATAAGGTGTCAAATATGAACTAAGCAGACATCATCTCCTTTGAGAGTCAATCATGCAACCAGAGCTAGCACTATAGGGGTACTTTTTAGACTGAAAAACAGAAGGTACATATTTTAGAACATAATATTTACTGAACTGAAAACAAACTCTGTTTCTTGGCAAAGGCAAGCTATTAACATTTTAGGAAAAAAATTTAATTGTTAGGCTGCTACACTGAATCTTCATGATATTTTCCTTTAAAATATGAATTTTAACTATTTTTAACTGTATCACAATTTCAAATATATTTATGGATTTACAATTATGATCATAGTAAATATTTAAAAGACAAAACATTTTCTACTCCCTGACTGAAGTCACTTTAATTTACACTTGAACTCCTTTTAGTTCATATGGAACAACTTTGAAGAAAAATAAAAATTTAGGAAATTGGAATGTTGCATTTCAAATTATCACAATGGCCTTCTATTGTTCTTTCAATGTGCAGGCCTTTACTGCACCAGAGCTGTCTCCTCAGGAATGGTTTAAATATTAGAGTACTTGGGAAGCATTTACTCTTGACTACAAAAAAACCCAAATCAAAACCTATAGCTTAGTTCTAATAAAAACATAGAAAATACATTAAGGTAAAGAGATGACAGGAGGCATGAGGGCAGACAGAGAAACTGTGGATCAGCAGAGTCTAAAAGAAAAAATCACAAAAGGTAAGCAAAAAAAGTTACATAAGAATGAGAATTATTGGATATTCTATAAATGGAAAGACAAGCAAAAATAGGAAACATAATATGAAGTGTACAAGTTCGTGACTATTGCTCATAATTACAGTAAATTTTCAGAGTAGGCTGAAAGAACAAAAATCTGCTACAAAGATCATGGAGACAAAAAGCTTATTTATTATATTTGTATTTTTAAAATAATGGGTACCCAACACTAGGTACACATAATACAGTTGAATATCTTAATTAAAAAGATACAAAAGAGTAGTTATAGAGGAATGGAAGGAGTTAAGAGAAAATTAGGTATTTTAACATCTATTTTTGGGGGGATTTTAATCCTTTCATTTAACAACAAGGTATTTATCCTTAGTCACTGCAGACTTAACAGAGATTTGGAAGTCCCAGTTGTATCTTTTTTTTTTTTTTTTAACTGCTCATCTGTTGGATTCCTCTCATAACCAGGTGTGAGGCAGTGAAGCATGGAAATCTGCCTTCTTCTTCACCTTCTGGGCCTCCTGTTTTGTGGTTTCAAGTATGTTAAAGGGATTTTTGTTCCTACAAGTCACCTGGTTCATTTCCCAAACCATTTAGAGCATTTCAAAGGTCAATGCATAAATCACAAAAGAGATTTTTGTGGGAAATGCAATTCCATATATAAGGTGTACTGGTGATGCCAGCTGGCTGTCCAGATCTACTGCACTGCATACCATTTGCAGGATTTCTGGACAGCTCATGTTTACTAAAGAGATTATTGCCAGAGATTTTCTTCAGCTACCCTTTCCACTCCCCTATCATATGAATTTGTAAAAGCAAAGGTGAGTGTTTTAGGGGTGAAAATTAGACTTTGAAATAAATGCATAATAAATCTAAATTGGATAGTGAAAAATATTACCTTGTTTTATCTTACTTTCACAGTCTCATAATGTCACAAAAGAAAACACTGATGACTGTTCTTGCTCTAGATTTATCTTCTGAGGCTTTTCCCTTACTCTGGAATTTACATTTATCTTTTTCTGTGAGCATCACAGGCCCTTGGTTCTGCCTTCAAAAATCTTTTGCATAGTGTCCTGGAATGGCACTGGTCTGTGCTTCTGTCACAGCTCTGCATAATTCATAACCCTGGCGTCCACCTCCTGAACAGTAATGGAAAATATTCTGAAGATTATTGGTTGCATCTACACAAGCTCAAGTCACTGTTAAATTAGGAATTTTCAGATGATTCCTTGAAATTGATTTAAATATAGATTTTCAAAAATATTTAGATGGGGAATCCCTATCATGCACATTGCGATATTTTTAGAAGTCCCCAGGCACATTAGGTTTCAAACACTTTACGACAGTTTAGGCTTTGTAAATATTATTTGACAGATGTTTGTATGGGTATCTAACTATCTGGAGTGCTTCTAGGCATTTTTTAGGAGCATTTGCCTGAACATAAAAAAATGTGGGCCTTGCTAGCACAACTGAAGAAATAAGCACATCAAGTGTATTTGCAGTCACTTCTGCTGACTATCAGATCCTCAGTGTGGTGACACAGTAACAATGTCACTGTACTCAATTTAAACTCTCTGATTGCTGAGCTTGTGAAGGATGCACTCATAGCAAAGTCCAATGTTATTAAATCTTCCTCATCACTTGTGAAGTGTTCTCTGCTATTTCCAGAAAATAATTGTAAATTATTTGCAATTAAAATTTTTTTAAAAGGATATATAACATTAGGAAACACTCTTTTTGACAGATATGAGCTTCCACATATCAAAGGCAGACATTAATTGGTTACTTGTATGAATGTACAGTATGAAATACTGAATTACTTCATGTGGCATTCAGCCTTTGTATTTTGAAGATTCAAGCCCATATGGATTTTAATTTTTTGATGAAAAAAGCAAGGATGTGAGACATGTTTAAATGTGCTATGTTTCACTCTGATATAAATATGAAATCAGAATTATTGGAGCATTTTTCTCTGACCTCGTCCAAATGAACCTCAAAGCAAGATCTCTTAGGTGCTGAAGCATAACAGTTACTCCTTCCTAGTATTTGTTGCAGTGAAACCACTGCAAGAGGTGGCAAAACCTTCATTATTTGACCCTTACCATGACATAAAACACCCTCTATTTCATTAAGCTCAACTGGTGTAGCAGAACGTTTCCTGGAGCTCACTCTTATAGCATAAGAAGCAAATATAAATTTTGTGACTTGCTCATTAAGATTTCAGAAAATTTGGCTTCAGGCACTCACTCTGGGCTGGGGAGACCCAGTGAATTCTTTGGGCCTCTTAGAATACTTTTTCCTTTGGCTCCTCTAGTGTTTCAGCTTATCTTTTAATACTAAAACATTTCTTAAATAATATTATCTTTACATTTAGCAGAAATGGAATCAACTCATGAGCTGTCCTAGTTTATTTTCTTTTGCAGAGCTATTTTGTAATAGTACTACCAAAACCAAGGTTAAAAGCATTAATTCCTGGCAATCATTTGCTGGGAAAAAGAAAAACCCTAATATTACTAGAAAAAAACTTTCTCCATAACTAGGAACTTAAATCTCTGGACAAAAATGCTGCTCTGAGGAGTAATTTTTTTCCTAATAGGATCTCAGAGATCCCTATTCACATGAAAATCCTATCTCGAGAGCTATAGAGGACTACTAATATTATACTGAAGAAAAACATCTTTCACCTTTGTCTGGAAATCTTTTTGTCTCAGCAGATTCCTTTATGCATAGTATCCTGTCATTTCTCTGGAATAAAACACTAATTTATTCTATGCAGAAGACTCACAGAGAAAAGGATATCTTAAGTAACTTCAAAATGCCTCTTTCAATTTTTTTCTTTTTTGTGACCTAAAACATCAATCTACTGAAAAGCCTGTTAGTTCTGCCCAGTAAAAATGCCATTTGTGTGGGATCGTGTCTCCATCTGTTGTGGAACTCTGTTAGTAGTGATAGGATAAATAATATAAGATGTACTGGTACTCCTAACTACTGACAAATGAAACAGGCTGGTAGTTTTAATCTAAATACAAACACACACACACACACACACACACACACACACACACATACTCACCCCTTCTCTGCAGAAACAGGAAATGCTTTACATAAACATGATTTGAAACACAGATGTGCTTTAACAAATCCCAGTTTATTAAAATGCTTATAATTTATATTCCTTTGCTAAAATATACCTGTTGACCCACCAAATTATTAACTATTCAGATATATTCATATTTTGGGAAGCAGATGGCACCCTCTCTTTCTCATCTAAAAAGCCAATTTCTGCAAAACCCATACGACTTGACCAAATTGAGGGTAACATATTGTGTATAAGCCAAGTAGATGCTGACTTCAGGTTTTCCCAACTCCTGACACTCATTGCCTTGTTTTCTCTTTTCCAGCAGAATATGATACTGTTTACACCTAAACTTTCCCAGTGCTCCTTCTGTAAGGGTCCTGCAAGTAGTCATGGATAACAGTATTTTCACCACCCCATAGTTTAATGGGCAAATCCCACCCTGTAACTCCATTTTTAAAGAAGTTTTTCCTGACACACACAATCACATTCAGTGTTTCTGTTGCTTTAAATATATAGTCACATATCTACTCCACAGTTAGTTACCTTGGTTATACATGCTGTAATACATGCTCTGGTTTTGCTTTCTGTATTAGCTGAGATAGAGAATTTCTGTTTTCACTGATACATAATTGACAGCCTCTTCCATACAGTCCTTTTTCTGAATATTTCCTATCTGTTTTTCTTTCATATGTTGACACTAAGGAGAGACATGAAACAGCACATTCTACAGCAGTTGTTCTACCATAGATTTCATGACAATCCATGACATTGTTGCAGGATCTTACACTGCTTGATGGTCTTTCTATGCCTGGAAAAATGTCCTAATCTCTTGTATTTGTGTCAGGTCATACAGAATCATTTACTCCACTCGAGTCTTTCCTGCAAGCTCAGTGATTTGTTAAGCCAAATTAGCATCCTTCCCACTTGTTCACATCAGATGCTTGTCACTTTGATCTGTCTATTAGAAGACTTTGAAGAAATTGGAAGTGATTATTTAAATACTAATACTACCAAGAATAATTATTGTTAATAATAGTAATAATAGTAACAATAATAGTAAAAGTAACAGTAATAATAATAATAATAATAATAATAATAATAATAATAATAATAATAATAATAATATAGCTGCTTGAAATTTGAACTTCATGGCTTAGGAATTTGTAGCTAGTTTGCTTAGAGAACTTCATGAGTATAGCTGTCAATCATCGATGACAATCATCTTTTCTCATTGCACTATTCACAAAATTTCAACAATTATAAAGGAAGCTAACAGGGAAATATTTCCACAGAACTGAATATATTCTTTGGAAATAAATATCACCTGAGAAATCTGTGAGAATTTGTTAGTGTCAAATGACTTAGAAACAAATTTACCTTAAAGAATAATCTTATGATTATTTTATATTTTCAGGAACAGTAAAGGGAAAGATACATTGTGCTTTTTCTGAGATATTGGTAGTATGAAAAAGATATTAATTATTACTTGGTTGTTGATTGAACAACTCGAATCTGCTGGGGACAATATTTTCTAATCATAGAAGCTAAGAATTATAAGGTAGGAATAGAGGATCTCTATTGTATGTGTATAGCAACTTGCCATAGAAAAAATTGCACAGATATTTAAGCATCACTATGCAAAAGTTTTCCAAAGCTAATTTCTACGACAATGAGAGTAAAAAACCCCATAAAATTAACAGCGTATTCTGTACAAATTATTACTATGCAGAAATAATTGTAACTCTGAAGTCAACTTAGTGCTAATGGTTAATGATGGTGACTGTAGCCCCTCTTGGAATAAAGACCTTGCTTTTCAATTCAAACTTTTCACATTTCTTATTAATAGCTAAGGAACCACTTGTATGCTGCAGAATGTTCTATTCCTATCTATACAGACATAATTCTACCATCATGTTACTTAAACAGTGGCAAACTTAAAGCTGAATTAAGTCCAGCTTTTTTTGGTAACTGGATTTTTTTTATGAAAAAACACAAAGTACAAAAAAAACCCATAATGGTAACGTGCACAAACACATATGAATATGTATAGAAATTCCAGAAAACATTAATGAAAAATACTGAACTCACAACCTCAGCCACTCAGATACTCCTTTTCTTAATATACACATAAATGTATTTCTTAACTTGCACTTTTAACTTCCCCAGTTGTTCATGATAGAGGATATTTTCAGTTGTGAAAAAGCCACATTTAATTTCCACTTATACTTGAAGGCCAGTAAGCAGTGGGACTGTTGTTCTTCCAGCAGAGATGATAGCACAAGTTCCCTTACAAAGACAAGCTCATATAATAGGACTTAATAGGCTTTTATCACTGCAGAACATGCAGTCCTGCATAAGGTTTGTTCTTTGGTGAAACAATGTTCTTTTCCAGTGGTTGCAGACCTAGGATCACATTCCAGAATCTAAACTCATAAATCAGAAAAGAATAATACTTCTTTATATTCATTCTGCCAGACAACATAGATCAAGAACCGCTTTAAATCTTGTAAGCTGTAACAAGTTCAGCACTCTAAATAGAGTCCTGTCTCCTTCCTATCTCAGTCAAGTGGTTTAAATTTGCTATTTTCAGCTTTATATTGGAATCAATAGGAACAAATTTATTGAATATAAAACGTTAGCATCCTCACACCTTCAAAGAATGCAATAAAAAGGAATTTTTGTGTGTTTTAACATTCAATTTCAAATGCTAAACTTAAACCTCCATGAATATATCTCGTCATAGTAAGACCTATTTTACCTTACCACAGCTGTCTAGACTCCCTCTGCCAGCAGCAGAAAAAAAGCAGGCACTTTTAAAAAGAATTTTTCCCTTTAAATTAATCCCACCTATTGAAGTGTCAAAGGCAAATGGAACAAATTACTCTCTGGAGAACTTCTTTCTATCCACTGGCTGTAGAAGGAATCTAGACAAATTAGCCTAGGTTGCTTCTCAGAGACTAATTAAAGATTTAAATTTATACCACCCCTACATGCACTTTATATGTTTTAATTCCATTCTCTGAAGCCTTGCAGAAACTATTTTCCATTTTCTGTTACCTTTTGGTAACACAGCTTTTCTTCTTCCATCTCTTCTACCTAGTGCAACCTTTTAATGAATCTCCACCTCAGCAACCTTCCAATTAATTTTAAATTTCCCCTGAAGAAAAAAAAAAACAGTTTTTTTCCTCTTGATTTTTCACTGCTTTTCCTGGTAGAGTGGATTCAGGAGCTACAAGATATGGATGGCAACTTGACTGCTTTTGAGACAAGTTAGCAATCATGCCTTTATTCCTTTCCATGTTTGTGCTGTGCAAAACTTCAGCAGAAAAAAACTTACCTGCTACAAGCTGACTATCCAAACCAAAAATAATTTTCATTAGTTGTCATTTTTATTTTTAAATAACTTTTAAATAACAGGATGGTAACCCTAAAGTCAGCTGGAGACAGTACTAAAGACTAAATAAGTTTCCTTGACACATGCAAGATTAAAGGAAGTAGTGCCCACCAGTGATAGGAAAAACAAGTCATGGCTGTTATCCAGAGTGATCTAAAACTGTATGGGCTATGATAACAATACAATGCAAGAAGAAAATTATACTTGTCATATATCCTCACATGCAGTCAAGTAGCTGTGCTGAGTGAACTGCATTAGGGTTTGTCCTCTGTCTAAAACACATAAAAATGATAGTTTTCATTCTGCATAAGCTTACATCTAAAACCTTCCAAGAAACCTTAATGATTAACTGTTTCTGTCTGCTTTGCACAGACAAGAGAGTATAGAAACACTATGTAAAACGTGAATAGCTGAATTTTCTCTCCTATAGTCAAAATATTTTCTACTGCCTACATTAAATAACATTTTTCAGTACATCTCCTTGAAATGTTTTTTGTGCCAGGAAGATTTCCATAAAAATGAAAACAGGCTTGTAATATTTGCTCAGAAAAAAACCCTCTCTTATCAAATAATGATACTGGTAGGAAATGTTCAAAGTTGTTGAGTGTGTTCTGCTGACTCATATCACACCATTGCAAGAGGCTTGTTACAGGAGGCAGGATATGAGACAGAGAGGAAAGTGAGAATAAGATTTCTAGGAATTCTCTCTCCTTTAACTCTTATAAAACTAAAACTATCTTAGCTAATTGTTTATTCTTCCGTTTCAACTAAAACAATGGATTGGAGAAAGACAAATGCCCCTGTATTTATTGTTGGTGCCCACATTAAAAGCATCTTACAATTAGCTGCAGTGAAGTTTTTCTTCCTTTCACAAGGGAGAACCTAAAAAGGTACATTAATCCCAACCTTAACATCAGAGGAACCATTTGAGTAGTTGAATAAAGACAATTATTATCGCTATGGTTTAATTATCTTTTGCAGGTAACTTGCAACTTTTTCTTTAACCTAAGCAACTCTAGGCTTGTTTGAATGGCTGTAATGCGAATTTACAGGAGAAGGATACTTTTAAACTTCTGCTCTCCTGATTGGATATAGAGAGAAAACACTTCTGTCAATAGCCGACTTCTCAAACTTTGTGCTTCATTCCACCAAACTCCATAAACAAAGGAAGGCTCTTATGTTTCTGATGATGTTCAAATAAACAGCAACTAAAAAATGATCAATTGGAAAACAGAATTATCAAGTTTTAAACATATTAGAATATCTTTCAGATATATTTCATGTCAGTTAAAGGAGCTGATTCTTGTGTAGTTCTTATCCTTTTTGAAATGCAAAATTATTATTCTGAGATGCAGATAAGATGCTGAGGCCAGACCACCTGAAGGAGAAACAAAGACACAAAGGAATTAAAAAGGAAACATCTGAAGGTTTGGGTTCAAAACTTCCAACCTTACAAAAGAAGAGAAAATATAAATAAAGCAAATGAACTAGAGCAGTATCACCAAGATTTTGTTTGAAACTAGGGGATATCGGTCATCCTGTTTAAGCCCAGGTCCCCCACTCCCTCAGTTATTTCAGGGTAACCAAGTACAGAGACAGGTTCTTAGGCAGTTTTTCTCATCAGAAACACAGTAAATCAGTTTGTCTTGAATGCCTGTATTAATGTAAAGAGTTGGTGGCCAGACTGTTCAGCACCAGTTTCAGAAAATTCAAGCTCTATATTCAAAGCATGTTTGTTTCACTCCTGCAAGAAAATGCATGCTGGAAGTGATTATATTTATAAATTGAACAGAATTTGGCCTTTAACATGGCACTGTGTTAAAAGTCTAGTTAGTGTAAAGACAATGGAGAATTTCTGGAATCTTAAGGCACACGTTTTTCTATTTAATTTTCTCAAGGTTGGGCAGATATTCAAAATTACACCTATTAGGAATGTTAACTTTCTAACCATACATTCTACAGCACTGCTGTGAAGAAACAGAGATACTGCCAAGAGCTTCAGGCTAAATTATTTTGAATTCTAACTCATCAGGAGGCTTCTGTTCTGAAATGCTCCACAAAGCTGGCAGGACAACCAAATAAAATAAATCAATAAACTCTTAGAGTTGCTTTTAATTGAAAAATATTAACATTTCAGAAAAATATAGGGACATGAGGAATTTAAAAATAAGGTAGTAGAAAAAATACACAAACAAAGCAATGTAATAAAAAATACTGAAAGAAAATCAAAACAACTCAGCTTAATTCTGGCAAAATATCAAAATGACAAGAATAAAATTTAAAAACTCCTGACAACTGTGAAGAATGTGAATGCATAAATATGTGGAAATATGGGACACTGACAAAGGTTTATTTTAAAAACCTTGAATGTTATCAACGTTGTATGAACACATTTTATGAATATTTCTACAAATGCTTACATTTGCTTTAGAAATTAAAAGAAAAGCTAGCTGAGTTGTCATGGTTACTGCCCCGCAGATATAGCACATCAACAGTGGTGTTAGCTTTTTCTTTTTCTTTTTGTTTTTTTTTTTTTTTTTTTTTTTTTTATCAGTACAACAATTAAGACAAAAGAGAAATACTATTTTTAATATTCTGTTTTCTGTCAGACAATATACCTTGAGCTCTTGCTATCCTAAGAAATCAATGGCAGGAGTCAACATTCTGATCCACTCATATTAGTGCACTCAGATATGTAACTCACTCTTGGTGTTCATTCTGAATCCAATGGAACAGGGGGAATATCCTCCTATTCACCTGATAATAAAATATTGTCTTCAATGGCATAGGCATAATCTCTCCACAATCTTTCTAATATATTTATTTTTAAGAATATTTGCATTTCTGCAAATCACTTGTTGACAGTTTTCCCTTCTATTCAAAATAAAAGGTACTCATCAAGTTTTGCAAATTCAGCTGTGTTCTGGAGAGGTGAGGAGGATTTTCAGGCAACACCTTTCTCTTTGTCTCATAGACTACATCTGTAACCAGATGTAAGTAATTTAATGCAAGATGGGGGAGTACTAATGAGATATTTCACCATCAAATAATGGGGGGCTCCTCAGTAGGATGAACACTCAGAGGAATTTAAAGCACATTTCAAATAGAAATCAAAATTCTTTTCATTTGTGTCTCCCACTTTTTTTCTAGTAAAAATAGTAATTAAGATTTTTAAAACCTACTTTTTCTTACATCGTTCATCCCAGGTAAGGTAGTGAGCAGTTCATTAATGTGGCCTCTTGGCACATGCCTGGTGAATTTCTAACCTCACAGCCCAGCTGTGTCCTTGCCTCCTAAGCACTGTTTGGCTTAGACATGTTTCAATAAAACGACCACTTCATCAGCTTTTATAGTATCTGATTGAACAGAAAATGGTATCTTTCAGCACCACACTATCACCAGCAGTACAAATAACTACTTAACTATTCTTACTGTCCTAGAGATTATCACTGCTGAGATAGGTACTTGTTAAATGGTTACGAGTCTTTAGTTTATACATTTAAGAGTTTTCTGTTTGGCATTGCTTTAAAATTGTACTTAACATGGATAAAGGTAAATGCAAGCCTTTATTTATATATCCAGAACAGTCAATCCAGTTGCAACTAAATGTAAAATTCATGCATGAGAAAAATATCTTTAGATAACCTAGAAGACTGTAAACTAGAGTTAGTCTTTCACCTCTATTAGTTTGCTTTGTGAGGAGGGGGTAGTCAAGGACTGAGGATTCACACAGTGACAATCCTCCTTCTCCCCCAAGAAATCTATTTTCTCCTATGGTCAGTCTTCCCTTCAGCACCTGCCAGGGGATCCTACCCAGGTGCTTTCACTCCAAAACCATCATACCCTCTTTTAATGGGAATGAGAGATTTTCAATTCCATAGGTATTACTTCATTAGAGTGGAAGTTCTCCCTTCTATTGTTAGATTTTCCTTTTCACTAGAATGAAAGACTTGGTATTCTTCATTGAGAAATGCTGAACTTCACAGAAGGTATCAATATTTAAACATTAAAAACATACTTGATATAAACTCGCAGCCATATGAATTATATGCAGATTACCAGGAATACTTGGTTGGTACAGACATCATGGCAATCAGCCCCGCTGAAATGACTCATCCCCAGCCAATTCCTCTCAGCTTATTATGACAGCAAGCAGTTGTATTTCTCCAGACAGAAGTGTATTTCTGCAACTTGCAGACTATTTGCATCAGAAGCAGTCTCTACACTCCCACTACTTCAAGCATGTCTAACAGAGAGGACCCCAGGAATTAGATGCCAGCTGGCTGGATGCCATATTTAAGTTAAGCAAATTTTAATGAAACTATAGCAAGAACATCTATTCCAGGGCCAGTTGGCTGTTGCAACTATAAAATCTCTGACTTTAAGCAAGTATTGTTAGGACAAGAAAATAAGTATTTAAAGCCCCCATTATCAGTGCCATTGACTCATAGTGTCCTTGACAGAATCTGCCAAACCAGGTCATAAAACAGACTGTGCAGCTTGGAATCATGATGTATTGATGGTGTATCTAATTCAAGCTGTTATTTGTAATTAAAGCTTAATTTTCAGCAATCACAAACATTTGAACAATTCCTTTTATGACATGAAAAATATTCTTTAGAAGAGACATCTGAAATTTGAGCTCCCTTATTCTCTCACTTTGCTTCCTCTCCACCCATGAGTTTGAGTAAGGATATTTAATTGACTAAATTACAATTTAATTTCCCAATGTGAACTATTAATTTCAGATTTAAGTGTTAAAATGCATTTTTCTCTATGCACCTCCAATTCTACATTTTCATTAATTTTTTGTGTCTGATGGGGAAAAACCCCAAACCCAATCAAAACCAAAATACAACTCCCTCCAAATCATTTCTTGATTTCCCATCTTCCAAACACTTTAATCATCCTCTAATGCCATAAAAATAATCAATTATTATTTTACATAGAAAGAATTTCCATTGTGTTGGTTTTGAAATGCTGAATTCTGTATTACAAACAAAGAAGTCAACTTATATATTTTTGATTGAAATTAGTTACTTCCATGAAACAGAAAAATTTTCACTTTTATCAGTAAAAGCTCAGGTGTAAAGCTTTTGAGGAATGCAAATGAATTTATAAATCTAGAGTGCTCTCATACAAGATGAAATAAATTATTATACAGATACAGCTCCCCTTAAAAGAGAATAGCGTCACTTCAAGAACCAATAGAGCAGATGACAATAAATGTAATGTCCCTATTCCAAGAAATGGAACATTTCACACAATTAGCTGCTGTACTCAACATTATTAGCTGTGACACATGAGCATTGCTACCCAAAATACTATAGTAAAGGTCAATAGAGATGGTTATTCTTCTCATTTCAGTAATTTTAATATTTTGAAATGTTCTATGAAAGTAGAATTGAGAAGTAAAAATAAAATCTAGAAATGCTTATGACATGAGAGAAAAATGTAATGAAAAAATCTAATGTTAATGTTTTGACAAATCTTAAAACATTAAGTACAAGTTGAACATGAAAATATATTACACGCTGAACAGCCTAAATGAGTTTTTGCACCCTTCTACCGTTTCACTACTATTTGGAAAGGATTTTGACTATGAAAAACTTTCTTTTCAGACAGAGAAAATAATTCCTCTGATTATGGCATATATGAGACACCCTACTTAGAAAATTTTAATGCATTCTTTATTCATCATAAATAGTCCAATAATGCTGAACAATAAAACCACTGCTTATGGCTTCTAGCACATCAAAGTATTTTCTTTTTTTTTTTTTTTTAACTAAGCCCAATATTTGCAGAAAAAAACACCTACAAACTGATTTGTTGCTACATCATGAAAAGATATATATTTATCTGGAATTCCAGATCCACCAGATTTCTTACCCACTGTTGCATTCCTTACTGGGGCAGGTAGGTAAGGCATTACCTTTACCCGCAGTCAACAGAGAGAGGCATTGCCATGAGGGATTCAGCTGAAATGTGTTGTCCACACTTAATGACTGGATGGGGATCTGCCATGAGCAGGTTCCTACTTCAGAAGCCTCAGCTAATAAACAGATTTAAGTACTTTTGGTAAAATCCCTGGGCCTATGGGGTAGGGTTTTTTTAATGCAGTTTATCCTAAAGCTCTAGTGTCAGTGTTCCACAGGTGTCTGTCTAAAATTAGATAAGTCCTTAAAAGGTTGGCAAATATTTTCCTTCAGACTAACATTTTGATTGCTCTTAGAAGTTTTTGTTTGCAGGTATTAAATCACAGATGCAGGCTTCTCCTGCCATCTTGTTTGGCATCTGCAAAAAAAAATCAATACCTAGATAATTCTGTACTGTAATACCTTTATCCTAGCAAGCATCATTTCTGTATTTCTTTTTTATTTCTTTTTTCCCCAGTAACTTTCTAGCATATACATATACTAGATAAAATAACACAGGATATTTTTCAAGATTGTAAAGCAACATATTCTCAAAAAAAGATCAATTTTTCTTATGTGGTTTTTAATAAAATAATTTAACTTTTAATTCCAGCTTAATATAAAACTAGTATTTTTAAAAAGTGAAAAGGCTTTGTACATACCTGGTGGCTGAACATGTAACAGCTTAGGATTTACCTTCTATCCATTTTAATTTGGTTCCGACTGTTTAAATTTCTACATTAATTTTCAGATGCTGTGCTGTTGGGATTTTTTCCTCCTCCCTAGAACATGACAGAACATTAAAATTCAGGCAGCAGTTGTTTCTTTCTATTTTAGGTAGGAATGGTGGCATGTTTTCTGAAAGGGAATGTGAAGGTGCTGGTTCTCATCCATTGAGGCAAACAGATGCAGTGGTATAGGCCTTGCCATGCCTTTGCTGGCTGCTCTGCCCTCTGTGCAAAGCCCCACTGCCTCCATTCAAGCTGTCAGGAGCAAACACTCCACAGTAGCTGCATTTTGCCAGCCAAGGCTCTCTTAGGAAGTTACCCTCACATGTGGCCACAGCAACAGGAACTCTGTCACATCTTAAGCTATTGCAGGGAGATTTTCCAGATTTTATCTTTCAATGGAGCCTTATCTGATGTTCGTGTTTCAATAGAATATATGCTTTGCCTCAGTCTAGGAGTCTAAACAGCAGCCTGTGGAGCTAGAGGTCTGAATTATCTCTGAAAACAAGAGAGACGCTGTGTTGAGTTCTGTAAATACTCACTTTCAATTAATTTCATTATTTACAGGAAATGAAGTGTTGGTTTATTATTCACAGGGGTTATTGTATTTCTCCTGCTGAAGAAACAGGACTCTCAAATTATTTTGAAGCCAGTTGATGAAAACACAGTATAGATATGCTTATCATGAAAATGGAGGGGGAAAAAATCTCCACTCCTCTGAAAGGACTGTATTTTTGCAACAATAATGAAGTAGAACCTATATGATTTTGCTTTTTTGCAGTAAACATATTCCCCAAGTTATTTTATGATGCATCTTACATCTGATGAGAGTAAACTTTTACCACTAACTTGAAATACCAGAAAATAAAACAAATTTTTTGAATTATGCACATGCGTCAATGGAGAGTTGAACACGAGCCAGCGGTGCCCTGGCAGCCAGGAAGGCCAAACATGTCCTGGGGGGCATCAGGCACAGCATCACCAGCTGGGCAAGGGAGGGGATTGTCCTGTTCTGCTCTGCACTGGGGCAGCCTCACCTCAAATGCTGAGAGCAGTTTTGGGCACCACAATTAAAAAAAAGATATTCGGCTGTTAAGGAGTGTCCAAAGGAGGACAACAAGGACAGTGAAGGGCCTTGAGAGGAAGCTATGTGAGGAGGGGCTGAGGTCACTTGGTCTGTTCAGCCTAGAGGAGACTGAGGAGAGACCTCACTGCAGTTACAACTTCCTCGTGAGGATAAGACGAGGGTAAGTACAGATCTCTTCACTCTTGTGACCAGTGACAGGAGCTGAGGAAATGGCTGAGTCAGGGGAGGTTTAGTTTAGATGTCAGGAAAAGGTTTTTTTCCCAAAGGGTGATTAGGCACTGGAACTTTTCACAGGATTTCCAGGGAAGTGGTCACAGCAGCAAGCCTGTCTGAGCTCAAGAAACATTTGGACAATGCTCTCAGGTGTGTTTCTTGGGGTGTCCTGCACAGGGGCCAGGAGTGGGATTTGATGATTGTAGTGGTTTGGTCCAAAATACTCATTACTGTTTATCTTCTGTGAGATAAGAATTAGGAGAAACGCAAAGCAGGCACCAAACTTGAAAGAATATAAAGAAGTTTATTAACAGACCTAAAAGAAGGGGAAAAAAATTATACCACCTTCAGAACTCTCCTCCTCCCCTCACCTTCCTCCCTTCTCCCACTGACAATGTAAAAAGACAACCCTTAAGATGTTCAGTCTGTTTCCCACTTCCATAATAACCTTGTTCAGTCCATTTAGAAAGAGAAGTCTCTTCTTGCTCGTGCTATGAAAACAGTATCACAACGAGACAGCCGCCCACTTCCAAATATTGTTCAGTCCATTTAGGAAGAGGAGTCTCTCTGCTCGCATGGGAGTCCCTTCCCCCAACTTGCAGCTTTTCCCGCAACTGCTTTCGAGACTCCACTCTTGAAGTTTTTTGGGGTACAATTTTAAGGTTGAGCCGTTATGAAACAAGAACAGAGGCCCTTCTCCTTCCCTGGGAGCAAAGGGTCTTCCTCATCTTCATCATTAGGACTATCTCTGGGAGCATCTCTAGGAACTGAGGTTTTCTCCTTTCCCGTTTGAAGCAAAAGTCCTCATCGCTTCCATCTCTCCCTGTCCAAACTTCTCATGAAATTACAGCTACGTCAGCATCTGCCTATCTCAGCACAGGTGCTTTTGCTTACGAGTTGAACACTCCACCTCCCATATCTTCATGAAATTACAATGGGATACTCTGATCTATCATAGCTTCACAACAGACTTTCAGCTTTAAGCATCTCCTCTCTCTCTTCCCTCAGGTTTTCAGCTCTTCACAGCAATAACAGGGTTAATCTCACCTCGGCCTTGCAGCTGTGTGGCTCTGCCGGACAGAGGTGCCGCTTTGCTGAAATCTTGGCCGCAGTGGGGGGGTGGGGGGGTTCCGAGCCGCTCTGGTTGCCCACAGCCCTGCTGGGGGGGTCATCTTGGAGCCGTAGCCTGGCCCAGCCTGGCCCGAGCAGAGCCTGGGCCGGGCCCCGCTCGGGTCCCGCAGCCACCTGTCCCAGCGCCGGAAACAAGAGAGAGCTTGGGGGGGGAGTTTGTCTATTCTTAAGTGTGTATCACAGAGGCGGTCACAACTTTAAGTGGCTTAAAGAATTGTCCATATTCAAACTGGCCAGCTGATAGGTTCTGTCAGGTCCCAGAGGAAGCTGTAAGCACCCCTTAGCAAGGACATCCCTCCCGGGACTATGCTTGCTAACCTATGACATGATTTTTGTGGATTCCTTTCCAATTCAGCATTATCTATGATTCTATGATATGCTACGCTGTAGTGCATTGTTTTGATGTTCCTGTAAGAACTGCTTAATGTTTTGCAGTCCTCAGCATTAACAGGTGCATCTCTTGCACATAAAGATTGACCAAAGCTTTCTATAATGCTGACATAATGATGCCAGATCTGGGGCACTAACCTCCAAGCTTATTGTATGATGAACAATTTAGGTAGAAACTGCAAACATTTTTTGTTTGCAAAAATATGAATATGCAGAGAAACTGTCATTAGCTTGAAGTTTTCTTTAAGATGGTGTTTAAATCCAGTTTCTTTGGTTTTAGTGGACAGGTGTTCCTCCCTGCATCACTGCAGACTTTGACCCCTGATAAACTGCAGTTCATTAGATACCTTGGCCTGTGCTGAGATTTGCTGGCATCATTGGAAATAAAAATAAATTTAAATTTGGGCATTATTTAAAACAACTAGCTGATCTAACCTGCCAGATCCCCAAGACAGAGCCTATTTTGGATAATATACAACAAGAATACATTGTTGGATTTTTGGCAAGTGAAATAGAATTATGAAAAAGAAAAAAATATATACTGTCTACAATCACACTCTGGTCAGTACTATCTACTCCATTCAACAATCCCTCCTCACTTTTTGCTCCAAGGAGGGAGCCTTCCAAAGTAAGATGAGCCAGAATAGCAGTCCTTACTCAGTAGGAACTAAATCCAAAATTCAGGAATCCTAACCTGAAATATGAATGACTTTCCTGTTCCTAATAGGAATATCTGAGAGCCATAGTTCCACTGCCATAGGAATCAACATTCTGACTATATATCTTCTGGCTTGCATGGTTGCAAAGACCCAAAGAACCTCTCCAAAGTTGTTACTGTTGTTATACTCAGAGAAGAAAAAACCAAATTCCAAACAGGCATAGTCCACTCAGGTTCACTAAACAAACCACAGTGATCTGCCTGTGTCTATAAATGTGCTGGCTAAGCACTGAGAGTGAAAGCTGTTCTCATTTTAGTGACCCATACCATGGGGTAAAAAGGAAAGCTACTTTGCCATATCTTCCTCATGGCTGCCATCCTGTGGTTTTAAGCGAAAATCTTTGAAGGTGCTCAAACACTTTGCTGAGGCTCCAGCTGAACTCCTTCATATAAGGGCTGAGCTCACAGGGGTGCAACTTAAAGTGCAGCAACTGCACATGAACCTCACTGGTGGCTCCCTGTGTGGATCATCCTACCCAAACGATCCCTCCGATCCCAAAGAAAAACTGAAAAATATGAACAGGGAAAGAAAAAAAAAAAAATAACCTCCCAAAACCCCCAAAATCTTGCTGTCTTAAACATCCTACCGTGTCTTTCAGTACAGGGAGGATGGGAGGATGACAGAGGATATGGAGGCTGGAAGTGGAATCTCAGTTTTTTTAACAGTGCCTTATGTTTCAGCACCTTTGAAAGTAATTTTCCAGATATGCAGTGTGGCTTCAGAGAACTGTTTTCAAGCACCAGAAAATATATTAATTCTCAGTCTTAACCTTTGCTCGGGAATTCATTCTTCTGAGTGTTCTGAAAGAGTTTGACACATAAGACTGGTTTGAAAAGGACACCAGCTACATATCAGAACAATACAGGCTACAGTATTATTTTGGAAGAAGGTAATGTCTCAAACATTGAGTCTCTTTAGCATATATAAATTATACCCGATGAAAATTATAGGTAAAAGACTTTCAATGTAATCAACATAAACAACATGAATCAACTTAAAGTGCAAAGCTTTCTCAATGAGAATTAACCAAAATTTACCTGTATAATTTACTGTCTCTGTTTTGCTAAATGTTCCCAGGAAGTTGCTGAAGCCAGGAAACTAAGCAGAAAAGCAATACTTTCTTTGTATCTCATGATTTACAATGTCTGTTTTAAAAGCAGACCTTTCGATTTGATGTACAAATAGTAAATGCACTCTGGGGATAGTTTCCAATGGATTTCTCAAGCTTATCCATCTACTTGAAACACTTAAAGGCAAATCACTTGACAAACATTTTCTCTCAAATACTACAAGGAAAACATTTAAAAAAGGCATTACATCTTTTTACAGTCGGGGAAGAAATTTAGGCATTCAGTCAACCCTTAAAACAGCTATCTCAAAAGCCCAAAATAGCTCAGAAAAAAGAACCCAAACCATTTTAAACCAAGTTAAACAAATCAAAATTCTTGCTTGAAGGCTCAAGGTGCCACGAAATTAGTAACTGTCAGTACCAAGTTACAGTAAGTGCTCTCAAATAATAGAAAGGCGAAGTATGTTGAAAAACCAGTGCATAGATTAGGAGATCCAGAGAGAAATCTTCCGAGAAATGGCATGTGTTTTAGCACAGCTGAAGAAATAATTCTTAAAATACATTAGAAAATTTGCAGGGAGCAAATTGTTGTAGTATGAGGAACAAGACAAAGAACTGATTAGATTTGTGGGCATGGAAAGACTTGAAAATTATGTTGTTACAATTCAGCAAATGTAGCTGCTTACAGTGGTGCTATTTTCAGCTAACATTCTGCTAGTTAGGTGTATGTGCTGTGATTAAAAAAAAACAACGAAAAAGAAAAAGGAAATCTGGAAAACTGGTGGTGTTTCAAGACAAATTGGATAGAAGAAAGCATGCTTGACTAGGCTATCTCCTCTTTGCTTCTGCCAATAATCTTCATGCCAATGAATAATAAAGGATGACATGTAAAAGTACGACAGCCAGCAGCTATTCACTCTAGGGTATTCAGTTAAAAAAATTAGAAGAAAAAGATGTATTAGACTACAGAGTTACGGCTATGTAAAAACTGTGAAGCAGAGTGCGTCTTTCAAATGAAGATGTAAATATCAAGAACAATGTATAAATATTTCTAGTCAAGAAAAGAATTTGTAAGAAAAAATAGTCTCATTCACACCTTTCATGTTTAATATTTGCCTTTTTCATCTTTCTGTATAGACTTTCTTCTCTGTTTATTGACATAAAATTTAATATTTTTAAAATTTATTCCAAAGCATCTTTCAGTTCTCCAGATATTTATCCATTGCTTGAAAATGACTATGGAAGTTCTCCAATAACTTTACTAGTAAGTATTTTGTTAGTTGATTATACCAAGATAAAACCAATTAGGAAGATGTATTATATAAATATTAATGACATCCAGAGACCACACTATGCCAAAACTGCATAGAAACAGAAATTATATAGTCATCACCTCATCTGAGAGAAAAAATTACCCATTACTTTTGTGCAAACCAAGAGAGAAAGAATTAATTCAATAAAATTATGATGAAATTGCAGTGGCTAATTTCACAGCCAGGCACTTAAAGGCTTGATTTACTTTATTTTGTTTTTCAGTAGAGGATTATACCCCCTAGCTTTAGAAGCTAGGAATTAAAATTGATTTTTTTCTATTACTATTATTATTAACATAAAGATAATTTTGTAAAATTATTATAGACATTATGTCTAAGTCAAAAAGATGCTTTCCCTATGTATTCAGTTGTGTTCCCATGTTCAGAAAGTTGGCATCTTAAATACTTTATATTTTTCATATTATATGCTACATGTTTTGCAGAAAAGGAGGAAAAAAGAAAGTTTACTTATCAGTGTAGAAAGGCCAAATGAATAAAAACCTTATTTTGAACTCATCTCAGTATATAATTTGAATTAAAATGATTCTAAGAACATTATAGTCAGACACTCAAAGGCATTCAGGTGTCTAAAAATAACTATCTATAGGGTTTTTCAAGAGAGCTTAAGAAAGTTAGGAACTTAACTCCCACCTTAGAGGCTTTAAATGCCTTTGCTAGTGCTCGTTTGCTGGAGAGAGTCCAGCACAGGGTCCCTAAGCAGATTAATAGATTGGAGCACCTTCCATATGAGGAAGAGCTAGGAAAGCTGAGACTGATCAGCCTGGAGAAGAGAAGGCTCAGAAGAATCTTAATGTGCATGAACACCTGCAGGGAGGGTGCAAAGAGGATGGAACCTGGCTGCAAAGGTGCCCAGTAGCAGAACCAAACTTAAGCACAGGAGGATTCCTCTAAACATCAGGAACCAATCTTTCACTGGGAGGGGGACTGAGCGCTGGCACAAGTTGTCCAGAGGATTTGTGAGGTTTCCCTTCTTGGAGATGTTAAAAAGTCATCCAGATGTGGTCCTGGAGAATCAGCCCTAGATGGCCCTTCTTAAGCAGGGGGGGTCAGATCAGGACCTCCAGATGTTCCTTCCAACTTCAACCTGTCTGTGATTCAGTTTAGACTGTTCAGAAAGGTGAAAAAGGAGCTCAAGGAAAAGTATAACAGGCACAATAAAGTTATAGAAAAATATTTTTTCATTTAGAAATCCTTAATTTTCCGCAGCACTAGGCTGCCACACATTTCAGGGAGAACAAACATGCAGGATTACAAGAGAGGTATATCTTCCTCTGCTATGAAGAATGCATCATCATTCCTTGAGAACATTCAATAGCCAAGTAATCTATATAAGGAAAAATAAAGCAATAAAAGAGAATTAATTGTAAGATCAGTTAAATGCAACAGCTTCTAAAGTAAGAAATGTTATGTTACTTTCTAAAACCACATGAGTAAAAGCAGTGGCTAGGAGAAGACTGTAAATTAAATGTCTCCTATAGGCAATGGCAGGGGTTTTTAATCTCTCCAGATGTCAGTGCAGGTGATTGTAATCAAAGCACCAGTACAGTACACAGTACAGAAGGGTAGTGCTGTGTCCCTCTCAAGGCCAAATAGCTCACTAAAATAATGATTCTTGTAGCTCCACAGTTTTTGAGGTTCAATAGGAAGATTTTTATTATTAATTATTTTGATTAAAATATTAAAAACAACACTTTACATGCATTGTTCCTACCTTCACTTGTCTAGACTGTCTTCAATGTTATATGTAGAAAAAATTCTGAAGTGTAACATCTTCTGGCAGAAGGTTTCATTATTTAATTATAAATTTTTGTTTAAAAACTGGGTTTTTTTTAATATTCACTCTGGGGTTTTGTTCCTGTTATTTGCTTTCTAATTAAACAGCTACTTAACTTTAAGCACACACATAGTCCTTTCATAAGAATGTAAATTAATTGTATGCTTTAAAATAAATCTGAATTATGGTTTGAGTGTATAAAAATATTTTCACTCTGCGGATTAACAAAAAGTTACAATAGTTACAGACAAGTGGAAATTCTTGAGAATGGAAAAGTGCTGCCTAGTTCTAATCTTGCTCAAATTGTTCTGTGAGAGATTAGATCACACTTCCGCTTTGCAGCTTATCTTTTTGTATTGCTGAGCAGTACAATTATTAATTGTGCAATCATTTAGAATCAATTTCTTTCAGAAATTTAAGTTTAAAGACATTAAACTGAAATGTAGAATCAATAGGGAGGATGTGCTGATTTTCAGAAGTTTCACTTCTCAAACTGAGTGTAACATAATTTCTCATCACACAGAATTGAACAGGACCGGGTTACTTGCTGTTTCACAGAAGTAGCGCCCCTGCTTCTCTCATGTTGCATTCTGGGTGAACTGAAAAAGGGAGAACAAAAAGCTGCTTGTAACCCAGGATTCCTCTGGCAGACCTGTTCCTGAGAGCAGCTCAGATCTAAGGTAGGGATCAGAAAGAGACACCATCATCAGGACCTGAACCACATTAACTTCAAATCACTTGACTCCAGGAGCAGCCTCACAAGCTGAAGGCAAAGGCTATCTGAGTCATTCCCACTGTCTACAGATCTAAGGAATATGCATACATTGTACAGTGGGCTGGAAAGGTGCACTAGTGGCTTCATGGATACTCATCCTTTTCTCCAAAAACAAACCCTATGTTTCAACTGCTTTTTCAAGTTCTTTTCCTTAAAACCCTGATATGGATTAATACTTTATATTTACATTAGTTTGCATTTCAATTCCTTACTTCAAACTCAACTAGTCAACTGCTGTCATTGGCTATTGAAACAAAGCACACAATAATACTCAGAAAAAATGGCAAAATCCTAGTCAATGCATATACTATTTGTTTATAATATTTTGTAACCTTGAACTTTAGCCATAGAAATGTTTTGCACCAGAGCTTGCTACTTCCCGCCAAGTTCTTTTTTGGTCCCCTGCTGTTGCAGTAATTCATTGCTAAAGACATGCATTTCTGAAGGAGTTTTATTTTTGTCTCCCTACAATTTACTTGTATGGGTAGACATCTGAGTATCAGTTAATAGTTTGTCTTTAATTTCCACATTTTTAAAAGATGTTTGGGATTTAATTTTTTCTTATTGATGCTTTTCTTTTTTCTTTCTTTTTTTTCCCCCTGAAATAATAGAAGAAAAAGAAGAAAAAATCATGATGGAGAGCAGGGGAGAATTAAATAAGAAGTTGATGTGATAATAATGATCTGAGTAGGCACCACAGACCATTGATGTTTGTTGCACAGGTATGGGTGGCTGAGGTGGATCTTGGAAAAAGAATCTCAAATAGAATCTTAAAAAGATGCAAACCATAGAGCAAGAGCAGCGTTTAAGAGGAGAGGGAATAGGTAGATAAAGTGAGAAAAGTGGAAGCAAATGCTACTGTGACCTAATGACAATACGAAGGAATAATAATGAGCCATTGTGATTCTAAATCATGCAAAATATACTGTTCAAAACAAATCTTCAGCTAATCAGGAAAATTAATTGCATCTTTTAATCAACTTGCTGAGCATTTGATGAATTCAAGGTCCATTTTTTAAAAAGTTATTGAAGAAAAGCTGAGAGAGATAAGAATAATGTGCTATTTTTTTTTTTTTTTAATTGAGTCATTGTGTGGCACTTCACCCTTTGTGCACACAACAACATGTTTGGGACCAATGGATAACAACGCTCACTGGTGCTTGAGAACTCTACTGTGTGACTCAAGTGATGGTAATTAAGTTAATAGGAAATTCAAACTGGTTGAACAATATGATTGATCTACTAAAATTCTATGAATTCACTACGCTGCAGTTCAGGAAAAAAATCAGGTTTTGCTCTAAGCAGGACCGAGCAAAATTTAGTCTCTGTTTCAGTAAACATTTACTCATGCAGCTTCCACTCCTTGCACCAGCATTATTACTCTCAGAAAAGACTTAAAAAGATATAAACTGCTATTTTTCCTCTTCAGCTGTTGTAATCACTAGATTTAGCTTGGCAGGCTGTAGCTTCCGGAGAGCTCAGCGGGGCTGCTTAGGGTCGCATCCCGTAGTCCATTTTGGACGATCCCGCAATCTTGCTCCGGCAGCTATCAGCGCTACAGCCAGTGATGGCGAAGGAGGCAAGAAGGGTCTCCCATGAGGGCTTGAGAGCACTTTAATGACAGCTGGTCCCTGCTATCCCCAGAGGCAGAGAGACCTCATGGTCCGGGGACGGAGGATTTTGTCAGGGGCTCAGGGGTGGTCCCTGGGTGGGGTTGGGGTACAGGAACCAATAGGGAGAGCCCAAGGGAGTGGTCAGGACTAGGGGCAGGGAAACAGGGGAGAACAATGTAGGATAGGGAAAGCAATGGATAAACAGATCGCCACATTAAGCTGTATTCTGCTATTTATCCAGTTTTCTACCTTCTGCAGCCCT
Organism: Aphelocoma coerulescens; assembly: GCF_041296385.1. Lineage (NCBI taxonomy): Eukaryota > Metazoa > Chordata > Aves > Passeriformes > Corvidae > Aphelocoma > Aphelocoma coerulescens. Next base: position 12,561,652 of record NC_091013.1, read on the forward strand.
GTGCTTGACCATGTATGACACTTTCATATCACAAATCAGCAATACAATGCCAGATAGAGGTTGAATACACTAGAAAAGTCATAACCAAAAACAAGATCTTCTTTGTCCAACTGATGCTGTAGTGAAGAGTAACATTTCAGATTTAGCTACTGTCCTGACCTCCACACAACTGCTACTAATGTGCTATGTAAAGCAGGAACTAGAACATTAATAAGGCCTCCTAACTTTTAACAACTGTCTCTATTCAGCATCGCTTTGAAGATAAAACTTGGTGTTTTGGCTTTGCACATTGCTTTTATTTTTTTCTGATTTAACTCCTTTTAGGGGGTTTTGTTATTACACTAAGGGTTGAGGCATGGAGGATTCCTACAGAAGCAGCCTTTTGTGGGTCAGTTCTCATTTCTCAGGATGAGGCTATGATTGTACATGTGGGGACCTGGCTGTCCAGAAAGGAAGAGAACACTACAGTAGGAACAGGGATCTGTGCCAAAGGCAATATTGCTCACTCATACTACACTTGTAACTCTGAAAGCCCAAATAATTGTTCATATCTCTCCTTTTGTTGTTAAGCATTGCAGCAAATCACTTGTTTTTCTTGTCCTGAGGCTCCAACTGCTTTCATGGTTTTTTCATTGCTCTGTTTCTACCTTGCTGCATGTTTTCTGCAGATGAGTACTTTTCTTGACTATACTGTCAGTGCATAATGGCCCTTGGCACTTCCACTTTAGTGCCATTACATTTAATGGGCAAATGCTTCAAGCAGCTGCAACTTGGCTACTGCATTTTCTTAGCGCCAAATGGTTTCCTGGTGCACAAAAATCGTGAAAAAGGAAAAATGCACTCAGAAACTGTGTGGATTGCCATGTCAATTAAAAGGTACATACATCTACAGTCACTCAAGAAAAAACATTTCTGTGTCCTGAGAATTGTATCCAGCATCTGTAACTACTGCAACTTGAATTATCAAGGACAGTCTACTGGGTTCAGCATTACCTTTTGAACAACATTCCAGGATGTATTCTGACTTGAGACACTAATTCCAAATTTAGCTCTGTTTTGTTCTAGGAGGTGCTGGTCTGTTATGATCTCAGTAAGAAAGAAACTCAGACCCTGTACAGTATAATTTAAAATCCAATTTATTAGAGCTTGCACCACAAGGACATAAAGAGTATGGCTAATTTTACATCTCTATGGAACTCCAGGTGGTTTTGCTTCTCATGGATCTCCAATCCCTGTACAGCACACTGGGCAGACCCCATCCATAGAAGATTCTCCCATTTCAGTCACTGGAATTTGTTCTTACAAGATAATGCACTTACAGCACAGTGAAGTACAATACAAGCACAGCACAGGCTTGGTCACACTCATGTCAACTTTCATGTGGATCACTAAGTCCTTGGGGTACAGTGGTCTCTTAGTTAGGATCACTATGATGACTTTCTTACAGATGCATACATATATGCTACAACCTACATATAATTTTATATAATGCATAATAGATAATTAGATAATATGTATATATGTATAATTGAAGTTGACATCACATATGGTAGATGGAATGCATGTTGTCATTTTCATGGGCTGAAACCTGTTAGCACACAGAAAACATAAGCAAGTTTGAAAATTGTGGTGAAAACAGAAAATCCACCCATGTTCTCTCAAGAAGCTAGTTCTCTTAGAAAACCATAAAGTATGACAATACCTTCACTAAGATAAAGCACTTAGTGCCTGGTGCTTCATGTAGCTCTATTTATATGAGGAGCTGTTGTTTGGTATACAACCAGTCACAGACTCTTGTACACAGTGTCCCCATGACTCCCTCAGTCACAGGGAGGAAGTGCAAGGCTTAAACCTAACCAGATTGCACGACCAACAGGGTAAACTGTGCTCTTCAGTTCAGATTAGGAGTTCAACAATTCTTAGTGTTCATCACAGAATGCATAGGTCATGCAGTCTCATACTTTAAGAGATAGACTTGAGAAATGGCAATGAAATTAGCATTGTAACCACAAGCAGATTACTCAGTCCATTTTGGCAATTCCACTCATCATAAAAAAAAAATCTGAATACACTTGCACATTTTCTATCACAACATCTCTAACAATAAAGTTGCTTATAACTGATTAAAATAGTGGCCCACAATGGTGCCATAATTTTGAATGTTTAATAAATTTCAATGATATCTAATTATGTAGACAGACTCCAATTCTTCATTTTATAAAAAGTCTTTCTTTGGGATATCTAACAATTTGTGGTGGGTTATCTTGGCTGGCCACCAGATGCCCAGTAGTCTCTCCAGCAGTCCTCTTCCATCCACTAGGAACAGAAAACACAACAAAAAGCTCATGGTCAAGACAAATACAGGGAGATTATACACATTAGCAAAACAGTCTTGACTTGGGGAAAATAATTTAATTTATTGCTAATAAATGAGTAGAATAGTGAAAAATAAGAACAAAACAACAGAAAAACCCTAACCTTCCCCCCTACTCCCTACCCTTCTCTTCCTCCTAGGGTAAGTTCACTCCTACCTCTTCTATGTCCTCCTCCCCAAGCAGCACAGGGGGAAAGGAAATGGGGATTGTACTCCATTAATAACACTTTGCCTCTGCCACTCCTTTCTCTTCAGGCTGCTCCCCTGCTTCCATGAGAGGTCCTACCCACAGGATATTGTTCTTCACAAACTACTCCAATGCAGGTCTTCCACACAGGCATTTCTTCAAGAAATGCTACATTATGGGTCCTTTCCACAGGGTTCAGTCTTTTAGGTACAGAGGTAGCAGGTCCTGCCAGAAAATCTTGTCCAGCTGCTCTCCATAGGCTTCGGTCCTGTCAGGATCCTGCTCTGGTGTTGGCTTTCCATAGGCTCCAGATTCCTTCAGGGCACATCCACTGCCTGCAGGTGGATATCTGCTCCACCATCTGCAGGGGATAACCAGCATCCCCTTAGTCTTCTCCACAGACTTCAGGAAAATCTTTACTCCAGTGCCTGCAGCACCCCCATCCTCTACTTCTTCACCAGTCTTTGTGTCTGTAGGGCCATTTCATTCATATTCTCATTACTCTCTTCCAGCTGCTCTTTATCACTCTTCCTTAAATAGGATATTGCAGAGGTACTACCATTACCACTGTTTTATTCAGCTTTGGCCAGTGGTGGGTCCATCTTTAAGCTGGCTGAAATTGGCTCTGTATGACTTCTCAAAGAAGTCACCCCTGCAGCCCTCCTGCTAGCAAAACATTGCCCCATAAACACAGTACACAGTTATTTAAAACACTTCTAATGAAAACATATAGGACTCTCTAAGATATCTATGTATCTATGTGTCTATCTATCTATCTGTCTATCTATCTATCTGTGTATCTATTTATTTATCCATCCATCCATCCATCCATCCATCCATCCATCCATCCATCCATCCATCCATCCATCCATCCACCTGTCGGGGTCCTTTCCCCCTGCCATGTGGTCCTGGGAGAGGGGTCCTGGGTGGGAGGCACAGGGTTTCCCTGCCCCTGGTCAGCCTCATTCCCCATTGGTTGTTTTGTGTCCCCCTGCACGGGCAAGGACCCTCGGGTCCCATGATTGCCTCAGTTCCTCGGCAGATCCTCAGCCATGTGGCTGGAGAAATAAACATCTCTCTGAAACATCTATCAAGAAGCAGTCCATATATATATTTCTTTTCCACAGGCCTCGTTGATTGATACGCGTGTTGCAGTTTCCCCACTGTAACAAATGGTAGAGAATTGCGAGCAGAACGATCCCCGATCCCTAAGGACAGTGACTGATTTGTGAGTAAACTCTGGATTTCTCTTCTTGTTTTGTTTTGCTGTTCCATCTCTAAACTATGGAGGAACTGTGGAAAGACTCTTGGCTCTCAGAGCCACATATGGACATTTATCTTAAACTTGAAAAGATTCTTGAACAATGATTTGTAAATTTTACCTTAATTCAAGCTCAAAATGAACTGAAACACTTCCTTTCATGGTTGTTTAGGAACTTTTTCTACGTTTCTTGGGATTTGATTCTTACCAAAGACTTTTGGAAGACCATTTGGACACAGTTAATTTCTAAGTCAAAATATATGCTGATGGAAGAATATTTTTGTGAACATTATTTAATTACCAAGACTGTTGAGCAATGTCAGCTGTGTCTTGGCAAAGGGAAGCCTGGCTCAGGGACCGTGCGGCCTCGCCCACGTGGACTGAGCGCTCTGCAAGCAGCAGCGAGGCAGTTCCCACACACGGGCGGAGTGAGGCGAGCTGCAGTGTCAGCAGTGGAGCGAGGCGCAGCAGGAGCCCGCTTGGCCCTGCGCAGCACGTGGTGGATTGAGCCCCGTGAGAGGAGTGGCGTGTGGGTGGCGGCTGGCAGTGGTGGCGGTGGAGCGGAGCCGTGCCCAGCCGAAACGCATGCTGGAGCAGGGCGCAGGGGGGTCATTGCTTGGGGGCCCAGCTGACGTGGGCACGGCCCCAGGCAGCGGCAGCACAGCTGAGAGCAGAGGGGGCGGCAGCGCACAGGGAGCTGAGCGATGTGGCCTGGCCCTGAATGCGACCCCGGGAAGAGCACACAGGCACGAGCAGCCCTGGCAGCTCCAACGCGGGAGCGAGTGAAAGCGAAAGAGAAGGCAAAAACGCAGCGAGACAGAAACCAGCAGCCACTCAAAAAAATCACCATAGCTAAGGTTTTAGGAATAGTAAAATGGTATAATGTAACGCAACTGGGGGCATGTTATCACAAACCTCGGCGTGCCCTCAGGCAGAGGGGACGCAGCGTTAGCCTCCACAACACCCTCGCTGGACGGCTCAGTGGAATCGGTGTGAGGTGGGTGCGTGCGCTGGCTCCTCCTCAGAGGAAGCACGTCGGGCGGCCGATGGATTAGGCTCGCATTAGCCCGGAGGCAAAGATGGTGGGAGGGGCTTCTGGTATGGGTTCCAACAGGTTTATTTGTGGGAGGGTCCAGGAACCAGAAAAAAAGCCTCGAGAAGAAGGGAGCACACCATTTTATGGGGGGGTGGAGTAAGGTGGGGAAAGAGAAAGCAACCAATGGGGTACAAGCAGAGGGGAGGATACAATTTTTCAGAACAAATGGGGAAAACAGGGAGGCGGGAGTCACAACAAGGAACCAATTGATAACTAAGAAAGGGAGAATTTTCTGGAACGGGGGAGGTAACTTAAGATTGGGAGCCACCCAGGGGGAGGTAACCTAGAGCTCAGTGATCTCATCTGGTCCGCCTTCCGATCCACTGTCCTGGGTGGGGAAATCCACCCAGTGGATGGCCCTGGTTTGATTGACATTTGATGGTTTCAGCCCGAGAGCAGGCTGAGCCACCCAAACAATAATGTCAAACAAAATTATGGTTTTATAACAAGATGTGACAACCAAGAAGACATATTCATTCATAGAACTGCTATTAAAAAGAATAACCCTGAAAAATGCATCCCAAGCTTGGGAGATGAGGAGGTGGTGGAATTCAAAGTTGTCCGAGGTAGAAAAGGGTTACAAGCAGCTGAGGTCACTGGGCCTGATGGTGTTTCTGTAGAAGGCAGTATATATGCTAAAAATCATAGTCATGTTAGACAATATCTCCATTATAAGCCCCCCCTACAGTCTCCCTTTCCTAATCCCACCTTTCCCTTTTATCCTATATCCTATTACCCCCAGCGTATTCCCAATCTGCTTTTTCATCCATGGTTTCCCTCACAAAACCATGCCTTTGCCAATTGTTTCCCCAAAAATCCCTTTCCAATGCCGAGTGGGGGATGAGGAGGGGGAGGGAAGAAATTAACTATTGTTGTTTAGAGTTCCAACAGGTACAAATGGAAGAAACCCTCTCCTGCCTCAGTTTCCCCACAAAGCATGCTCGGAGAGTCCTGTCTCCCTTCTGTCAGCCTTAAGATGTTCCAGAGAATCTGTTTGGACATTTAAAGATTCAGAAGGGTGGCTTGTTTTGTTTTGAAACTGTCCTTGTTATGTTTATCCAGTTGTTTTCAATGTTAAGTTTAAATCTCTTTTTGTTAAAAATAAATGGGTGAAATGTTGGAGTCCCTTCCCCCCTGCCATGTGGTCCTGGGAGAGGGGCCCTGGGGGGAGACACGGGGTTCCCCTGCCCCGGTCAGCCTCGTCCCCATTGGTTGGTTTGTGTTCCCCTGCGTGGGCAAGGACCCTCGGGTCTCGTGATTGAGCAGTTCCTCGGCAGATCCTCAGCCATGAGGCTGGAGAAATAAAACATCTCTCTGAAACATCTATCAAGAATCAGTCCATATATATTTCTTTTCTACAGGCCTTGTTGATTGATACACGTGTTGCAGTTTCCCCACTGTAACATCCACCTATGTTCCTTTCTGTCTTATGTAGTTGCAAATGTTTATTTAAAACGTGTTCCCACATAAAAAGAATTTCATGCAAATCTCAGCCAAAAAAAAGAAAAATTCAAATATAAAATACAGAAGGACCAGATGTTTGAAATATCAAGGCAAAGAAAATAAACAACATAGTCGATTTGCAAGTTTGAAGACTTTGGTCATAACAGCCAAAATTATTCTGAGCTCTCAGTTGTCTAATTTAAAACAAGGATTGCAAATTGCTGAACTATACAAAACGACTGAAAATTCTGGCCTTTAGTCCTACTTTCGTTCACATCCTTTATATTCTGCATAATTAGCACTCTACTCTGATGATGAATTCGGGGTAGGGACTCAGTCTGTCACCAATTTATGTGAAGTTACCTTGCTTAAAAAATTATGAGCTTTTTTACCAAATCTAATATATCCTTTCTACAAAAGTGAAGATAAGTATATAATAGAAGTAGAATAAGTATTAACACCTTGGCCTCAAAATCAGGAATGAAAATAGGAGGATACTGTGAGAAAAATCTCTATAATCCATATGCAGAAATAAGGAAACTGGGGAGAGTAAGGGAAGCAACAAACCTGGAGAACAATTTATTACCTGTATATCCATCAGACTACATCCTTGATGCTAAAATGGAGTTCATTTCCCTTCCTGTACTTTGCAAGAGCTTCTTATATAATTGCTAGTTGTGTGCTGATTTTTTGCAAGGGATGGAAGCCAATGGTTTGGGACTGAAAGGAAATTAATAGTGTCCTGCTTTCCTCCTGATAGACCTGTATTTTCATTGCTCTGCATTTCCCCTCCAGTATTTTTGACATGAGGAGGAAGGATCTGGGTTAACATTATCTGTCAAGCGGAGCATGCAATGACAGGATTTTATGAGGACTCTAGGACTCATGGTTAAAGTTCAGAAATAATAAGTAGTAAAATGATTGCCTCTATTAAAAAAAAGGAAAAGGCATCTTCTTGGTCATGCTAAGTAACTCTGTGTTTGCATAAGTCTGATGTGATGCTCCTTGCATGCTAAAATTTGAGGAGTGTACAAGACAACAATATGAAGCATCAAAATTTTATTGAAGAAAGAAGTTTTTTGACTTGTTGATAAGAAATGGCCTGTTACAGACCTGTTCTATTCTAATGGCATTGGAGCAGGCTATTCTGTAAGAACCATTGAACAGATACTTATTTTGAATATTAAGTCATTAAACCCTGTGTCTGAACATGATCTTCCCTTTTTCCTTAAATGCACTTACAGAAAATTAACGTTATTGAATTACAATGCCTTGAATAATATTACTTTGAATTAAAATACACAATTCTTTGATTTAAAATAAAAAATCAGAAAGGTCTTCAATAATTGTGGAATTTTTTTTTTTTTTAATTCTCTGGAATTTCCAGCAAAGTAAATGACCCATAAGGTCCTCTGCAGTTCCTTTCTAGATTGAAAACCAGATTGAGTATTGTACAGCTATTGCAAATCATATATTATATATAAGCAGTAACTCAACCAGTTATTAGTTCTGGTGGTAAGGGAAATCTGCTAAATTCTATTTGGGATACCCAAAAGGTAACAAAGTAGGTATGTTTTGGATTGCCATATTAGATATTATCTATTAATGCACATTTCCGTACAAGATAACACAGATATTTATAGTGAAGCAGATGTAAACCTGGAGCAGTTTCATGGTATGATATTCTGAGACCACACCACCCCATATGCAATTTACAGCTGGTATTTTCAATATGCAAAGCCATAAAAAGACACATGTGTCCCCTTCACCTTCTTACCAGTTAAGCTCATTCATCCATCACTGGCTTCCCCTCACTCAAAAAGCCTTTCTTGTTGGCAGAAATCAAGTGACATGCAGCAAAGCTGTAGTGTACTCATCCCCACTTGACATCTCCTTAGAGAGATCCCCTGGTGAACTCCCTCTCCCACCATTGCTTCATCCCTGTCAACACAGCTTTAAAAGTATAAACCCTGTATTTTAAACAACATCTAAATAGGTAGCTATTTTGTGAGTGTAGTATGTCAAACTATCACAGCAGGCTTTTTTTTATGAACAGGTTATCTGATTTTAAAACAATGTAATTCTATTTTTTTAAAAACATTTTCCACAATTAAGATCCATTTCTTCTAAGACAGACTTGCCCAAAGGCATTGCTACAGACAGCATTTTCTCACTTGTTAACAAAATTTTTATTTGTACCCTGTCCCATTTCAGCAGAGTATATTAGAAAAACACTGAGCTGATTAAAATAAACAAGAAAGTGTGAAAAGCAAGTTATTTGTATCTATAGTTTTGTTCCCATATATATATATATAGTTTTGATCTGTATCTTGTTAATGGAAATAAAACATACAAAAATCTAGGAAAAAAAAACACACCAAAACTATACAAAATCTCTTATACAAATTTATCAAAACAAGTCCACAGAAGAAGGACTCTTCCATCTTCTCACTTGTTATCTACATTCCTAAAACCAGCAGAAAGATTGAATTAGAGTAGATTAGATTAGAAAGCAGAGGGAGGCGGTATGGAGGAAAACTTATGGAAAATGGTCCCAGAGCTCTCTTTTGCAAAGGATGAAGTCATTGTCACATTAAGCGAATGACATTTCAGTAACAAAACTGCCACCAACTTGAATAAGACCAAAATTTTCATTCTATTAACATAAATATATACATACTGAAATAAACAGATATAAAAAGGCCAAAGAGTGGGAAGTAAAGATTCCTCTAGCTCCCTAATTGTATTTTTGTCAAAGTTATGGAAATAACACTGCAGATTTGTGGATTTTAAATTACATTGCACTTGTCCATACCTAAAAATTTGCACTGCTGTCTAGAGAAGGTCTTCTGATTATGCCAAAGGCATTTGGGTGTCACTTAGATATAGTTGCAATCTCACCAGAAGTTACAGACACAGTTGACACAGTTTCTTAATGCTTTAGCTTCGTGTTGGGACACATTCAAGCGCACATGTTTCATTTTCACCAAATCCAAGATGTTCTTGTGAAGAATCTGACATAGTTCCAAGATCATTCTCTCAAAACAAAAGCAAAACAAAAAAAAACCACAACACCCCACACACAAAACCAAACCAAACCAAAAAACAACTGTCATGTTTCTGCTACAGAACTGTGTAAGTCTTCGTGCTTGTGTACAAAGTGCAGTGCACAACTTCACAGTCCTCCCATGGAAGTGATATGGAATGTAAAATCACATGTAGCTGTCTATAAGGAGGTTATTCTGAGGGGAGTGTTGGTCTCTTCTCCCAAGTAACAAGTGGCAGGATGAGAGAACATGGCCTTAAATTGTGCCATGGGAGGCTTAGATTGGATATTGGGGAAAATTTCTTCACAGAAAGATTTTTAAAGCATTGGAACAGATTTCTCAGGGAAATGAAGGAGTCATTATCAGTGCAAGTATTCATAAAAGGTGTGGATATGGCACTTGAGGAAGGATTTGACAGTAAGTATGATGGTGCTAGGTTGACAGTTAACTGATAATCTTAAAGGTCTTTTCTAACCTTCATGGTTATTTGATTCTATGATATATGTCCACATACTAGTCTTTCTAGTTCCACTTACATTCAGTGTCAAATAATAAACTGCTCAATAGTGTGAATATTAAGGTTCACAGCATGATTGACCATCTTAAGGTAGATATTTAAAATTAGCTAGCTTGGTAGGAATCTGTATGTTGCATTTTTTTCCTCTTTCTTGATGTTAAAGGGACCATAAAATGACCACTTCATATATAGATGCTTGAAACTACATGCTGTGAATCTATTTACAGATATATATTCATATAAAAAGCATTTTAATGTCCTCTGAACAGTTTCAAGAAGAATAAACAGCTGCCAGATTAATTTTACATAGATGCTCTCTCTTCACTACGTTTCAAATAGCCATGGTCCATTCACCAACTGCAAAGATGGAAAAACAGAGGAAGAGCTTAGAACTGCCAGAGAATCCATCTAAAATTATAATCCTCAGAAAAGAGACTCGGCTTTCACAGCTGACCTGTTTCACAGGTATCATTCAGACTCCAGTATGTAAAATTCATAATTTCCACGTTACCAAGAATTTCTTCAGTGCCATTCAGTTCTATCAGTAACCATTCAGATACTGAACTGAATGATTCAGAACTGAATGTACTTATTAGCTCGCAGTTTACACCATTTCTGAAATCTAGGGGTATGTTAAAGGATTTGTACATCTGAATCACCTTGCATGATGCATGATCTTGCACAGATGACATAAATACAAGTTGTTCTCCAGATATACTGGCTACTCTGTACATACACAGGGAGCTGGGCCCAGTTAGCCCCTAAAATCAGATGAAATGTGTCCTTAAGCTATATGTACTACCCTATCCTTCAGTTGTGACACTAGCCTAAGCCAATGAGACACAAGGGCCTAGTCTGTTGCTACCAGAGAGCTGCAATATGGGTTTGTTGTCTGTAAGGTAAAGCATCTCCTCTTTAAGATACTCTTGACACTCTTGACAAAAAAAAATAGTAACATATATATTAAAAAAAATCTTGTTTTTCATTCAGCTCTTAAAAGCCTTCCACCTCTTTTTCTAAGTAAACAATTTGTAAAAGAAAATAGTCAGTCCTTACAGACTACAATAATAATAATAATAATTATTTGTCTTGAACTGCTTAATTTTATTAGAAATAAGTATTTCCTAGTCTTGAATTTTGTCAGAAATATTGAAATAATATTGTTGCTAAAAAAGAATTGTGGAAAGGTGTAAAAACTTGTGGATACTTTACTTAAACTGAACATTTGACACTTTTACCTTCTGAAAGACTCTGACAATCTTGTACAAATTACTTGGCAACAAGAGTACAATTAGTGACAATAAGCATAAAATTATGCTTTTTCTGTAGTTATAATTGTGGTGCAGGTGAGTACCACAGCAGTGTTGGGCCCCTATGCACACCCAGGGCACTCAAGTGGTCAATTCCTGGGTAGACCAGGAACACCCCAACTGTCCCCAGCTGAGAGACAATGAGTTGGTAAGAGACAATAGATTGACTTTAACAAAGTGGCTGATTTACCTCCTCTCTGCCTGCACAACCAATTATTGGACTAATTCATTCTGGATCTCTCCAGGTGTGCATTTCAACCAGTTTTAGAAATTCCCTCAGGCATCTCCTGCTGGATTTATTCCCTTTTGTATTTTTCAAGTGATTTTCGTGGCAGAGAGAACCAAACTGCAGGTAGGTAACATGCAGCCAGGTCAGCAGGAACTGTTCCAGGACATTCCTACCAGGGATGTGCAAGAACAGAGGTGCTCCAAGGTGGGGAATGAGGCAGGGGCACAGCCTCGCTGGCCACAGTGCGGTCCCTCAGGGCATCAACAGGGCTGGCAGGAACAGGGACTGGTAACACCATCTGCCAAGTCAGGACAAGCAATTATCAATCAGACCCAGAGCCCATCCAGGGAGTCTTTTCAAAAGCAGAAGGAGATGGGACCAGATGTCTGTTACAGCTTTTTACTTCAAGTTAAAATCTTGATTTATGGAAGAAGGGAGCCTTCTAAATTCAAATAATGTGACTATTAAGTGTGGGAGTAATCTTTCTGTCTGGTACAGGAGGAGAGAGGACACGATGGGGAAGGTGATTTTCTCAGGATGAGGTTCATTATTTGTAAGAGGGCTGTGCCAACCCCTAGAACTTCCCTAAATACAGGAAGCTCAATTGCACAATTCATGGCCAATTTTGTAATGCAGAGACAGAGATTTTGAAATTTGTCTGAGGTTGCCTGAAAAGTTTCTGGTTTTGTTGTGTTTTGTCAGTAACACATTTTAGACCATCTTCTGTATAAAATGTTACAACATGAAAACGGAGGTAGTGGCAGAAAGGATTTAAATCCTGTGTCCTGTATTTTGCCCTCTATTTTCCAAAATATATTCTAAGCACAGCTGTATCTTTTTGTCCTGAGTGAGTAACAAATCTGTCTCACAAAGAAAAGCAAGATAAAACTTTGCAATGAGAGGGTGAGACTATTGTGGCACTGCTGGTCCTTCAGTCCTGTTTTCTAGAACAATCAGAAACCTGCTAATTCCCACCCAACCCAAAAAACTACACTTAGTGAGTTCAAGAATTTAGCAGTTAATAACTATGGGCTGGGACTGGGAAACCAGCTTAATAGGATTCAGGAAAAAAAAAAAAAAAAAAGGCTACATTTAATTTTATAATCACAGTCTGCTTACTATCATTAACCATGTTTTGCTTATATCCCCAAACAAATCATGATTACTAGCAAAAGGCTCCAGGACATAAAATGTAATTTATTAATTATCAGACTTCTGTTAATTAAGAATTATAGTTATACTGTACCATCATTAGTATAACATTGTTTTTAGCATCACTGACATGAAGAAGAGCAAAAGATTTAAGTCTGAGACTCATATCTCATCCATATGACAACTGCATAAATTACTACTTAATACATCAATATTCTTCCAGTACATCTCTATGGCAAATATGCAGATTAATATGAATAATTTCCTGTACTGACCAACGTCTGATTCTTAATATGGAAACATTTCTATATACCAGTCATTATGAAAACATGGCCTTACATGTTATAGCAGAGGTAAAAACAGAGGCACGCATCCTGATTGTTGTCATGAATCCCACAGGGGCTGGATCCCAACCCTGGTTGTGAGAAGCATGCAACTTTTTTCCAAAAAAATTTTCTAGTGATACAAATCCTCTAAAAGAATGGTGAGTAACCAGAATTAAAGCATGGATTAAAACCATGTGGTACTACAGAAAAAGAAACTCAGTGTTTTATTTTACTGAAACAATGAAAGTATGGATATTGTACATAATCTCAAGTACCAATGCTCACCTTACAGTACCAAAACCTCTGCAGAGCAGTCTGGTAAATGTTTATTTCTGCTATCGGTAACTGTCTTTAATAGGTAATCCCATTTTCCTTGAAATCCATGTTATGAGCGTGGAAGGTGCATTTATAATGTGAGCCTCAGCTATCAGCGGAACAACATGGATCAAAAGCTCTGTAAACAAAAATCAGTGAGAGAAGGTTCCTCTGGAATCCAAGCTGCAAGCAAATATGTATGTGTGGTTATTATCTTCAAGGATAAGATTATATGCTGTTCTTATCCGAATACATGAAAAACTAGATTCAAATACAGGCTTTTCACCACAGGCTTAAGGGGAAATGGTAGAAGGCCTTTAAAATTCATTTTGGGCCTAGTTATTTTACTGCCTAAAGCTCTGACCTGCTATTTCTTCTGGGAAGATGGGAGCTAGCAAACAATGACAGGAGAATAAAAGGGGTTTTTTTCCCATGTGCAGCATTTTCAGCTTTCCAGGTTCTTTTGTCCTAGTCAGTTTTTGAGTGAGATGAACAAAAACATCCAAAAATCTGAGAATTTCACGACCTTTTCTTTTCAGTGACACAATTTTACATGAAAGCAATTCCTAAATCATGTCACTCATGTGCAAGTAAAACTGCAGTAAGATCAAACCGGTTTTCGGCAACTTCCAAGCATACTTCTACCACTTCTCAGGGACTAACACAAGAGACAGAAAAGCAAGGAATTTATTTGAGGTTTTGGGCAACAGCTTTGCTTTGACCACTGATACCCAAGAGCTGCTGACTAGAAAGGTAGAGACACAGCAAGAGAATGCTGGTAGGTAAAGGACACATTTCTTTCAGGCTCTTCTGCTCTGAAGCAGGAAAATAGCTTACCTGCTGTGACTACAGGAAAACGGGAAAACCATTCGTGTCCTGGGTGGTAGCTTAGCAGCATCACACTGCCAGGCAGAGACGGCAGAGCTGCCGCAGTGCCACAGCAGCCCTGCGGCCGGGCAGGTCGAGGCTTCCTGCTGCAGACACTCAGGCTTCATCCACCTCTCCTCGCTTTGGGTTCTGCCACCAGAGGGCACGAGGAGCCAAACTTCGGTGGCTTCACAGCGAAACAGCTCCCCTTTTCCTACCGAAGGAGCAGGGTGACTAATCTGCGCCTTGTCATCTCTGCAGTCCCTAGGCAGGCTGCTGATTGGGAAGGAAGAACCTGGAGGTTTCCTTTCGAAGGGAGGAAATCCATGAACATACCCTGGTGTAGACCTTTATTTCTGAGTCTTTCTGTTTGCACATTTCATCTTCTGTACCCCAGATGATGTGTACAGGAAACAGACACAGCTTTGTCCCCTAGATGTGGGAATGTATTTCTTCCAGGAGGAAAAGGTCACGTTATGCACCTGTCAATGATCTTTTGTCTGCTGCCCTGTGGAAGCATGCCAAAGGAAATGTGGCCCTGGAGTGCAATGTTAGCTTTCTCTTCTATGTGCTGCATAATTACTGCCTTTATCATGACACAGATGATATCCACAGCTTAGATATTCAGAAAATCTACAGGAAACTGGGGGCCATCAGTTTTATGACTACTTAGGTGAACTGACAAGTAAGTTTCAATTTGATGAACATATCACCCCATTAATTTTTTCAAGATCCAAAACATGCAGCTTCTCACAGCCAGGGAAACCACTTCCTTAAATTTAAGGGTATCATTCTAAATGCATCTAACAGAAGAAAGCGAATTCTGAGGTGTGGAGGAGCTTCATGTTGGTTTCTGTGATAAATCTATACGGTGCTGTCCTTAAAATTGTTCTCATAGAAGAGGAGGATGACAGGAAGCAGGCCCCTTCTGAAGATGCAGAGGGTGGTCTATAGGAAATAAATGAAAAATTCAACAGCAGCCCTAACAGTTTTTTCTGGTCTGTTTCTGATGACCAAAATGTTCTAGCAACACTATTTTATCACTGTTCTTGCAGGGTTACCTAGCTATCATGGGGAAAAGGGGTGTTTTTTAATTTTCCCTGGAGAATGGTGAGCAGTTACTTTCTTTAACACCTGAAAATATTGTATGTGTTATAGTTTCTCACAATTAATAGATTAGAAAGTTTTCTGTAAATGTCTTTTTGTCAAATTGGTGGGGAACTTAACTAAAGTCCTAACAGTAAATCCTTTATTTCCACAAATAAGCTAAATATGATTGTAATGAATGATTCATTAATTCTGCTTGCGAAGTGTGAAAACTGGGAAAGATTTTTCTAAGTATATGTATCACAGGCATCTTAGTGTCCTTTTTAGAATCCAAAATTATTTTGTCACGGTAGAAAGAGTTGCAGCATCAATCTCAACACAAAGTATGCAGTATTCTTTATAACCCCTGAGAGATGTTCCAAAAATTACCTCCAGACAGATGTGTCATGGGAAGACATGCTCTTCTTAGAAGTATCTGAAGATGTTAGTATATGACCATCTGGGTAACTGTCTGTTGTTTTAAACATTTATGACCAGAGGTTTTAGCCTGAGAACAGGACATTTTTACCTGCAAAAGCAGTTTTCCATATTCATATTTGGAAAGCCAGCACTCAGAAATAAAAACAAATTGTTTGATCTGAAATACTTGCATTGATATCAAGGCAGAAACGGGAGTATGATGTCCCAATGTCTGAACAGCTTTTGCCCCTTCTGGAGCTGTTGATCTCTTCCCCACAGACAGAGGAAAGCTATGCTTTGATCTGTTTTTGATGACCTGATAAAAGACATTTCCGAATTTCCCTGAATACCTTGAAAGAGAAGGTCCTCTTATAAGTCTTGCCAGACACATGTGCTGAAAAGCTGTAACAAATTCATTAAAAACCTGGAGACTAAAAGGATGTTTTTCAAAAGAAAAAAAAAATTGTTAGTGAAACAAGCTGGAGGGTTAATTATCCTCTAAGTTTTGAACTTGCCCATTTCCAGGTTTTTCTGTTAAGTAGTGATAGAACATATGATAAAAAATTACCTGGTATCTGCAAACCAGCAGGAGGGGGTAAGGATACCACCCATACCTGGTGAAGACACTAGGGATGACATTTTTCGCTATCTGGATGTGGAAATAAGGGACAGTTCCCAAAAACTAGGCTTAACAGGATGTTAAAGAGCTAAGCTGTGCAGCAGAGACCTTCAGCAAAGCTTGACATGTGGAACAGAATTATCACGAAAAGTGAGATGAAGTTCTACTGGGACAACTAAACAGAAGTCATAGTCCATGAGAAGAAACATGAGTAACCAGATCACATTGCTCAGGAAGTATTGGACAATGTGCAGGAAGAATGCATAGGTGTGCCGAGATAAGCCAGGGCAACACAAGCATATTCCTTCTTGAGACAGCCAAGAAAAATTCTGTATTTAGCAAAGGAGTCCAGTAACACCATTACAGCAAATATTCATTTGTTCTTTCCCTTTCACTCTTTCTTGAATTTTTTTTGTGAAGTGTCCTTCTCGGGGCTCACTTTCTAGTTCCTAGGGGTAAAAAATTCCCTTCCTGTATTTGACTGTCATCTGTTATGTGGTACACCTGTATCTGATGACCTTTCACCTGGTTTCACATACCATAAATATTTTTCATAACTGTTTTTTGTAAGTTCTTTACTGAACTGATTGATACTAAATCTCACTTTTTCTCTAGTTATCTCTTTGTACTCTGTCTTTCAAAGATGTATAATTTCTTTAATTTTAAACCAACGCCTCACAAGGATTGAAGGTTTCATTTCCATAGGTCTGTATCTGACAGTGCTGTGGAGGCTGTGGTTAGAAACATATCCATGTAACAAAAGTTGTTACATGTAAAATATAGCCACAACTTAGGCTTTACTGTCTTGTTAAAAGACTTGAGATGGACGTTTTTTACTGTATTATTAGTAGAAAAACAGGGTGAATATTATTCTGCTTTTATATTTTCTTTTAGTTCTGGTTTACAAATTATTTTTCACAGTGTTTTCTTTCTGAGGCACATGTCTATACTAAATCTGTTTTTAAAAGCTATGGCTTTTTCTGAACCCATCTTGCCTTTTAAAAGTACAGTCCAGAAACACATGGATATAACGTCTATCAGAATTATGATGTGCACAATGCTGTCTTTCAGTTTGGAAAAACAGTGTTTATGCACCAAATCCACCTGCCTTTGAGCACGCAGATGACAATCACTTTATTATTCTCAAAGTTATTTTTCAGTGAATTGTGCAAACTGTAAGCATTCTGGTTTGCAAGCCATGGTGACACTTGGCTTCTGCTGACATCAACTGTTCAACTTCTTAGATGCTTGAAACATTGGAATTACACCAACACAGCTTTCCACCTCCCCAGGAACATAGGAAATGTCTTTTAATTGATATTCTGGCAGACACATCTAGAAACATACTGCTAAAACATGCATGTAAAAACTTCAAACAGGAGGTGAAGAAACAGCTGTTGAAGAGGCTTTATTAATCAGGGACCAGAAGAGGTGATGTTATGTTTGATATTTTCAGCCTTTTTTCTTTCTTCCTTTCAAATGTTGCTGTCTTTCCTTTGATAATTAGGCCGTCTTTATAAAATGAGGTTTGGCCAAGAGCACATGTTCCTGCTCTTTTTTCCTCTGGCTTTCAATTTCTGTAGGAAATGTGACCTGTATATTGAAACAGAGGAAAATCTCAGGGACCAGGAGGTACCACCAGCTCTGGCTGCTCCTAGTCAGCCACCCTGTGACTCTTCCAACTCTGCCCATGGCCCAGCACCCGTGTCAGCCCCCTGGGGCCATCCGCTTCTGTCCCACTGACACCGTAGCACAGCTGGTCTCCACTTCCTCACAGCCCTGCCTTGACCAGAGGGGGGGCATGACTACCCAAAGGAAACCTCCAGGTTCTTCCTTCCCAATCAGCAGCCTGCTTAGGGACTGCGGAGATGACAAGGCGCAGATTAGTCACCCTGCTCCTTCGGTAGGAAAAGGGGAGCTGTTTCGCTGTGAAGCCACCGAAGTTTGGCTCCTCGTGCCCTCTGGTGGCAGAACCCAAAGCGAGGAGAGGTGGATGAAGCCTGAGTGTCTGCAGCAGGAAGCCTCGACCTGCCCGGCCGCAGGGCTGCTGTGGCACTGCGGCAGCTCTGCCGTCTCTGCCTGGCAGTGTGATGCTGCTAAGCTACCACCCAGGACACGAATGGTTTTCCCGTTTTCCTGTAGTCACAGCAGGTAAGCTATTTTCCTGCTTCAGAGCAGAAGAGCCTGAAAGAAATGTGTCCTTTACCTACCAGCATTCTCTTGCTGTGTCTCTACCTTTCTAGTCAGCAGCTCTTGGGTATCAGTGGTCAAAGCAAAGCTGTTGCCCAAAACCTCAAATAAATTCCTTGCTTTTCTGTCTCTTGTGTTAGTCCCTGAGAAGTGGTAGAAGTATGCTTGGAAGTTGTAGGTAGGCCATGTTGCTGAAAACCGGTTTGATCTTACTGGCATATGTGTGAAATTATTTAGGATGTAATGTAGGTACATAATTTTTCTGCTCCTCCTGTTAGATAATGCTTTTAAACTGACTTAGACAATCCTGTTGCAAGCATATAATACCTTATGGGTGGATTACTCCAATAGGCTGGCTACTGCTTCTCCCATGCTCCATTTCAGAGGCAGCATGCTGTGAAAGAGCTTAAGTCAGCTGTCCAGCCATGCTGGGAAGGGCAGCCAAGGGCTGTTTCAAATGAGACAGGAATGGCTGTACATGGCATTATTATCCCATGACTCCTCCGGGATGCCAGTGGACAATTGGATTTGCACAAAAAATGTGTCACTGAAAAAAAAAAAGCAGGTCAGGAAATACTCAACATTTTGGATATTTTGTCTGTCTCACTCAAGGACTGAGTACAACAAAAGAAACTGGAAAACTGAAAATGCTGCATGTGGGAATTATCTTTTATTCCCCTGTCTTTGATTGTTAGTGCCCATCTTCCCAGAGGAAATAGCAGGAAAGGGAGAAAGAAAAGAGAACAGCTTCTGGTCAGAATTTTACATAGAGTAGCTATGCTGATGACAGATTTCAAAAGCCTTCTGTCATTTGCCTTTAGCCCTACAATGCAACAGTTTAAAACCTATTATTAATTTATTCTGAAACAAACTGAGTGGAAGAAAATCCTATGGGATTCCAGGCAAATACAAGAGTGCATATTATTGTCATTGTCATGTGTCACTGCATAGTTATCGTGGCTGACCTATTGGAATTTCACCATGCTGAGATTATTTCAGGCCAGAACATTCCTGTTTCTGAAATGTTTATTGTTTCCTTACTACTCTGCCATTCTTTGGGAACACATTGTCCTCAGACCATCATGACAGTGGCAAAAGTACCACTTGAAGATGCTTGATCATGTTCTTGGCTGTAGAAATATGTGTCATGTCCAAGGTCAAAGTGTTATAAACCAGTGCACAAGATTAGAATCACTACAGCTAAACAAAATTTCTAGCCTTTCTTTGCATTATTTACAGAGGTAGTTTTGAAGGAAAAGAATTTTTATTCAGACTCAAAGGCTATTACACAGTATCCTGGTTTAGTCTGGATCAGACTTCATTTTTCACCCTAGTAGCTGGTACAGTGCTATGGGTTTGATTTAATATGAAAACAATGTTGATAACACACCGATGTTTTTGCTGCTGCTGAGCAGTGTTTAACCTAAATCAAGGACTTTTCAGTTCCTCGTGCTCTGCCAGGGAGGAGCTGCACAAAAAGCTGGGAGGGAGCATAGTCAGAAGAACTGACCCAAACTGCCCAAAAGAATATCCCGTGCCATAGAATGTCATGCCCAGTATATGAACTGGGGAGACTGGAAGGGGACTGTTCATGGCTCAGGGATGGGCTGGACATTGGTCAGCAGGTGGTGTGAAATTGTATTGTACCTTACTTGTCTTTCTGGTTTTGCTACTCTCTCCCTAGTCAAAATATTTTTATTATTATTTTTATTAGCATTGCTGTTGTTTTGATACTATTATTTATTTATTCATTTATTTATTATTATGATTATATTTTGTTTGAATCAGTAAATTGTTCTTATCTAAAACCACAAGGTGTACCTTTTCTTTACAGTTCTCTTCCTCACTGAGACAAGGAGTGGGGAGTGTGGAGTGTGAGCAAGAAGCTGGCTGTGGATAAAACATGTCATAAAGACATATTGCTCTCACCAAAATATACAGAACTGGAGCCTTCTAATTTACTTCCTAGACCTTGATCCCTAAATTTTTTCTTTCAATATTATAGGAATTAAAGTTTAAAAATGCATTCACTTGTTAATAAAATGATAAATAAAACAGGTCATAAAAAACCCAAGGATTCCACCCTCTGGCTAAAATTCAGAAGAAATATTCTCTTCCCCAATGACTTTTATCTCTTCTCTTTTTTCCATTGGACAATGAGCATTTGGAAGTGAATGTTGTGCACAGCTACATATGTGCTAGTCTATGAAAATCAGTTTGCTCTTTTAAAATAAGTAATTTCTGTAAACCAGTAAATATTTATTAATGCCACCATTTACATTGCAATGAAGTAAAAGGAAATGTCATTTTGCTGTTTAAAACACAGCTGGGTGGGATTCAAGAAAGTACATTTTGATAAAATATGAGCCCCTGATGTCTGTTTCAAAGAGATACTGAATAAAACCTTCCAACTAATTTTTTTCTACTTTATTTTCTTTGCATATAAGACTAAGGTATAAAACTGCTACCACATGAACTTTATGTACTGCATACCAGCTTTCATAATTATTCTTCACATGCTCCTGTATTGATATTTTTCACTAAAACAGAACAGCAAACTGTCAGGGCACATCCTGTGAGCTTAGGCCACTGGGGATCCCCTGGGAGTTCCACATGGGGCAAGATCTGTCTGTGGGCAGCTGGAGACCACCCCTGCGGCAACATTGCTGGGACAAGGGCTGGTGGCCCAGGGGACTCAGTGGTCCTGGGCCCTGGGCAGGGTTGGGGGGAGCGCTGGGAGGCTGGGAAGGCAGGGAGGGCTGCTGGGGATGCCCTGAGGGTCCTAACAAAAACCATACCAGCATATAAAAACATATCAAGGTGACAACCAACAGTGTCAGACATCACCAGGGAATGACAGCTTATCCCAGCCACCAAATAATAAGGCAGAAGAAAAACAGAAAAATTGAACAACACAAGCATTTATATCATGTTCAAGACAATTTCCTCATTCTCCTCATTCTTCTATCATAAATCTGAGACCTTACATGTGCAAGAAGCCTTATAATGGTTCTTAAACATTTTGGGTGAAATTTACTCTCTCTTTGCTTTCTTTAAATCCAAAGTCATGCTGAATTTATAATGTTATGACTGAGAAAAGAAGTTTGCTTTTCTTGAAAAGCATTTTGTGCCACAGTGCATGAAGAGTGCTGTTAAAATAAATTACATTTTAGCTTCATAGAGCACTTCGTTCTTATGTGAGTGCTCCCATTAAACTAGTAAGGTTTGGATATTCAGCACTTCTGAGAACTGCATCCCTATATGTCAGTTTCTATATATAGTGTAAAATGAAAAAATTTAGCTATTCATGTTTGAAGATACTGGCCCATTTTTAGAGATGTTATAGCAGCATTCTAATTCTAGTC
Source organism: Aphelocoma coerulescens (assembly GCF_041296385.1). Classification (NCBI taxonomy): domain Eukaryota; kingdom Metazoa; phylum Chordata; class Aves; order Passeriformes; family Corvidae; genus Aphelocoma; species Aphelocoma coerulescens. The sequence continues at coordinate 12,583,456 of NC_091013.1, forward strand.
ATGACCCAGGTTGAAAATACCTGCTAACCTGAAAAATCAGAATGGCTAATGAGCTTGTAAAGGGTTGGTCACCAATAAGTATGAACTCTTGAAAGAGAAATGGTTTCCAAATTTGGCCCTTTTTTTCTTTCTGTCATGTCTATAAAGCAAACTCTAAAGAACTGACTAGCCAGCATTCGTTTCATTGTTCTCTTGGGTTTGGGAATTGGAGTGCGACCTTTTCAACACATCTAGCTTGAAACCTAACCTTTTATAGCTAAAGATGATGTATTAGAAGGTCTGGAGGTGGGCAAAGGAAGAAGGAAATTTCATCTTTTATTTTAGTATTGCTCTAAATACATTGGATATCTGAATGTGTTGCACACAAAAAATAACATATGGTGAACCTGCAAAACAGGGAATGTTTGCCTCCTAAACAGGTTGGGGATTTTTGGTTGGTTGGTTAGGTTGGTTTGAGTTTTGTTTGTTTCTTTGTTTTTGTTTGTTTTGGGAGGGTTGTTTCTGGTTTGGTTTGGCTTGGTTTGATTTTTTTTATTTGTCTGAAACACTGGAATTGATTTGTTTAAGTTGTTAAGGTCCTACATATACTTGTCTGATTTTAAGAAATTTATTCCCTTTTCAAAACAGGAAAACTGTCTTTCTGTAATTATTGCATAGCTACATCTTCCTTTACTCAGTCTTTCTTTTGATCTTCGGAGTAAACTGAATTCTGCCTTTATACTTAATTCTTTCATACTTAAATAAATCTAGTTGAAATACTTACAGGCAAATTCCAATTGTCTTCAGCACAAAAACAGACTATGCAAGCTAGAGCTGCTGATTGTCTTTTTAATTCTGAACGTCGTGCACTGGGAGTTCATGAATTTAAGAAACGTAATGCAAAAATCAAGAGACTCCTTAGCACTACTTAGTAAGAGTCAGATGGCTTTTATATCTCTTTAATTTTATTATCACTTAATATTGCCAGTAGTGAAAAATGGAAGACATTCTTGTGTTATTACTACAGAAGTTATTCTCATAACTGGAAAGCCAGAAAATATTGCTGACATTGTCCAGACAGAAACAATCACAGACATTCCTGAGACTGCCATGAGTTGGGGAATAGCTGCCTTAGCAATCTATCTACCTCACTCTTAGTAATCATAACAAAAAAAACCCTGATGAAAATTTTGATTCTCTATCAACATGCATTAGAATCTAAATTTACAAATTCAAATCTATGCCATAGTATAAAAAAGGGGGGAAAATAAAGGAAAAAATCCTCACAAAACAAATTTACAGATGTTCCTTTTTTCAAAGCAGACAAGGGGTTTTGTGCATGGTGTTATGTAAGTGGTTAGGTTTTGGGTTTGGGTGGGTTTGACGGATTCACACAATAAAATAAAAAACTACTCACCTGAAAAAAATCACTGTTCCATACACTCTTAATATTAATATTTTGAACTGATTGGAAACAGAGACAATATCCAGTACAGGACACTGTTCAAAAGTTCACTGTTCAAAACACCTCCTATGAAATTAAACATCCAGCCTTCAAAGAATGTCATAACTCTAAAATTTAAAAATGCATTTAAAATTGCCAAGGATTGGAACGTGAGAAAATGGTAAATTGTAAATGGAAACCTCCTTCAAGACAAGGGAAACAGCCTCCAAAAGAGTTGTTGTAGAGTGTTGGCTGGTGTGAATACTGGTAATTCTCAAAGTAAATAGAATAGCTTGTAACTAAGAACTATTATTTCAGACTCTCTTTCAATTTTAATATATTTTCTCTGAAATCAGAACAAATGAGACACCTATACTTTTGCACGAGGAAACAGAAAGCAGAGATAACCCTTGTCTTTGCACTGCCTCTGCTTTTTCCTCATATCTCACCAGCAATATGCCTGGGTTTAGAGGAGTAATTCGTTGGGGTTTTTTTCCTAGTAATTAAATTAGAAACTGCACTATAAAATTGTGCTTTTATAACCTTTAGCCATTCTTTTCTCTTCCTTATTCTGGTCAGGTCTTTAAATGTGAATGAGGTGTTAAAATGCAAATAGATTAAAATCTGAAGCTGGTTCTTGGATCACATAAAGCTTTTCTCTCTGTTCCTGCTACATCAGAATTTTTGAAAGAAATTTTCTAACAAAGCTACATGTTCCACATCACTAGCAGCAACCTCCTGCAGTGTGGTTGCACCCAGGGAGTGAAGTAAAGTAAAGAAAAGAAAAGATCTCTCTGAAAAATGAATTAATTTGAAGAGTGGTAGAAAGATGACACGTAGCCTCTAAATCTGACTGTAGGTAATAAAAGCTCTTTACCCAAAACCAAATACACAATAATAGAATTTTCCACTCCATTTGGTGCTCAGTCATTTTGCCCAAACTCACTAAACTTCTGTTCAATGACTGCTCATAATTATACAGCTTCACATCTCTGGTGTGCACATCAAATGGAAGACCTGCTGCAGGTTTTAATGTCAGTGGAAAGATTAATTGAATTTATAAACTCCACAAAATAGTTTTGTATTTATCAGAAGATGAGTAAAACAAGATTGGCAAAACTTTACTTCCCAGTTCCTATCTATATATATATATCTTGTATTTTCAGACTACTTTAACATCTTTTTCTTTCCCTTTCTTTGTTCTGGTAGTCCACTTTTGCTAAGTGACTTTTCATAAAAATTACCAAATACAGAGGCATTTTTTTGTAGAGCTATTTTTTGTAAACTGAATTTGTATAATACTTCTTTAACTCCCTAGAAATATGTTTTTCACAACACTCTTTAAAAGCTGATGGAAAGTGGGCTATTTCCAGTAAAAATGAGAAATCCTATTTTTGCTGCTAAAAAAAAAGCCCTCTTCCTTCTTCATGAAAATAACTCTTCTCCTTTTCTAAATTCAAAAATGTTCCCCAGATGCTGTGGACACAACTACATGCTAAGCAACAGTAGGATTTATAATAACAAAATAAGGATTAAAATTGACTTAACTTCTGAATTATTAATTAAATATAATAATGGTCTAATAACAACTGAGCTTCTCATCATGGGACTGAAACCAAAAGTTCTGAAGTCCTAATTCATTCCTGATTCAGTCAGCTGTTGATTTCAAACCCCTGAAGTTTCATTTTGAATTTCAATCAGCTGCCCTTGCCTGTTACATCTACCAGATCCAATAGGAGCAATGACAGTGTTGCAATAACCCTGGTGGGTTACAGTTAGATATTAGTACAAAGGTCTGAGGGAAAAGGAGTACCATTTATTAGACCAACTAAGGCTCTGTTTAGTCTAGAGAAACTGAGAAAGGTAGTGAATTATAAAATGTGCACTTTGACACATCTTGATTCCATAAGAATTAGACCCACATACTTTGAAATTCTTGCTTCCATGTGGAGGAACAATTATTTTCTCATACATGGCCTGGTTGAAGTTGCCTCATTTTTAGATGTCCATTCTAGAAGATTGGAAAATCAAACCCCTGGAGCACAGCCTGATGTAGTTTATAATATGAAGAATGACTTGAAAGCATAGACCATATTTGTTTTTCAACTAATACCAGTTCTTCTACTAAAGGTATTTTTTTCTCCTTTAGGCAAAAAAACCAAAACCAAAACCAACAAAAAACCCCAACCAACCAAAACAAAACAAAAAAACCCAACCCCCCAAAAAACCAAGAAAAACCAAACAGGAAAACTGGAAGTTCAGCCTCTTTTTCATGACAAACTTCTAGATGAAACATGAGAATTGAGTTCTTGTTTTATCTCATATAGCCAGCACAGTCAGTGGAGTCTGGGGTTCTATTTATCTCCTTCTAAAGTAGATAGCTGCTTTGGGAGAGCTGAACAGCTTTCTGCCTCCACTGACTGTATCGACTAGATGGCTATTGACTCTAACAGGAGCTTAGATACCTGGCCCCACATCATCATTTATGTTGTAGATAGCTGAATTTAGCAGGATGACTCAGCTGCCTAAACACAGGTTCCTGATCCCACCACAGTGTTATCCTGCTCATATGCTTCTGGATAAATAGTTGTCAGCCACAACATAATACACAATAATGGCACTAGAAGTTTATGTTCAAGCAGCTTTATGTGTCTGACTCAGGACATGAATCCAGCTGTGTGTTTTCGTAGTTGTTAACAAAATTCAGGTGTGGACTGGCTTATGAGCAGCAGGATAACAGCCCCTGCAGAAGCCCACAGTGTGGCATGGTGGCTGGGTAAGGGCCTTGGTGTTCCATGGGGTTAAAGCAGGGCGATCATCCCTGTGATACACAGTGTGGAGATACACACTCTGCAGAGTGCAGGTGTCTGCATTCCTCACAGTAACCCCCTGCTGATCAGTCAGTGGTGAGGAATCCAGCTGGGTTTCTCTGTAAGAGATAACTCTGTAAGAACTGCTGCTGACTGAAGCTGCAGAAATGAACTGCAGCAGCTGCATCCATCTGACCAAGGCAGAAGGAGCCGGGAACTCTGAGCGCACTGGAGGCAGCTCTGAGCACACTGGGAAGTAGCACTCCTCTGGATGTTGAAATCCAATTGAGTTAGCTGCTCTTTACATGGAGTAGCCATAAGAGGAAAATGCAAACTTTGGAAGACTCATAAATGTATGAAATTTTATCCTTAAATGAAACAAAAATGAAGATGGATAAAATAATTATGTATAGTTCTTTTTTTTTTTTTTACTGTTTTGGGGTTTTTTTAATTTTTGGTCATTCAAAACAATCCCAATATTACTATTTATCTCTTGCAGTCAAATCACAGTGTTGGGCCTGTTTAGGATTCAGTGATAAACTGCCATGTTTTCTTAACCCTTTGACCCTTATATTTGTACTTTTTTTATAACCTGGTCTTCATTCATTGTCCTTGGTCAGAACTTTTTTCCCCTTGATGTGCTGCTAGAATCTGCCAAATTCAGCAGGGTAGAATTACAGATATATGTAATTATGGCAGTCTCCAGCAGTGGTGGCATTCTTGCTATCTCCTCCAGTTTTATGGCCCACCAGTTTATCTGTGATCATCAATGCATCCTGTCATGACACCTCTCCAACACACTTTCCTTCTGAAATTTAATTCCCAAACATTATCCATAAATGAATGTTTCCAATCGTTGATGTTATTTTAAAAATTTGACTATTTATTTAAAGTTTGTTTTGTTGGTGTTTTTTTCTTTCTATCTCCCTGTTTTCTATATAACTTATTGCAATAGTTTGGAGCCATCTCTGTTACAAAAAACTGCTGTATCGTACACAAACACAGTGGAAAAGACCCATCTTGTAACAAATAAATGACAAACAGTTTAGGAGAGGTGCCGTTACTTTCCAAGGAATGTTATGCCTTCATCAGAATGTGCTTTTTGATATTTAGGATAGACTGCTAAACAAAGTAGGTCAGCTTCTGTGTATACAAGATTTTTTCTCTAATTCCTGTGCATATACTAACAGCTTAAAGATGCTAAGTCTCTCCTGTGTTTTTGCTGTACATTGTTGTGCATTTTAGTGATAAAATTCATGAAACTATGCTGCTGGTGAGCTTGGGAAGAAGCAACATTCAGTTGTGTTCCAACTGTCTAATTTTCTAGCAGTAGCGGGGAGCTGGATCTTTTAACTATAATTTGTATACAGCACCAGATCTAGCTAACAGCAGTCATCTCATTACAATGAGGCTATTCAGGTGTTTCAGACTAAATGCCAAACATTACCAAACAAAACAAAAAAAACCTACACAAAAAAAACCCCAAAACCACTGCCAAGCAAACCCAGAACTAAACAAGTGCATGATAACCAGGTTTATAGAGCAAGGCTTTACTCTACTATTTGATTGAACTAATGCATTTAAATTACTAATGCAGTAAAAGCTATATTCTTCACCTTTCTAAAATGTTTATCTGCCTTTTAAGTGTCCCCTTACTTTTGAATTCCTGCACATCCTAATTTCTTATTTGTGGAGATTTACAGCATTAAGTGCTTTTTCCAATAAGTCTTTGGTATCTAATATTGATATTGTCCACTTCAGTTTAACCTACTTTCCTTCATTTAGGAAGACTGTCTGCTTTCTCTTGACCCGTACAAGGGTAACATTCACGTAACTTCAGTGATCTCTATTGGGTTACCTCAGCTCTGTACTGACACTGTAGATGAGGAAGGAAATAACAGAGAAAATGAGATTGATGCAATAAATGATTAGTATAAAATGTATTCATTTTTTATTCCAGATTAAAAATAAGTTGTAAGATTTATGAGATACAGATTTATATAAGAATCAAAGTCATCCAACTATCTGTATCTGAAGGAAAGATAGAAACAGGAAAACCTCTGTGTCAGTATTTTCCATCACGTATGAGTGTCATATTCTATAGAATTTGAATGTGTGGGAGTTTAAGCCAGAAGACCAAGTTAAATGAGAGAAAATCCAATGCAAAAAACTGCGAAGTTATTGCAATTTAAAATAATTCAGGATTTTTTTTCTGTATATGTTTTTACAAAAAAATACCTGATCAAGGATTGCGGTGCTCAATGTCATGTCAGATTTAATTTTAAAGTTTCATAGAGCCAGAGATTCTAAAATTCATAGTCTTCTGTGCCTCCAGTTTTGTTCTGTAATATAGTTATAATATATTACCTCTTTTCCCAGCAACTTTTCTAGATATTTACCATTAGAATAAATATTGTGTTCCTGGGATCCTAAAAGCACAAATGACAGATTTGCATTAATTTAGAATGCTCTTGCTAATCTGTTGGAATTTGGACTGATCATGTGAAATTATTCCAACAGAGTATTTCCGATATTATCCTCTTCCTTTTTCATAAAATGAACTATTTACTTTCTCCTTTATATCCCTTGACTCACTTGATCTTCTTAATTTTCATTGGATTGAGAAAATCAAAAGTAAATACTTAAGCAGGAAGGACCAGGGTAATCCACCCTTCTTATGAGAAGAGAGGAATACTTAGAAGAGTGGAAGGAGAATCAAAAGGAAAAAGAATCTTACAGAGGGTGGAAAAGGTATTGGACAGACTGGTTCTTAGCAGCCAGTCAAAAAAGTGAGGCAGTTCCTAGAAGGATGTTAAGGGGCAGGAATGTATTTATTACCAAGCACAATTCTGAGGTTGTAACCTCATCCATTCTCTATAGGATGACTAGGAGCCCAAAGCTGAGCTCCCTGGAGGTAACAGCCTATGCTGAGAGTACAAGAAGGTGGTACCAAGTGTGTCACCTATCAGCACTGCTTTCACAGAAAAAGGCACACTGACAAAAGCAGAGAAAAAGCCCAGAATTCATCTTTTGCTCCAATACCATGGCTCCTACACTGACTGTAACCATTATTGCCCAAGCACAGCTTTGGAGCTTCTCAGCTCTGAACTAAATTACCTGGAGTAGGAGTGTGTCCCACAGAAATGTCATGGCACAGTTTCTGTGTCTAATGTTCTTCCCAAGCATTCATTGAGGGCTCCTGGACTCACCACTGGACTCAATCGACCTTTGATCTGGACTTCTGGAGACATTCTTAAGTTCTTAGATATCTTGGCCTAGAAGCTAGGCTGCAATGGCAATGGCATGATCTCGGATAGTTGTCTGAGCCTGCTGCTACTCAAAACATCCAGAAACAGCCACCTGATATCTTCCTTCTTTGCTTAGCAGAGAACACGCCTGGGGAACTTTCAAGGAAGGGGAGTTGACATTCAAAGTGTGATGAACTTTATAACTAATTGGTTTGCTTAAAGATTCTGTATGTGCATTGAATGCTGTGGAAAGGATGTAACTAAATAGCAGAGATTTTGCTTGTCCCAGTCCTAGCTGCTGTATTCTGGTTTAAGATATTATTTTACTATAGCTGACTGGTTTAACCCCAGCCACCAACTAAGTACCATAATGTGTCTTGCTATTTCCTCCATCCCGCTCCAGTAAAATGGGGAGAATAATCAGGGGAAAAAAAGGAAAAATCCTCCTAGGTTAAGAGAAGTTTAAAAATTGAAACGAAGGAGAATATAATACTAATGATAATATTGATGCTGATGCTGATACTAATACTATTACTAATACCACTACTAATTGTAATATCTTGAATTCACAGGAAATATTGTGGATTTCCTCATAACTGAAAAGTCATGATGTTGAATTTGAAAAATTCTGCATCAGATCTATAGGCATGGGCAATAACAGCAATAATGTCATATTTGTAAATTAATTATTATTTTCATTTTCTCTCTCATGAGATCAAGGATTTGTCTTTGAATAAATCACTGGTTTATTTCCTGCTCTAATAATGCGTACCTTAAGAGATACAAAATCTGTTTGTTGATTTTTACACGTGTACTTCAAGAAAATGTGTAAACTATTCAGTTGTAAAGCTCTTGTCAACCCAGTGTCTATCTCATGTAAGATGCCACAGAGAGAGAAGAAGGCTTATGTGCAAAGGCTGCTTTGGGGAGTGTTCCCCAAAAGCTCTGTTTGGCCTCACTCTTCTGTGGAGTCTCAGATTTCTCTGTGCTTTGACCCTGACCCAGGCTGAGACCTCTGTTGTGAGATATGCCAAAGACCAAGGTGGAAAGATTGTTTACAGAAGAGTTCACATAACAACAGCCCGTTGGAAACCTCCCTGGGTTGAGACTTGTTTTCAGTGTCCTGAGTGGACTAACAGGCCTTAACTGTTCAGAACTTCATCTGGATCCTCCACCCCAGCACCTTTTACCCACTAGCCTGGGAGCTGCATTAAAGTTCTGAGCTGGAGTTTACCCCTTGTCTAAGCTGCATTATGTATTTGTACATTGTGTGTGCATGCATTTATTTTTAGGCGTATATAAGCTATAACACTGAACAAATTAAACAAATATCCTAATTCTTGGTGCTACCAGACAGAAAGCTGCATAAAGATATTCTAAATATATTCCTGTTTTCACTTAATGACAACACTAAATCTCAAAGCCTGGAAGAGATTGTCCTGAACTTTTGTAACATTTCAGAGTTACTTTTTTTCTTTTTTCCTTTAAAGGAAAAAAAAAATACTAAATAGACTAAAAGACAAAATAGACTAAGCAAAGGAAAAATGGCTTATTAAGTCCTTTATATTTGCTAATACAAGTAATGTTGCCATGGTAGTCTCTTTTTTTTTCTCACAGAGACTGCTGTGAAAACTAAAGAGGTAATCAAAGTGCAATTTTTGTTTTGTTGACAAATTTTCTACATTTTTATTTCTGTTTTTCTTACTGGAAACAAAGAAAAGTTTGCTTTATTGCATAACTTGATTTCAGAAAACTTGATTGTTTTGAGACTACATAGAGCATGTTTCAAGAACTTTTGTACAGGGATTTAGCTACCCAGGTGGAAAGCTAGCCAGGAAGCCAGGCAGTTGGAGCAGTCTGCCAGGTGGGAAACAGGGCAGCTGGACACCCATGACAACCATGAAGTCCAGCAAGATGGGCAGGCAGCCCTTTCACCCACCATGGTGCCAGCTGGCATGCAAGAGGTGGCAGGGAAGCCTCTCTGTCTGCCTGGTTTCCATAAAAAAATGCAGAAGAACCAGTTTGTTTCCAAGGAAAACAGCATTTTTGTGGGACCAGAATCCTCAAATGGGAAATTGTTTTAGAAATTGTTCAGCCAGGAGCCAAGGCAAGACCAGAGTCATCATACAGGAGGCTGATCTGGGGGCCCTTCGAGAAAGATCAGGGCAATGGGGCACAGGGCTGAGCAGAGGCACATCTATAGTGTAGCTCAGCCAGAACTGGTTGTCTGCTTTAGGGCTTACACAGAGCTCCCAGAAAAAACTAACTGACATAAAATGCATGGGTAGGGCTTCCAGGTAGGGCTGGAAATGGAAGATAAAGTTAATGCACTCACAATCATTACATCTGGATAGAGGTAAATTGATATTTGTGAAGTTATGTATGAATTCTTTAATGGGGGTGATTTGTTTGCATTTTTTTATCTTCTGTATCTATTATGCATTAAACATCAAAGTCAAATAGGAAGAGAAAGGATTTAGAAAACTAAAATGTAATGTGGAGTTCAGTAAATCCAATAGTAATAAATATATTATCTCTGCAACTAAAACTGCAAAGTGCAATGGTCACGTACATCCCATATTTTCCATCCACAAAATAACGTTACATAATGGTGTACTTTTCAGAATATGGACTGTAAAATTGAGTTTTAAAATCTATGAGAAAAAAGTCTACTGTGTCTTTGACAGTAACTCTGAACTGTAGTATATCTTTCTAATTATGAACTAGTGTCTGTCTAGGAGAGTACTCACTTTTATTCATAATATTAAGCCGCTGAAGGTGAGAAGTGTGCTCAGGGCATTCTGTTGACTTCAGTTATTCTAAATACCATTAAAACTATGGGCTACGTTTCCAAGTATTATAAACTGAAGAGCTGAAGAGATTTCCATGAGTATTATGCGAGTCATCAAACTAAACAATTCCAATGCAAACTTCTCACTGAAGTCAGCAGGGTTCAAGTGGATGCTTACATTGAGTTATCTTTAGCTCCGTCACTGAACAAGAACTAATTCAAGTGTATGCTTGAAAGTGGGTGTTTCATTGAATAAAAGTTGAAAGTTCCCTTGCCTTCAGTGCAAATAACATTGAAATTTGTTTCACAAAAAAGGCTCTGCACACCTTATTACACAGATGCACCAGGATTCCCTTCATTCCCTCTGCCTCCTTCTACCCCTCTTTTTTTTCAGATAAGGGTTCATTTTACTTTTTCAGATCGTTAGCCTGCTCTCACTTAAATCTGCCATCTAACTGAGGAAGAAAAATGTGGAAGCTCTACATATACAAACTTTACATTCACATATATGTAAGATTCAATTTGAATGTACTGAACTTGTTTCAGCTATGTAACATTATCCATACCAGAGTTAAAAATGAAAGAATGCAGCAGGGCAATGTTAAGGGAAAAGACACAGCCCCAACATCCTTACACAATTCAAGGAGCTGCACCACCACTCAAAACTTCAACTGCTGAGGCCTGAGTCCCTTCAGAGCAGGTGGCTCCAATGAGCCAAGAGCAGCCCCTTCTGACTCCTCACACACACACTCATGCTCAGATGGGATACCTCTTTCTTCAGGCTCACCCCTGCATTTCTTGCTGTAGAGTCTCAGGTATCAGATTTTATAAAAAAAGAAATAATTTAATAGAGCGGTACAGCAGTAGGTCAGCTCGAGCTGGGTGTCTCCAGAAAGGGACCCAGAACAAAGAAATCCCTGGGAATATAGGCCCTTACAATTTATGCACCCATCCTTCACATGCTCTTCACACACCTTTTTAGTTCAATGGTGATTTTTGGTCTGGGGTTTTCTAACACCTTATTGGATTCTTTCTCTTCTTTCCATTTAGGTGGGACATTAACTGCTATCATCTTGATGAGTTACAGCTTCTGCTGACATTTGTAGCCTCAGCTCTGGTTTGTGTTTCTTGTGCACCTGCTCTATGGCAGAGCCTGGGAAACTAAACCACTAGATTTGGAATAATCATTACTTAGTAACAACTGAAACATCAATGTGTTATCAACATTCTTTCCATGCTAGAAACAAAACACAGCACTATAGCAGTTACTTGGAAAATTGCTAAGAAAATCTACTCTATTACAGCAGAAAGCATATCTAGGTGAAGGTCCCCAGCTTATGGCCTAAGGCTTCAACAAATCTAGCTTCTCAGAATAAGCAAGCAGAGCTAAGCAGTCAGCATACTAAACCACACAATATTATAACAATAAGTGACTCATTCTGTTTCAGAACGAGTTTCAGCTTATTTATTTAAGCCAAACAACTAATATCTCACAACAGGCAAAGCACTGAAAAATATAGTTTTATTTTAAAAGGATTTTTGAAATGGCTATGTATTTGTTTCCCATAATGATTAAGGAGTAGAAATAAATGTCTGTAAATGCCTGGCTGGTGGAGATCCCTGCAGAATGATTGTTGAGACAATGCAGTGCTTTTTGTTGCCTTGTATTACTTATCCATGTCCTAAAGAACTTAGTGCCTGATTTACAAGGTAATGGAGGGACCTATAGATCCACATGTGCCTATCTGGCTGATACTTCCTGAAATTCCACTATCTGAATGCCTTCGCATAAAATACTGATCAGAAGAATCTAGCTGTTCCAGATCCTTCCAGTAATTTCCACTCTGAGCAGTGTGATAAGTGACAGGCATGCCAGACCAGGTGGACAGGTGGGATTCCTACAGCTACTGAGTCTGAATGTCAGTCCTGGGATGCTCCTGCAGACGGAACACCTGCATCCTGCCCTGCTTCAGTGCTTGGTTAAACAGAATTACCACTGTACCAGGTGTAGGTGGTAAAGGTTTTTGCAACAGAGGGACAGCGGGAAGAGGGAAGTGAATGCCAGTTCCCATTGGCTGGATTGGGCCAACTGCAGGACAGTTTTCCTGTTTCTTTGGAAAAACATGTTTAAGAAAAAAGAAAAAAATGTTGGGCAGGTGGAGGAGGAGGGGAAGAAAAGAGTGAGAAACTACATTTTGAACACCAAAATCAGGGAAGGAGGGAGAGGAGGAGATACCCTAGGCACTGGAGCTGGTATTCCCTGCAGCCTGTGAAGAGGACCATGATGAAGCAGGTATTTCCCTGCAGTGCAGGAAGGGACTCCATTCTGGAGCAGATGGATATTTCCTGAAGGAACTGCAACCTGTGGAGAGCCCATACTGGAACAGATTTTTTTCCTGGAGGACTTCAGGTGGTGGGAGAGACCATACTGGAAGAGAGGAAAGTGTGAGAAGGAAGGCGTGTTAGAGAAAAAATATTATGTGATACCTCACCTCTGCACACATTCCTCCCTGTACTGTTCAGGGGCAGGATAGAGGAGTCGGGAATGAAGGACTGCAACTGTTTTAAGACATTGTTTTAATGTTTGTCTTCATTCTTTATTACTCAAATCATTTTAATTGGCTATAAATTAACGTATTGTTTGGCCTACAACATAACTGCTATGCAATCTCCCTGGTTTTGTCCCCTTGTCCCACTGAGGAGGGGACTTAGTGAGCATCTGGGTAGACATTTGGCTCTTAACCAGGACTAATCCATCATTACCAGAAAAATCAGATTTAATTAATGTCCTCTTTCTAGGAGAAGGAAAATGGCTCCTAGAGTGAATTGGTGGCATAATTTGAATCCTCTTCATTTTCTATGTTTTCAAATAGTGCCTCTTCGGATTTTAGTGTTGAAAAATTAAATAGATCTCCTCACTTTTCAAGAAAGAGCAAACCTTTGTGCAGTACATCACTTGTAGTCCTACATACAACATTTTCCAAAAATGTCGCTTTCTATGAGTCTGATGTAAAGCCCATTGGCATTTGATTTGGTAGGCTTTGAATAGAACTCAAAATTCTAGAACAATTTTAAGAAAATGCAATTTCTAAAGAGCACTTTTATAAGTAATTAGAGGAGTTATGGAAACAACTTATTAGTGAATATAACTTTATCTAAAAGATACTGCTGTATAGGGAAATCAGTTGCTTTTTCTGTATCTGTAGTTAATGTTTTGGAAACAAACAATATCTGAGTTTCTATCGATGAGAATGCATTATCATTCTGCAAATCTTGCACTTCTTGTGACTAGCTAAATTTTGGTTGCTGTATGGATTCCAAGAACTATGAAACCACTGGTTTCAGTCAAAACTAGAGAGGTTTCCACTGCCACTGGGAGTATGTCCACATGAAAAAAATTCTACTCATTTATTATTTCATATTTTTCTGCCACATTTTATTTTTATGAACAGGGTGAATAACAATACCTATATAAAAGGTAGAAGGATAAGGTGGTTTTTCATTTGTGTAAAAAGCTATCAAAAAAAGAGGAAAAGCTTATCTCCTAGTCTTTTCCATCATATCTGACAGTTTGCCTCAGATAGTGTAGTTTCCAGGGTTTGCTCATTACAAATATATATAGTTCCCCAAAAATTCATGTAAATACTTCAGGAATACAATGAAGATGGTTTATCCTTAATGTCTTCCTTAAGGGAAAAATCATAACTCACCATCCCTGTTGAGATGCCTAGATCTGTGAACAAGAAGAAAGCTGTGGATGCTGAATACCTTAACTTCTTCAAGGCTTTTGACATATTCCCCCAGAGTTACCTTAGAGCTAAACCGGTCAAATAAGAACTCAGTAAATGGGCAACTGAGTGGAGGTGAGTCAAAAATTGGCTTTCCCATTGGGATCAAAGGGTAATATCAGCAATACAAGCTCCAGTTGGCAGCTGGTTACTGGTGATATCTCTCAGAAATCAAAACTGTGCTTTTTTTAAAATCTGGACAATAAGATCAGACAGATTTGCAGGGCAGAAGTTGATATGCTGGAGGACAAGGCTGATTTTCAGAGGGACTTGATAAATGGGATTGGACAAATAGGCTAATGGGAACATCAAGAAGTTCAAAAAAGGTAAATGCAGAGTTGTGGACCTGGGGAGTAATAGCTCCATGCACTGGTACCTGCTGCAGTCTGTCTGACTGGAAAGCAGCTTTGTGGAAAAGCACTTGAGTGTTTTTCCACAGGGGTGGGGCATACTGATGAGCAGAATGTGAAACAAGGACAATGTACCCTGATGGGAGTGGAACTAGGAGGCAGAGGGATGATTCCTCTCTACTGAGCCCTGTTGAGAACACATTCAGATTTGGGCTCTGCAGTAGAAGATAACATTGAGTTCCCAGAGTTCTCCCTTGGTGCCATGGCCTTGCAGTGACAACTGCTTATGTACTGACCCTTATAAACTTTGGCTGTGAGAAAGGGGAGATCCATTGGTGGAAAGAAGTGAAAAATGTTTACATGTAGATTAGTAACCACAGCAACCTAAAAGGAGCATGAAGTAAACAACATCAGTAGGTGAAAAGGCTGAATGAAATGATCAAAACTAGTATGTAGTTGGGTGACTCATGTACTGCGTTAGAGCCTTACAGGAGGAAGCACTGGAGTTGTTTTCCTATTGCTGGATCCACAAAACAGCAAGCTACACTCTTTGCACAAATATGGAATGCAGTCATAGAATCATAGAATATCCTGAGTTGGAAGGGACCCACAAGGATCATGGAGTCCAACTCCTGTCTCTGCACAGGACAGATCCCACCTGTGTCTGAGACCATCGTCCAAATCCTTCTTGAGCTCTGTCAGGCTTGTTGCTGTGACCATTTTCCTGTTCCAGTGTCGTTACCCTCTGGATGAAGAATCTTTTCCTAATACAAACCTCCCCTGACACAATTTCATGCAGGCAGCACAACCCCTCCCTTTTCACTGCTTTGAGCCAATGCAGGTGCCATTTCCAAAGTGTCTGATGGGGCAGGTGCAGAGAAGCAGGAGTGCCCAGGTGTAGCTATGGCAGGCACTGAAGGTAGGCTGAATCTGTAACAGATCATGTGTGAATGGAATAGATGTGTTTCAAAAGTTATTAGAGATCACTGAATCTGGTGGTCGAGGTTAAATGATCAATGAGGCTGAGGACAAATTTCTAATGGTTGCACATGGAAACATATATGCAAACACACACAGAGCAGGCCCACTGACACCATTTATACACTGGAGAAAGGTCACCAGGGTGGCCAGGACACTGGAGAATGTGGCTTTGAAGAGAGGATTGGGGACCTTGGCTTGTTCAGCCTTGAGAAAAGAAAGATCAGGGCATTCTTACTGTTGTCTGTGCTGCTCTACAACTGCAAGTTGATGATGAAAGGTGCAGAGCAGAGTAGGATGCTTTTCAGAAGGGTGCAGTGAAATGATGAGAAGGAGCAGACATATGAAAGTTTATAAAACAAAGTAAATGATACTAGTGTTCCACGTGGCACTTTACTTTGTATGAAAATTGAGAAGCAGTAAAGAATTAGTTTATAGAGTACACTTTCAACTTCTCATTTCTTTTGAACAGGAAAGAGCCAGTGCATCAGAAAAATACCTTTTTTATTTTATTAATAAAATAAATGGGATTTGTTTGATACACGTCTCAGATGTCCATGCATTTTAAATTTCTATTCAAGCAGTCAAATACAACCACTTTATGATTCTATGATTTTTGGGTAAAAGAAACTGTAATTTATGCCTTCTTCAAAACATTATTATACTAAAATCAGGGTAAAAGTGATGGTGAAAATATGACTTCTAAAATTATCTTTTCTCCAAAAATACTGTGGAGACATTTCATTGTTCCATCAGCTCTAATGTTGAAAAATATGTAATTACATATAAAAAACACCTAAAATTTTGTTGTGTTTAGGTTTCATCATTGATAAAAAATTAACAACACATTATCTGATTTGCATATTCTCAAAGGAAAATGAGTGTTATATTGAGTGGGAAAGAAAGAAAAAACTTGAGTTTTTTGATTGATCCCAGGGTTTAGACCATTAGTTATGATTACCTAACTGTTATTTGACCTATAATGCCAGTGCTAGTACCTATAGCCTCAAAACATTTTTAGGAAAGTAGCAATTTGATTTTTAAGATTATCTAATGAAGCTGTTTCCTTTTTCTCCTTATTCTTGTTGTCACAACTAAAATCCAGATGAGGTGATAAAAATACCAGACTACTTCAAGAACACAAGCAATTTTATAATTTTTTTCATACCATATTTGTGGTAGATTATTGTTTTGAGTGGTATATATCAGCAGAATTTGAAAAGTTTTTTCTCTGAAAAGTCAAAGCTGCTGCCAAGCCCACTGCTGTAACAGGGTCAACACCTGATCTCAAAGTTGTGAATGACAGCATTTGCATTTTCTTTGAGCAAAGACTTACAGTTTTATAGAGACTTACAGTTTTTATAAAAAAGAAAGTAAACTGAATTAAAGATGCACTACCATTTCAGGGGGTGAAATTGAGTTATTTTTATCTTTAAAAAAAAAAAAAATTACTATTGAAAGAATATGTGAAAATAACATTTGATAATTAATTTAGCAATGCTTAGGAAGAAAAGTTCGTTGTTCACATATCAACTCAAAGGTGTTTCCATACCTCCTAGTGTTGCAAAATAAGCAATGGTACTGCTGGTCATTCATCCTGGGAGCGAGCGTTCAAGATGATTACAGAACATCTGTGTGCATAAGTAGCGTCCTTACTGCAACTGATTGGAAAAACTCCTCATGTTGCCAGGATTCCAAATGGGTCACAAGCTAATCACTAGTACTACATACAAACTTACATTCTGTGCCTTTCCACATCCTTAATATATGCATGTCTGATCAGATGTCTCTGGAAATTAAAATACAGGAGGCTGGTTTGTGTTGGAGTCTCTTCCCTGCATAGTTAGGCCATGCCTAGTGTTGACTTTCAAGAGCAAAAATCTTGAGAGTACTCCTGGGCCTAACGTTTACAGACTTGAATTGTAAAATAACATCATGCCGATAGCTGCATGAATAAAATACCATTTCAACTGCATATGCACAGAGTGCAATTTCAAAGTGTTTGATAAGCCACTCAAATAATAAAAAACCCCAACTTTCTAGACATTTGCCACCAGTAAGTATCAGTTTCACAATCAATTATTTGCCTGCTGCCTCCTGGTGCCAACATCCTTTGAAAAGACAACATTGCTGCAGCAATAAGCTTTACTTCTTTGTCCTCTCTTGCGAATTATTGCTGAAGAAAACAGGATTCTTACATTGATTTCAATGAGTTGTAATGTGCCGCTTGTTAAATAATGACTGGCAATTTCTTAAGTTGCCAGGAAATCAATTTTCATGTAGACGGTATTAAGTGTGAAGTATGGGTACCTTATTCAGGTATTTGGTTTTATGAAAGAAATTGAAATTTGGAGCATTACTTTTTTTTTGTTATTGTTTAAATCCTATAGTCTTCTGATGTTAAAAAAAAAAAAAAAAAAAAGAAAGAATGCAAGTTCTTGTTGCTTGCAATTGTATCAGTATATGTATTTTGTTTTAATACTTTCTACTAAAAGACACTGTATTTCTGAAGTACTTGGACATATACTCCAACAGAACAGAAGGCAAAGGATCTTCACTATTAGTCAGTGGCAGACTAAACAGGATAGGGAAATCTTGTTGCTAAATATAATAAGATTTAGGATTGAGATAACTGGGCATGGGGAAAAGCTTTAAGAAATGAAGATTTCATTGTACTGAGCCATACAAGGGCTGCAGGATTTAGGACAAACTATCTAATTTGTTTTCCTTTATGAGAAAAGGATCAAAGAAAGATAAGGATAGAGTAATGCTTTTTTCAAGCCCCATGATCTGAACACAGGTGGGTTTTTTTTAACATTTATGACATGCTGGCATAGGTGAGGGATTGTGTGTGACCTCTAGGCAGCCAACTGCTAAGCAGCAGTAGGACTAACATTGCATGAGAGTACTCAGAAGGCTCCATCTGAGTGCAGAAACCTGAGCACATGGGACTGCAATCCAAAAGGACTGGTTCACTGCCAGCATAACACAACACTCTAATCCTCAGTATCACAGAGGCAGAGGAGACAAATTCTGTGGACAGACAAAAATGGCTGGGACCTTTACAACAGGTGAGACTGACGCAGCCTGGTACAGCCTACCAACTTCTCCCTGTCTTTGTTGCTGCTCCTTCAGCCAGTGCTGCTGGTGATTTACTGACACGGACATTCCTCCTTTGGGCTGCAGCTGGCAACCATTGCCCAGCTCCTCTGGCTGCATCCCAGGAGGAAGGATGGAGGACGCATAGTGAAGGCAGGGGAGAGCTGCTGCTGCTGCTCCACCAGTGTTGGGAGAGTCACAAGGGCTGTTTGGAAAGGTGAGAGCTGGACTGAGAGGCTCACATTGAAAGGAAACACCAGCAAGGGGGAATTGTGATGACAGAGCACAAAAATAAATTTTACCTGGCATTTGCCATTTCTACAGGAAAGTGAGGAGAAACAGCAATCTGCAGATACACTATTAATTATGCGCTGTTTTCTTGCAACAGCACTATTTTTCCAGCTACAGTGGTAGTTGATACATAGAAACTGAAAACACCTGCTATTTTTCAGATGAGAGGATGCAGGCTAACACATTTTTTCTCACAGAGAAGTGTTTGTTTCCCTGTGAATCAAACAATTTAGATCTTTTACCCATGCTGGGCTGTTTTTTCCTCCACTTGTGGAAACACTGTCCTCCTTTTTCCTCATGTGAAGTATTGTGATTGAGTTGTTTTTCTTGTGAGTGAGAATTATCTTTGTCTTTTATATGAGGCTTACATCATTATGTGATTTCTTCAGTCGCCTCACAAATTCTTGGTAACAGGACCACTGCATCATCACAAGCATCAAGGAAATGCTGCTATGTTTTATATCTTATAAAATAAAGCTCGAACAAAATTGAAAAACAAAGGAACAAATGATGACAGAAATGCTTGTCATACAAGAAAAACCCCAAACAACCAAACAAAAAATGCCACCACAAAATACATCCTGACATGACAATAAAAAAGACATTGTTTAAAAAAAACTTTTTTGATGTTACAAATATATTCACTATGGATGAGTGTTAGAAGTATTAAGAATCTCTAAATTTCCCCTTTGCTCTGGAGCTTAATGTTTCTTGTGGCTTTTTTAGAATCACTCCTTTTTAAATGCTCTCCAAGAGAGTGCATATTAGCAGGTCCCTACAACCTTCAGCTTTACTAAGACAGTTTATTTTTTATATCTGTATTTTCTCCTGGAAAGCTTTAAGACCTGACATTTCTGCATTTGCAAATTTGCAAAAATTTAATTTCCTTTGTCATTAATCTTATATCATACATGGGCTGTAAAGACACAGTTTAATTAATTTCTGGTTTGCATTTCAACATGCAAATAGAAAATGAATGCATTGTTAAATTGAATTCTCTTTTTCTTCACAAATCTTTAAGTTCTGTCATTATAACTTTTTTTTGAGATTTGTTGATATTTAGGCCTAAATTATTGATCTTTTAGTGTGTTTTAGCTTCTAGGGTTAAAATTAAATTTTAAAATTTGATGTATTAACTTCTAAGGTTTCTCTTCTTTCTTTAGCCTAAATTTCTCTTCCGCCCACTTTCTGGTTTGTTCCAGATACAGAACCCACTGGATAAAAATGTTCTTCCAAAAAATTTATTTGATTTTGGTTTAGGACCTTTTTCCCTTCAACCTGTTTACTCTTTCTTGCCTGACTTAATTTTCTCAAGGTCTTCATCCTTTCTTTTTCCCTTTAGCTAATAGTCTTCCTCTTTTCTATTATTCCCATGAATTTAATTTTTTTCGCTTCATCTGAAGATTTTATTACCTTCTACCTGATCTTCAAAACATATCTTCATCACGGCTTCCTGATTTAAAGACACTTCAAAACCTGACACTCTTCTGGTCGTGCTGTTCTCTTGCTCTTTATTTTTCTTATTTGATCCACCATTTATCTTCAAATGTACAAGTGTAAAATTCTGAAATTTACATAAATAATTGTGTCAAGAGTTTTTTGTCTGGTGGCTCTTCAGCTGAAAGTTTAATTTAATGGACCCATCCCAAAGTTGTTGACACTAGGAAAATCTCTTCAGCTCCTGGGGCCTCTGTCCATTTTCTTCTTCTCAGTGCCAGGAAGAACAGTTTCTGTCTTTTCGGTATGGGAATAAACAGATGTAGGATTCTGTCACAGTGCAGTAATAGGGTTCTGTAGAAATCTTAGAGTGATGAGAAGTTTGTGGCATTTCACACACATTTTGTATAGTTTAGGTCAGCAAAGTGGCCCACTTGCTGTCTTGTGTATTCACAGAGCAGAAGACTGCAGAGGACCTACTGCTACATTCCAGAGGGTGCAAACAATGTCTGCCCTTACCCAGGTTATTAATAATATCAAAGAGTTATTTCTAATTTGTGAAGAACCTCAGCACTATCATTACTTTTCCCAAGCAAGCTAGGTGTGAAGATGACCCTATAAAAAGATGTACTTTAAGATTGTCTACAGCTTCTTCTTCCTTACAGATTTCACAAAGTAGAGATTCAATTTAATATAGTTTGAGAACAAGGACAGTTTTACTTTTACTTTCAAATTATTGAGACAAAGAAAATAAAACTGTGTATTATTTTTGGTTTTGTTCACCATTCTATTCATAGTGCAAAGAAGGAAAATTTTGAAAACTTTGAAATTTGATTCTGGGACTTTATGAAATTCCAACCCGAAACATATCATTCTTTCTTAGGCAACATTTTTCTCTAATAAAAATTTCTAATCTGATTAAGACATCTTTTTCTCTTCTCCAAGATATTTCTGTTGTTTCCTCTCTTATTTCATCAAATCATGTTGTAGAAACCTTTTTTTTTTTTTTTCAGCTGATTTTAATCTTCTTTTCACAAATATCATTTGATAGTTTTAGAAGATGGAGATAGTCTTAGAAGGAGGAGGAAAAAGGAAGGCAGGAATTAAACACTTCCTCAGTGGCTATGGTTATACTTATATACTCATATGTTAAGTACCTAAGACCCATAGAGGTGGTTGAATTATTTTCTGCTTTGCTTTGTTCTAAAAATCTAAACAGACTTTGGAAATTTACTTGGAAGCAACTTTTCCAGAGGGAAATCTGTCTTTTTTGCTCTTCATAGATGTTGACACAGTAGGTTTGATGTTTAATGAAAAGCTATTTTTAGCCACGTAGGAAGAAGAAGAAAAGATAAGTCATCAAGATGTAGGCAATTTGTAGGTTATTAAACCTTGGGGAGTCTTGGTGTACCAGACACCGACCATGTCTTCATGGTTGCAAATAAAACTACATTGTTAGCTGCTTCCACATGCATTCAACTAGTGATTAATACCATAATATTGATTTCCTGACCACTGGTTTATATTTGAAATTTGTATGTATTGCAACTATACATTTGTGTAGAAGAAATTTATTAGAAAAGCATTTCTTAACTAAAAAAAAACCAAAAACAAAAACAAGTTCTGCTGGGTCTCCAGTATGCTACTGTTCAGTATGTTAAGAAAAAACAAAGAATCTTCTTATGTGATTACGCTAAGAAGATTCTCTGACTTCCAAGATACACAGAATAAATCATACAAATATGCTAACATGTCAAATCAAAGTAAATTCCTTCAGGGAAGGGCTCTTTGTTCTGGAACTAAAGGAAGATGAAAAAAATGAATAATAATTGTGATATGTAGGTCATAATTCTGTTCCACTGGTTTTCATAATAAAAGAATGTAAGATACATTTGAAAGTGTATTAGTAGCTATACCATAAGGGAGTAAACCTTGTATGGGTCATAAAGGATTTATATAATTAATTTTAGAGAGCTTCAATAAAAAGTTTAATATAGTTTTTTAAAAAAAACTGTGACTAAATTCTGGCTTCTTTCTCTTCTTCCCCTCTTAGAGTTTTGTTTGTTTGTTTGTTTGTTTAGGTTTTGGAAAAAAAAAAAAGACTATAAGATCTTTACCAAGCATTTTTAACATTTGCTCGTAACTCAGAAAACTCTGGAAAATAATACATTATTCTTATGATATATATTAATACCAGGTGATTTTCACAATATGATATTAATAGAGATCTTTCAATCTGTCCATGGATCCTTCTCTTACCAACTAGAAAGGAATGATTTTACATTATTGTCCCCATTCTTCCTCTTGAAGCTAGAGACCACACTGACTGGATGTCTGGGTACATCTAATACATACATGGATACCTGCATACATGATGAACAGACTTTATCCCCTTCTCCAGTACTGCTACACCAAAGAAAACACATTCTGCATTATGTATTTATTTTATGTGGTGTGTTTAAGTCCACTTGAAAGCTGAGAATGGATCATTAAAGAGAGAAATTAGAACAACTGCACAAAACTATTTGGTTTCAATGATACAGCCTCATATCTGACAAGTTTGGAGTGAATGAGTGAAAGGTGAGGGGGAAGGAAGGTGTGAGAGATGGAAGCACTGTTCTGGGGAGGGTGTGGTGGTAGTGTGGATGTTTCCAACAGTAGAGGACTTTCCCCATCACAGTCTGGGCAGTGCACTGAGCTTCATGCTCCTATGAGGAGCTCATCAGATTGACAAAGGAAATGAAATTCATCCTTTGTAAGTGCTTAGTGTGGAAAGATCATTGAAAATATTAGATAGTAAAAAAAGGATAAGGAGATACATGACAAAGTTCCATTGGATCTGAATTTTTTTCTGGATATAGAGATCAACTGGAGGAAAACAGAACTTCTTTACAGTATATCTGGTGGCATATATTATTTATGAGGAAGCTAATCAGAAGGCAGCTCTATGATGAAGGTTCTGTAATACTTTCTGTGGGATTTTTTTTCACTTGCTGCAGATAGAGCTTGAATTTGAAACTGTATGTGATAAAATGTAGTGCACATTAGATAAGTCCCACAAGAGAGGTATGTTTTTAATCAAAGACCCTGAAAAAAGTAATTAAGCCTTAAGTAAGTAAGTAGGCACATGATGGTTGTGTCTCTAGTTCTGCAAGGCACCTAAGAAAGAACCCACTATTAGGTGAGATCTCTTTCAAGGATGACAGTTACATAGTTATTACATAAAATTATAGTCATAAAAAGGACAGATAAAGGTCTTCTAGAACAAGAGAGATGAAAATGCTTTATAGTGGTTTCAAATGTAAACAAACAGTGAGAAAGCTATTAAGGCATTGCATCAATGGCATAAGCCAGATCAAATAGATGACTATGTATTGTTGGCATACACAATTTAGACTCCAGACAAGTGTTTAAGACAATCTGGAAAAGGGGACTTTATTCTTCATTTTTATTTTTGCTCCATCTGAAACTACGTTCTGGAAGATCTTCTAGCTTACTGGCTTGTTATTGGATGTGTTTTGCTAGCCACAATATGCTCAATATAATAATTAACATTTAAAATGAAATTTGGTTTAGTCAGGATGTCTTTAAACAGTTGCCAAGGAAATAAAGGTTCATAAAGATTTGAATATAAAAATATAAAACTTTTAGAGCACAAAACTAATAGTTGACACTGATTTCTTTATGTTTGCTAATACGGTTTCAAAATGTTCACAGTAAAATGTAAACAAGGTAAATTTAAATTTTCCTACTTCATTTTCATCATCTGTTAGAGGGAAATCTACCATCCCTGTAGAACAATGGTGGGGTTTGGAGTGGGTTTTTTGTATGCTTTTATTTCCTTCCACTATGTAGGTTATCACTTATCAGCTGCACTAATTGGAGAAAATAGATTCAGTCTCAAAGGAAACTTCACATTGCATCTCAGTAGCAATGAGCTGTTTTGTAATGTAGAGACATCTTGACAAAACAGTTTTAGATACCTGGGGAAGATGGAGGAGGAAGTGCAAAAAAACCTCAAGAGACTGACAGTGCAATATTGCAATGCTAATTTCTTCATTTTTCTTCATGCTGTTATTTCAGGATCCCTCCAGCAACTGGGGAGATGGCTGCAATGTCACTCTGCCCTGCAATACTTCAATAACAGAAATATGATGTGTATTAAAAGCATAACAAAGAAGGAGTGGAATCTGTGATAATGTAATGGTTCACTAAAGAGTGAGTGAAATTTCAGAGTTTCTTTGTAATTCTTCAATCAGATGCATATATGTAGATATGTTTTCCATATTAGGAAACTAAGGTGTCAGCTGAGGGAAAAAATTACATAGAGAAGAATAATAGCAAATAGTTCAGTTTGTAAATTAATGCATAAGATTGGATTGAAGCCTAAGATATTTTGTTGTTGCTGTATCCCTAGATTAGTTTCTCTCTCTTCTCTTACTCATATGTACACACAGATTCAAAACTTCAAAGAAAGTTTCATTCTCTGTCAGAACATAGATATTTTCAATGTTCTTACAAAATATTATTTACAAAACCATTCCAAACGGTTAGTTTTCACATTTTATAGTCAGTAGCAAAGAGTTTTAAAACAATTTCCATAACTTGAATTTATGGTAGAAGAATTGTTATTAGAAGACTCAGGAGATTATACTAAAAAGATTAGAGGGATCTTTTATTAAAATCAACAAGGTGAAAACAGATGGTCATACCTTATTTTTGATGAATCCTGCAACACATTTTTATAAACCATCAAGACAGTGGGGAGAATTGAAGAATGTAAAGCTAGATTAAAACTAAGGAAATGGTGAAAGACAAATAGTGTGATCTGTGCTATACAAAAGTATAACAATTACTAAACTCCTGTTAATAAAAGTGGGGTACCATGCATATGAAGTTCTAGTGCAATAAAGGCCCAGTGTGTGATCACTATATAAACATCTAGCAGGATGAGTCTTGACCTTCTGCAAAGAGTAAAACATAAAACAGTAACCGTGAGAAGACATTTTGGTTGCCCAAATCTCCCCCTCTGCAGTCCTGTCACGCCATCTTCCATAACAACTAGGTTGAGATAATGATGATTATCACATTTTTGGTATTTGCATGTACATGGGTGACAGGATACGAATGACAGACAATCCTAATGTCTCCAGATTTTGAGTTGAAGGTCTGCCTATGTTTTTACACAAGGTGAACCATAAGTGAACCCAGGGCCCTGGTGACAACTGGGCAAGGGATCTCCAGCACAAGTTGTGGTCTTCTTTGTCCTTGCAGGAAATGATGGAGCATATGTGGTGAATTAGGAAGAAAGTTACCAGGAGGTTGAGGGAGCTGATCCCGCCCCTCCACTCAGCCTTGGTGAGGCCAGTCTGGAATGCTGTGTACAGTTCTGGGCTCTTCTGGACAAGAGAGTCTTGGAGCTCCTGAAGTCCAGCAGAGTGACAGAGATGATGAAGGAACTGGAGCACCTCTCCTATGAGGAAAGGCTGGGTAAGCTGGGTCTCTTCAGTCTCAAGATGAGACTACTGAGAGACCTCAACAACCTATGTCTAGAGATTTATAAGAGAAGTGAATTGGGTAAATATCTACTTTACTACTAAATAAGTGCCAGTCATATAAATACATGTAAAAGATGAATTGTTAAATTTTGTCAAAGCATTAACAATGAAGTGAAGGAACAATGAAATGGATGTTAGAAGAATTCTGGTTTCAGTAGCACAAGCATATATTCTATTACAGTGCTAAAATAACTCCTCCCATCAATAATATTTTTAAAAACCTTTTTCAATAATAATTAGGTGCTCTTCCTTAGCCATCAGTAAAGTTCGTCTTGACAAATAATACAAATGCAAATATTTTGATAGATGCAGAAATTGTACACCTATGTTTCTTAGACTTACATGGATCTGTAAACATAAAGAGCTGATACCTGCACTTTCCAGTTTTAATTGTGTTCTGAAATCAGCCAGTATGCCTTATAAACTTGTGGAACACACTGATTTTGTAAGGAGAGTTTATTGAAAGAAGATCACAATGAAATTGTTACAACCTTAAACCATACAGCTAAAACAACATTATTACTTCATAGTGGGTGTTACTTTAGTTCCTGGCATCAATAAAGTTAGAAATACTCATTAGGAACTGTTCATCGAGTTAGGCTTGTCTTTTATTTATGAAGTGTTTGCAAACCAGTAACTTTGTTACAAATTAGATTTATCTTCATCACTTTTCCATTAATGGCTATTGTAGACACATTGTATATTATCCTATAGATTGTTAATCTCAGGAAAGTGAATACTTCTTTGCTAGTCAATATTTGAAATCTGCTAATGGAACTCTGTGACAGATGACTTGCTACAGGCATGGTTTCTCTACCCTAATTAGATAGAAAATTAGGATCAGTGCCTGATGGTCAATATTTCAAGAACAGAATGCAGGAAGTGTTACTATATGACTTACAGAGAAAACTAAGCTTTGTAAACTGCGTCATTCAGCAGTATTTCT
Organism: Aphelocoma coerulescens; assembly: GCF_041296385.1. NCBI lineage: Eukaryota > Metazoa > Chordata > Aves > Passeriformes > Corvidae > Aphelocoma > Aphelocoma coerulescens. Next base: position 12,610,175 of record NC_091013.1, read on the forward strand.
AGTCTTCATTTGCACAAGTAATATTATGGCTATTTATGTGATGTGTGATGTAGTCAAAAGGTATCTTTCAAGCCTGTGAAGACAAGATGGTCCAATGACATTTGCAATATCATTATGAACCCCAGCACTTTGGGGTTTCTTCAGCTGGTTTTTCTTCTGGCCAATAGGGACTCTATAAATTGTAAGATCTGCAAGGACATCTTAAAAAAAAAACCCCATGAGTATCTCTGAACTCTGCAATTGCATCTTAGAGTACCTAAAACTAAAATTTTACAACAAAAAAAGGAAGATCTTTCTCAAGTGTTTAAAATCTCTTCTTAATGTCTGATCAAGCCTTCTTGCATTTTCTAAAAAGATGGATCTCATATAGCAAATTGCTGACTCTTCCTTCAGCTTTTGTACATTTTCTCCTGAGAATCTTATACAAATCTAGCAGGCATACCGCTGGAGATTAATATTTATCCATTACAGAAAACAATACAAACACAAGCACTAAACTGGGGCTTCCTTCTGAAACTGTAGGATTTACATGAATTGTAGGTTTTAGACAAGAACAACCTGAAAAATCCTAAATGGTAAAAATAGCAGCACGCTGTACAGCTTTTCTATTATTTGGGTTGGAACATTATTTAGGATGTTACTGCTTTTATATAGGCTCCCTATTCCTCTGCCGATTTCAAACATAGTGTGACCTGCACGTGTTGGATCTTTTCAAAGTATTGCTGAACAAGCATTCATACACAAAGTTTCTCACAAATTGCCTGCCTCTCCACTCAAGGTCATGCTCTATTAAGACTTTGATACTAGAACAAGCTTCCCAGAAGGTTTGCTCTTAACCGTTAACTGCACGTAGCCAGACTGCTGTAACATCAGCCAACTCCTGACTGATTCCTTACAGAGGAATTTTTTATTACAGAGTATTGTATGGATCTGTTGTAAGCACTGTTATTAAGCCAGGACTTGTAAAGATTGCACAGTGGTCTCTTCCACAATAGATTAGAGAACTAGAATGTGATATGGCCTCATACAGTCTGAGGTTTCTGCTAATTTTTTAGCAATAGGTGATGGTTTATTGCCAATACATATTTTGCATTGTACCCCGTGTCATTATTTAACTGATTTACAATTGTCCTAAAAAAACATGTTTACAATAAATTCACAATATCTTTCCAAACATTCCTGCTTTTGGCAAAAGTTATTTGTCTGTCTTTTGCCTGATAATTAGAATATTTTCAAGCCATAACTGTTTGGGGTTTGTTGTATGGGTTGGGTTTTTTTCCATTTTCAAATTACTGACCTAAGTCAGATTTTCCAGCAAAAACTATAAAAGATACTCAGTGCTCTCACTTCTTGGTCATGTACAATTGATTAGCATGTTCCAAAAATGTTCTGATACGAAATTTACATTGCCACCATGTGCATTTCTTCTGAAATTTTGAATCTACTACCTGGTCAAAATTAATTATAAGAACAGAAGTCTTAAGAAACATCTTTTTGCTTTCTTATGAATGATGTCCCCAAGGCAGGTTGCAGTTCATGTCAGAAAGACGGGGTTAGAAGAGCTACATAACTGCTGCCCTTTTTTGTGAAAGTCCATGGAGATTTCTTTCCCTGAATTCACACTGAGTTTCTATGTTTTCTGCTTTTAAATTAATTCTTCCATTAAATATGTTTCTCTGCTTGTGGTTATGTTATATTGCTTATTGTATTTCATTTGCTCTTCTTTGCTTTTATTCTTTAAGCCGTGCCTTGCCAAGATGAACCATTTAAAATAAGCATTGAAGGGATGGGGCTGTGGGTAAGCTGCTCACATACATTTTCTGCTAGGAAATGATGTGCCACAGTGAAGTTTGAAATTGTTCTGTTTCATATTATGTTCATATCTTAACTGTATAATATTTTTTAAACAAGAATACCTTGCATTTTAGGAGCTGTTTATAGAACATTTGCATTATTAGTGTCCCATCTGTCACACACAGCCGAGAGAGAAGGAAGAACCTGCGCAAATGACAAATAAACCCAGCAAGTTCATTTTCTATAACCAAGTCTTGTTAATAATTAATTGTGCTGAATTCCTAACCTATTATGGTTTAAATAGAATACAGATTTGACTCTTAATTGAGATGAGAGAATGGATTAGGAAGAGGCTTAGAGAAATGGGAAAAAAAAGGCCATATCTCAAATGCATCAGTGATTCTTTATTAGGAGGGGTGAGCAGACAAAGATGCTTATGCATCACAGAAAGTGGTACTTTTAAAGAGGACCAAAAGAGAGTATATTGAAGAATAAGTCCAATAAATTGCTGCCTATTAAAACTGTCTCCCAGGCCCTCAAAGCAAGAGCACTTTAGGTGCTGTGTTATTATCTACTTTAATAGTAGTGTCACTAAAAGACATGGGATGTGTGCTGAAATGTGTGATTTGCTGAAAATGTATTAAGTGATCCACAGCTAAGATTTCTGTCCCATCTCGTGGCTGTAGATATGGCAGTAATGAGAAGGTCATCACTCAGGCATAATTGAGGTCAGTAGATTATTGCTCAAACCAACAATATAGTGTGACAAGGGAAAGAACTAGCAGATTTAGTTCAATTCCTTGTCAGCAAAGATATTGCTTTTTTGTCCGTTTAAGGTAGGACAGGAAAATCTTTACAGAACAAATGTGTGAATGAGGCTGTAAGACCATCCATTTCTTTGTTGTGCAAACCCCATCATTAATATACCAATCTCCAAATTCAACTTACGATATAGAGAATGCTGCAATATAATCATCATTACCTAGAGACCTTTTTTTCGTCATCATCTAGGTATTGCAGAAGAAAAACAATACTGCTGCTTAATGGAGATTTAAACAGGTAAGCACTATGCTTACAGCAGCTGTTTAGCTCTTTTGAAGAGATTACAATAAAAGCAAAGAGAAATATTTCCCCTGCCTGTGATCTATTTTCAGTTACTGACCTACTCAAAGTGTAGCATGCCTATAGAAATTATGCATCCTTTCAATATTGAAGAGGGAAACTTAAGGGCTGCTTTTAATTTTCCCTCTCTTTTTCACTTGGAGTGCAATTCTTTCTGCTCTACAAATTCAGCCCATTATGTAAAAAAAACACCAAACACAGCCTGAGAACCACTTTAGATGACAATCTTAAACAACTTGGTGAATGTCAAGAAGATCTTGAAGGAAATACAGGAAAATCGTGGTCAGAGCTATGTTGCATTGAGCATCAGTCTGAAAGCTGAAGATCAAGATCATGAAGTCTTTCTTAAAGATATTCTAAGACTATTCAGCTCTATCCCAGATACAATCTTAATCAGTTACATTTTCTAGCAGCTTGACAGGAAATCTTCACACTCCAGATCTCCATTTCTGTCTGAAAGAAATATCCCATCTGATCTGGAAAGTTAAGCCTCTTCTGTTGGGTAAAGTGAGTTAGTCTGACCTATGTGAAATCGGTTGCACTTGTACTGAAAAAATTACCTCATCTCTACAAAGAGAGCTAACCACTATAAAATCTACTCTTTGGGGGTTACAGTAATACTCCAAACAAACCCTTAGTTATGCTAGTACTCTGGGATTTCTAAGTGCTTCCCCGTTTGTATCACCTGGATATGCATTCTGGTCATATGCAGAACTCAGTAGAAGCTGAAGCCTTAGAAACCTCTCTGTCCCCCTCATTGTGTTGTTTCTGATATGTGAGCCGTGTTGCAGAGGTGCGTGTGGGCGGAATCCCTCTGTCTGGGGGGAGGAGGAACGGGCCGGCCAGCGCACTGTGAGAGCCATCAGATACAAACCTACCAGGGAGCAAAGCTCTTTGGAACCCCATGAAACAGGAATGTTTACTTGTAAGTGCAGTGATGAAGATGCTGGACTGAAAATTTCAGCTCGTTAGGTAAATGGTAATTTCTGTATTAAATATTCTGTTGACTGAATGACTCAATGGCCTTTTTCCTTTTGCTCTTTCACCACTTCTTTATCTATCATTCTAGGTTTAAACTCATCAGTTCTCCGCACTGCACCCATTTTTTCCTAAAAACCTGTGTTTCAGAGTTTCATCTCTGCTAATGTCTGGGTACCCTTTTCAGTTTGGCAGCATTTCACTTTGTACTCTTACAAATGTAAATACATTATTCAGAGTACTCCTCCTATGCGACTTCATTCCAGGTCGTGGTGAATCCCAGTAAGCAGAGGTTAACTAATAAATCATGAAGTTCTTCATGCATTGAATTCACCTCAAAGGGAAAAGGTTACTTATGGCTCAAATTTAACAGGCTAAGAAAACAATAAACAAAGTGTGCAGTACAAAAACAGTCAAAACTTTGGGGGTTTTTTAGCAATCAATTTTAAAAGGATTTAGCTATACTGCTGCAAGCTGTGTGCTTGCTATTAGAGCAAATTGGCTATATCTCATCAGTATAAGATAATTTAGGAGGAAACTTTCAGAAAGGCCTTTAGGAGTTCTTTATTCACAGAATCATTGAATGGATCATGTTGGAGGGGATCACAGTGAGTCGTCTGGTCCAGCCTCCCTGCTCAAGCAGGGCTATGCCAGAGCACATGGCACAGGATCATGTCCAGAAGGTTCTTGAATATCTACAGTGAGGGAGATTCCACAGCCTCTTTGGGCAATCTGTTCCAGCGACCAATCACCTGCACAGGAAAGTTCTTCATCACGTTCAGGTGGAACTTCCTGTGTTCCAGTTTCTGCCCGTTGCCTCTTGTCCTGTTGCTCAGCACTACTGAGAAAATTCTGGCTTCATCCTCTTGACACCCTGGTCACACTATGTTTTAAATCTGCAGAGGAATAGGGAGCCTATATACAAGCAGTAACATCTTTTGTTCCAACCCAAATAATAGAAATACTGTATAGTGCGCTGCTATTTTTACCATTTAGGATTTTTTCAGGTTGTTCTTGTCTATAACCTACAATTCATATAAATCCTACAGTTTCAGAAGGAAGCCCTAATTTTGTGCTCGTGTTTGTATTGTTTTCTGTAATGAACATTTGTAGTATGGCCATTGTGACTTCCGTCCTAAACGCATCCCAGCAAAGACATATTTAAATGAGTTAATTTTTTGTTGAATTATTACCCAGATAAAGTTCTCAATTTAATATATTACTGAATAAACACAATGTTAAAAAAATTAGAACCTGTTTTTCATACTCAAGAATGGAAATTATGTTGTATCTCAGGAGTCACAAACCAATTAAACAAAGGGGGACAAAAACAAACAAGGATTCCATGTAACAAAGGACAGAAATAAAATCTCAATCAGGAGAAAGTAATGAGCAGAATCATGATTTACTTATACCTATCTCTACCAAGTGAAAGAAAGTTACCTACTGAGAATACAAGACAAATCAAATACCTCAGGATGTATCTGAAGAAATTTTATTCTTATCAGATAATGAACTTGGGTTTTGTGATGAGAATGCTAATTAATTAATTTGTAATGTAGATAGCAATAATAAAGATAAAGTGACTCTCTTGGAAAGATAGATCCAATTCTTTGTTAATCAGAAATTAAAGTGACAGAAAAAACCATAATAAACTCTGATATCTAACTTAATAACAGAAGCCTATAACTTTGAAAACAAGCTTTGATAAAATCAATATTGAGATGCTGAGAGACAAATATAAGGAGTTAGTCTTTTGAATTTTAACTTATTTCTTCAACTCAGAGGTAATATCATGCATTTAGAATATGATCCTGAAAAGTTTTGCAAGAGTGACTTTTTGCACAAGTATACTTTCTACCTCATAGTTTGTTTGTACAAGACAAATTTATATAACTACCTCTTCTGTCCAAAACCTCTACTTGTTCCTCTGAAACCCATCACGGATAATTAGTCATCAGATAAAAATCAGTAAGACTAAAAAGCATATCTTGGCCTTCTGTTCTGAACCCTCAGGTCCCTTCTGTATCACTGTGGACAGCAGCATCAAATCTGGAGTCCTATTTGACTTTTATCTTTCTATCTTGTCATGTTGATTCTCTCCTCATTTAATACATCTATGACACAGCCTTTTCTGTCTATATAATTATAAATTTTACCAAGCTCATATCATTTAACTTTTCACTAAAGCAACATCTTCCATTGTGGTCCACACAAGTTGTCCTTCTAACAGCCATTCAGAATACTGCTATAAAATATTTTTTGTAGGTCAAAATGATGTTATTTCTCCTCTGTCTGTCTTTCTAATGAGTGATCTTCTCCATCACACAAACAATTGTTTTGGGGTAGCATTGCCTAAAGGTCAAAATGCCGTGCAGGTGTTCTCTTACCATCCTCAACAGGACAGGGTGAGAAAAATCTCATGAGAAAGCTTGTTGGTGGACATAAAGAGAGGTCAATTACTTGTTTCCATCATGGGCAAAAAATACTCAGTTTGGGAACAATTAATTTATTTATTGTAAACTAAAACATATTTGAATGGTAAGAAGTAGACACAGTACCTTTCCCCATCCCTTCTTACCCAGGCTTACTTTTACTCCTTCTCTCCCAAATCCTCTACATTCCACCTCCTCTCACCCTGTGCAGCAGCACAGAGAGAATGAGGAATGGGGGGGGGGGGGGGGGGGGGGGGGAGGGGTATGGTAGACCATAATAATTCCTCTCCTCATTTTTTTTGTCAGCCTTACATTCATTAAATCAACTTCCATTTCTAACTGGATTAGTTTTTCATGCATTTTTAACATATTTTGGGGAGATAATATGTTAAGAGGGACCACAGATTTTTTTCAGTAAAATGGCAGCTGCCTGGTATCAAGGAGTAGTTTTTCTTTCAGTGTAGGATAGAGGACAAAAAAAGTAGTACCAATAGGATCAATTTTAGGAAAAAAAAAATCATAAAAGGTCTTGTAGTTAGTGCACTGGGACTTAAAAAAAAATTAAACTTATTTCATTTAAGCTCTATAATATTGAGTGGTATTTAAAAATTATGTCCTGTTAAATGAAAATTAATTGTTCAATCTATGAAAAAATCTATAGGAAAATACAGCTGTGCCATCTCACTTGATATTGACTATCTGTAAAAAAACCCTAATAGAGAATCCTGATACTTGATATTGGTATATGCCTAAATTGCTCTATTTTGTCAAAGCAATGTTTCTTATTAGTATTGGAAGGAACATATTTACTAATTTCCTTTTTTTATGGGGCATTCTTTTTAGTTTATTGTATTTACGGTCTTTAGAGTCAAGTAACTTAAAATGAGTGTCTTCAAAAACACTTATTAAACAAGGACAAGGAGTTATTCCTGGGTCATGAGTGTATTCAGCAAAAAGCATTGTTGTGTAACAAGCCAAGGGAAAGGGGAAGGAAAAGAAAGGGAAAGGGAAAGGGAAAGCAGGGAAAGGGAAAAGGAAAGGGAAAGGAAGGGAGAGGGAAAGCAGGGAAAGGGAAAAGGAAAGGGAAAGGAAGGGAAAGGAAAGGGAAAGGGAAAGGGAAAGGAAAAAAGGAAAAGGAAAAGGGAAAGGAAAAGGAGAAGGAGAAGGAGAAGGAAAAGGAAAAGGAAAAGGAAAAGGAAAAGGAAAAGGAAAAGGAAAAAAAGAAAAGGAAAAGGAAAAAAAGAAAAGGAAAAAAAGGAAAAAAAGGAAAAAAAGGAAAGGAAAACTCCAAGTCACTGGCCAATAAAATAACTGGTGGGGATTGCCCCAGCTCATCCTCATCTGTGCTGAAGATGTTCCTCTGAATAATTTTTACACAGGAACAGTATGATTTCACCAGGACTGTTGCATTGCAGTATGAGGCTGTTTTTATCAGGCACAGATGTTGCACTCATCGATTGGCTGTTTAGCTTTCTCCACGTGCATTATCAGCAAATGCTTGCTGGCCACCTACATCACTATTTTCTACTAGAGTTATTTATTAAGATTTATGTGTTCCCTAGCATAAGGTTATCAACTAAAAACTCTGAAGCAATGGCTGGAAAAGGAAAATTCACGTTTCAGTGGCAATCATTTCCTACACATCCCAGCTTTACAGATGAGATAATATTTCCTGAATCCTCCAGCAGGAGGCTGTGAGGCTAACAGCAGTTTGGGCTAAAAAAGTAAAAAGTACAGCCACAGCGGTCTGGGGTTGTGTGTGTGCCAGGTTGAATACAAAATGAAAGGCAGACTGTAGTGCTAGAAGTGAAAGACAGCAGACTTAAAAATGAAAGCTTTCTACAGAGCAAAGCACTGTGCAACACCAACACTGGTGTGTGCTGAATACAGGAGTCCCCCTCAGTTTCCCTCAAAGCCCACTGATCTAGTCCTGAACAAAACAAGTCAGAGTCTGGCAGCCAACCCACTCACCAGATCCCACAAAACGGATCTCATTCATCAACTTGTATTCCCTGAGTAGGTGCCTGCTATAAAATTCTACACACTTTGCAACCAACCACAGCCCACAGCCAGAACTTTCACTGGCACAAAGTCAGTAACTCAAATGTGCCAGGTCATTTGCAGCAGGAACAGATAACTTCAAATGCTTCAGGGATTAATTTGCAGATATAGAAGACAAACGGGGTGCATGTTGCTGGCTGTCTAGACGGGAATCCATTTTCTTCCTTAGAGTATTGCTGATGCTTTCCTTGATACACCTCTGAAGGGTATTCTCTAGGTACCTAATTTTTAGGCCTAAAAATTGACTCAAGTAAGCACATATCTAAAGTAAATGAGCTCAGAATTAACCCTAAAATGAATATAGCCCTAAAATTAAACTTGGTTTAGTTAGAGTAGCCACAATACACCCTGATAATTCAGCTGTTGATCTATCCCTATTTTTTATTTTTTTAGTCATATTTATTTAGGTCTTTTAATTGTATATGTCTGAGACTCTCTTATGCATTCATAGTGAATACTGGGAGGACTGGTCTGTCTTTTGGAGGTACCTACAGGAAACTGTAAAACGTCCTGGAGAGTGTATTTGCATTTTAATAGACACATAGTAAAAATGTCACATCCAAAGAAGTTCTTAGAAATCTCAAAGTCCCTGTGATAAACAGTGGACAATGAGGCATTAAAACATGAGTAAGTAACCAAAATGTCTTTGTAGGCTTTGTTGTTAGAAGCAGATAAATTATACTATTTTCAGTCCTTTCCTATGCATACCACAGGAAAAATAAGAATTTCTGACCATGTTTGACCTAAAATGAAGTGAAATAACTGTTTTACTATAAATTATTTTTTAAAAAATTGATATTAGGTGTGGCTTTACCTAATAATATTTAATCTTAACATATTAATAAAGTTTAAAAAATAATAATAATATGTAGTATTAAGATTTAATAAGTAGGTATAAAGCAATTTAATAATAATGTAATCTAATCTTTAAGTCTTCATGAGCATGTGTAAGGCTTTCATAAATCTAGGTCTGCACATGCTTTAGCATTTTTTTGATTGCTCAGAAATGTCAAATAGTCAAAAGAAATAGGTGATTCTCTGCAGTTCAACATATGGCAATCCACGCAATGGGAAGCCTTGTCCCCTACTTTCAATGCAGTTAGGGGCTACTTCATGCCTACAACCTTGTTTGCCTACCACTGCAATGAAATCTGCTGCCTTGTAAAGACCATCCCTACCTACTGGCAGAGGCAAAACATGAGAAGAGTTAGATGCAATTATACAGCATCCGACTATGGCTGCCAAAGGTTCTTCACCCATCAGCTTGGGTGCAGCTGCTTTCAGCACAAGCACAGAGTTTCTACACTGTTTCTTGTCTGAGAGCTGAAAAAAAATTAAATTCTTTTGCTAGAGGAATAACAATTTTACAATATGGGAGTGACAGAATTACAAGATTGAAATAAACAATTTTAAACATAATGATGATTATCCTTCGAGCCAGACAATGTGCACTGATCAATACAGTAATTGGACTGCATCCCAAATAACAAAAGTATATTCATGCTTTTGCAAAAGAAGGCAAAGTTCAGGCCATCTCAGATAAGAATGCCATGTTTTATGTATCCACCCATTCTTTCTTTTCAGTGATATTCTACTGGAACATGCTCCTTTCTTAGCACAGCCTGGCCTATTATTAACAAACAGTGTGTAATACACATGTTCGTGGTTTGGTACTGATTGAGGTTAATTAGTGGTTCTTCTTACATAGATGTCTGGAATTATAACAAAAGGTTCAAAACCTACAATTAACAGTGGCAAGTAACCTATAATTTTTTTCCAACTCCTCTACTAATTCTGATTATTATCCAGTGCACATTTGATTTCTTGCCATTTTCTTTGACCTCTTCACAGCAGAGATGAAAATTTCATTGTTTAGGTAAGAGAAGTGCCATGTGGTTTCTTTACTACCAGGGACACAGCACGTTAACCTCTCACAGTCAGTCTTTGGGTACTGCCCCACCAAGACATAGGCTATTAATTATAATTCTTTATCAGTTATGTTGCATAAAATGTGTTTGAATTTAGTGGCCCTGATATTCATAACTGTCAAATTAAAAAGGTATTTTAATCACAAAGCTACGACTGCAGAGTTCAGTTTAAGACTAGTATACACATCTCATCTCATGATTTCTATATGAACCATTCTGAAAGAAAAATGATGAAGCAGAAAATTATTTATGTTGCATTTGCTGCAATATTGTCTCCATGGACAGCATCCTGGGGAACTATTCTCCTGTAAGCATATGCAGGTATAAATTTCCCTGAAATTTGAACTAGAGATCTCTAAGGTAAATCTGAACCATGACTGGCTTTGGAAGCTTCAGATTGGCAACCAGACTGGTGTCTGGATTCAGTGTGTCATTTGAACTTTTGAACCCCTTCTGTTAGTGCTTGAAATCTGCAAATATTCAGAGGACATTGAGATATTAAAGTTACATCTAGTTAAAACAGAAGTAAAAGGGATCAATGGATCCTTTCAAGGTCATGCTTTCAGGTAGTCTGCCTGTCACTCTCCAAAATGCATTACACTTAAAAAAATGGACGGTTACACTACTTCTCACCTCTGACATGGTACTGACATTTGTCCACTAAAGTCCATTCAGTCTTTTTCAATCTTTTCAATAAGGGTCAGGGAGTCAGAATTCCTGCCTGTCAATCACAAAATAATATTCTGTTGTGCTGTACTGGAACATGCTCACAGCAGGTCAGAGTTCACAGAAGATGTCTTAAAATTCTGCCCATGGTCCTGAGCTTGCCAGAAACATATATAAATACACATATAAACCGAATTATACCAGCATAGTTTCTCCTTTCTTAGCTAAGGTCTGTAGCCTGCATCATTACTTATTGATCAGGGGAATGATCATATCGTTTCAGACACAAAACACGATGGATCCACAACAAAGAACCTCAGACCCTTCTCAAAGTGAAGGAGAAATGGCTTAGATCAAATTGCTGTATTTCTTCCTAACTGAAGTAGCTGTGTGGATGAAAGAAACCCCTTGCCTGGTGTGGCTGTCCAGTGGGTATCCCTTGGGAGTCTCTATGCTTCCTCACCTTCCTGTGTGACTTTCAGCCATTCAGCTTGACCTCATGACGAGCTGGACTCCTGAGCCAGAGTACAATCCAGGCTCTTGGTCTGCAGGTTAAATTGTGTACCATATGCAGAACCACTGTGAGTATTCTGTGATTTGCTGGCAGGTTGTCACAAGCATTGACACTCAGGAGCCAGTAGTTTATTTCAGGCTGCCCATACACATGAGGGAAGCTATTGTCAGTATGTTCCTCAGGCATTACTGACAGGGAACCTTCATCTTCAAATAGTAATGAAATGTGAGTCATTCTGATTCAGAAATAGGAAATCAGAGTCATTTGCCTAAGAAAAATGTCTTTGAGTTCTTGGGACAACAGCTATTATAAACAGAATTTTAAAAATTGCAGGTGTAAATTTCTTTTTTTTTTAAATAAACATGAATATTTTCATATCCAAATGATTAAATTCCTATACATGAAATTTCTTTTTTTTTTTAAATAAACATGAATATTTTCATATCCAAATGATTAAATGCCTATACATGTCCAAAATTAAGCACATAAACACTGTTATGTCAGCCATATGGTAGTTCTTAACACGTAATCATTCCTGCCTCTAAGACAACTTTGTGTACATTTATTTGGAAGCCCAATAAAGCATTCAGTTTTTTGCCAGTTAATGTAGAGAGAACAACTAAACAGTCTAAAACTCTCATACTTCCAGCTTCTAACATGTTTAAAGGGTTTTTTGTATTTAACATGGCCTAGTTTCCACCTTACATCTTATTTGACACTGTGGAAATGGCAATTTTTGACATTGATGTCCTTTAAAAGTTTCCAAATTTCTGAGAAAATGATATACAAAATTAAAACTAAAGTTATACAAACATGAGTGTAATATATACAATCTGAAATGCATATGCATAAATTAAAGTATGATTTAAAGGTTTTGGAAGCTATTTACCATTTCAGAAGGTGTTATGAAAATTTTAAAAACTAGCATATTAAATATTGTACTTACCAATACTGTGAACAAATACCATAAACTCTGTGAAGGGCTGTGAGAGATATTTGTATGCCCCTGGATAAAGCCAGATATTTAATAATATACCACTAAAAGTTAACAGTCATTGGTGATAGTGTGGTGGATTTGTAATACCTGAGGAGCAAAGATGAGATATTAATAAAGTAGACTATAATTTATACACTAAATGCAATCATTAAATAAAGCAGAACCTATCTTGACAGCATGGGGACACTAACCTGTCTGGTTTTTTGGGGAGTTCCAGCAGTTTGTTTCTTGACAGCAAGCACACATATTGGAAACAGAACACTTTCTATTTCAAATTGTCCTCAAACATCATCTATCACTTGGTCTTTCAGAGAAAAGGCAGTAACTTAGAGAAGATGAAAAAGGTTTTCTTCTACTCTCAGACTTTTTCTTGAATCATAATCATATGCTGCAGAATCTGACATGCCTTGTCTACAACATTAGTGTTCTAGCCCATCACAATGCATATGTATATACACATATAATATATTCACACGTGAATTCTAGAGGAAATTTATATGTGCAATTCAAAAACATTAGCTACAAACTTGTTAAATAACTGTCTAGAATTTTAGAGGAGCCTGAATAAACTGGGTAGGCTACATAATTTATTTTGAATAAATTATTTTGAATAATTTATCCCTGTGGTTTGTCAGTAGCTGAACACCAGGAAATTTCCTTACGACCTGCTCTCAGTATTCCTAAGGGGTGTCTGAGAACTGAGGCCCAAGAAAATTCTGTAAATTACATTGATTTTCAGGCAATCTAAACTTCTCCCAATTCCTTGCTTAAAAAAATTTCTTACAGAAATAAATAAACTCGTGAAATGTATACAATCATGAAAAGCTTATATTCAATGTCTTTGGAGATTTAGACTCTCTCTTATGTTTCTATTGAACATTCTTCTGTCCTCTCCCTCTGCTACAAAAACCAAACCCCTGTCTTTCAGAAAATCTTTGCCATTATTAAGTTTAACATCTCTTAAATTAGGTTGGAAACACAAATGTAGAAACAGTCTTCTCAGTATGATTGCCTGCCTTAACAAAGTTTTTGGAACAAGTATTTGGGTTTAGTTTTACACTGGAAGAATCCATTATGTGTGCTCTGATACTGGTCTGTGATAACAAAAAAAAAATAATATAATAAATGTAGTGGGGTTTTTTGAAAGTGCATTCCTTTTCCAAACCACTATATTGATGTAAAAGTAACCATAGATGCACACTGGTAAAAATAGGTACTTTTTCAGTTCTTCAAATACTGGGCAATAAATTTGTCTGCTAAAACATACACAATACGACAAAATGGATCAAAGCAGCACTTCAGACGGTTAAGAAAAATTCTTAACTGCATTTTGAAAGAAATACATCTTCACAGAGATGTTTACATGCTCTAGTTTGTTCCCACATAAGCAGATGGAGTTTCAAAAGATAAATTTTACTTGCTCTAATGCCAGATACATATATATATATATATATATATATATATATATATACACCTGTTACTAAGCAGAAGTGGGAGGGAATTCCTCTAGGATTACTCTGCAAATAAGTGCTCAGCTAAAAGGATCCTTGAAAGTGTAGACATATAAATAAAAATTACTCACTACCAGTTGTACATGAGGAAAGTGAATTCAAATATATAGGACAGGATGTTTTCAATCAGTAACATTATGCAAAACCAGGAAGTTTTTTTAACATCTTCGTGAAATAATCAAGCCACAATATTATGCTAGTCATTAAAAAAATTAAAAAACTCACCAAATTCTAGAGAAAAGCTATGTGGATTAAAAAAGATTCTTGTTATGAGACCAGACGAGATTTTGCAGTAACCAGCTCTGCCCACAAAACAGTGTTGGTGGTGGATCCTCCTCACCTATTTCACTCAATGTATTTATTCCTTTTTGGTCTGTGCTGTATCCTAATGCAGACACACATTTTCTCTTCATTCTCTCTTCCTCTTCCTTCTGCATTAATAAAATGGGAAATGAATCTGAGAAACAGGTTTCTTCCTACAAAAGTAACAGCAGCTTTGACAAAGCTAGATAGGTATTCAAGTTTGTTTATTTAAGAGATTTCCTTAGAAAACAATTTAAACTGCTTTATTTTAAAGGGCATGATTGGACAGGGGTGGTTTTGCCTTCCCTACTGTCCTTTCCAAAGCTTTGGTGGGCAGGGGTGCATGTGCAGTTCAGATGGGTGTTGCATTACAGTGCAGCCCTTCCTCCACCAGGTAGGGAAAAGAAAAGCTGCTACATTGGTCCTTGCCAGAATGTTCATAGCCTTCTTTCTCCTCCTGCTTCCCCCAGTAATTTTTGTTCATAAACTAGAAATATCTCAGATCCCAACATAATCGTTGGTGCACAGATAAAAAGAGAAATCAGACACTCAAATAGAAGAGTATAAGTGATACCAAGTGCCTCAGAAGGCATGTGTGATATCTGACTAAGTCAGTATAGGGTTACTACACTTACCAAAACACACTGGAGATTGAGGAGCTCTCTGCCTAATTCAACAGAGAGATTGTTGTTTCCATGTTTGGGTGTCTTTACTCTGTGATTGCACATGTACCTTTGATTAGGCAAGAGATTTCTGTTTTGTTTTATTTAGACTGATTTCTACAAGTCATGGTGGCCTTAAATATCTTGCCATACTCTCTCGACTGAGCACAAATCATACTTGTGCAAATTTATGGAGTGAAGCTTGATTTAACTCATCTGTCTTTGCTAGGTTTGAATAATACGAGGAAATTTTATGTCCTGAATTTATGCAGAGGTAACTTTCATAAAAAGTGCAAATTTAATCTTTAGATAAATCACATGAAGAGCAATTCCCCTGCTTTGAGGAAAAAACAACAAACCCTCCAACTTTTCAATAAAAGGTAAAATTTCAGGACAAAACTTATCATCCTGTACATGAACTTCAGTGTAATTTTCAATCTGTCTGAGAACAAATGCACCTAGCTGAATCCCATCTCTTGAGACTCTCCCCAGAACTCACTTCTCTCTGCCCTATTACCATGGCCTTCTACTCCCCCTTCTCCATGGGACATAGGGCCCATTGGTACTACAGCTCCCACAATATACCCATCTGTACTGCTACTTCATATATTCATTGTATTTAGAACTGTTGGGGGGGGGAGGGGAAGGGAATACCTTCATACTGTTTATCACAAAAAGGAAAAGCTCACACAGTAGTAACATGTCTCCCCACACATGAAAAAAAAGCTTTCCATGATTAGTAATACTATGTGTCCACTGAGCATATTTTTCAATTGCAAATTCAGGATAAAATTCACATCAAAAATGTTCTGTGTTCAATAAAATGCAGCCTAGTGTATCTCTAGCCTGTCTGTGTAACATACTGCACTTTAATAAACATTTCTGGCTACAGAAACAAGTTCTGTTTGCATTGTCCAAGCCGTAGCGGATGCAGTAAAACATATTTACAAGGCAGATTTGTTATTTAAATTATGCATCTGTGGCTCAGAGTGTGCATATAGTAAATCATTTCAGTAAAGAGGTGCTGTCTTTAGGCAGCACTCTAGAGTTCTTTTTGCACTGAATATCACATAATAACAATATGTATACTATTCTTTTTCCTTTCTCCTTTTTTCCTCTACTCTGCAACAAAGGTGATTCTTCAGCTCACTGTCATCTGCCTCCAGTCTTTGAAAAAAATGTGAAACTTCACACAAGATAAAAATAAAGGTGGATGGAGGTGGAAACAGGATTTTACATTGCTCTCTCTTTTAAAGAGTTTTTATTAATAAAACAGGACTGGATTATCAGGGCATAATTATGTCACTTTTGTTATGTTTTGTTCTTGTCATTCATTTCAGATGGATAATTGAATGCTATTATTTATCTCCCTTTTCTTCACTAAACACATTAAAAAGACAAGCAGATACTGTGGAAATATCTGTAAATGTGCCTTGACAAGCTCCTTCAGATCGATGCAACAACTTTAAAAGGACTCTTGTTATATAACTGCTGTAGCTACAAGACTTTGTGTGGAGATGATTTTGAAGTTTATGGATTTGAAAAAGGAAGAAAATCATATTCAAGGCTTCCCAAAGTGCTGAAGGGTGGATGCAATGGGTAACAGTAAAAATTCTGAGAAATTAACTTTAAACCAAGTTTTTTTCTATTACCCAGTAATACACAATGTTGTTCCTATATCCAAATGCCCAGGCAAGATCATTTTGGTTTGAGGTCCAACTAATACAATGACTATGTCCATTTTGATTAGTAGCATAAAACTATCTATGTACTTTAAATAAAGCTTCAAATTACTTCAAAGAAGCAATTAATCTATTTCTTCCACTGAAAAAAATGGAGGTCCAGATAGCTGCTTCCAATATAGAATGACTACATTCAGTCAGATGAATGGCATTTCAGCTGTTCAGACATGGATCCTGTATGCCACATGACATATGTTGTGGGTCAGGATCCTGGGATCTGACACATCAGCTTCTGTGGCCTGACAATCCTCTTATCAAAAAATAGTAGCTGGCATTCATTCACCTTGTTCAAACAGAAAAAATAAAAGCATGTAGCAAATCCATGCGTATATTATTAATCTTTTGCAAGTCCATGATAAAGGCTGTTTATATGTCACAAAAAAAGGAACACATCTACCACCCTTGGCTCTTGGTGCTTCAACTAATTGCTCTGTTAGCAGACTGCTTCTGACTTCAAAGATGATGATTATGCAGCTACTGATGGCGAGTCTCAGCAGAAGGAAGGAGGATCGTGGGAGTATAGGCAATTAGCAAATGTTTTCACAGTCACCAAGGAGGGTGAGAGCAGTATCTGAAGTTTACACTGCGTTATATTACATTACACTGATGTTTAAATGAATGCCACCAGTGCTGTTCTTACATTGCTTTTGTGGATTATTTTTCTGGGGTTGTTGGGTTTTTTGTTTGTTTTTTGGGTTTTTTTTAAGCAGACAGTAAAATGTTAATTCTCATTGTATTTTGGAAAAATCACAGGCAGATGTGATAAAAGTTGCTTTTCAGCTGCCTGCTATAATGTTTGATAAATAACTTAAAACTTTACATCATTTTTTGCATTTTTTTTAAATGATCAGCTTGTGATTTGGCAACTGGTGAAGGAGGAGAAAGCCACAGTAAATCTAAGAAATCTATATGACCAATATTTCATAAGCCTAAAAGCAAAAATTATTTGGAAAAGAAAATCTATAAAAGGCTTTCAGTAGCTAGGAAAGACCTTAGACCTTGTCTGATTACACTGAATATTTAGCTAAGCATAGACAACTCCTGACCTGAAAGGTTATCATAAATTTCAAAATTTGAGAAGAGACAAAGCACAGATTTAGGAAGTTGACAATCAGATTCCTTTTAGAAAGACAGGATTTAAACACTTGGTTTGGACATAGTATTCCAACACCTGGACATAGTACCTTGTAAACATAAGACTACACCAAAGAAGTGCTTCAGCTTTTCTCACCTGAGCCTCTCTTGACTGGAAACACAGAGAAAGTGTCTCTGCTGTTGCTCACACTATCAAACTGAAACCAAATATTTAATCAAGTCCCTATTTAAATAACTGTTTTCTAACATATCATACCCTTTCTATAGTAACCTACATTCCAGCTGTATGATACGCATGTTTTATTTTGCACTTCAGGAAACCACAGCTGTCTTTGCCTTAATCACAGAATCACAGAGTATGCTGAGTGGGGACCCACAAGGATCATCAAACCCAGCTCCTGGCCCTGCACAGGACCAATCCTCTTCCTCTGAAGGACAGCTGCCAAAATTTTGAGGTTTGAGTCTCAAGCATTTTCTTTAATTCAGACTCCACTGAAGTGCAAGCAAACTGTGAATATATAATGATAAGAGGTGACAGGAATAAAGCAAAAAACAGGATATGAATAGAGCTTTATTGGTTTTTCTTAATAGAAAAGCAAGAGCTATAATGGCAATGCTATCATGTATTCTGTTTTCCTCTCTCCTCTGACTGCAATAACTTCTAGGTTCCTGGAAAAAAACCAAATGATAATAGGAGCATTTCAGTGGGAGAGGCTGTGGAAAAATACTGAAAGACAAAACTCAGCAAGGAGAAGTGCCAGGTTGGCCATAGTTAACCAGAAACAAACTGTCTGCAAACCTTAGGAGCAGAGACTTTGAGGGAACTTGGTGTACTTCCCTGGAAGAGGCAGGAAACAAAGGATGGAGTGGTACTGAGGGGTTGTGGTCATGTTCTGTTTAAATCAGTGCAAGTAATGGGAACTAAGCCAAAGGAATGACCTAAACAGCAACTGAAAGATGAGCCATGTTTCATTAACTTGAAAGTACATTTGACTTTTCATGCCCCTGGATATGTTAATGAAGTAAAAATCTGCACATGCTTTGCATGTATGACTAAAGTCACTCAAACTCCACCTAATGATGAAATCATATCAAACAAAAATTTCTCTCCACTCTCAAAGAAAACAATATAAATGTAATTCAAGGGGAGAGGGAAGTCAGAGGAGAGTCTACTTCTGTATCCTGGAGGTCAAAAGGCTGTACCCATCTCCATCCCTACAGGAACATTTATTTGATAAGCTTTGTTCTGCAGTAATATTATTGCTTATGATTGCTGATATCAGTGTATTTATCAACAGTGATTTCTGAAACTAATTCTGTCTCACCAATCAATAAATTGCAATATTTGTGAATCTGGAATCTTAATGAGTGTGCCCAGACTTATAGTGTAACTCATGCTATTTGTGCATCTGGGATTGCAAATGTGCCCAGATTTATTGTGTCAGTACTGCCCTATTAGTGCATTTGGGATAGTGAGAGTCCTAATGTCCCAGATTTACAGTGCCAAACTGGTTATTCTGCAATATTATCTGTGAAATTCTCCTGGGTTCTTGGACAGACAGAAAATACACCACGTAAGAAGGGGGAGGCTCAGCCATCCCTGGGCTGGCTGTATCTGCAGCTAACCAAGAAAACAATGGGGACTCCCTTTCCTAAATTTTTACAAGACAGAGGTGCAGGCAGTGGTAACAGTATGGTTCAACAACCGAATTCTTCTGCCTATGAGCAATAATGTGTTCAACAAGTTCTTATCAAGGTAAACCTTTTTGTTAGAAAAATTGCAGACATTCTCATTTTTCAGAAGATTTTTGTATGTTAGGAAAAGTTCCTATTCTACTAATTCTATTTGTACACAATTGCATTTGCTGTTGAAATACTTTCAATGAAAAAACTTTTGAAATAGAACTTTCCTTTTCTCATCACCAGAGATACCTTGAGGACTTCAATGCATCAAAGACAGACCAGAACGCAAGACCTTGTAGCCTCAGCAAGCAAGGAAGAGTAGGGAAAAAAGTAGAGAAAAATTGATCACGAGTAAAGAGTTTCAGGATAAATTTGCATTTTGCAAATAAAAATTTTGTCACTTTTGGGGGAAAATGGACCTTGTTTTCTCAAATAAATGTAGTTCGGACACAGCATCCATAGGAGAAATGTGTGAGATAATGGGAAAATTAAAAAAATATTTTCTTTTTTTTTTCTGTATCTTATGATAAAAACTGTTTAACAGGAAATGCAGAGATGCATAAACTGGTTTTGAGACCGTATTTCGAATTACAGGACTATAGGGTTTATTTCCAGTTCTGTCAGGTTACAAAGCTGATTTCAAGGAACATGCATTTTATTGCCAGATTTAGAACAATAAAAGTCTCAATGGTTAATGAAAGTGTCTAAATAATGTCGCTCAGTATAAATTTGCTGTACAAAATCAAAGGCAGAACAATCAATTAATACTGAATGTTAAGGGAGCTATGATTCTAATGGGCTCATGTTCTCCAAAAAAAGAAAACATGCCAATTCGAGGAATAATTGATTATTTCTTTCCAATTAGTCTTGACCTTGTAATCTAATTGTAAAGCATAACTGTGCACCAAGGCCCTTTTCGCTTTCCTTTTCTTGGAAAGGAAACATTAGGGCAATAGAGATTTGTGCAAAGGTCCTTCCTTTAGGATTATCTTTGGCTTCAGTCACGGAATCACAGGATGGTTGAGATTGGATGGTATCTCTGGGGATCATCTGGTCTTAACTACCCTGCTCAAGAAGGGACTCCTACAGTCAGTTGCCCCAGATCCTGTCCAAAGTGGTTTTGAATATCCACAAGAATGGAGACAACAGCCCTGGACAACTTGTGTCAGTGCTCCGTCACACACACGGTGCAAAAATATTTCCTGATATTCAAAAAGAACTTCATGTGTTTCATTTTGTGCTTATTGTCTTTCTTAAACCTCTTTAAAATTTAAATACAATACTTTGGGACAGAATCAAAGGAAGAAAAATTCTTCCAAGTTACAGTAACTCACAAATATTCTGTTTTCAAACAATTATTAGTTAATTAGTTTTTTATATATAATATTTGTGCACTTGTTGCCATCTTTTTAAGGTTTTGGTTCCATATTATCCACTGAAATGAAATTCTGAACCCCTCCAGACTAGATAATCTTTGCAGGAATTTATATTTTATATTCAGATGGCATCAAAAGACATTGAATTCCAAGCATTTTCCAAGCATACTTCCCTGATGCTTGATGAGACAAACATGTTTAATGTGTCCCTAATGTGACTTCAGTGACGTCTGTAGAGTTACAGAAAGGATCGGTTTAATCCACTTAATAATATTGCTTAAATTAAAACAGAAATGAACCAAAAAAGATTTAGCTTAGCAACTCATAAAAACTCTATGCAAAGTAGACATTTAAAAACAATAATGTTCCTGAAATAAATGCATATCTGATAAATCTGAACTTTTGCTAAAATCTTTATCTAACATTTATGTCAAGAGTACCAGAGCACTGGAGGAAGACAAGAACTGGTAAAACCAGACGTAAATGGCTTTTTTGGGATTTGAGATAAATTGTAAATCAAATCTGAAGCATTCTCTCTAAGGTGGTTACTTTTGCAGCTGTGCTTGGATTTGACCACTGAAGTAACATTAAAAATTTTTTATGCGAGTTCCTTGAGCCCACCATTTTGAGTGTATGTATTTTCAAGAGAATAGATCTAACATAATATTTTATTCCCATGATTACTTGAGGTAAAAGCTGATGGGAAAGGCCTGATAAATATATTTTTATAGTAATATCATGCATCCTTTCAGCTGACTCCAGAAGTTAGGCAATATTGCTTTCATGGATTATAGATGTTAGTAAAAAACCTGAGCTATATACTTAAATTAAGTAGAGCTTTTTCCTAGAGCTTTCAGTAAAAAATAGCAAGCACTCAACTGAACAAGGGGGCAGAGAAGAGAACAGAGATTGAGAAGTAAAAAAGGGCAATTAATCTTTCTTTTTAATACTTCATTGAACTGCACCGTTCCTGTCATGATACCTCATTTGCAAATACTTATCGATGCTATGGTGAATATCCACATAACAGGAGAAAGTTTTCAAAATTATTTATGTATACATTGAAATGTATGTGTAAATTTACATTTATTATTTAATGCAAATTATCTTTATTGGTTTGAAAAAAATGCAGAATATTCTTGGGTTCCAGAGCAGTTGGAGTAGTGACAAACAGGAAAGATAAAATATCCTTTTTAGGTCTTCTCCAGAAGAGTACAATTCTTAGCTCTTGGAAACAACCACAAAATACAGCACAAACAAAGGTAAAGTGAAAATATTACAAACACTTAAAAATAGTGTCTTGCTTATGAATTTTTCATCAAATTAGAAGCTCTGGTCATTCACTGTCCCTGAAACACCTAGTCTGGATAAGTATTCAGAATCTTTATCATACATAACAGGCAGTCAAAATCCTGTCCTCAGATAAATGAGCACATTTTATCTGGCAGAGGCTGGGACTAGAGGCTCCATGCAGTTCCTGTGTTTCTTGCTGTTGCTGCAGTGCCATGAGTGACACAAGCACCATAACAGGAAAGATTTTATGTCCTTTTTTCAATTACATTAGAAGCATCTGATCTCATTTTAGGTCCCTCAGTAAACCTGCTGCATTGTAGATACATCTTACCTAGTGTGGAACCCTTCCTCCTTTCTTTTTTCTGAAAAAGATGAAAATATGTACATATCTATTCTCACCCTTTTCTCCTCCCCCCTTGCAAAAAGGGATAGAAATATTGATCATATTCTTCAAGTAGGATAACTGATCTCTCCCGAGGCAGAACACAGAGCCCAGAGCACATCATAAAGGTTAATCAGTGCCAGTCAGGAGCAGAGCTGAGCCTTGCAGAGCTTGGTGAGCAGTGCTCTGCCATTTCCTTGCACAGCGTACTAGACAGCCTCTAGCTGCCTAGACCACATCGTGCTTGCAATCACACATAACGTTTTCAACACCTACTCCTCCATCAGAATTGTAAATACCTTCTCTCTTTTTAATTCTCTCTCAGCATTTGGCGCAACCAGATAATAGCAAGCAAGAAAACGCTTCTTTTTCTCCTGAAAAAGGTAAGTTGTTTTTCGTAGAACTTTTTTCAAACTTCCAGATAACAAGACTTGTTTCTTCTGTGTTTTGTATATAACTTCATGGGATGAAATAACATTGACTTCATTTCTGCTTCTAATCCCTTTCTCTCTCTCAGTATTTTCCTGTGCTGTTTTTGACTAAGGAGACAGAAAGTTTTGTAGATGCTTTGGAAGTCCAAAGTAAGAGGAAATAGTGATAGCTGAAAACACACAAGAATTTCATCAAATCCTACACAGAGAATAGATAAAAAGACAGAACTTTCCAAGAAGGTTAGTGACAGTTTTTCCAATCTAGAAACTGCAGTGCCATTTTCAGGAGCCTTTTAAACAAATATTAAAAGATCCCTCCAGAAGAATCCCATGAAGCCTTTTGCTACCCACATCACCCCATTCTGCTGGTTGTTCTCGTTCTATGGGGTCAGTGGGAGCACACACCAAGGGGGGGGTGCATCCTGCAGAGTCTCCCAGAGTGGGAGATACATCCCTTACAGTCTCTGAAGTACAGTGCATAATGAGGAGTCTTTCCTTGAGGAAGGAATAGAAAACTTGCCATTTGTAAAAAACTGCTGTGCCACACTGCAAGATAATGTTAGCCATGGGAGGAGTGAAGTTGCATGTCAGCAAGCTGTACATTTGTTTGTCATCTATAGGGATCAGTCCTGTGGAGGCATGGCCTCCTTCCATCACATATATTGCTCAGATGTTATAGATAATGCTGTTAAGCACCAGAATCTGGCCTATTTTGTATCCTTGTGATGCTTGTGTCTCCAGGGCCCTCACAGAATTAAGTGAGTAGATACTTTCCAGCCAAAATCTTTACACAACCTTTGATTTGGAATTTGGACAGAAAATTCATGAGTCTGGGTTCACAGTTATAAGATGTAGTTTCCATGCAGATAGATCTTCCCCAGAGAAAACTTTCTTTATGGTGTGTAATTGGATATTTTATTTTTCTGGGAAAACTAAAATCTCTAACTTATAAAAAGGCTCTGCAGAACTTTCACTCTTCAAGCAAGTACACTGACTGACAGACAAACTATATCAATTCCTTAATGTGATAATGAGTAGAGACTTTACCTGGCTTTAAATGTGATATAAATTTCAGGTTTCTTACTGCAATCATAGCAACATGCTTTCATAAGAAAGGAGTTAGACTTTGCTAAGCAAGTGTGCTGAAACAGCTTCTTTGTGTGATGCTGCTCTGTGTTCTTGGAGTAAGAAACATGTCATTGCATTTAACAGCTTTGTCTGCTTGATACACTTGATACATAAATCTCTGGTTTTCTGTAAAGAAAGACCATTATTTTTTCACTCTGGTAGATATTGGACCATTTAGAAGTTGGCTGCAAAAGAGTCTAAGAACTGTCTCTGGTCAGGAAATGAAAGGTTTCAGACTCAAAGAAGAAAATTATTTCTTTTCTGTAAATTACATAATACATGTCCCAAAGCAGTTTGCGGTGTCAAGAAGTTATCTTACTGGCTATCCATTAAAACAGGTTTAGTCTGTTTTAAGTTAAGTATTTTTAGTTTAAAGTGTGTATGCAATTGAGGAGTGTTATAAAGCATTTAGGCAAACAGAAATCTGCTGTATAATTCATTGTGCAGCTCTAATAAAAAGAGGCCTAGACAATTTAAAACAAGGAAAGACTGGCTGATGGATTTTACAGGTACTAGAGTTCTCAAAGGAAGTGCTATGGTTTAGGGCATCAAGGCATTTCAAAATTAAGTGCCTTATGGAACATGAATAGCATGGCACCTATACTGATCTGCATAAAGAAACATCTTTGGTGCATCTTTAAACAGTCTCTCAATGATGCAAAAAGGAGTTCACTTTGTTCTCACAGAGAGGCTGAAAAGAAGCACTGGGTTGAAGAACCCCACAATAAAAATGTCGATGGCGTGGCGCAGCAGTTTATTTATATTACTGATATTGCTGCTCTCATCTTTTTAAGAGTTCAGGAAAACTGCTCTGGATGAAGCATAGGTTCACAATGTCCCATTTGGGGTTATAATGATTTTTTAATGATAGTTTGAAATTTGGCTGCACAGTCAAAGGTGATACCTACTACCAAAACAAATGAGAACACTGGCAATTCTTCTGCTGGGGTGCCTGCCTTTAGTGGTGATAAATGGCAGAAATGACCTGTGCTGTGCTGTCATGACAAGGCACTGTATAATCCCTGAATTATTTTGTTAGCCATGGAGAGGTAGCCTGCTGTCTTTCATCCAGCATTGATCTCTGTGATGCCAAAGAATGAACCTGCTGACAGCAAAATACAACACCTCAAAAAACACAGCTTGGGTAAATAATGAAGATCCAGCAACACAAAACTGCTTGAAGGTCTGGAAGAGGGAGGCTGTAGGACAGGAATGTTTGGTCATTATAGTTATAGGAAGAGGATGAATTTTGACAGTAGCTAGCAAAAATGTTTTCTGTGATGCTTTTTTTTTTCTTGACTCTGTTCACAAGGTTGAAGGGCTACATCCCACCCTGTTTCTGTGCAGTTTGAACAGTGAAAGACAAAAAAAATACAGTCTTTTTGTGACTTCCCTAATACTAAGAAAGCAAGTTTTGAGGATTCTTGGCAACCTACCCTCAAATCAGTTCTCTGGTGTATTTAGACTTCATAGTAGACTCTCTGTAAAGTCTGTTTCAAAATAAATCTTTTAATTCTTATAAATGGGGAACACATGCTAAGGTCTTAAGCAAAGAATTTGCTAATTAGGGTACAAAATAGAAACATGTTTCAAGAAACTTAGAAAGAGAAGAGAGAAAATGATCTGAACATTGTTTCACTGTGAGATGTCACACAGTCCAAGATAAGCAACAAGAAAACAGTCTTTTAAAAGGCAAACAAGTGATGCTTATTCAGCCTTAAGATAGAAAAGAGCAGTATTAATGATAGAGGAATATGCTTCATAAATATTTTTCTTTCTTATATATAATATATTAAAATATTTTACCCTCACATGTTTGAAGTGATAAAACTGGCTCTAAATATTCTGACACATAAGCACTCATACCACACTTCTAGGCACTGCAAAATCATTTTCCAGTGGCAAATTTCTTGAATGTCTGTCACCATGTAGGTGGTTGAGCTTCCAAGAATATACAGAATGGTCTACTACTAAATTGCAAGTGTTTCATTACAAATAGAGTCATAATATTTTCAAGTTATAGAAAAATATATTTCTTGTCAAGGGAGTTGCCAAATGTCTTTGGCAAGGAGTGTGGTAGCAAGCAGGAAGTAGCTGGGACACTGCATTAAAGATGCACTGAGTGTCACTCTGAACCCCCATTTGATTGAGAAAGTGTGGGTGTCTTTTCTCTTCCTTATGTAGACATACCTGGACATCTTACAGAGCACTCATTAGGGTGGGTGAGGCTTATTTTCAAGTCAGTACTCCAGCGAGCATTTCGGTCACTTGCATTTTGGCAGACCACCACCACTTGGCTCTTGGTTATTCTGTGCTTTAAGCAGTGGGATGTTGTCTCTCATTTTGGCCAGGATATTCCATTATGGAGGTAAAATCCTAGTCAGTGGAGCTGGTATATTCTTGCAAACTTACCAAATAGTGTCTAAAAACTTGTAACTTTTACCCCCAATAATGCCTTACTGGAAATATCTGATCGCTTCTCATGGAGGATTTCAACCTCATTTTCTCTCAGTGTCTCAGCTATTCTCTTGAAGAGAGTCACACAATGAATTTGGTTGGAACCTATGTTTTCCACACTGATGTAAATAAATTACTATAGCAATGATAATGCTATTATCCTGCCCTCAAATCAATCTGTGTTATGGTTGGTAGAGAAGCAGACTGTTCCTTCCACTCTCTGTGCAATATGAAAATTTCCCTGGCTTTTTAAGATGATGAAATTAGTCATGAACTCAGAGGAACTTGAGATAACACAGCCAGGATTTCTAGTGCTCAGAGAGAAAGAAAAGCTAACCCCAGCAAAACAGCAGAGGTTCAAAAAGAGAAGTAACTCACAGAGCTGGAGAAGAGCGAGGAGCCAGTGAAAGTCATCCAAAGGTGAGAAGTAACCACCACAGAATGAACCAAAGCCGAGGTCTCTTGGGCAGACAGGACTTCTATCACAAAACATAGTAATAATAAAAATATGTATTAATAATAAAAAATTAGATCAATACCATAGTTCCATGAATCCCCCATCTAACTCTCCTACCCCAAACCCACTCATCATCACCCCAGTGTCTTCTACCCAGTCATGACACATTACTGAACAGTCACATAGTCAAAGGTGTCTTGGCTCAGCCCTGGAGCTGGTAAAACCTTGCCGAGGACACCTAAATCAAATGTTACATTCCCCAGACTGTGCTTCTGCATCCGAAAGTCATTGAACGTGTTATCAAAGAGGCTCAGGCTGCAATTCCATTTCATGTTGTTTATTGATGGAGTTCTGGCTCAGGCACCTATATTTCATTTGGGTAGGCAGCATAATATTAGAAAATGGAATTTCCTCTTCAATGTCCTCCATTTTACAGGTAAACCCCTCAACCTTTCCAAGAACCAAACTAAGACAAATCAGACAGAGATCCCTGAAAAGCCAAAAGTTTTAGCTGCATAAGTCAGGATCTTACTGATTTCTACAGGTATTACAAGGAGGTATTTGAGTAGTTTAAATCAATAGAATCATTTTTGTCACTGTAAATTTATAAATCCCTACTAAACTACCTAAAATGCATGAATGCTGAACAAAACCTTAGCAGGTGTTCCACTTTTGTCTGTTGCTATAGACTGTATTTCAGACAGTATTCATGTTGCACTCCAGAGATAATTTTGCATCAGACTTCCTTTTCACTAAATAAACTCACTGGTTTGGATGGTTGAGTACAGCATCCGTGTTTGGTGTCCTTGGAAGGACCTGCTGTCATAGAGAGAAAAATCATTGCCTCCTCTGTCCACAGATCAATAGAAATTCTAAATGAAAAACAACAACTAAGCTTCTATAAGTGCTTGCTGTTTTATTTCATTTAAGGGAGAAAAAAAAGAAAAGATTTCAGTTTTCTTTCATGTGCATAATTATGAGTTGCTTTTAATTTGTAGACTTCACCAGACAAATACAGATTGTGCAGATGTGTGTCATGAAGCTAAGAGCAGGTAAAATTTCTTTCTCAATCTCATTTTTCCTTTGCAGGATTTTAGGGGTTTTTTGGGTCCTTCTAATAACCTACACAGAAAAGCATGGCTTTCTGTACATTAGTAGATGCTTTCTTTCCTGTTTGGATATATTAAAATAAAATTTGGAGTTGCTTTTATTTAAGTAGTTTTACAAATTGAATTTGCTTTGTACTTGGTAGCAAATGCACACTAACTTCCTCCCATGTTGTAGCTGTTATGTACAGACCTCATAACTTTCCTTCTTGGAGCAATCTTAAAATTTTCTAAAAATAATTTCCCTGGAGTTAACAGTATTTCACTGAGGTTTTCACTCTGACCTTGAAGCAGGTATATTTTAAAATTAAAAAAAAACCATAATGAATAAATGTTCAATTTATCTCATACCTCTGTATGATAGAACATCCAGTAAATTTTCCACTGCATAAAAATAAACCCCTAACTATTAAGTCTGGTTTTCATCTTAAGGTAAATCAAAATGCTCCATATTTAGAACTGAAATGGTTCTATTTATTTGCTTATAAGCCTTCTCTCCAATTCCTGAATTAACATGACATGCATGAGGGCTTAACCAGGTGCCAAAAGCAAAGTTGTGTGTGTGTGTGTCTGCTTGTGTGCAGCTGGCGAGTAAAGATTAATAATGATCATGGTGATTACAGCCCTTGGTATTTTGGGGATTCTCACCTCCCTCTCAGATCTAGAATAGATAATAAATGAAGTACACAGCTGCACACTGCAATTTGTATGTCTTCTGCCTGCAGTTCTGTGATCTGATTATCAAAGGCAGTTGTCTCTAACTCCTGTGGAATTCTATGTGAAACTTAGGTGTTCAGAAAGTATTTTATATGTCACGTTCCTCTTTTTTTGTGTTTTTTCCATGCTGGACACTTACACTATTGTAATTGTATTTGTTTACAATTATGAATTAGTCTAGATTATCACTTGATTAAACAAATTATATAGGGCAGGATGAAATCGATCTGCTAAAATTGTCTGCAATTTTACAGCTGTTACAGATAGGGCTCTGAGTCCTGTGATGGCTGAAAATGTCAGATGAGAAAAGTGAGCTCAGACTCCTTCAGGTAAATAAGAAAATGAAACCTATCTCCCATGCCCATTAAAGCATTATCCAGTTGATAAAAAATGGATGCAACTTCCTTCTTTAGAGCAATTTTGAGTTATTTCCTAAATAGAAAATTCTGTAAAACCTCTATTGGGCTAAATTATTTACCAACTGTCATGTGAAAATTGCTCCAGAATAACAAAAGAGAGGAGAAATAACTTTGTTTTTTTTCCCTCAATTTTCCTATTACTGAAAATTATTTCAGTAGATCTGAGTTTCAGAGACCTGACATCTCAGTGTTGGCCATACCTTGTATTAGACAAAACAATGGTCATCTGAGGGCTCACTGCTCTCTACTAAAACGACTCCTGCAGATATGGGTTGAAGTAACTGACTCATCTTCAGTCTCTCTCTGGTAGTTCAAAACATTTTAGTCTTCCTCTATATGAACAAACCATGCTCCCACATATATAGAAGCAAAAGGCAAAGTAAGGTTTTCGAGTCCTTTTTAACACTTCAGTTAGAAAGATAATGGCTTGTTCTCTTACTTCAGATACCTGCTTTTTTTTTTCCCCTCCATCAATTTATTTCAGCTATAGAAGATATAAGGAAATCTGCAACTTGACTTTCCAAGAGATGATCTGTGGAGATACATGAGTATTTCTACACAAAATATATTTTGTACATATTTGTATATATTTGCTCTGTGGTCCAGGAGCAGTGTACTAATCCTGCCTTCCAGAAATCTTTCTCTCACTCAGCAAAACCCAGAAGCCCGGGTTTCAGAAGCCACTAGACCCCAAAATTTGCCTCATACTACTGGTGCGAAGAGAGGGCCGATTCTGCTGCCTTAGTTCCCCTCTACTGGCAGTAGAAAGTCAAGTATTTAGAACCTTAGTGATTAAAACTTAACAGTGAACTTTCTTACCACTCTGTGACAGCAGAAGATCAGCATCATCATCATCTTCTTTAAAAGCTTGGTGTGAGAATGAACCCCCTAGGAGAGATGTTCATTAACTATCTGCACATCATTATCTTGATTCAGCAAAGTCTGATATTGATTACTGAAAGGTGCATCACTTATGCTTGAAGGTAACTGCTGTGTGCCTGTTGCCACAATGGATAAATCTGCTGTCTCACCATTAATTTTGGTATGATGAAAGATAAACCACTTTGAACACTTTTAAATACTTCAACTTACATTATAACAAAATGAAATAATAGAAAGGCTTTAATATCCAGAGCATTATTTTTCTTGTTGTATCATCCCATATTCTTTAGAAAAAAACACTAAATTAATTTTAAAGATAGTAAATCTCAGTGTTGCAGAGTTTTCGTGATTTCTATGCAAATTAGTGAAACATACCAAATTAAATAGTGTCCTTTTCTATAGAACACTACAGAACTGCTGTACTGGTATCAATTTCCTTCACCTTTTACTTTACTTGTAAAACTGTATTTGCCACTTAGGTTTCAAGGGATCAAAGAACCTTGGATTTAGTACTTGGTAGCCCTTTGTAAAGCTCCTAGAATTGACACATGTTGTATCTTCAGCTCTGAAAGAAATGTTCTCACTCTGCTAAAAGACTGTGCTGGCTGCTTGGATCAGCTGAAATAAAGTGCCCTGTAATAGCTTACATGAAATAAAATTTGCTCATTCATTCAGAGAGACAGAAGTTCCAGAGAATGAAGGATAATTAATTTTCAGGAGATTAAAAATTAATTAAATTGATGCTTTTATTGTATAGGTGAACAGACTCTTCTACTAAAATGGAAATTTATGGGCGAGCAATATACATATTTTCAAGAAGGAAGTCATAGGAATAAAAGCTTGCTTTTCTATCAAGGCATGTTAAAAAAAGTGATTAAGAGCCTATGGTCTGTGGGAACACAGCTGAAAAGGATAGAAAAAATGCCTGTATGCAGAGAGAAAAAAACAAATTTCAAGTTTTCTTATAGCTGTTATTTCACCTTAAGTATTTTTAGAAAATACTCTGATATTCATAAATATGGCAGCTTTCCTTGAAGTGATTAAAATTTTGAAATACAATTTGCATCTTTTCTTCTTTCTTAGATCTGTAAACTGGTAATATGTTTAAGCATTTATTTGTGCTTTTAGACATTTATGTTATTTAAAATCATCTCCCTTCCACCTAGTGTATCTCATGGAAATGTTGAGTATTAAAGCTATACACAACTGTGAAATAATATGACACATTTACTCATCTGCTGTAGGAAACACTACTCTGAACAGGTGAAACTTAGCACTGCATAATATATAACCACAATCAAAGGCTAAATTATCTGTAGATCCATGAAAAGTAATAAATCCTTCAGAGATGCTTTAGGTACTGTAGGATACAGTAAGAGTACTACGCTAAGGACAAGATTTCCCTTATAAACACTACTGCAGAAATGGCAAATGCAACTCAAAAAAGGTAATAACTGGGGAAATACAGAAAAAGAAGATGAGAGAGTTCAAATCTAATACTTACAGAGGAAATCCAGCGCAGTTAAAGCCAGAGGATCTTATTCCCTCCACAGTGTTTTCAGTGTGATATTTGTTCTGAGTAACGATCAATTATGAAAGGCATAAGCTATGAATAAATTTCCTCTTATGAACATATGGGCATTATTTATCAGTGCAGTTTATCAGTTTTTCTCCATTATAATTCCACTCTTTTCAGTGGAATCACAGTGATGTACAAGGGGTGGATCACAGTAGGATAAAAGTAAGCATAGGCCTTCTCCTAACTTAGAGCATGGTGAATCATTTCTCCTTTCCCAAAACAGATAAAATTTTGAGTTTCCACTTATTATTTTGTCTTATTTGATCAACTATTGCATAGATACAAATGTGTTAGTGGGGATAAGGTGGATCTGAGTATTTGTATTTGGGTCTGTGTATTAGAAGTATCTGAGGGTGAAATAACAGAAACAGCCACAGTTGGTGCTGAAGCTGGGGGATGAATAACTTGTTGTTTGCAAGATGGCACTGGCAGAAGTATGTGGGCATTGTTTATGGAAGTGACCAGAGCAGCACCATGTCATTGTACGTTAGGTGGTTGAATTAAAACCTTTGGATAAGCTGAGATAGATGAAGTCACACCAAAGTGAAATAGAAATACAGATTTTTTAACTTCTAGTGGAAATATATGCTAAGTGCCTTAAACATTAAAAAGCTGCAGCAGAGACCTTAAACACAGTTCTTACTGCAGCAGTATTACCTTTTCACAGAATGTCTTTACTTAAGACAGAATATAGATAGAATTACACTGTTCACATTTTTTAGATAGAGTGTTCACATAAACAATACGAACTGATAGAAACTGTATTTGCAAATCTGTGTAATACCTATGTAACACTTGTGTAATGCTTATGACTGTTAGAATTAGACCAAAGGTTTTAATTTAAAAATTAAATTTAAAGTTTTAATTCTAAAATTCAGCCTTTTAATCTTTCCAGTATTTCAATATTTCTATTGATTCCAATCCACATTTGCCTAACCATAGAAGAGTTGAGGTTGGAAGGGACCTCCGGTTACCACCTGCTCCAACTTCCCCTGCTCAAGCATTTTCACTTAGAGCTGGTTGTTCAGGGCTGTGTCCAGACAGTGTTTGAACATCTCCAATGATGGAGACTCCACAACCTCCCTGAACAGACTGTTCTAGGTCACACTGAAAGGTGTTAACAAATATCACACTGAACATGTGGGCAACCTGTGTTAGGTATCTGATATTTTTGATGGAGTTGTGGTTATAGGAAGACAACAAGTTGAAAAAAAAGGAGATTAATTAGTATTAAATTCATCATTTGCAACTAATTAGGCACAAAATTCCTCATTTTTAATTTTCTAGTGAGAAAGCACAGATAAAACAGACAGATACAGGTGCTATTGAATATTATTTCAAAGTAACTGAAATCAGATATTTCATCTATTTTTTTTTCCCAAACTTAATGAATTCTAGTAAGAGTGAGAATAGTGCATGAGATGATGTGAAGTAGAAAATAATCCTCAGTCAACTCTTTGCTTTACTTTTAATGTTCCAAAAAGACAGCTAGTCATGTACCATTATGTGAAAGCAAAAAAAAAAAAAAATTTCTACTTTAAATTTGAAAACAAATTGTGATTTTTCTGAGTTATCATTCTTTAATATAGCAAAATACCTTTAATAATCTTTTTTAAAATATTAAAAATATATAATTTGTTTTGTAATTTCATTCTCATTCATCTCTCTTTTCCTTTTTTCTTTTGTTTTTTTTCATAAAGAGAGTAGCATCTAAACAGACAAGACCATGAAAATAGCAAATTCTTTTCACTTCTGTTCAGTACAGTGTAAAGGTTAGGAAAATGCTATAACTATGCACAGAAAAAGAAAAAACTTTTGTTTTCCATTTAAAAGATCATCCAATTTCTTCAGGAGCAAGCAAGGTAAGCTATTAGGCAAATCTAATCAAACCACGCTAATTTCTGTTGGGGCACTACCTGCAACTGTGTAATGGCTGATTCTAATTCCCCAGGTTACTTGACTGCTCTTAAATTTGACACAAGTCTAGATCAAGAGTCACACTTACAGGAGGCCATTACTGGGCTCCAGAGAAATAAATTCTTCCAATTACAAACTCAGCTTGCCTATTTATCCATTAAAATAGTTGGCATTGAGTAGTTCTCATGGATAATCACCTCCAGTAGACTACATTATTTGGAGTAGAGTGACTATAGGTTTGCAAGACTCCTGCATGTTTGGGAAGGGGCAGGACACCTTCCCTCCTGCACATGGCCTGCTAGGTGTGTTTTATAGGTGAGTTGTCAGATTTGAGATTCCCAGAAAGGAATGATTCTTGTTATCACACTGTCTATGGCAGTGAGAATTGAGGATATCTTTCTTTAGACCAAATCACACAGCATACAATCTGGTCTTTATGTCTACACCACTATTCCAACTTTTCTGGCTACTTGAATGAACCTTTTATCTTTATGATCTTATTTCCTGAATTCCATGTTATTATTATCAAGAACAATGATAAGTATTTTTAGTGCCTGGAGTAGGAAAGGACAGCCTGAGGGCTCTTCCCAGCTTTGGAGCTAGATTATTGCTGAATTTAGCAAGAGGTGTGAGACAGCACCAGATGCCTTTCTACAGAAGGATCTTTTTGCCATTGGGAGGGACAGGAGCTCAGTTCACCCTTCCTTCTCACTTCTGAGCATTAAGGAGGCAGGGGGTTCATCCTCTTTATGGGACATGCATGCCCCAGCTCTGACATTGCCCAGGAGGTTGCCTTCTCATGTTTTACCAGGATTTCCATGAGGTTAGGACCTTAGCTGGATATTTCAATGAATCAAGAAACATGTATCACAGATAAATACAATAAACTACACAATACTGAAAATTTTCTACCCAAGTTTTCAGCCCTTTAAACATTTGTAACAGTAAAGTTTAATACCAGAGACTTTTACAACAACACACAAACAAATAATAGAATTATATATTAGAAAAAATAATATATAGAAAAAATAATATTTTTCTTCTTTATTTAGGGATTGTGTTTGGTGTCTGGAAAAACAAAATAAAAACAGCCTTACAGTCCTCTGAAATTAACAGAATGTTAGTCAACTAAGGTTTTAAATTTTCTAGCAGGGAATTGTAAAATGAACCTCTGATGCCACATAGACTAAAATTTAACATAGTTAGAATAGCTGACAAGAGAAAATCTCATATAAACAGTGGAATACAAATAATTTTGACTCAAGCTAAAGAAGTACATATTCCTCAGATGCACATCCCTAATTAAGTCTTCCAAGCCTCTAAAATATGATCACCACCCTCCTTTCTCTAAATAAACATTTGAAGAACAATGAGCTCTTTGCAGCTAATAGGCATTACAGAAGAATAAATTGCATTCTTCATTCCTTGCTACCACTTTTTAGACTCTATGTATTGTGGCCTACAGACTCTTTATTTCTATCCAAGATCCTCATGTACCTCTGACCACATACCAACCCAGTGGAGTAATACATCCATATATTTATGTCCTATGTACAATGTGTTTACAGTTATTCAGACCCTGTGCTTGAACCCATTGTGGCTGTGCATGATGCTCCCTAGAGGTGGCTGCAAATTACTGGTGTGAGAAAGTGCCAAGGTAACAGAGTTTTGTTTAATTTACTACAGCCATGAGCCAAAGCAAAGGAAAGTATTTGTGTAGGGTCCAGATTCTGCAGTCAACTCATATGAGCCTCTCCAGTGTACTCAGCAAAGAGCAAAGTGCCTTGTTTCAGTAAGAGAGACAAATGCACAGAGGTGTTGTGCTGCCAATTCATTGGCCATAACTGTGTTATAATCACAGAATCATCAAGGTTGGGAGACCTTGAAATCATCCAGGCCACTCCTTGACTTAGCAACACCATAATTACCCCAAACCCTACCCCCAGTGCCACATCCATGTGTCTCTTGAACACCTCCAGGGACACTATTCCACCACCTTGCTGAACAGCCTGTTCTAGTGCCTGATCACTCTTCCAAAGAAAAATAAAAATTCTAATATCTAATCTGAGCCTCCCTCAACACAATTGGAGGCCATTCCCCCTTGTCCTTTCACTTGAGACATGGCAGAAGATACCAGCCCTACCTCACTACAATGTCCTTTCAGGTGGTTGTAGAGAACACTGAGGTCCCTTCTAAGTCTCCTTTTGTCCAGACTAAACAACCCCAGTTGCCTCAGCTGCTTCTCTCAGGACATGTTTTCTAGACCCTTCACCAGCTTTGGTGCCCTTCTCTGGACAAAGTCCAGCACCCCAATGTCCTTTGAAACATACTTGGAAAGCAAGAGCTTTTTTTGCTACAGCCAAATGGGAAGATCTGGTAAATAAATTTTATTTCTTATATCACTTACAGTCTCTTTTAGTCAGCTGACTAACCCCTATTGCAAGGGTTCATTATAAATTTAGCAATCAGTGTCCAGAAGACAAATAGAATTTAGGAGAGGCTGAGGTAACAAAATCTATAAAAAGATGCAGATTGTTTTCATGCATTGCTGTGAATACATATGAAAGTTAAGTCTTACATCTGCAAAATATTCTCCACTTGATTTATAGCAGCTGCTGTTTGCTGTATGATAAATTAGCCTAAACTTTTCTGTATGATAACCATATCACTTTCTGGAAGAGGACTGAAGGGACTGGCATGTGGATCAACTGGGCAAATATTTCATAAGCAGAAACACCAAATGTTATCCAGAGCATCGTTTATGATGATGTTACAAGACAGGCCAACATCCGTTCCCTCACTGGACTGTTGGACTGTTTGGACTGTTCCCTCACTGGAACAATGGACTGTTGACAGTAAGGTTTCTAACCCATATATGTTAAACTTGTTTTCCTATAGAAAACCATTGCCAAGCATGAGGATCTTCAAAGGCATATGTCTCTCATGTTTTATATGGCAAAGGACTGGTACCAAAGATACATGTCTTGAAGGTTTGGAGATGGGGCCACAGATTTGATGGTGACATATGATAACAAATTTCTGGTCACTGTCAAATATCAGTGTAGGGTGAAATTACTGGAAACCATTAAGTATAAAACTTACTTGCAGCTTCCCTACTAATATTCAGTCACCCACCAAACTGCAGGTAACACATGCTTTATATTAATCTACTGATAAAATCATATTACTAATATCTGATCTGACTTTTGAGATGAATTTTCTCAACATACAAAAGAAAAAAATCTTTAATACTGCACACCTCCTGTGGATGAGCCCCTGCTGAGAGACTGTTCTATACTAAGTCAGCCAAGTTAAATAAATCATATTATGTGAAAAAGTATGAAATGATGCATCAAGTCATAAGACTGGTGCAGCAGAATCACCCTAATTATTACCGTGGCTCATTCTTACATAGTTTTTACCTTAGTCATGAAATATATGTATTTGAACTAAAACAAAGAAAAAAATGACAAAATCCAAAATCCAAACCACCAGTGAGGATAACTAAGCATTGACACAATCTGCCCCAAGAGTTTGTACAGTTGTCTTTAGCAGTTTTTGAGACCCTACTGGATACAGCCTTGATCAGACCTTCTTTGATCAGGAGGTTGGACTAAAGATCTCCTGAGGTCCTTTTCAATCTGAAATACTTGGGGATCATATATGCAAAATTTAAGACTGTGATTGAAATACTTTCAATGGTTCAAAAAGGAAAACCTCTCTACTGCTTTTGGATTTTTTCTGTAAATATGTAAATATTTTCGACATTTCTAAAAAATCACATGTAAAAGAAAATGGACTGAAGCAATGACTTGGCTAACTTTTTTTTATATTTTCTAGAAAATAAGTTCAAAAAGGTGCTACTAAAGTACAGTTTTGACGTCAGAGAATAGAAGAAGAATCTAGACTTGAGCTTCTGACTGACTGAGCATTTTCTGATGCAGACTTTCCATTTATTTAATATATATTTTATGTATTCCTGGTTAAAGATTCAGATCAAGATATCACCAGATTTCAGAGACATTTCTTGATCCAAGGAAAGAATTAAAAATTAAATATTAAAAAAAAAACCTCAGAAAAATTACTTTTTAGTTTGGAATTTTAGAAATTAAACCTTTTCTGAAGCATTCCAGTTTGTTGGTATTTCAGAAAGGTAAGGAAAATGACAAATTTAAGTTTTAATGAAAAGAAGCAGTGGGATATTTTCTACTTACTAAGCAAAGACCAAAAAAGGAAAATGTTAACAGTTAATACACTGAAAGATCCAAATGAAACAGCCCTTTCTGAACTATCAGTAGCACATTTTAAATGACCTCATAAAGACCACAATATACACATGGAATGCAGGAGCATGACATTTTTATTTTTTCTGTACTGAAGCCTACATATCTAAGATGATGTCATTGAATTAATAAATGCAGCATTTGGTATCAGCAAATTACAACAGCAACTCATTTTTATTCTATTCAGAACTCACATTTAGCTGGGGAGAATAATGAGTTTTGAACTCCCATAATAACATTCAGAAACAACCTCTTCAAGTTCTTTCAGGCAGCACTAGCAAATAGAAGTTGTTCAAGTGTGTCACAAAGCTGAGAGCATATGAGTCTGGCTCTGAGAATGCTTTCAGGAGTTGCTTGGTGTGTGTGCAGGACATTTTGAGACCTGATTCCGTTTTAAATGAAGTACCTAAAAAACCTCCCTCTGATTTCAATGAAAGATGACTGTCTTTATAAGATTCCACCTGTGGATGAAAATAAACAGTCTCTGGTTTCTTGTTTGATTAAAAAATGTGTTTAATGTTAGTCTTCACCAAGATGAATCTTAAGGCAGAGCTCCTACAGCTGTGTAAATCGACTCCATTAAGCCTACTACCAGCTTCTGTGCAGACAGAATTGACAATGGAGTGTTTTGGAACTGAATTCTTATTTCCTAGCTGAAGAATTTTCAAGACATAATTAC
Source organism: Aphelocoma coerulescens (assembly GCF_041296385.1). Classification (NCBI taxonomy): domain Eukaryota; kingdom Metazoa; phylum Chordata; class Aves; order Passeriformes; family Corvidae; genus Aphelocoma; species Aphelocoma coerulescens. Next base: position 12,648,772 of record NC_091013.1, read on the forward strand.
AAATGCAGCCATGTAATAAATGCAGAAAATTATGGCTCAGAGCATGTACAAACCAGATCAACTAACTGCTGAATAAAATTCTATTTATATGAAAAAATGTTAAAAATATTAGACATTTTTCATTGAGGTATGGATGTGAATTCTAGTGATAAAAATATTTTTAAACAATCAAAGAAACTAATTATTTACTCTGGTGGATCATAAATACAGATAGTTCTGCTTCTGGATGTCGTTATGTTTCTGGAATTAATTAAGCTCCTAATTGACATTCCTTATGCACAAAATAACTTAGGCATGTGGTGATTTTAAAGTGTGTCCATAAACCCCATTGAATTCAGTGGTATTTAGGGATATGTGTAATGTTAAAAACACACTGAGTTGTCTTCCTCAGCACACGTTTACTAGTAATGAAGTCTAAGATGATTTTAATAACTTTGAGTTTATTGATTTACTGGAAAACAACTATAATTTTGTCTGATTATAAATAATATCTGAGTTTAAAGGGCCATAAAAGAAACCATAAACTTAAGGCACCACAAAGAATTACTTAAAACAAAACAAAACAAAAAAGCCCCACAAGCCCTTTTCAAAACTGACTTGTACTCAAGGGAATCTTCCTACTGTTTGTAAAAAGAAATGGTTTATATTTTATCAGGTAATTAAAAGTCAAAATAATTCTATGCAATTCATTCAAATAACAATCAAATATTTTAAATCTTAAAAGACTGTGGGAAATTCTATGCAGAATTATGGGAAAAAATAAAGTATGTGTTTTTCAGTGTTTCAAAATAAACCATTTAATTACAGTAAGAGAGGATGTATGTGTGCTGTTACATTACCTCTTTCTCCTTAAACCAGTTTGTGGATATATTCATTATGTTTGTGGTACTGACCTAGAGAAACATTATAATTGCATTTAAAGCTACAGCAAAATTATGCTGGGACAGAAATTTCTGAGAGATTTAGCTCTCTCTTTTTCTTTTATGCATACATTTATGTTATTTTCTACAGATCAGAACAGCTGTCAAGATATGGTAGTGCAGATATGTATTGAGGAGTACTCAATATTCTACATTTATCTGAAAAATTTCCCTACCTCCAATTTTAATGATCTTGGTAAGATTTAGAAACCATTGACTTGATTTAGGTGACCTATGCCATATACAAAATGAAAAGGTTTCAAAATGGTTCATTATAGGAAGCAAATTTGTGAAATATTACTAACTAGCAAAAACAATCAATGCATTCATAGAAGCAAATCTTTTTGATGGATGATTTTAATAGAAATAAAATATTTGTAAATTATTTTTAATCAGGATCACTTCATTGTTTTGATTTACTAGGTAGATTACCTCAACCCTTATATCAACAGAGCAGGGTAGGTAATAACATTTAATAATGGAATAGGAATTACATGTCAATGCTGATCACTTCTTCAATCAACTTTGTACTGAGAAAAAGATGAATATCACTGTATCCTAAGGAAACATTCAAATACTAGTTAACTTAAAGCTTGTACTTCTTGAACTAAAATAACTTGTATTTCCCAAGAACAAAAAAGTGTTTTACTGTTTTATACATTGTTCTTTTGTGGAAGACAAAGGAAAATAGATATGAAATCAAAATGTTCTTTTAACAGTTTTTATTATTTACCATTACAAAATTACTACCTTAATTTCAATTTTGAAGGTGTTCTATGGTATTGTGAGTAGACTATTAAATATCACTTGACTTGATAAAAATATGGTTTAATTTTTAATTACATAAATTTTATACTAATAAATTACATTTTTATTGTTTGAAGTAAGAAAACAAATTACCACATCCAGGCTTAATAGATATTTTCAAAAGTTCAAATGCATAGTAATTCTCAGGCATCCTACTTTGCATTTTGTTCTGACTGAAAAGTTTCTTGTTGGTTGTGTTTTCCTGTTGTTGCCTACATGTCTAGGTTTCATGAACTATCAAAATTTAAGTTTTGGTTAGCTGAGTTGTGTGGATGCCAAAAGGCAGGAGCAGAGAAATTTTCCAGCTCTGTAGCATTTGTGAAGTTTTTCCTTTCTCACGCTTTAGCTGAGAAATAGAGAAATCCAGCTTCTCACAGCTTCTCTGTGAGAAGCTTTTGTTCTCATGCAAACTGGATGGACAACAGTTTGTAAGAATGTAAACCATTTCTACACCTGCAAGTTGTTGTGAGAACTCTAGAATTGTTTTCAGCCTTGTGAGAAGAATATTTGGAAATGGGTGTCTTACTGCTCAGCCTATCACCTTGAGAGGAGGTGAGTGAATAAGCCAATCATGTAATTTCTTTATTGTGAACTACACTATAAAAGATGAGCAATCCATTAAATGAGGTCTTAGCTCTGCTTTGGGCCATATCCTTTGCCCTGGACCTATGTCGTGATTCCGCTGTTCTCTGGGGATAACAGCGACAGAGTTGCACTGAACTGTAAGAGGAACAAGCAGGGGTGGAGCCCCTAATTTAGTTAATTCATGAAGATGCTGCTTCACATGTCATTTGACTGTTGGGTTTGTCTAGTGCATCCTTTTGCACTGGGCATAGCTAAATAAGCCAAGCTGAGGTTGTTTCACACCTCGTTAACTCCTCTTCCTGGCACCTGGCAGACACTGGATGGAGCACCTGTTATTTGTCTCAAAGGATTAAAAGCACAAGAGACAATTCAGTCCCAGCAAGCCTTGAGTTACTTAGCTTATATCTTCCTCTTGCTGCGCACAGTGTGACAGAAGATGCTGTTATTCTTGGTAATTATATGATTCTTTTGCCCTTCTCATGGTGCCATTCCTCTTTTTAAACATTACAGGCATTTAACTAATTTATTATTGCTCTTCTGTAAAAATATTAAGCACAGTATTTTGTGGTTCAGAGAAGATGTCAGTTATTGCTAATGCTGGGTAATGAAAAGGAGTTGATGAATCAAAATGCATGTGGTGTAATCATGAATGTGGCAACAGCTTAAAATGAGTTTAAGATAAACTGACAGTTTGTGACAGTTAAACAGCCACAAACTATGCAGATATGAAAGTTGTGTTCCAGTTGTTCCCCCTTGTAAAGGAAATCATGAAAAGTATTTTCATAGACAGTAAAATTTCATAACCTCTGGGACCTGAGTATGCAGCTAGAAGTTTTGATCTCCAATTTAATATGGAGAGATCATCATGAACAATTATATGCCACATTTGCTCCAGTTTGCTTTGAAACACTAATTCATAGGCTTGCATTCTTCATTTGCACGTATGTTTTAAAACCAAGATTTCTAAAGCTGAAATTATTTTTGGCTCTAAGTAAAATCCACTGTAAACTTGGACAAGGAGCCAGCCAGGTATTTTAATCTGAAGTATCTGTGACAAGTTTTTTCCACCTTCAAATGTAATTGAACCTTCCAAATTACTGTGAGAGTTTGCAACATTATAAACATTCTTCTTCATTTTCAAAGATGAAGAAAAGTGTGTTTACTATTTTAGAGGCTATTGCCCTCTCTTTAATTGTAATCTGTCATCCATTAACTTGAATTCATTTTTTATTTAACAAGCCTGTCCAAACCAGAGCAACAGTGCACCTGAATGAAGGCATAGAAATATAGATTTGAAAAATTCACAGAGATATTAAAATATGACAACTTTTAAGAACCACACTAAGGTGATGAAAAGTGAATGAGTTTTAATCTAATCAATGAGAGTGGCAGCTCTATAAGTCAGCTAAGCAGTGTGTGAGATTTGCATAAATTTTTACTAAAAGAATTTCATGTCCCTGATGACTTGTGTTTTACTCTACGCAGTACTTTTGTCTGATGCAGTTTTCCCAGCACATTTTGGATCCAGACAAAAAAGATGTTGAGAGCACAAATATCTGCTGATTCGAGCAACATTGTGTTAATCAAGTAATAGTTTTAACTGTACTTAGCAATGATACTAATTAAAAAGCCTCCTTACATAGATGTCACTACACCCAGGTCTGAACACATAGGAAGCCTGCTCAAACTTTAAAACCATTTAAAGTTATGGCCCTTTGTAAGAGATAATTATATCTATTCTGAAATAATTTTATCCTGGTTTAATGGTAAGCAAGAGTTTTGGACAAATCTTTCTCTAATAGTTGATGTGCTTCCTGATAGGAGAGACACAGAACAAAACTGATAACATGAGTATTCTCCTTCTTGAAGTAAAATGAAAGCATGCACTGAAAATCTCAACATGCAACCATATTGCAGATCATAGAGAATCAGAAGCTTTTCTAGTTGGAGAATTCCTGTTAGCCTTCACAAGAGGCAGAGAGTTTTTCGGGCAGAAAAGTTATAATGAGCAACTTGAATCAGCACTTTGGATTCCACTCAAAACCAACAGTTAGATTAGAGATCAGGGAACTATTTAAATGTGATAAAACACCTTTCCATAAAGAGTACAAAATAGAATAGCCAGAATTTAACCAGTTCTGCAAGGATGCAAGAAGTGATAGTTTCAATAAGAACAGACAAGCTACATTTTTAATTACAAAAGTCATTTTGTCTTAAGAGCATTTAAAGGCATAAAAATGAACAAAACCTGTTGTGTTTCCCTCACCTAAAAATCAGAATAAAATGTTATGATTAAGATCTCAAACCACTAAACTCATTATTTTTACAACAAAAAGATTCTAACATCCACACTGGGACAATCCAGATCTGTTTTACACATGACCAATAGGTTGCTACAAGTTAATTGGTTGATTGGTAAGTGAATGCATTAGCATAACAAATAAGGGGTTTATAGGTAATAACACATATCTAATTATAATGAAAACATGTGTGTGACTGCCAAAGCTGACACAAATACCAAATACATTGTTCTTGCAAGTTTTATAATAATGTGGAAATCAGCATTTTTTAAGAAAAAGTAGGCATATATATTTCTTTCTGGCTCTGTATCAGTCATTAAGCTCAATTTTATGATTGCCAGTTTATTTTATATCCCTTCAGATCAGGAGCAGTTCACTAATAATTTGGATGTTACTTATAGCTAAGAATGCCATCATGATCTATGAGTTATGTCAGTTATTAATGAAAGAGCCCATTGCCTCAAATGGGAACAAACTAGCTAAGTCATGTTGAAAGTAGCAATATCTGTCTCACTCACTGAGAAATAGAACAGTATTTAAGAAAATGACACAGAATACTGCCAGCAGGAATTAATACCTTTATGTTTTCATTTACACCAAGAGTGAAATTCTCCTGCCCTGATAGCAGCCTTTTCATGGCAACATTTTCATCACAGATTTGGAGATGGATGAAGGCAGTTATGAGACAAATTGTTATCCAATACTGAAGTTAAGCCTTTGTTCCAGCTCCTTCAGAGCTTTATAAGACACTCAGCTCACAAGGTTCTTTTATACCTTTCTGTGTCTCCTCTTTTTGTAGGATCAGAGCTTGGTAAGTAAAGATATATAAGCCCTCAGCTGATCTGCTCAGAGATTTCATTTTCCTGAGTCCATCAAACTGAAATATCTTTTAAAATTTCTAGCAGGACACATGGGAATCTCCTATTATCACACCAATTCTGAAAATACCAAGGTATTGCAGGATTTTTTCTGAAAGGCTTTCACACACGAGAAATTTTTTTGAAATTCTGTTCTGCAAAAGACAATTCAGATTTCTTATTTACATTTAAATTTAGGGCCCAGAGTTTCAGTGTGCTACTTCTTCCTAGCCAAGGAGAAAGTTCTGAGACCCCTCTCTTTTGTATGTGCACTTTTTTTTGAGAGGAATAGAAAACTCATCTCTACATTTAACCTGAAAAGATAGAATCCTTTTTCACTTGATGACATGCATTTGGGCATGTAGCAGAGGAATTTTTTTTTATTATTAAGAGAAATTAATCTCTGGTACATTTGAAAAATATGTCTCTCTCCTTCTTGTTTCAGTAGCATACACGGCGGTCTTTTTCTTCCTCGCTGCCTATTGGAACACCCAACAGGCAAAAGACAAGTTTAAAAAAAATTGTGCACAGAGATAATATGTCCAGAAACCTTTAAACTTGCAATTAGCAACTCATCTATTATTCAGAGTAGGAAAAAAATGAACAGGAATATGTCTGCTGATGACAATAAAGTTACAGTCCATCACGTGTGTAAGTAAGTTACAGATATTTTTTGTGAAGCCTTTGTTGAAATTTGTGATGTCAAATAACAGATAGTTCTCCATATGTGTCTCAAGCTGGCGTGCTCAACAAGGCTGTAGTTTGTGGCTGACAAAACAGAAAAAAGCTGATTTTTTTCATGGCAGTTTTAATTAAGGCTCTGAAAGTTTTACACAGCGATGAGACCTCCCCACATTAGCTGTGCTGCTGTTCTGCAGCAAACAGCACATTCTGACAGTGATGCATTTTATTTTCTTAGATTATCTTCTGCATTTGGCATCTATGTTTTTAGCTAATCAGATTTTTTCCCCCTTGGGAAAGCCACTATAAAAAATTGCATTGAGGGATCAAATAGAAGTATTTAGTAGGAAACCATTCTAATTGCTGCAGATTATTAATATTGAAGATATAGGCTTTTTACCAGATCTTCATGCTTTAATCCCAATTATTATAATGAGTTTGGGCATATATAACTTTAACTTTCTACAACAATTTTTCCATTCTTTTCCTAAAGGGATGTTTCTTTTTCACGGTATACTCAGAGAATTGAGATCAAATGGAATCCTCTGCTTGATATTCAAAGATTTGCCCTTCTAGATGCTGAACAGTTTTCTTGGAGGACCCTGAAAAAATACTTTTTATTCTCCTAACTACTCTTGCTAATATTCCACCCAAACTTTCACTAACAGTCTTGCAGACTAGAAAACATTTTGTGTGGGTATGGCTGGCCTAAATACACTGTAAATACAAAACAAATTCTACATATTTGTATCTCCAGATTCATGCACATTTCATCCAGTAATCAAAAATATTGAAATAAAAAGTGTGGTGTTGCTTTTCTGCACACAGGTTATTTATAACATTTTATTTGCAAACATCCATTTATTTACAAATAGTGAAGTATTTACATAAAAGCAGTATATGATTAATAACATTAAGCATGTGAAATGACTGATTTATTTAAAATAAGGAAGACTGATATCTGTAGTAGGTTAACCTTCACTGAAAGACACCCACCCAGGCAGTCAGCCACTCCCACTTTGTGTATTCTTGAATGCAAAATAATAGGTGGGATCAATGACCAGAAAAAGTCTAAACAGTTCTTCCCTACCTGTTAAAAAGAAGTTCACCTAGCATTTCTAATACATATGTTCATTTTTCTTTGCTACATTTAGCAAATTGTCAGGAAGTCAGACAAGTACTTTCTTACAGCCATTTTTTTCCATCAAGGATTTAGATGCAAATTTTAAAGGGCCTAAACTATTCCTTTTGTTATATTCAATATGGGACTATTTTACCATTTTTACAGTGTCATAAGGGGAAGAGTATTATCACTTGTCACACCATAATCAAGAGTTTCAGAGCAGTTGGTAGAGATAATAGCTTTGATCTTCCTCTGGAAAAAAAATCTTGTAAATATACATACCTTTCTGAAAAAGAAGTTGCAATCCTCAGATTGTCCAGGTGGTGTGCAAGGAGCAGAGGGCTGGAGCAGCTTTCCCATGAAGACAGGCTGAGGGTTGTTCAGCCTGGAGAAAAGAAGGCTCAGGGATACCTTCTAGCAGCTTTCCAGTACCTAAATGGTGCCTACACGAGAGTTGAAGAGGGACTATGTGCAAGTGCATGTAGTGATAGAACAAGGGACAATGGCTTTAAACGAAAAGAGAGTAGGTTTAGATTAGATGTGAGGAAAAAACATAACTCTGAGGTGAGACACTGGAACAGATTGCCCAAAGAAGCTGTGGATGCCTGATCCCTGGCAGTGTTCAAGACCAGGTTGGATGCGGCTCTGAGCAACCTGTTCTAGTGGATTGTTCTTGCCCGTAGCAGGGAGTGTTGGAAGCAGGTGTTCTTTAAGGTCCCTTCCAACCCAAACCATTCTATGATTCCATGAAAAACTATTGGTTCTTATTGTTACGTAGATTAAACAAAACCAGGGTGCAAGAAGAATTTTGTAACAAGATAAATGCTCGGAGTCTGAGGCAGCTCTTCAGCTCGCACAGGCTGTCTGTTGTATCCGCTGAGAATGTGCAGCTGACTCCCTCCCACAGCTCTAGGGGCCTAGAAGACCTTTAGGCTTAAGAAAGCAGCACCAAATCATGTCAGTCTCCTGAATCAATTCACTGTTCCTGTTTGTAGTCAAATTTCCAGTCTCTTACTCCACTAAGAATTACTAGCAGTATTTATCAAGCCTCCAGCTAAGACTGCAGCTGACAGATTGCTGTCAGTGCACCGTATCCATTATGCACTAAATTCAATGAGTTTTGACTGCTGCCCTAATTTATGCCCTTAAGTCCTTAATTTTATACTTTTTGTCTCCTCCAGACTCTGGTAGGTTGAACACAAAAGCACAATAGCACACACAGCAGGCAGAACTCACGAAGCTCTTGCTCCAGCATTGTTATAATATCTATTAATCACTGGTCTTTGTTTCATAAATATACAAGTTTCAAAAAATTATTTTTATGACAATGAAGTGTAAGCAGTGGGGAAAAATAAAAGAGGTTAATTGATGCCACAAAAAAAACCCAATAAAATAAAACCAAAACCCCCCAGCATTTTCAAGGGGTCCAAGCATCACTGAAAATGGTAAAAAGAGGTCAGTTTATATAAATCTCCCATGGTTAGTCAAAGTTCTGTAGTATATATTAAATTTTAATCTTAATTTAAAACTACAACAAAGCCATCAGGGAGCCAGTGGTCAGATATTAACATCCTAATTGTCAGTGGTGTTGCTGATTTCAGTGACAAAGCTTCTAGTGCAGGGTAACAGCAGATGAATGGACATGTCTTGTTCAAATATGTATTCCCACTCAGTGACCCAGAACATGCTGGAGATGCCACAATCATATGGTGGTCCATAATTAAGTCAGGCATTCAGATGAAATTTAACTCCATAATATGCTTTCAGCATTCAAATTTCTTTCTTAAGAGATTAAACATTTAATCCTTTTCCCAAGTGAAGTTCTTTGAAATACTACTATATTAATGACTTCATAACTGAAACTATTGTATTAAATAAAATATCTTTTCACTAGCAGAATATGAAGAGAAGATAATATTTTGTACTAAAGACTTCTGGAATAAAACACTGACTGAAGAAGAGATAATGCAAACATTAAACTAAGAAAGGGTTTCCAGTAAGATTATGCTGAAGGTAGAATAACATGAATAATAGCAAAATATTCATTCTGAGAGTCTACTTGATAAGGTCTTCTATTTTAAGTGTATCTTTAAGGAAGCTTTTTAAACTAAATTTTATACCTTTTATAATAAAGGCAGCTGATTAAAAAAACCCAAACAAACAAACAAACAAAAACCCTTTCAGAATTGACAACTCATTATAGCACAGAAAACCAAAGCCTTCCAAAACATTTCTTAGCAACTGAGAGATATAGGAATTTGTTTCAATACTTGCTTGGAAAAAACTTCCAGCAAGTTTATGGATTAAGAGGGAATAATCAGGCACTGAGTAAAACTTAATGAAAATGTCCATGAGCCATGCATGCTTTGAAGAAAAACAAGTGATTTTGGGTACTTTTATGATTGCATGACACATGAGTTTTAAAAAGGGACAGGGGATTTAAAGACTGTCAAGAAATGAGACTTCAAAATATATGTTGTTAATGCTTCTTCAGTATCATAACTAAAATAACATGTAGATAATTCCTCACAGATGCAGAGCATTTGCTCCAGCAGGTGACTGCAGAAAATGTTTAGAATAAATGCCTAGCAATGTTTGCCATGTTCAACCTACATTGGTGTACTTACACACCAAGAACTGTGGTCTTGTTCTATTAAAACAGTCCCCTCTGAAATGTTGTATAAGGCTCTGTGGACACCTGCTGAAAAATAAAGGTTACACGAGTCTAAAACAATTAGGTACGAGCAAAAAGAATTTTTGCTTAAGGTAATGTGACAGAAATGCGATTTTTTTTTTACTGTAGACCTAAGTGCATATCACCTTGTACCCTTTCTAAAGCACTGGCTGCTCACTTTGATTACCCTTCCTCCTTGTGTTCACATTTATCTTTACAGATGACTGAGAAATGAAAAGTAGATGCAAAACTTTTAAGAATCCATGTTATCAGAGTGGCATAGGTTATGATGGCGTCTTTATTTTGTTTGGGTTTAATCAGCATTATAGTTACTGTATATCAGATCATAATGCAAGAACTAGATTTTTTTTCCTGGTAAATTAAAAATTATCTGAAAAAGTTAATAATTTCATTAATTCTTCAGGAAAGGATACACACTAAAGTTACTAGTGGTTCCATCACTTTTGCAACCTCTTTGTCTTTTTCTTACCTGTCACTGTCAACCTTGCAGGCTACATTGAAGTAGAGGACGTGTTCATGATCAGGTATTGCTGCTGCAGCTTGAGAATTAAAGCATTATTAAAGTAGTAAACTGCAATTTTTGGTTGAGTCTACAATATTTTGTCATGGTTGTAATTAGTAAATTACAACAGGACTCCTGAGGGAATCATGTATTACAGCTATGTGATTACTCAATTTGTTCACTCATGATTAATATTATTGCACTAAACATAAAAGGAAATGATTAATGACTTATCTAGAAATTAATTAATATTGCTGGTAATGGTGCCAGGTAGAAGGTAAATGTGCTTGGAAACTAGTTTACATAATCAGGGAAACTAAACCAGTGCTGATAAATTTTCTGGTAAAATGATACAAAAATAATTGTCCTTCAAGGAATAATAAATACAGATGAATTTTATGTCATATTATTTCAAGTATATTTGTTAAAATACTTACATATAAGAAAAAAAGTATTAATGTTTCTTCTTGGACTTTGCAGCCTCCTAAGACACTTCATACACTAAATTTCTGACTTGCAGCAGAAACCAGCAGCAAATTATAATAAGGATTAGAAATAGGCCTGTTTATATATTAAATGACATAACCTAGCTTTTTTCCCAGAACATAACTGACTTTCAAGTGTGGATATATTAGAAAATAAAATGGGTGTATTTTGTAACATTTGTTCCTAGTTAAATTGCTATGATTTTCAAAGGCCTTAACACAAGATGGTAAAAGTCATTACATCAAGTGTGCATTATTTTTCTCATGACAAAAGCAATGTTCTCTTTCACTTTTCTGCTGAAGGTTCTTTTAAGGATGATTTAGATACTAAAGGACAACTCAGTGTTCATCCTGATTAACATGTGAAGCTTACAGTAGAAGGTAGCCAGACCTGGTAGACTGTGGGACTCAGGGCCAGGTAGAGGTGATCTTGGTCCCTCTCAGACCTTACGGTGTCTACCATCCAAGACTCATGGGTGCAGAGGTTCCCTGTGGCCAGATCCCATCAGCAGTGAGGTGGAGAACACATCTGTGGTACACACACACGGTGTATGCTCACCAGTGGTTCCATATGGACACCCTTCCTCTCCAGATCTACAGGCACACCACGTCTATGCACTCCTTGGACATTATCCCAGACTCCAAGTGCCTGTGATATCTTTGCCCAGATACCAGGTGCCTCACACAGGTCCTGCAGCAGATCCTGAGGCCTTGAGTCTTTCCAGGTGTTGGCATCCTGTTACTACATGCTATTCTAGTCTGAAGGCTACTAGTGGATCTCCTCCACATCCTCACACACAATGTTTTCCATCACTCTCTCATCCTACTTACTGACTAATCCATCTGGAAGGTTATGAGTGGTTCACATACCCAGGATGAAGTGTACTCATACACAAACTGGTTAGGAATAGAATTTAATAAGGACAGGGCTTGACCAGAGAAGTATTCCAGCTAGCATTCTACTTGCACTCAAATACCCTCTATTGTTCCAGCTCCTCTCCATTTCCCACACTTGTTTTCCCCATCCATCTGGACCCCTCCCTTTGTCCACCGTGTTTCATCCCAAATAAATGTCCCATTGTTAATTATATTTTACCCACTGGACTCACTTCTGTTACACTTGTACCCAGTTTGGTATCTCACAGATTATGGTTGCTGAGGGTTTGCTGACATTGCTATATCTCACTTTTCAAAGGTCCCTGGTTGATCCCTCAATTATTTACGAGATTTGGCCGTCTCTCACCTCACTGCCCTGTAACTATATGTGAAATCTGACCATTATTCACAGTGTAACCCATAACACCTGTCAACTTCTCCCTCTGTTATCTGTCGTATCCAGCAATTTCTCATGCCATGTCCAGCAGTTTCCCACAGCAAGTTTAGTTAAACCCCCAGGCTGTGCCCTAACATGTGCCTGTGTACATTTATTTTACCCACTCTTCACAAGAATTTCACCTCATGTTTGCCTGCTGGAATGAGTTAAGAATGGACCTTTTTGCTGCAGGTAAGACAGCCAGACTGGATTAATCATTTTTAACACTTACTGCTCAGCGTCAGAGCACATAAGAAATGTAAGAAATTAAACAGTATAACTTCTCAAAAGACCTTCATATTCTCATTTTAAAAGGATATTTTAATTTGGAAATTAGAATAGGAAAGTGATGCTTTTTGTAGGCAGAAGGAGAAGCAGATCAAAATGTTTATATGACTAGGCATCTAAATTTCTGGAACGGATGAACAGTCCTCTAAAATATCAGCATATAAATGGAAATCAAACAATGCAAATGTATTAGATAATGCACAGGAGAAAATGAAGAAATAATATCAATATACTAAATGTATGCCTTACATTTGAAAATAAGATCTATTTCATGCTTTGCTTATATTATAGCGGTAGAAACATGACAACAAGTTATTTTATTGAAAAAAAAAAAAAACAATCAAACTAACAAAAACCAAGACAAAACCAGGGCTAGATAATTACAAATTTATACAATCATTTCACGTTTTGAGGTTAAGATACGTTTGGAACACAATTAAAGAAGCTAATTTCTTTTTTTGCTAACAGTGTCATTTAGCAAGGATTTTCACTGAAAAGGTATTGATGCCTTGGCTAACCTTCCTAATTGCTAACTTGAAATGTCACCTATGATTTAATTATGTGCATATACAAATTTAATGATCTTAAAGTAAGACATTTTGGCTTTAGTCTAAGGAAAAAATGGGATATCCACTTCATCTAAATCACAATATTCTGAAGAACTTTATGCTTTTCTCAGTGTTCTTGGTCTATGTTTCATTGATAGTATCATCCACATTTGAGATTCTACTAGTGAAAAATAAAATAATCAAAGTTGCTATTTTTATATGCTAAAACATCTGATAATTTAGAGTGTCACTAAAGCATTGATGTGACATTAAAACCAAAGAAAAAATATTATGGAAATGACTAGACAATAAAATCAAAAGTTTTCCTCATTAGACACATAATATCAACTAGAATATATTTTACATATGAAAATTTCACCAGTGAATGCTAGTTAGCCTTACTGATCCTGAAATCACTGGCTGTATAAAAAAAAAGGGAAAAAAATAATCTTTTCCTAACTACTACCATAATTTCACCCAATAACAATACTTTCAGAAGATGTTGGGTGAAAACACTATTTGCCTGACACTGATGACAGTGCTTTTCAATGCATATAAAGTCTCCAGTTGTGTACTTCACTGAACCCCATGCTTGGAAGACACATCCAGGAACATAATTTATTTCAACCAAGGTGCACTAATTATGTGTATCATTATTTATGTAGAGGATGGTGTTATTTTAATTCTCTTTTCCTAAAACCCTATTGATAGGTCCAAATTAAAGGGAGGAGAATATGCAGAAAATGGAGGAGTTTGTAGGAAGCACTCAGTCCACTAAAGCAATAGAAAGGTGGAAAAAAGAGAAAAAGCTGAAATTTGAGCAGATGCAACAATGTGTAAGGTTTGGAGAGTTGACTGGCCTGATACTGTCCTGTACTTACCTGATACTTGCACCACTTCAGCATTTTGGTTGGTGTCTACAGCTATTAGACAGCAGCACCATGTTTCTAAGGCAATCAATACTGTAGAATAGTCTATCAACTCCAAGGCACAAGTCTTCAACAAACTATCTGGACTTTTTTTTCCCTACATTTTACAGTTAGTCTTATATATTTCTCATTATTCCTACACATTTTAAATTTGCAGGCAAGTCCATGTGCTGTTTTGTCTGAACCAACCATGTTCAGAGAAATCTAAAAAAAAAACCAAATAAAAACATGCATATTTTTAGAAATGAATGCTGGTGGGGGGTTTTAATTATGCTAGAAATTCTTCTTAGTTGCTTAGCAATTTTTTCATCTCTCTCTGAGCTCCATGCTTGGAGCTGCAATGCTGACCCTGCACCTGTCTGCAGAACTGCAGATGGCTGGTGTAACATAGGCTATTGACTTCAAAACAGGAAGGAGGAGGAAAACCAGATTGCTTGTGAGATGCACACACAATTCCAAAATGCTAATTACTGGTTCCCTAAAATATTATGAAGGCTTGTGCATTGACAACTGGGATTCGTCTTCATGCATCATTAAAGTCCTAATGTAAACATTGGTGAAGGAAGGAAATCTGGTCAGAAATTACATATTTTAGTTGTAGACAAAATGACTTGCTGTGTTATTTAATAGTATATTCAGCTTCTTTCAGTGAAAGAGTCAGATGCAGGAGGGAAAACAGCATATAGAGTAGCTTAAATAATGACCCAAGTATGTATCTATTCTTTATAGTAATGAAACAGAACCCCAAAGTAAACATAAATAAACTCACCATCTTTAGCTTTTAAAAAAACCCAAGGAACTTAGCTGAAGATAAAGGTTATGTCACTGTCCTTATGCAGTTAACAAGAGAATATTTATTTAAGAATAGTATACTATTTAAGGCCTAGAAATAGAACAAAACTTGTCATTGTTCCAGAGATATAAAATGGCAGAGCAGTAATGGCCCTACTAAGCAAAATAACAACCATTTTTATGATGGAGGTTCACATTCTGAATACAAAGACACACTCATACATACGTATACTAAAAATTTGAAAAACAGTGTCTTTGAACCTAGTTCATACTCTATTTCAATATAGAAAATATTGTTAGTCTCTGTTACCTATAAAGGAAAAAAAGCTTAAAAATATAATTGTAACGTCCTGTAGAACTTTCCATTTCTAAGTGTAGAATTTAAGGCCAGTTGACATAATATTATTATGAGTTTGAAATCATCCTCATGAATCTGAAGATACTTAATTTTTCTTTAACTTAAACTCTACCTTGAAATGTGGGACTCATTCATGGAAGCTATATGTTCAGTTTCTTTCAGTTCCTTTACAGTAAAATGGACACGATGGAGAGGAGCTCAGGTCTAGGGACATTAAATCAGCAATTTTCATCTTGCTTGAAGCAAAAAATTTTTCACCTGCTGGATTTTAAGTGCATGATCCATTGAGGCATGCAATGCCTCATCCTATGTCAAAGACAACATCTAAATTAGAGGGAATAGGTGGCTCGTGCATGCTGTTCCCCACACTAAGATAAGAAACACAGCCATTGCTTCCCCTTGAGGAAAGGAAATCCAGGTGTGTAAACTGTAAGTGACCTCTAAATGAACTGTTCAACTGCCTAATCCAAAAAACTTGGAGACCAAGATATGTCATGGAGTACATGTTGCCCTCGTTGGTCTAAATGTAGTCTGTGACATGAACATTGAAACAGAAAATTTTAAACTTGCACTTTTTTCTTTTATAATGTAGTTATTGTACCTTAGGCTCTAGGATATGGAACTTCAATGGCCATCTTGTACAACTACAGAGTCCTTTCACCATTAGCTTTAGGGCACTTGGACCTGACTGAGCTGTCCCCTTTTATCCCATGGATATCATGATGGAAGCGACATCCACACTGCAATTTGATATCTACCCACATTACAGAGATATTGTGCAATCACCCATTTTTAACACATTTTTATTTGTAAATCTTCATTCAGGCCTTTAATTACTTATATTTGAAAATACACCATTTTGTCATTTGATACAATCAGGTATTTAGGCCACATAAGCCACTTTAGCTCCATCTTTCAGTGGCAATAGAAGGAAAAAAATATTTAACTTAAAGCATCTTGAATTTAACAGGAGATAATAAATGCAAAAATGCAGAACAGAAGTTATTTGTATTAATTTAATATATTTCTAGATCATACCTAAATTTATTTTGACAAACTTTATAATTCTGTTTAAAAAATATTCTTGAATATTATAGAAATAATTAGTATAAACATAAAATTAACAACAAACTTTGACAATCCTTAATTCCAGTCTAATTATACTTCTTTCTTTAAACTGCACCAAGGAACAAATACAAGATTTGTATCTTAAAAATATTTTTTAAATCTACTTTTACTCATATTCATACCTTTTCATATACACAGAGCTATGGTTCAGGGAATATCATAAAGACTACACAGAACACTACAGGCCCTGAGAAAAAGTATTTCTTGATGTTTCTTAAGCCCCTTTAAGTACTGAAATGCCACAATAAGATCTTCCCGGAGCTTTCTCTTTTTCTGACTAAACATCAATTTTCTTTGTGGGAGAGGTGCTTCAGACCTCTGGCCATCTCCATGGCCCTCATCTGGACCTGATCTAACACTCATTACTGGTTTCCATTAGGACACTGAGGACATTTAAATGCCTATATACTATTATATGTGTTTGTATATGAATAATAAACTTCTGGGGCTTGTCAGCTTGCACACATATATACATTAAAAAATACATACTTTGCTTCAAGAGATATTTTTCTAGAGGTTTTTTTGTAAATTTCTGCTAGGTACCTTCTCCCATTATTTTGGGGAACAGTCTTCAAACCACAGACAAATATCACTACTCCAGCAAATATCACTCTACTGTTTGCAGCACAGTACAATCTAATTTTTCTTGTATGTATCAGACAGAATGTAGGCTAATAAAAGACAGAAATAAGCAGAGTTCTGACACCCTATGAGTAAGACACCAAAGTCACCTTCATTTGTCAAATCACTGATGTAGCAGCTAAACAAAAACCTCTTAGTGAAACCTGAAACATCCAGTTTCTTTACACATGCAAGCCAGAGTCTGCTCCTTTGTGTTCATTCCCTATCTCTTCAGGATGCTTACAGCTCTCAGTAATGTCTACTGACATAAAGTCTTAGGGTCAGCATCAAATCCCATTAACATAATCTGAAAGGCTCCTTCTGAGTTGAATGGGTTTTAAATCAGACTCTTATTAGACTCACCTAGTAGAGTAATAAATATTCATAGGTGGATGAAAGAAGAGAAAATCTCTCCAGTTTTGAGTCCAGCAAGAAGATAATTTGATTGGTGAAAGATAATCTACTCGTTGACAAAGAAAGACTCATGGAAATTTATTTTTAGGGTATGTGCAGGGCATGGGCAGGTAAATAAGGAATTAGAAAAAAAAACACACAGTAGTATGTGCCACAGTGTCCATAGCAATCTCTGCAAGATACTTAGATTTCTTATTCTTTCTTTAAGCTAAGTATAATTGGAATGCTTTTGAATATTAATTGATTGTTTTTAACAGGGTATCTGACTACTAAAGATCATAAATTGGCATAGTTTAGGTACCCAAAAATAAAGCAAAGGCATTTCCAATTCTTCTAATTTTTTTCACTATTCACAGCAATTCCATTTATAATATGCAGCTGTCAATGATATGATCTGTTTCACCCTCATGACATATAATAAAGTCTTACTGACAGCAGGGAAACCAATATTCTCTTTTGTACATAATAGGATTGAAAGACTGGTTAGTTTGAGTGGAGACTTGGCTAGAAAGCCTCAGCATGCATTCTTAATACATGGACTTTTCATTATGCAGAGTGATTGAGATAGGGAAAGGCAGAAGATTTGAGAAGTGGAGATTAAAACAGCATATGCTATCAAGAAAACAGGAAATTGGTGGGGGAGACTCTTTACTTCTGTCCCAATACAGGCAAAAGGTGTCAGGGTACAGAAGTTGCACAGTTTTCACAGTAGTTTCATATTAGCATTTAAACCACTTTTAAAATGTGGTGCTGTGTTTCTGAAGTGCTAACTTGGATGGTATGCTACAAACAGCATGCCATAATGGCATCCTTTTGTAAGCAGAGACTTCTTCCATCACTGATCACAGAGTCATCTGCAGGTATGGAAAGAAAGAATCTCTTCAACAGGCTTAATGCAGGCCTGAGTACCCACCTTTGAGGATTAGCATGGTGCAAAAAGACCTTGCATATAATCTTCTGTTGTGGTTTAACCCCAATATGTATCTCTTCCCCACACAGCCCTCATAACTCCAGTACGCGCTGCTCCCTGCAGCTGATGGGGAAGAGAGCAAGGAGGGTAAAGCAAGACAACTCGTGGGATGAGATAAAGGCAATTTAGTAGGTAAAGCCAAAGCTGTACCTGCAAGCAAAGCAGAACAAGGAGTTGATTCACTGCTTCCCATGGCTATGAAGCTGCTTGGACCTGTCCGCAGGAAAGCCAGGCTCCATCATGCATAACAGTGACTTTGAAACAGAAACACCATAACTCCAGACATCCTCCTTTCCTCCTTCTTTATCACATGAAATTCCTCTTTGGTTAGTTCTGGTCATCTGCCTGGTCATGTCCCCTCCTAACCTATGGCACATCCCTCAATATCCTCTCTGGCTGGACAGCATGAGAAACAGCAAAGACCTTAATTCACACCAATTGGCACCGCTCAGCCATGGCTAAAACATCCCTGTCTTATCAACACTGCTTTGGTCACACAATCTAAACATAGCACCATACCAGACACTTGGAAGAAAATTAGCTCAATCCCTGCCAAAACCATTAAGATTCTCAGAGGGCAGGACTATGTTGTGCTCAGCTTCAACAGTGGCTGAGGTTTTTTGACACAACCTTGTAATACTGATATATAATACTGATTGCATAGCAGTGCATTTTGCATCATAGGCACTGTGTGTTATTGCTTTTGTCACTTAATGCCCTTCCCTCAATTTAAATGCTATATGTTTATATAAGAATATCTTCTACATGTATTAAAATACTAGGTGAAAAATTATGCTGTGACATGCCTAAGGAGCTACAAAATATAATGAGCACGTATAACTGTAGGCCTGTCGAGGTACAGAAGTAAATGCACATTTTATTTTCTTCTTGTCATCACTATTCACCCTTCAGTGTATTCACCTGGCCTAACAGTTGTAAATGCAGCTTCAAAATATGGTATAAGTGACTATTTAAATGTAGTCATAAACACCTGTACCAACAGAAAGGGAAACTTAAATGACACTAATTGTCACCTTATCTGCTAGTCTTAGCAGAAAGAGAAAGCAACCAATGAGTCAGTCTCAGCTACTATATCAACTATAGTCATCCTCCCCCATTAGCAGATAGCAATTTTATTGGTAGGATGAGAATATTACACTAACTCTATAGCTGCATGTGCCATGGACTAGAAAACAGTTTTTCTCTTGTCATGTCTATCAGTTCAGTGTTGGTCTGAGGAGAATATTTATTTAAAAATTGCAAATATTCATTTGAAAATTGTATCACAAAGAAAAGCCCAAATTCCAAGAGTGTTTTCAACATTAGCCAGTGATCTCAAGCGATCTTCTTCACTATTGATATTAGATTTAACATTCAAATTTGTTTTGATTGAAAATCAAAAATTGTTTTTCATTAACTATCTAGATTAAATATGCTCACAAAGCATTAATAAACATCCATCCTAGTTTTCAGACAGATTTAATTAGTATTATCTTACTTAATTTAAAAAAGCAACACAATATTCTCTTTCAGATAAGGCCCTTGAGTATAGACATACTTAGAAAAAACATGTGACAAAGACAATAAATTGAGAGCTTAATTAATTAAACTCGGGCTGACTTCTCACTGAGAATGTTCAGGATTTTACACTAATATGTTCTACACTTTGATGTAAGAAATTTCTATTTTAACTATGTGTCAGTTCTGAAGATTAAATATAGTTGCCATGTTGCCTTTCCAGTGATGAGTAAGAATTAAATTCATTTTTTCAATAAAAGAGAGTTACGAATAGGCCTTTTGAGATGAGGACATAATGAACAGAAGCCAGCAGATATTTCTGCTGCAAAGACCAGATCCTATCCCTGTGAAGTCAAAGAAGTTCTCTACACACTACTGGGGATATGTAGCAGAATAAGTTTATTAGAAATTATGAGGAGTGTTAACACTACTAGAATAAATGGAAGCATAAAGATATGAAGAACAGTTAGACCATGTGCTAAAATTCTGTACTGAGGTAAGAAATTTTCCTGAAATCCAAGTGAGGTGAGGGACAAATCCAGTGATGAAGTTTGAAAAATTTTATTGATAAAAATTCTAACCATTCATGAGCATTTCATGAAGGAGTTAATCCTATCAGAGAGCCTATATTTTCTTACCCAGGATAATTTTATATGATATACTGTGTGTTTGCCCATAAACTTAAAGGAGCAAGAAAATACAACTAAACTGAAACTTCACGTGGGAAAAACATTGGATTTAATAGAGAAAAAGCTCTATGTATTCTGGAAAGTCCCCCTTTTGACTACCCTCAAAAAAACCAATAAAGAATTCTTGATGGTTGGCAGAAAACTGTAAAAAAAGTATACAAAATAATCTATAATTTATTTAAATTTCATGTGGAATTCCTTAACTAAGTTGTGGTTATTTCAAAACTGAATATTAAATATATTCTGTCCACTGAATATTAAATATATTCTGTCCACTGAATATGTGTGTATCAAACCTAAACAAAACACAAACCTCTGACAATTTTTTTTTTCAGAAAATAATCTATAATTCCCAGTGTATAAGCTCTCATGGAAAAAGTACTGAGAAAGCATTCTTTCTAACGTGGCCTGAGTCTGTAACCATGACTTTCAATGAGTTCCAAGGTCATCTTTTATTTTTCTTTGGCATTTGCACAAAAGCTGAAACAGAAATTCATTTAAAATTATCTCTCATACAATGAATTAATAGAATGATAAGGCAACACTGGTAAAGAATTATGCAGTATGATTTGGTGCTTAATCTTCTGTGGCCACATTGCTGAGATGTAAAGCGATGCTGGGACCAGCTCAGTGACCTCATTTCTGTATCTATCTATTTTTTCCCCTCTTGTTCTAGAATTGGTTTTATGTTGCTTCTGCACCTGAAGATGAGAAATTTGCTGCTTCCTTTGAAGAGGTCTCTTCAACAAGGGCCACAGCTTGTCAAATCACAGACAGTGGGGATTCACAGGATACAACCTGCCTGAACCATGTCTACTAGAAAGTGAGAGATTTTCAGTCAAATTTCCTTTCTTTTCCCCCGTTAGTCTAATTACAGTAGCTTTATTCCTGTTGGGTTAAAGGCTGTTCCTCACATATTCACAGGTCATCCATTTCAAAACATTAATTCATAGAAGAAGAAAGATCCTTGCAGAATTAAAGAGCTAAAAAAATTTAAATTGAGCAAATATACTAATCACTATACGGGAATAATATTTATAAAGATGATTTCATGTTTCTCTTTATTTTTAGATTTTATATGAGCTCAGCACATTATAAAGAAGGCAGACCCCATCAGCAATTACAAGTTCTATCAACCTTGTTAAAGAAAATACAAGGATAAGGCTATATCACTGCAAAATTCTAAAGCAATCAGCACAAAGAATTGAGTTGTCACAGATGACAACCATAAGTCTAACCAAGCCTGAAGCAGATGGAGCTACCTCATTACTGGATGCAGCTTACCAGCTAATAAATATATTTAGCTTTTATTCACTTTTAGAGGACATAAGTATTGTTCTAAATATCTGACAAATAATTTGCATAATGATTAATAAGGATGACAAATATAGCCCCTGTAATCCAATATGCAAATTAAAATGAAAGAGATACTCCAAAAATGAAAAGCAACTTTAAAGAGATGCTGCTAATGTGACAAAAATGTATTTCAGTCAGAAAACAATTGGTTGTTGAAGGTGTGAAGGAAACCATCTTCTCATGAGTTTACTTTTGGAGATACAATAATTTGTAATTTTTACTGTTTTGTTCAAAGTGCTTTCCTTTCTCCAACCCTTCAAAAAGTGCTAGGACAGTCACCTCTAAAAACTGGCAGGCGACAAAGACAGTGAGAATCCGTCCCCACAGAAAAAGGAAAGAATTATGGCGTGAAAACCCAGGGAAATACCTGCATTCAGTGTGATGCAGATTAACAAGTTTTTTAATAGAAATCATTCTAAAGGAGTATAAATACATTTGATTTTTGTCACTGACAACTTGTGATCATTCAAGCTGGTATGTCCATTCACCAGTGAACTCATGAAGGAAATAAAATAACTCCATTTTAGGGTTCCCGTGTGTGAATGGATCCCAAATTAGGAGTGAAATAAAGATTAACTATGTCATCAAGAATAATTCTGAGAAGCAAACTGCAGTTGTGGTGCCTCACAAGACAAGGTAGAGTATCCCATATATGAGGGAAATTCTTGCTGCATTAAAGAAAGGTGTCAAAAAAATTCCAGTTAATATGGCATAAACATGACATAAAACTGTTATTCATCTCAAAAGGTTAATAAAGTGTCTCTCCTCAAATATCAAATATTAGTTTACTCAGCTTGCATAATTCTCAAAACCAATTGATACTCACAAAAGCGATTGATACTCATTTAGTCTATTTTAAAATTGACCTGCATTTCTCATTCCTTTAAACTTCTGAGGCAATGAATCGTTCAGCTTTGCTAGATGACATGTAAAGTAGTGGATCTTGCTTCATTTCATGTTTCTCTTTCTAAGGTTCCATTTTAGTTCCATTCTAATTTAAGTTGTATCATCTCAGTGTGTAAATTAATTTACTCAGTGTGTAAATTAACACTTTTCTTTGCTCACAAGGGACTTGTAAGCTGCGGTTCCAAAATACAAGGACTGTCGCCAAGGGCATCTTCATCGTCTGGTAGCTCCCAGTTCCTACAGAGTTCCCATGCAACAGGAGCTTTGAGCTCCTCTGATGGCAAAATTCTGAAAGAGGAGTTTTCCTCTGCATTATGAATTTCATGGGAGCTGGGAGCCAGGAGCAGTTGCTCTGTTATGAGACAGAGCAGGATCACATCTAGCTAAACTAGACCGTTCATAAAACATAAAAAAATGCAAATAAAACATTGACAAAAGTCACCTTACTCAACAGAAAGCCTCTGAAAGTGACCCAGTGTAATCCCTCCCAATCAGAGCTAAAGCACTCTTAATTTTATTAATCTTATACTGTCAGAAATTTGGGCTGACTTTCTTTCTCTGCTCTCTGAAGACTGTCCCCAGCTCAGCATGTTTCTCATTGACCAGTTTTATTCTGTGGTATTACACTCTGGGTTCTGAGATTAGGATATAGATTTTTAAGGGCCATAAATGGTAAATGCTTAATGATCTCATGTCTATTTGTATTCAGAGCTGTGGACCACACAATAATTCTGATGGAAGAGTTAATTTCAGTGGCTTACACTTTCTTATTTCATTAAGATAGAAAACTAAGCAGCATAACTTGAGTACATACCATTTTAAGTATTTTTCTCAGGTGATACATGCACAGCTTTCTAGAATAACAAGATTTGGAGGGTAATCAATCATTCAGGGGGCATGTACTTAATACACTTTAAATTTTACACCAACTGGTTATAAAAAACAGATATGAACGGAATATTTTTTAATGTGTTGTAGAAATGAAAGATTAATGACGAAACAAAAAGTATGGGTACTCTTAAGGATAAAATACATCTGTTGTGAGAAGAACTGCGAATGTCAATCATTCTTTTTCTCTTAGTGTTAGCAATGAAATTGTTAAATGGATGAACACCACAAAGTTATGCTCTGATGGGTAAAAACACTAAGCAGAAAATACAGCATTAGCCTTACTGATTTGAAAATGTAAACCACCACAGCATTGTGACAACTCTGCAGAAATATAATTAGAAGAGTACTGCTGAATCTATTTCTATTGAATCTTCAAACAACTAATTTTCTGCAATTAATTTCAGGTCCAAAGTTCTGTTTGTTCGTTTCTATCAATTTCACAAGGAAAATTCTGGATTTTTTTTTCTTGGTAAGTTAAAATGGTTTAGGTAATTCAACACTTTCACTATGCAATCAAAACTTTTGATCATCCATTACCACTGTTTCAGGGCAGTACTTTTGCCTTCTCCCTGCATGTAAACTGTGAGTTATTTTACTAGTAACTTTAAATACCTTTTTCTCAGTCTAGCTGAGAGTTGATCTGCTAAAAACTCTTCAGATGGAAAAGTGATATATTAGGATTCCCTTGATAGAGGTAAATTCCTTATAGTGACATACAGAAAAATAAGTGATGAATAAATGTATTTCTAATGTATTTAGATGGTTGCAACCTTAGGTGCATACATAAACATCTATTTTTTAAAGTGTCAGGTAAGAGACACATAGATAGCTGTGTTGTCTCTGCTGATCTTTGAGCCTTTGCCCCTCAGATACACTGAGCTTCCTTCAGGATATAAAAGTTCTTCTATTACCAGTAAAGCTTTTTATTGTGGGGGTGGTTGTAGTGATTGAATGATTTGGGAATATTTAAGAGCACTAGGTAGGTAAGATCAAAGAGGGGGAAGAGTCTGTAAAGTAAGGAAGAAAGCAGATCTAAACTCTTTCAGGCTGAATCAACGACACCCACCCAACTCTGTCTCAATTTCTCTTTCTGTCTGTCTCTGTGTCAGTGATGACAGATCAGGAGCAGCTGGGAAGATGTGTAACTTTTCATATAGTCAACCTGAAAGAGGACGTTTTGCTGCATCATGGAGGCTGTTGGCCAGAGCATTGGAAGTCCCATGCAAAGCACTGTTTACAGGACAATCTGAGCAAGACGTCGCCACAATAATTCATGTTGCCAATAAGAGAGTTCAGAACACTGTATGGAGTTCAAGTGCATTTCTATGCAACAGAAGTAAAAACCACTTACTGTACAGAGGCATCTCCTGTCACTCACAGGAAAGTAGGAGTGAGATCTGAGGCCAAGTGGAAAAACACACCTACAGCCTCTGAACAATTTTTGTGTGTCTGCTGTGCTCAAGGTAATAAAGATTTTGTGATCATGTTTTTTTCATAAATCAGATGTTTTCTTTGAGACAGAGGAACCTGGCCAAAGTCCCAAATATGATGTTTAAGCAAATTAAACCAATCATATGGCTGTCACTCTTCACATTTGTTTCTTTTCTTCATTAAGACCCTCCTAAATTAGCAGGTTTGGATAACATAAATGAACCCAAGATTCCTAAAGATTCAATGGAGGTTCTGTCCAGCTTTCTGCTATTTATTACTGATCAATAGTGATGAATAGAAAATGGCACCTATAGTAGAAGTGTAGTTTCTCAAGATAAGAGATTAATAGTGTGCCAGTGGAGACAGCAGGTTGACCCAGCTAAAGTATATATTTGTATGATTACCATGTTATCATCCTCTCACAGAAGAATGGAAAGCTGACATGATTCAATCAATACATAATTAAATTAAGAAGAATGTAAATGCAATCAATAACATGATGGAGGACAGGTCTTATCAAATAAAATGGATTTCATTTTTTTTATGAGATTACGAGTTGGAGTGACAGAGACAACTACAGATGTGATAGACTTACGTGTTACAAAAGCATGATTTAGGGTTGCACAGACTAAAATAATTAGCACATAGTTTTCACAATCCCTTGAAAAAAGGGATTAAGAACTGATCAACTGGAAGAGAGCAAAAAGCAGTGTTATGTAGGAATCAATACACTGAATCTATCTAAGCAGCTTCATTAGGTGTTAACATTAATTTTGACATGATTTTAAATTCTGTACTGCTGATGCAAAAGTAAATTTTTAAAATTCCCTCAGATGTTATTCATAAAGGAGGACACAATATTAATCTGCAAAGTGGAAATTGCACAGCAAGAACACAGTCAAGCATATATGGTATTCTAAAGTATAAACAGAACCATAATAAAGAAGGGAATTTTTTTTTAAATTAAAAAACAAACCCAAAGACAGTACATAAATGAAGAATGAAATTCACTTAAGAGAGTCATATTTAAAAAGTGATGGAGAATAAGAAGAGAACCATAAATCGAAGGGCTAGTAAAGATGTCTTACTGTAAGATAGATTTTAGAAACTCTATTCATTTGGCTATAAGGTCTTGCACGTAACAGAGCAAGTCTTCTTCACCATACGAAATTCTTTTGCTCCAAAAAATTTGTTGATCTAGTAGAGAAAACCATAAAAAAATTACTGGCTGAAAGACATATTCAAATTAGGAAAAAAAACTTTTAACTGAGAGTGTGATTAGCAGTCAGAACTAACTGGAGTGAAGAGAAAAATTCTCTGACTTGCAAGTCAAAACTATTTGTCTTGATGGATGATATTGTAGATCCCCATTAAAGATATGCATAATAACTATATAGACCTCATGGCAACAAGTGTACAAATCAGTCATGCAGAAATCAAAGAAATTCATATTTTATACGAAATCTGAATATGTAGAGTTACAGGCTTTGCACTTAGAGGGTGCTGGATTTCATGTAAGAATAATAAAACATTCTAGAGCCTGAATTATATATGATATCAGATTAGAATGACTTGAAGTTCAATTCTGGTACATAAGATAAGCAAACACTTAGAAATTTAGGTAGGAATATGAAATATTTCACTGCTTTTCATTTGTGGAAATTTTCCACACTGGTCCTTCTGTAAGAAAAACTTGCTCATCTCATCAGATATCTAAATAAATATTTATTTCTTTTACTGTCATTTTGAGAAATTCAGTGACTTTCAAATCTGGTATTACAACCTCACAGAGATTTTACACTTGTCAGTATCCTTCAAAGAAAGGGCCAAAACTGCTGCCACCATCGAAGTTGAATTGTTCCCATTTCTGGAGTGTGAAAAATACACTGGCAAGGTGCAGTGCAGAACATTTACTCAGCTTCTGCAGAGGGATCAAACAAATAGGTCCACTCACCACAGCAATCAATTGACAGTCTTCATGAGCAATATGTTTAGAGATTAAATCTCATGATTACTATAGTTCTTTCCTGCAAAACATGGGTTAAATTGTAAAGGCTAAGTTCTTGCCCTCACATAACTATCCTTTTTGCTCAGTGTTGCTGTTGCATTTATTTTAGAGTTTGTCCATTTGAGTATGACACAGTAACTTAAATCTTCTAATTAATAACTTTGAGAAGGCAAAAATTAATCTCTTTAAAATATTACAAAGCCTATGAAAATTTCATTGGACTACTTTTTAACATCTGCAGTGCTAATTTTATCTTTAAATAATAGTCTCACAGCTGTTCTAAGGACTTTTCTTAGATATACCTAAAGGAAAAGACAGTCTTATACAAAAAGAATTATAGAATTCTGTAAAACTGGCACTCTTACATGTTGACATCACGACCTGTGAATTTTTGTATAGCTTACTTCCTGTCTCAGTGCAAAATAAGATCAAATAAGCATTAATACAAGATCTAAAATGCAAATAAATAGTAATACTAATAAATTGCATATTTGCCTTGAATCCTCTTGTCTTGGGGTGACTTTATGATGTTTATCCCCTATCGCCTGCTCTATGCCCAGACATGAATCCTGTCCCTCTCTGTGCCTTTAAAGCTAGCTAAGGGAGAGGGGGGAGAGCCTGTGGAATTCCTTTGGTGCTGTGTTCAAAACATAGATAAGTTCGCCGGCTTCTCCTGCCTGGCAGCTCCGCTTCTGAAGCAAAGAAGAGAGTTACATTCCTTTTGCTTTTTAGCTAGTTTCTCGTTTATTAGCTAAAGTATGGAGCCCTGGGACTTTGGCTTCTTCTTCTTCTCTTCTGGACAACACGAAAACATCGGTCAGGAGACCTTACACCTCAGCTCCGAAGAGGAGAAAGCCACACCCACAGAAAGGACTCCAAAATCTACCCAAGTTCGCTCCACAGTGAGAGGTTTTATTATTTAGCATTGTTCTTTTCCCGTGCCTGCGTGCACTGTGTTTGCTAAATAAATAGGTTTTTTCTTTTTCGCTTTCCTCTGAGTTCATTTCAGACGTTCCTCCGAATTTGTCTCAAACTGGGACATCTCTAGTGCCAGAATTTATCTTGAATGGTTAGTCTTTTTGAATACTTCATTACATGTACTTGATTTGGCTCTTGCATGCATTAATAGTACCTGAATGTCATATCCAGCTACATTAGCAAGCAAACAGATGCCTATAACTGTAATTTAAGCTGGAGCCTATTTTTTTAAGTGGTGAAACATTTATTCATTGTACCAAGGTTAAGTTAAATTAATTTTTTTTATTTTCTATTAGTGCTCACGTAACTGAATCTCTCCTTGCCCACATTCTCAATGACAAAACATAATGGAAATTTGGCCAGGTGATAATAGGTGGAGAGACTTCAATAAGATCTGGTAATGAGGTAGCTGATGAGGCTTCATGCAAGGGATGTTTCATTGACACTGCATTAACAGATGATTAGCAAGCTTAAATTAAGAGGCAGAAAGAACAAACAGTATGAAGCCAAGCAGGTGTTAAAGAGGAAATGCTAAGGAATGAGGTAGAAATGTACTAGAGCGTAATGTTGAAACATTTCCTCAATACTTAGAGATGGATAATACAAATCCTTTCTTAAGTACTTCAGGGGGAGTAAACACAAAAACCAATCAGTAGTAGAAACGTCAATATTTCAGGCAAGAAAAGTAGTCCAGCTACACCACTAAGCACCTTGGGCCACAGAAATCAGATGCACACCAGAGTATAATGAGAACTAAAATTACATCAATACGTGCTAATATGAATAACACAATCAAGCCACTTTGCCTTCACATGGAGGAGAAAGGATGGCCAAGCAAAAGGACTAAAAATATCAACACATATAGCACACATTTTCTACAAAAATCTTTGATTTTTTTTTTTTATGGTTATCACTAAAGCAATTTTTATACGTAATCTTGGAAAGGAGAATATCATCATCAAAATACAAAAATTGCATGCTTTGCATGACTGTTTCCACATTGGTTTTATCTAATTTGGTCATCAGATTAGAGCGTGGTTACAGAAATAAAAACATGCCAGCCATAAGGCTTTAAATTATGATTTCTCATAAATTATGAGTTCTCAGAGAAAACTACAGAAGTGCCCAAAGGAACCACAGGCTTAAAAACTTGTTTGCATAAGTGGTGGTTCAAGATTATGAGTAATTAAAATCAGTACAAAAATCTATTTGTGAGTAGTATAAAGACTGGAACCAAAACTTGAGATCAGTCTTCCTAAATGACAATAAAATTGAATAAAGCAACAGTTACTTTGAAAAGCATGTGGAATTCCCAATAATTAGGAAACCTTATTATTTCTTTGTTGCTTTATTTCTAATATTATATTAGAAATAGCCTAAATAATATTTTTTTTTATATTACTAGTTCTATTATTTTCTGCTTCAACATTTCCCAGAATTAAAAGCAAACAGAGAAAGTGAGTAATAAGTATTTGTATGATTTAACCGTCCAGCTGTCCTTGTTCCTTGCCTGAGTTATTTTGCAACTTTACTTGTTCATGGTGATCAGGATCTTAATCTGCTGATGTGACTTTCTGGCTTGTCCTCAGTATGGTCTAGCTTGTCAGTCACTGAACTCCTGGATGGAACTGGTTGCCATCCCTGGACTTTATCTTGCTCAGATCCTGCAAGAGACAGTCCTTGCTGTTGTGCCTGTAATGCTGTCACCCTCTGCTCCTGGGTCCCCTCCCCCTGCAGAGCAGCCCAGGGCCATAAAGCTTTTTCAGACCTTGTCAATGTCCAGCTGCTTTTAGGATCAAATTTGTCTGAAAAGTCTAAGAGACTTCAAATCCTAAATTTTAGGAAATTCTATGGAATTAATTGATACAGTATCTCTTAAGTAACTGAAGAAACAGTAAACATAAGATTGAATATGTAGTATGTTTTAATATTAGCAAATCAAATAGCAGAACACAGACAAGTCAGATATTCATTATTTTGCAGGGGTTTTTTACATACCCAAGAGCAAAGAAAATTTTGCCATATACAGATTCTGACATTGATCAGCGAAGTCACCTGAAAATAGGACATTCTCTTTAATGTAAATTTTGAGACTAAGTTTTGCTACTATAATATTTGAAGAAGTTGCAAATATTTATTTTGAAGGTGTGAATTTCAGACACTTCTGATAAGTCATTCTGGTGCAATCTCCTTCAGCTGCTGTCCCTGCACAGATCACTGGAGCCTTTTTTGGTTTCTGCAGTGTATAACCAATTCTTTTTTTAAGCAAAAATGCAAAGGACGCATATACCTGTATAGGAAAGGTCAATAATGGAGATAGGAGCGAGGACTGATTGTGCTCCAGCCATGACCTTTGCATTCCCTTGATGGTGAGTTCTAATTAGAGCATTGGCTGCTGACTCACCTGAAACTTCAACCATACAGCAAAAAAAGAATTTGTTTTGTTTACTGAAACCACTGCCTGGAACAAAGCTACTTGTGTTGTTTTTATGCATAAATTCTTCCTCCACTCTCTAGCACTGAGAGCTAAAGAGCCTGGTTCAGGTCACTTGAACACATGTTCTATGCAGATTCTGAGACCTGGTTTGATTCTGTTCAACTAAATGTATATGACAATAATTCAGATATCCAGTACCAGTGCATTTTTGCTTTTCAAGTAATATTTTACTGGATCAATAACCCAAACATACAAATATGTAAGTAGAGAAGTTCACTTATACATGGAAAAATATATTGATGCTTATAAGCTCTTCTCCAGTCAGCTTCGAATCTGCAAGTAACCTTAATTCTGCAAATTAACCTGCAATGCTATGTTTCTTCATCAAAACAATAATGAAAGGATTAACAGTATATGATTCTTCAATTAACCTTAAATACAGTCCTGGATCTAATTTCCAGAATACATATGCTGCATCAGTATTCCAGACCACTGGAATATAAGCAATATGAGAATATCCTACCTGTCTCTGCTGTCAAGACCATTACCACCTTTTTTTTTTTTTTTTTAATGACTATTAATAATAATATCAAATTTCTGATACTTGAAACCAAAATCCCCAAATTAGACAAAACAGGGAATTATTAGTTGGCAGCACCTTTTCTTTTTAAAATGCTAGCAAGGCTTGCATTTAACCATGAAGCAACTTTGTGTCTTCTAGTAAATTTAACTGTGTGCAAGGTTTTGTCACATGGTCTTCTTATAATTCTTTGATGAGATCCTACTCAATGTGTATGGATGAGAAAGAGGAAAAAGAAAAGAGAGAGCTGAACATGTACAAAACCTATTATTCAGCAAACTACATGCTAAAGTTTCAGCTTGATGATGAAGTTAAAAACAGAAATTATTAAGAAACGCTGCATTGTGAGTTCAAGCTGTAAAGAAGTTGCCATATATTATTTAGGATTTTAAATTACTGGTTTTAATGATTATTATTAATTATGGAAGTATTTATTAAAGTAAATTCTATATGTAATATTTTCATGCTCAATTTTACATTAATTTGTTTGCCTGTACTCAGCTGCCACAACAAAGTAGAAGGGATAACATTATTAGTGGCTAGGATAAGTCAGAATGTAGTTAGGTAATGCAAACAAAAATGAGACCAGTTAAAATCATTCTCTGCTCAAACCAAAACTAGAGACACAAATCAAAAAAGCTTGAACTGTGTTCTGGAAAATGAGAGACAATGTCACTCTCTTCTGTGAATAGAGAGATAATTTTTAGGGGTAAATAGACCCACAGACCCTGTTTCATCTCCAGCTTCAAATGCTTCCACCTGGAAGCTATTTCAAAATACACAGTCTTGCCCTCTGCCCTAATAATGAGTAGGAGAAGAGAATTTCTTAGATTACCAGAAGGTAAAAAAAAAAAAATCTACTTATATGAGTTGAGATCACCACACTGATTTTTTTTAAGCTGAAAGAAAATACAAAACTGGTCAAATACATTGAAATAAAATTATAGTAACTCAGTCATCGAGAAAAAAATACAGGGGAATAAAATATCCATATTAGTTTTAATACTCCAGTATTAGATACAACTAATACATCTGCCTTAAAAAATGTTACAAGTTACAGATTCTTACAAATTTTTACAAACTACATAGCACAAAGGAAGCTAAACAGAAAGATATCTAGAATCCCAAAGAAGAGGGAAAGAGTAAGAATGATTAATAAAAACTCATTTATATTATTGTTGGATATTCATATATGCACATATACATATATCTATACCCCTAACTATAAACATATATTTGCTATACTCATGCTCAATACCATAAATATTCATGCTACTGTCATAGTCTAATTTTTCCAGTGAATGCAAGCCTTTACAGAGAATTACAAAGATGTGTTCTTTGCTCTCCAGTTTCAAACAAGATTGACAAAAGAGGTGGAATCCTGCAAACACCTGTATTGATGGAAAAGCTGCAGCCTATGCTTAAAATTTTCTGTCGGACAGGAAATCCACATTACAATCCATTGTAGCCATCCTTATTTTCACTGTTGATAAAACATTCCATTTCCACTAGGAAAGCTATGTACATGCCTAATGTACAGAGCAGGATTTTCCAAACCTCCTGCTAGTGGCCTGATTTCTGTACAGAGGAGAACTGCTGATACACGGTGTGAACCAAATATCAGCAGGTAATCAAGACGGCCAAAATCCACAGCTGAAGTGTAAAGAGTAGATTTATTCCAACACCATGCTGGGTAGGACAGAGACACACACATTGTGTGCTTATTCCACTGTAGCAAGGGGCAAAAAGCACCCAAGCTACTCCCAGCCTCACGTATCAAAAAGGCCTGGCACGTGTGCAACCTTTCTAATGGTTGCAATTTTCCTCTCTGCTTTTATGATCTCTGCTTTGATCTCTCTCCCACGACAGGGAGCTCAAGCACATCTGGGAGAGGGCCTCCAAGTCTCTGTGAACACCTCTGTTATCTCCACACAGGAATTCTACTTCTCAAAACAGACCCAGGACAAACAGCAGTAGGCAAAATAGATGGTTTCCCACACTGTTATTCTCCAAGCCTTGACATTCCCAGCTGCAAGGTCACTTGAGCAAACCTATCATTCTCCTCACCAAGTCCTTCAATTTTAACCCCTTCCTCCCAAAACATTTTGTATCTTTCTGCTGTTTTGTTCCAGTTTGGGCCTTTATTGGTTGGGTGGGTTTCTTGTTTTTATTTGTCTCTTCTTGCTTTCTACCAGTTACTTTTATTCAACAGTGATTTTTTTACAGTTTTCATTGTCCAAGGGTGGATATTCAGTTAGCTACCAAGAGGACACACTGCACTCTAGAAGTTTGGTCTACGCTGGGTACCAGGGCAACTTTCTGCAAGACAGTAACAGAAAAATGCATTCTCTCCTGATGCTGGCTATAGGCTTCTGGCAGCTCCTCAGCCTGTTGCTGGTTGCCCTTGCCTCCTTCAACCAGCTGCCTCCACTGCTTCTATAAACGAGTATAGAACATATTCGTATGAATATAGTTTTATGATATATTTCAGTTCAAAGAAGCCAGATTAGCTTTAGACTTTTCAATGAGTAGTCTTTGATAAACTGGCTCCTTTCATCTGAAATAAGGCTTAGGAGTTTTCATATCACTACAAATAAACCTGAGAGCAAAGTTATTTCCTTATAGGACATAAATGGAAAGGTAAAAGATATATGCCTGCAACCTTGTATTAGAGGAGAGGTGCCTTCTCCACACGCTCCTTCTGTTCTGACACATCTGTTGTAATTTCTCCCAGGCTCCTCTTAGAGTTCTGTTAGGTATTGACTCCCCCTGCTTCCAGATTTACTTCTTTAAATTAAACTGTTTCCACTTTTCTTTTACAGTAGTATTTCTTTTTTCCTGCTATGTCTGCTGTGCTCCTAATCTGTAAGTAACTTCCACCATCTCACAGGTGTCCCATTTATGACATATCTTGTTAACTGTTATACTCTTTATCACTAATCATGGTGACACTCAAGGGCTTTGACACTTCCAGCATAGCCTGCTCTACAACAGGCTGTGCTTTAATGCTAAATTCTGTTTTCATTGTGTCCCCATGTTTTTGCCTGTGAATGGAAACAGCTGTATTGAAACTACAACATCCCTTACAGAAGATTCATTTCTCACACAGATATTGTACAGGTAAGATGTGAATTAAAGATTGATTTCTAAAGTTCATCTGCTTATGTATGTTTTCCCAGTAAATTAAAATTAATGTAATCTGCTCTTCGGGATAAATTAAGTTTTCAGATTAGATAAAAATGCTTTTAGCCTAATTCAGAAGTGTGTATCACATGTGATGAGCTGAAATCCATTAATGCTAATTTGGATTCCATTAGATCTGCTTGTGACAATTCAACCACTATCTAATGTAACCCCAGCAATTATAACTTACATGTGAAGAATTTGGAACACGGGATAATTTCCCAGAGAAAAGTGGAAGGAACTATTTTCTGGGATATGCTTGCCTCACAGAAACCATGTAAAAAAATGTGAATGTAAAACTTTGTGTCTCAGTCTTCCAAAGGCATTCACTTGCAAGTCTGCAAAAATGCAGTGTAGAAAACAGTGTTAATTTCCATATATGAGTGAGAGAGTAAAGGCTTACATATACCCATAAACATACTATAAAAACAACTGAACATCTTTAAATCCTTATGTAAAATGTACCATATAATGAAACAATATAATGTGGATACAGAGGCAAATAAGAAAGAGGAAGATGTAAAAGCATGTTAGCAAACACATGACTACACGTGGATCTTTAATATGAGGATGAAGAAACCATCACGATGATCATCAAATTCCTACTAGCAAAAGGCTCCAGGTGCCAACAACTCCCTGTAATGCCCTGCCACCACCACAAGTGTGAACCACCAACATTAGGGCCCAGAGGATCAGGGGAAGGGTAAGCATTACACCGAGAAAGGGATAGGAACTAAGTGTGTGTATAACAATTTTAACTGTATTATTGAGACCTTTCCATATAGAAGGTTCTTTTTCTTAACATAATAACTATGTCTGGACTATTAATGATTCTTGGATTAGATTCTTAAAGTCAATTTTATCAACAATAAATTATTTCCTTTATATATAAAATATCATCCCACTTTGCCAAGAAACAAGATCTTGAGCACAACACAGAAATATATGCAAAGAGACATATATTCAGTAAATATTCAAGGCTCTTCATTAATCTCTCAACAATCTCAAGGTATAACTGTGCTTAACTCACCCCTACCACTGCAAGATCTGCTGGTCTTTTCTGTTCCTTGCTGCAGTCTCATTTGACACACTTTCCTTCAATCCTCCCCCTGCAATACTGGAAAGCTGTCCATGAAGAGAAACATTTAAATTTGCAATGCACATGCCTTGGAACTCGTGAACTCCAAACATGAAACTGTCACTTTCACAGAGGTCACATGCATTGCTTTATTGTCATTAAGTACACGAATGATGGCAGTAGGTAGTCAAATAAGTTTGTCATTTCAATTTGAAATTCCTCTCTGAGGCTGAGATGTATGAGTAGGCTCTCTGTCCCTGTAGCATGGCCATTTACAATTTCACTGTCAGCAGCCTGAACTTAGAGTCACAATGGCAAAAATTATTGGAATTATAAAGTATTGCAGAGGGTCCAATGCTGATCAGCACCAGTATGCCACAACCTTCCTAGAGAGAGCGTCCTGCAAAGAGCAACTCTTCCAGGGCAGTGGCAGGCCTCCCTGGGCAGCAGGTGATTTCAGCAAGTGTAGCAATTTCTCAGCTACAAGTGATATCAGCTCTTGTGATTCAGCTCTTTGTGAAATCACCCAAGGTGAACTCATGGACAGAGAGACAGGAGCCTCGTTTGGCAGTTCCACAGAGGCAGCTTTAATTGTCCAGCAGCCCCTGTGAAGGAAAGACCAGGGACAAAAACTCCTTGTTCAGGGGCAGAAACAGGGCCTTTTATGGGAAATGCACGGGGTGGGGTAGAAACCAATGGGCCAACTGGGTACAGGCTATTACCATACAGAAACAACACATGCTGGGGGTGGTTCACTTTGTCAGCATGACCCGAGGAAGGTTGCTTATCTCTGGAGAAACTGTTTTTGCTCTCATGCCTCTCTCCTCCAAGGGAGTACAGAGGGCTCTTGTGCCAAGGGCTCACAGCCCTCCACAATAAAGTATACGAATAGGATGATATAAGCAGATACACACTTTCAAATCTTGCACTGTGTCCTATACCTACTGTGATCATTGGTATGTGCACTGGGCCTAAAAGCACTTGCACAGGGTCTGAAAAAGGCAGGAAGTGAGGAACAGTATCAGTAACAGCCTGAAGAGCTTAGGCTTGAATAGGTGATTCTGCCATCTACCATTATCCCTGCTAATTGAGGACTGCTCCTGGCAGGCATATTTTTCAATAGTAATTTCCTGATTTTTCTATTTTGCAGTAAGTTGCAGGTATTTCTGTTTGGTGGTGATAAGCATGCTTTTGAGAAATGCTCACCTCTTTTCTCTATTCCATTATACCAGGCTTTCAAAAGCTGTATTGTGTTGTTTGATCACGTATTTTCAGGTCATCCAGAGTAGCCAAATTACATCTTCAATGTATTTTTTTAAATATATTTTTATCCTTTGTAGATCTTACATATGCCTTCTGCATCATAAGCCTGTATAAAGCATTGGAACCTCTAGCTGGTGAGAAATGTGCCTGTGCAACAGGTGGTGATGGTACTTATAGAGAAATATCATATGAGATCTCTGAAGATTGTTTTAGCAATGTGGTGGTCACTTGTGGCAAAACAGTGACAGAACAATAATGCCAGATGGAACGTGATTCCTTTGCATCTCATTTACTGTAAATGATGGCAGTTTTGTGACTCATCTGACTGTACAGAACTACTCTGCATGCCAGGCAGTAGGCAATCAGCTACCTACCTGTAAGGGGAGTTTCATCTGTAGTATGAATAAGAAAAGAAAGGACTGTGTAGCAGAAACTGCAGTGTGTGCCTCTGCAGCAGAGCTCATGACAGTCACCAGCTTAGTACTCCAGGAAAATCCACAGCAGATTTAAAATACGTTTTAATGATTAAGCAGAATGCCTTGCCATGGCTTCCATCCTTCATGTAAAGTGATTACAATGGAAGGCACATTTTCAGTCAGTGCCTCTTCAAGGGCCTTTGACTGGGTCAGGCAAGAGCATGGGCAGTGCAGCTCCTGCCTTTCAGCCCTGGGGCTCTTCTGGGGGACAGTCATGCAAGAGGGATTGGGTATTCATCTAGTTTAATAACTCCTAATCCCCCTGGGGAACAAAGTATAGGAGGACAGGGATCAGCTAATTATAGTTAATTGTATAGCTGGGAGAGTCTGATTAACATAATTAAGATAGCCTTGTGACTAGTAGCTATATGGCAGGAAAGTGTACTTAGTTATAGCAAGTGAAAAACTAATTAAAGAAGTATGAGCTAGACAGCCTAGCTAAAGTCCTAAAAGGATGATTTTTTGACACTAAAAATGCATACATCTTGTGTATGCTAGAGAAAGCACACAAGATTGTGGCAAGCACGCAGGGACTGTGAGGCAGGTTTTACAGAGAGATGAAAGATTGCAGGTTAATGCACTGGAAAGTTTGCAGTGTATGAATAATGGGAAAGAGGTAAGCATGCATGAGTTGCTTGGAAACAGCCTGTGGGCCAGAAAACAGGTACTGGTGTAGGGTGAATATAATGATTGTGTTTGGTATTCCTGTTGTTAGGAAGTGGATCTTAGCCTTCCCCCCCCCCCACCGCCCCTCCTCCCCCAGGCATGAATGTAAGTGTATGTTATGAAAGCCAAATATGTTTTATGGTATAATTTATCTCTTTTGCAAGATGTGCTGCTTCTTGTTCTCCATGGGTTTCCTGATGTCTTCCATGATAGTAATACAGTGCAATTTTAGAGACCTGATAAGGTGCATGCATAGAGGTGAATAATCATAGCTTTTCAGTATTATCAAGTATTATTTCAGTATTATTAATTCAGCTCCTAATTTCATGGCACCCGAGAACTTAAGAGCTGTGTAAAGGGATTTGTAAAATTTGTAAAATTTTAGTCAATAATTTTTTCCATTTCTGCATTTTCCCCAAAGCAATGAAGGCCCTCCACATCTAGAAATAATAAGATGCCAAATTATGTGAGAAAGGTGTGTTTCAACTTCTCCCACAACTACTAAGTTTTCTGGGTTGAGCTTCCAAGGCTATGACTAAGTTTTTCTTTCCTAAATGTCTTAGTCTGATATATTTTTAAATGAAATTCTGTCATAACTGTAATACAAACAATCCAGATCATTCCTACAAGAAAATTATTATTTTATTTTTAAAAAGAGGTAGCTCACATTGCATAGTATAAGAATTCATTGTGATCTTTATTTTCGCTGGATTTCTGCAAATTAAGAGCTTTGTCAGATAAAAATTACTTTCATTTCATCTCACCTAATTCTTTTGTTGTATTTTGTTGTATGTCTGGAGATGTCTGTTTAAACTTATTCACATGGATGGTCAATATGTAAAAACCCAATTCAAAACAACAACAATTTACTTTCTGGACTGGGCTGTTAGGGTTTTCTGAGTTCCAACAAAATAGTTCAGCTATCCTTTGCTGCTCTATGGCCATGCAGTACCACTGAAATAAACCAGAAAGTACAGTTTTACAAAGTGGAAAACATCCTTATTATGGCAAAAAAAGGCTATGGATAATGATAACTAAAAGTCCTCAAGCAGTCTAACCCATGAATTTAAGCCTGTTCCTGAACCATTGAACATGAAACATGAAAGGGTACAAGCACTGGAGTAGAATGATATGTCTTAGACAGAGGATATTACATGCCTGCTGGAAATAGATAATGATTATGGCCAAAATAAAAATAATGAGTGTGGACTCAAAGCTTTGACCTGTTGGTAGATTAAATCTATACCTGTATTTTCATTGCCAAACCCAGGAGTTTCTTGCTGGTCTAAATCCAGCATAGTTATATCTATTTAAAATAAGCCAAATGGAAAATCTTGTGAGCTCTTTTCTACCTCTGTGTAAATGCAGTCCCACAGAGAACATACCCTGTGCTCTGTGGGGCCACCACCTCATCCAAAGAAATGCTTTGCACAGTCTCAGAGCACAAATCTGCAACATTCCTGGTGGAGAATAATTTCGAGTGGAATGTGTGGCAGTCATATATGCTGATCCAGCAGCATAGCAATATATGAGGTTTCTATATGAATTTTTAAGTTTGATGAAGCTAAAATGAATATGGCTTTCAATCCATTTTCATCAAGGTTCTATGAACAATTCACATAAATATATACACACAGATGTATGTATTCTGTTTGGGATTTTGCTCTTTCTGTGAGATTCTTGAAATTAAAAAATTAAAGATACTCTTAAAATGGGGTATTTTAATGAATGCTTACTTGCAGGTCAAGTTCACATGGATGGTCAATATGCAAAAAACCAATTCAAAACAGCAACAACAACAAAGCAAACAAACAAAAAACCCCAACAAAACTAAAGCCCCAACCTCTTAGTATTTGTTGTGATCTCAAAAATTGGTACAAAAATTAAAGCTAGAATTCTAATGAGAAAGATTCCAGTAGTCAATTGATAATATATTATTTTTAAGTTGAATAATCTAAGAAGTATATAATAATCATGTGTATATTAAGAATACATAGTTTTTAGAAATTTAGAAATTTTCAGTGCTTTCAGAGAAAAGGAATTTACTCTAAAATTGTAACAAGACACTTAAAAGTTTTAAAAAACTTTGGTTGGTTTTTCGAGGTATTTTTGTTTTTTGAAAAAGCCCCTCTGCTAGTTTACTGCAAAGTAAGGTTCAGGAGAATCAGCAGGTTTTGATGTAAGTGCTTTAACATCCACCAGGCTGTTTACGTGTATATGTTAAGCATTTTTGATTAGTCTTATAAAACAAGCAACAGTCAACATTTATAATTCTTTTCCAAGTTAGAGTACATGCCAAACAAAAAGTTGAAGTGGAAATACGTAACTTAATGATTTAGCTGCCATTTCAATTTATTAAACATATTAATAAAAATGTGTGTATTCATCGTTCCAGACATATGTGCATCCAATAAAGCAATAATAATTAGATTTGGCAGCCAACGAGCTGGCTTTTTCTGAAGCCTGAACTCTTCTTGACATAGCTAGCAGCTGTACCAAACTTCTTTCAAGAGTTTGTGTTTTCTGTCAGGAAAAGCCTATGAGAAGAAGCAGACCTAGAGGGGTGACCTAAAGTCAATAACTGGTCTTCTGTAAACTGAACAGTGCTACAAAATTTTGCTTTTGTTCCTCACAATCAGCATATTTTTTCCTCTCATCCTGTCAGAAATTAAGAGAAGGAGAAAGTAAAAAAAAGACAGCAGGTTTGCATTCTTGCAGATTGACTGACAGCACTTATTCTAAGCCAAGTGATGATTTTTCTCTTCAACCGCTATTTTGGACTTTGAGTTGAACAACTTCCCAATCAGTTTGAACTGTGTGAGTGACTTTGCAAAGGCGTACATGCCAAAAGGCATAAATGGGTGTTTGGTAAGCAGTAAGGCTTGCTGTTTACCCCCTAGATACTTTTAACTGGAGTTGTAACACCCAAAAAATCTTTCTCTCTTGTGCAAATGAATAATGACATGTGGAGTCTTAGCAGTAAAGTACATTTTTTAAAGGAACTAGGCTGGTAGTAGAAAGGTAGAGCAGCTACTTCGCATGAAGAAATCACTTCTTCATATGGATTGACCATACTGAAATTAACTAGCATGGAAAGCAGAATAAACAGTTAATTGTTTTCTAGTTGCAGTGACTCCCTTTGTTGAATTGATTGGTTTGGACTTTTAAAGAGTAGCTCCATGTCTGAGTTTCATTGGTGGTTTATGGATATTCAGACCAGAACAGAAGTGGCCCTGGGTGACATCTGGTACCTTCTGAGTTCTGTCTTCCTGCAAGAATTTTAGGCCTTCTTTTTTAATTTAGAAATTTATCATTAAATAACTTCTGACTGCTAAGAAAGTACCTGAGAGAACATTTTGCACTAGTAATGCCCTCCGTAAGCACAAAAAATTGTATCAGTTCCCTTTTAAAAACTATGTTTTGCTTTTTTAATTAAGAAAAAAAGGTAAAATTGTCATGCACATTATGTGGAACAATGAAGTTTATGGCTTCCTTATAATAAATATGCTGATAGAAGAAACAAATTAGAGAAATGTAAACATTAATTCTGTTTACAGTCCTTTAGAAGTACTAAGTGCATGTTCTTAACTGAAAAAAAGGAAAAGTGTTTTGTGGGTTTTTTGGTGGAATCAGAAGAAATTTCCCCTTGATTTAATAGGAAAGCCAGTCATGTAAATTGAAATGGGAAAAGGCTTACAATGTCAATTCTTCCAATCCACAGATAAGGTAGGTTGGTACCTTAATGCAGCTGAAGGAAGGAATGACCAACAGATATTGAATGAGAAAATGTAGATGAGGAAGACATTTTTTGTCAGATACAATACAGCA
Organism: Aphelocoma coerulescens; assembly: GCF_041296385.1. Taxonomy (NCBI): domain Eukaryota; kingdom Metazoa; phylum Chordata; class Aves; order Passeriformes; family Corvidae; genus Aphelocoma; species Aphelocoma coerulescens. Next base: position 12,690,375 of record NC_091013.1, read on the forward strand.
AAGCACAGATTGTAGTTGACAATAATGAACAAAAACCCGATATAATTCACTAAAAGTCATAGAATCATAAAATAGATAAGGTTAAAAAGGACCTTAAAGATCATTAGTTCTAACCTCTCTGCCATGGGCAGGGTCTGCATTCAATAGATCAGGTTGCTAAACCCATGTTTATGAAGAATAGAAAGACTATGCTTTTTGGGAAAAGGCAAATTATTGATAGAGTCTCATGGACTTGAAGAAGAAGAAGAATGGAATAACTGCATGGATTTTGACAGAAAAAAAATTGTCAGAAAAACTATTAATGACAAGGAAAATCAAAAGGTAAGTAAAATTACCCAAGAACATTATCTTCAAACCACAGTGAGTCTTGTGACTTTATCTGTTTATAAGCAAAGGAAGGACAGGCTGTAAGACACTTATGTGAAAGTAAGTAGCTGGTGTTTTATGTTATAGAAAATAGTGTAAGGAAAAGGGCAGAAAAGTTACAGAGTTGGAAAGATGCTAACTGCAAGAGAATTTTGAAGACTTTCAAAGCAAGATTGTAATTTTTGAGGCTGGTGAGAGAGGTTCTGCAAGGACAAATGAGAGTCCAGCCCTTTCTCTTTCCCCTAAAAATAAATTTTAAAAAACCTAAAAAACCAACCAACCAACCAACAAAAAAACCCAAAAACAAACAAACAAAAACCACACAAACCACAAAATCAGCCCTCCTAATGGGAGTTTCAAATTCCGTTCAAGATTCAAGTAACAAATCCCTTTAGATACTTTGCCACCATCAATACATATCTATATTTTGGGGAAAGCCTTTTTTATTTCTGTAATACTAAATATAAATAGCTATTAAATCTTCTAGATGCAAACTTTTGCATCTGCCACTGACATAAATGAACTAATTTGAAACTGCTTAGTCCTATCACTCTTTGCATGATTCTGTCATTAATCTGACTGTTAACTGAGACAGCAAATCATCTCTCTTGCAGTTTAATTTGATAATGCATTCATTTTCAGATTTTACGAATAATATAAAATTAATTTATTCATCATGATGCATTTTTCAATCCTTAGATGCAAAAATCTCAAAATCTCTGCTTTGATCCCATGTCTGTGCTTTACCATGTCTTTAAAATTGACTTGGACACCAGAGCATTTCTGGAAAGACAGCATTTCTTGTACATGTATATACACGTATGTCCACGTATGTGTGTGTTTATACATGGAAAAAGTATCCTGTTTGAAAAATTATTCCGTCTCTAGATTAAAGACAAGTTACTTTTTTAAAGGTTTAAATATTTTACCTGTAAAATGACCAAGAGTGTTGATTTTAGAAGTTGTTAACTGTGAACAGTTGTGTTTTGATGTGTCTTGTGTTGCCAAGAGAATTGTGAAGGTTCAGGTGCAGGTTTGCTCTTTGATATGAACTCCCAGATTTGTGTAATTGTGCCTGACTGATGTGTGTGGGAGGACAAGGAGGGCTGGCTGGAGAGACACAGAGCACGAGACAGCATAAAACTACACATATAGCTACAGAGAGTAAAAATGTTTGTCCCACACACTGTAACAAAAATCATTGTCAGGTTGTTAGAATAGATCTACTGCCATGATTTTTAGTGGCCAGTTGTTGGAGAATGGATTTATTGGGATCAATAAAGGAGCTGTGCAAGCTATTAAGCTGAAGGATTTTTGGGCCTGAGTGCGTGAGACACTTTCTGTGGGAAAGTCTCTGTGAAAAGCAAAACAGTTCCAGCCTGAGAAATTTCAGGGAGTAACGTACTTGCAGGTGTGATATCTAGGAGTATAAGGGAGGCAAGGACAAGATTCCTTTGAACATAACAAGATTGTGGAAGACTGCCAATGTAGCCTGATTGTGTAGAAATAGAAAAATATCCTGATAAGTAAGCCCCTTAGAAGCTAACAAGCTGGTATACTATTTAAGTGCCTCGAGACTGCTAATAAATCGGAGTTTAGTTTTCAACCATATTGGCTGCTGTCTGTTCTTCTCCCCCCGCCGGGGATCCGAGCTCCCCGTACCGCCGCGGCTTCCGACCTCTGGCTTCTTACATCTGGCGCCCGAACTCGGACACCGAACACCGAACACGGCACACCGAACTTGGAACACCGAACTTCGCGGAGTACGGGACTTTGGACTGGGACTGGTATTTTATTCCCGTTGCCCTGGCGGGAGCCTAATGCGGTGCCGGGGCAGCGCCGGCGGGTGTGGAGGGTCGGCCGACCTCTAGCCTGGGCCACCTTAACATCGGTGGTTCGCCGCTTGGCTGCTAAAGGCTTGCCTGGACGCTGCAGTACCCTGATACTTGGGGCGCGCGGAGGCGCGGGTGGTATCAGAGTAGTCCGCGGGTTTCTCGGTTTTTAGTTCGCGGTTTGCGGTTCGCGGTTCGTCCGCGGTTTTGTTTTCCGCGCTGAGGCGCGGGTTCGCGCTGATCGCGGGTACGGTCCGCGCTGGACGCGGGTTCGCGGGTTATCCGCGGGTAATAGTTTCGCGCAGAGACGCGGGGTTTTCGCTTTGGATGCGGGTTGTGTTGTCGCGCTAAGTCGCGGGTTTGTGGACGCGGTCATGGAAACTCAGGCAGCCTTTAACGTGTTTTTACGCTTTTTAGAAAAGCAGGGAATTAAGAATATAAACCTTAATAAGGAATTGGTGCAATTAGTGGAGTTTGGAATGGCAAGAGGGTATTTTAGGGAACCGGGATCGCTGTTCCAGGAGCAGCAGTGGAAGGAGTATGGTGATTGCTTGTGGTTTTTGGTTATTGACGATAACAAGGAAGCCAGGAAGTTAATGAAGCCGTGGAGAGCGGTCCTTACTTGTCTGACACAACATCGGGTTGAGCAACAGGTAGCGGCAGTTGCTACGGCTCAATTAGGCGGCAGTGATCCCCCGCCTGGTGTAATGACGCTCGAGAGCGATTATGTTCCTACGCCGCCGGTGGGGTGCTCCGTGCCTGTGAAACCCCCTACAGATCTGACATCGGGTGCCGTACCTACCGCACCTCCTGCACCTCCGGTGCAAACGCAGGCTGAGCTATCGACAACCGGCGATAAACAGTTAAGCCCGGAGGTCAGTAGATGTCACCCACAGCCTGCTGAAGCTAATGATCGCGGTGCTTGTAACACCCCTGCGTTAGCGTGTACTCGGGTTGATTGGAAAAAGATCATAGAAACGGCCCTTGAAAATGGAGACTATCGTATCCCCGAAGCGATTGGGGATGTGGCTGCTTTTCCAGTAATGTACCAAGCAGCTGGGGGTAATGTAGTAGGGGAATACAGTCCGGTTAATTGGAAGCTGCTAACTCAGCTGCGGGGCACAGTTAATGAGTCCGGCCTGCATAGTGAGCCTGCCAAGCAGATGCTGAATTATGTGTGGGGTTGTGGCATTCTTTGCCCGGAGGATATTAAAACTATAGTGAGAATGATTATGACCCCTTCGCAGGTTATGCTGTGGCAGGCGCACTGGCAACGCCTTTGTGATACCTCTGCTAACACCCACCGTGATGCTCAGGACCCTTTACATGGGGTTACGGTAGAACAGCTTATGGGCATTGGGCAGTTTGCCAGGGTGGAAATGCAGGTGCAGGTGGGACCTGAAAAACTATTGGAGGCTATGAGACTTGCCCGGCAGGCAATGTCTTTTGTAAAAACAGCACCCCTCCAGCCTTCCTATCTGTCGATTAAACAGGGCAGGGATGAATCCTTTTCCAGCTTTGTTGATAGGGTCACTAATGCCATACACAATTCGGATGTACAGGAATTTATGAAGGGACCATTGCTGAGGCAGTGTGTTATGGAGAATTGCAATTCGTACACCCGATCCATCCTAGTTACCCTGCCTGCTGATGCACCGGTAGAGCTGATGTTAGATAGGATGAGCCGTGTGCCAGTGGGGCCACAGGCAATGTTAGTGGAAGCTGTTAAGGCAGTAGGGAAAGATCTCCTGCAAGCTCACACGCAAGCCTTTGCAGCTCTAGCCCCCCTGAAAGGAGCAGAAGCACCGAGAGATGGGTGCTATGTTATCTCTAATGAAGTTAAGTGCTACCGATGTGGCCGGAGAGGGCACGTAAAACGCCAGTGTCGTGCCCAGCGACTATGGTGCCGTGTCTGCAGCCTCAACACTCACTCCACAGAAGCCTGCCCGAAGAAGTCGGGAAACGGGAGATCGAGCGCGAAGGGTCGCGGCGTGCGGACACCAACAGCGGCCCCTGCAGTAGCGATGCCAGTCTCCACAGCTCCCTGCAACCTGCCGACTGCCTTCGGCCAGCAACCCGAGGAAGCCTCGGCCTGGACCTGGCAACAGCAGTAGATGTGACCTTAATCGACGGCCGGCCCCAGAGAATTCCGACTGGGATTAAAGGACCTCTGGTTATTAATGGACAGTGTTATGGAGCTTTGCTGTTAGGTCGCTCTTCTAGTAGCCTGAGAGGACTTTTTGTATTGCCCGGCCTAATTGATAAAGACTATGAAGGGGAAATTTGCATCATGGCTCAAACTCATTTTCCACCTGTGCACATCCCAGCACATACCAAGATCGCTCAGTTAATCCCTCTGCCTCACCTGGCTGCAGATATAGCCGAGGGAACGCCGGAGCGTGGTACCGGAAACTTCGGTTCAACGGGGAGCCTCGCTCTTCTCACTCTCCCACTAGCTCAGAGACCGGTTGCTACCGTGGTGTTCACTCGTGATGGTGATTCTATCACGCTATCTGCACTATTGGACTCTGGTGCTGACCTAACAATTGTGGCCAACTCGTCCTGGCCTCCGCATTGGCCCCTTCAACAAGCTATAGGGGGGGTCGCAGGTGTCGGAGGCACTGCTTCGGTACAGCGCAGCCGGGAGCGACTTCAAGTCATACTAGATGGACGCACTGCATCTGTTATTGTTACAGTAATGCCTCTGCCCGAGAAGGTCAATGCTTTAATAGGGAGAGACGTGCTTGACCAGCTGGGATTTGTGCTGACTGCTGAGAGGCCTTTTCAGTAGCGGCCGCTGCACTGACTTTCCCGATAGCCTTGCACTGGATTACAAATGCTTCCGTGTGGATCGAGCAGTGGCCGCTCAAAGAGGAAAGTCTGAAGCAAGCTCATGCACTAGTACAGGAACAGTTGAGTCAGGGACATTTGCGACCGTCCACGAGTCCGTGGAATACACCCATTTTTGTGGTCATGAAAAAATCTGGGAAGTATCGGCTGTTGCATGACTTGCGTGCTATTAATGCTCAGATGCAAGCTATGGGGGCCCTGCAGCCTGGCCTTCCCAATCCTGCAGTTGTGCCTGAGAATTGGCATTTGTTAATAGTGGACTTAAAGGACTGTTTCTTTACCATCCCATTGCATCCCGATGACATGCATCGTTTTGCTTCTACTCTCCCTGCAATAAACAGAGAGGGACCTGCTTCTCGCTATGAATGGACAGTACTTCCACAGGGGATGAAAAACAGTCCCACCTTGTGCCAGATGTATGTTGATGCCGCATTGAAGCCGGTTCGAGAGCAATGGCCAAAGGCCATCATTTATCACTATATGGACGATATACTGATCGCTCAACCAGACCCTATTACCCCCCAACAGGAGCTCATGCTCACCCGACAGCTGAACCGGTATGGCCTGACCGTTGCGCCCGAAAAGGTTCAGCGTACACCTGTTTGGAAATATCTGGGGTGGAGTATTACTGAGTCACAAATCAAGCCACAGAAGGTGACAATTCAAACTAATCTCACAACTTTGAAAGATGCACAAAAACTTTTGGGTGACCTGCAGTGGCTTAGACCTGTTGTTGGCATCAGTAACGAGGATCTGGAGGTGCTGCGGCCCCTCCTAAAAGGGACTGATCCTTCCCTGCCTGTTCAGCCCACACCAGAACAGGTAGAGACTATTCAGCGTATTAGTACTGTTATTGCAGACAGGGCAGTTGATCGCATGGATGCTGATATTCCAGTCGACTTCACCGTCCTCCATGGAGAGACACAACTTATTGGTGCACTGACTCAGTGCAAAAACAAACAAGGGGAGCAGATTAAAGTCTTGGAATGGATGTTTACCAGCTTACAGCCTAAAACAACATTGCAACAGAAAATTGATAATGTGGCAGAACTGATACAGAAAGGCCGCATCCGTATAATACAAGTCACTGGGCAAGAGCCAGGAACGATCTACTTGCCAATGAAAAGAGCTGAGCTCGAGTGGTATCTACTGAACTCTCAAACTTTGCAGATTAGCCTGCTAAGTGATGCCCAGCAGATTGAAGTACAATCTCTCAAGGCTCCGATACTGAAATGGATGACACAGCATACATGGATTCAGATTCCCAAAAGGAGCAAGCTTCCGCTGCAGGAAGCAGTAACTGTGTTCACTGATGCTGGAAAGAAGTCCCGGCGAGCAGCTGCGACGTGGCAGGTTCAAGGACAATGGTGTCATCAGATACTAGAGGCTGAACCTGGAGACTCCTTGCAGACCCTTGAATTAGCTGCAGTGGTCTGGGCTTTTAAACGATGGTTGTCTGTTAAGCTTAATGTGGTGACGGACTCGCTGTATGTTGCTGGCATTGTGGAACGGATAGAGGATGCTAGGATCAAAGACATAAACAACAAGCGTCTGTTTGAACTATTGCGCCAGCTTCATTCAGCTATTGGGCAGAGATCTTGTGCCTATGCTGTAATACATGTCAGGAGTCATCTGTGGACAGAGGGCCTGGGCAAAGGAAATGCCTATGCAGATCAGCTAGTTTCTGTAACAGTGCCATTAAGTGAATTTGCAAAAGCACGGGAAGCCCATAGCACATTCCACCAGAATGCCAGAGGCCTTCACAGACAATTTGACATTACCATGGAAGAAGCTAAAGGAATAGTGCGGGCATGTCCTACATGCAGCCATCATGGCCCGGGTCTCGGTATTGGGGTCAACCCCCGGGGTTTGGGCCCAAATGAACTGTGGCAAATGGATGTGACCCATGTTCCTGAGTTTGGCAGACTGAAATATGTGCATGTCACTATAGACACTTGCAGCAAGTTCATATGGGCATCAGCACAGACAGGTGAAAAAGCCCTTCATGTGATACGACATCTGACCAGCTGTTTTGCTGTGATGGGGGTGCCGGAACAGATCAAGACAGACAACGGTCCTGCCTACGTTAGCGAGCGGCTTCGAAAGTTTTGCCAGCAGTGGAGTGTGCGACATGTCACTGGAATCCCTCATTTACCTACAGGACAAGCTATTGTGGAGCGTGCTAATCAGACTCTAAAGTTATATTTAGCCAAGTTCAGAGACATTTCAGACGTGCAGGAAAAATTAGCAAAAGCATTGTATGTGTTGAATTATTTGTGCTTGTTTGGGGATAATGATGCCGCACCTGCCTATCTCCACAGTGGTATTGTGGAAACAAAAAGGAAAGTAATCAGGCCTTTTTATGTGATGTATAGGCATCCAGCTACAGGGATTTGGCAGGGGCCCGCTGAGGTTCGATATTCGGGCAAGGGGTACATGTGTGTGCTTACCCCAGCAGGACCTCTGTGGGTGCCCAGCCGCTGGACTCGTGCTACGGCAGAGCCTGCAGTGAACAGAGCCAACCCCGGATCCAGAGCTGCATCCACCTAAGGAGGACAGCCTGAAAGGGCCTTTGTGAGGGTTTTTACCCTATGTCAAGGCCTGCCCCAACTATGGCTCAGTGGTCCGTAAAGGCCAAGTTCAGATACCCTGTAATTGTTGCCATAAGTTAGCTTGGGTTTAACACCAACTCAGCGGTGAAGTAAAAAGTTGTTTCTTTTTGAATAATCTCGAAATAAGAGTAGTTCTGATTTCTGTTTATTTCTGTTAAGGTCAAATTCTTTTAAGTTTAATTTCTGTCAAGCTTGAGTTCTGCAGAATTTAAGTGATAAAGTTAAGTTATATAATGTTAAGGTAGTGTTAAGGTTAATTCGTGTTAAGTTTAAGTGTTGTTAAGTCTAAGCAAAGTTAAGTTCAAGTAAAGTTAATGTTAAGTTCTGCTAAGTTAAGTTGTGTAGAGTGTAAGTAATATTAAAGCTAAGTTAATATAACCTTGCAAATGCTTAATAAGTTAAGTATGTATTATTAATGTTAGTCGTGTAGTAATATCAAGTTAAGTAACCTTTAATTTGCTGCTACTAGCCCACAGCCATGGCTGTGAAAGGCTTAAAAACTTATGCTGCTAAATTCTTCCTAACTACCTTTTCCCATTCCACTAATAGATAAGTAAGTTACATCAATTAACTATATGATTATAGAAAAAGACGGTCTCAACTTAGAGGGATAGTTAAAGTTGTTAAGTTTAAAATTATAACTAGTTTTATTTGTATAGTATTTGATTACTGTAGAACTGGCAGTATATTCACCTTGCCTCCTGATACTTGCAATAGACAATATATGAAGTCTACATTTGTGATCCCTCCAGCTTTGCTTGCACAAAAGAAAACGGGGAATTTGTTGGAGAATGGATTTATTGGGATCAATAAAGGAGCTGTGCAAGCTATTAAGCTGAAGGATTTTTGGGCCTGAGTGCGTGAGACACTTTCTGTGGGAAAGTCTCTGTGAAAAGCAAAACAGTTCCAGCCTGAGAAATTTCAGGGAGTAACGTACTTGCAGGTGTGATATCTAGGAGTATAAGGGAGGCAAGGACAAGATTCCTTTGAACATAACAAGATTGTGGAAGACTGCCAATGTAGCCTGATTGTGTAGAAATAGAAAAATATCCTGATAAGTAAGCCCCTTAGAAGCTAACAAGCTGGTATACTATTTAAGTGCCTCGAGACTGCTAATAAATCGGAGTTTAGTTTTCAACCATATTGGCTGCTGTCTGTTCTTCTCCCCCCGCCGGGGATCCGAGCTCCCCGTACCGCCGCGGCTTCCGACCTCTGGCTTCTTACAGCCAGTGAAGCTTTTTGTGTGCTGTTCGTCACCAAAATACAGCAATTTAGTCATTCAGGGTGCATCTCCTTCCAGTTGTAAGGATAACCCTACTCATCTTTGCACAGGATGTGATTAGCATGTTCTCCATCAGTGAGCTCTGGATTTCCACATAACGCTGAATTTGGGTCATCTGGGCGTCTCTGCAGAGCCGTCTTTCACAGCAGATGCTGAACAGCCAAAGGGCTGCACCCATAGCAGGGATGAGGCAAGCAGTCCCCATCTCCTATGAAGTCCCATGATTGCTCAGAAGCAGATGATTGTCAGCTAGACCAGATGAATTTTTGCTTTGACAAATCAAGATGTTTCAGTACAAAATACTCAACTTTAAACTGAGACATAACCGGAGATATCCTTGTGCACTTTTATAGCAAAGGAAAACACATAAACACAAAGAACGGCCTCCAACATTTGCCTTATTTTTTGTGGAGCTTCGTCTTTTTATCTGAAAGGAAAGAGGATGAAAAATTCTTAATTGCTATGTCCTGACTTTCCTGGAACTCTACTTTAGAGAAGTCTTTTCTTCTTTGCTGCTGAAGGACTGCTCTTTCCTCCTCTGCATTAGTTGCATTACATTTATTTACAAAAGAAGGGAGGAAAATTTGAGCTTTGGATTGGTTCTTATCCCCATAGCCTTCCTGTGACAGCACACAGTTCTTCCCTTTGTCAGAAAGGAATATATGCATTTTCTCATGGTGGATGAAAGCTGTACAAAGTAAGCTACAATGACAACCAGTTAGGAGAAAACAAGGCACAATCATATCCTATGAGGATATGTAGTCCAATCCAAGTTCTTCTGAATGGAGAAGTAACAGCAGTCTCAATAACAGATAAGCACACTGTAATTATCATTGTTTGGTCACACACCCAAGCTGGGTGCAGAACTTGTTTCCATTTCCATCTTTTTCTACCTTACCTGCCGTCAGTTAGGAAAGCTTGTCTGGTGTGCAAATGAGGGAGGGTTGTTAAACTTTACACCAAATATCTTAAACAAAAAATTGAGAAAGAAAGGGAAGAAGCAGACAGAAAAGCTGCTAAATGATGTTTTATCTGAAGCACACCCTGGTCCTCATGGTGGCACATCCTTGTAATGAAGCACTGCCCTGGGGTTCTCCCTGCTGTCCTGGTCCCCTCACCTCTCTGTGATAAGAGGCATCTTGGGGCTGCTGCAGGAATGGGGTTTGGGAATGTCAGGAAAGAGAGCTCTGTATTGTCCTTCAGCTACAGAAACCACACTCAGGGAGCAGGATGCTTTGTAAGGAAAACCCTGCCCCCATAGCATGAGTACAATCTCCAGATACGGTTGGAGCTGGTCAGGGAGTCAGCCAGAAAGCTGATGGTCGCTGTGCAAGAAAGGGGCTATTGCTGACTGCTGTAGCTGCAGAGATGGGGAAACTGCAAACTAGAGATGTAGGGAAGAGGAAAAACCACAGACATGTCAAAATCATTGACCACTCGATATCAGTTTCTGTAGAGAGAATGACAGCAAAAAGAGGCCTAAGGAGAGTCTCCCTCCTTGTCTGGATGCAGAAGGTAGCATACTGTCAGGGGATAAGGAAAAGCATGAAGTACTTCATGCCTTCTTTGCTTCAGTCCTTAATAACAAAACAAGTTGTACTCAGTATAGCCATCTCTCAGAGCTGGAAGTCAGTGATGGGCAGCTGAGTGAATAATCCAGGAGGAATGGTTAGTGACCTGCTATGCCAATTAGACACCCACAATCTATGGGCTGGCAAAAGAGCTTGCCAAGCTGCTTTCAGTCAGTTATTTACCAGCACTTCTAGTTAACTGAGGAAGTCACAGTTGACTGGAAATTAGCAAATGTAACACTGTCAGAGACTGAAATATTATAGTTTATGACTTAAACATTTTCTTGAAGGACTTTTAAAACTGTTACAAAACCTGCAGAGAAGACTACCACACCCTGAATAGGGCCCTGACTGAGGCCTTACACCACTCGCTGATGAAGATAAGATAAAGTAACAACTCAGGGCTGGGGACATTCACAAAGCACAGCCTTAACACCTCCAAGGTGGAGACCACGGCCCCAGGGCTATCAGCTGCCAGGCTCACACAGACCCTGAACCAAAGGGTGGAGGGAGGAGAGGCTTTGGGTGTCTGGGAAAAGCCTCTGGTCAGAGATGCAGTGACTGCCCATCCTCCACTGTGCAGAGGAGCCCAGCTGAGGGGTCCTCACCGGGGGGGGGAAGCTCATCCACAGCAGAAGGGGTGACATGGCCCATCACAGGGGCCCCCTCAAAGGGGTCCCCAGAGCCTGCACCAGACACCAGAGATGGTGCAACAGACCCTCAGTGTTGCAAGGGACAGTGTCAAGCCGGCCCCTGCAAGGGAGACACGAGGGCGTTCCCGCCTGGCCCACAGCGGATATTAATCCACGGGATCTGCACTCTTTGGCGTGTGGCGGCGTGGCCACGGCAGCCATGGGGGACCCTCACCACCAGCAGACCAGATGGAGGGGAGCAACGAGATGTCATTGGGACCCTTGGATGGGTGATATGCTTCCACCTAACCCCTGTCACCTCTCCCTGTCCCCTTATCCCCCCCACACACTTCTTTTTTCCATTTCTTTTTTTCTTTCTTTTCTCTTCCCTTCTCTTTGTCTCTCCACTGTTAAATAAAATACATCAATTTTTTTGGCATCAACATCTAACCTCGTTTGGTTTTAATTTTATTTCAGGGAATATTTTGAAACTTCTAAGCTCATTCCGGTTTATGCACAGAGACTTAGCTTGCTTTGCTTTTCTGGGTTTAAACCGGATCGTTACAAGCACTCAGCTACAAGAAGGATTGGAAGGATGATCCAAGAAATTACAGGCGTGTCAGTCTGACCTTGGTACCAAGAAAGATCACAGAGCAGATTAAAAGTGTACTATGGAAGGAGGGCTTCGGTGGGTCGATGTTGTGTTTGTTCCTACTGAGTCCCTCATGGGCACGCTGAGGCGGCGCTCTGCCAGCACCCACGCGTGCACACAATCTCACCCTCGCAGGTGGTTGTGAACAGCCGCTCACACTCACAGTCTAAGCACAGACCAGAGATGAAGAGGTGAGAGGGGTTCTCTGCATGCAATTCGAGGCATTTAATGGCAACACCCCAAAGGCAACAGAGGCAAGAAGGACCCCAAACTGAAAGCCTGCACCGGTGTTATCCCGAGAGCTCCCAAAGGCAGGCAGAGCATCCAAAACCAATAGTCTGAGGGCTAGGGGGCAGAGGCAAGGTTGAGTGACATAGCAGGGGCCAATGGGAAAAGGGATGGGAGGAGGAGAGGGCCAGTGACAGCAGAATCTAGAAAAAAGGAGAACTTCTAGCACCGTGTTCACAGTGTTGTAGGGAGGGACCACTTTTAGGGCAACTTGGTGGGTATAAAGTGGACTTAGCCACTGCAACAGTGTACTGCTCAACCTGACTACCAGGCTTAACCACAGAAAATGTATACTGCTCACTGCCCATTTGAATTATAGAGTTAAATTTATTGATGTGCACTATCCAGGAATTTCTATTACCAACTCGTACTGAGATGTGAAATCTTTGACTATGTTTGGTCACCAAGCACTTTTGCATTGGCCTCATAAAAGCTCTTGTATTTCTTCCCTGCGGATTGCATGAACACGTTACAGGCTTACTGCTCCTGTCACACTGAAGCAATTCATCAGCATCACAAGGAATCCTACTGGCTTTGGAAATGTATCTAATAATAAAATACCTGTAAAATCTTCCAAATCTCACTGAAGACTCTGGTCAACCTGCTATAAATCTCCTCTGGCATTTTATTTCTTGATCTGAAATTGCAACAGTCTCCTTGCAGAAAGTTAAACCAAAAAAGAAAGTGGAAGCAAACTATGAAATTCCCACATTGCCATTGAGAAAGCTCATTATAAAATACAGCTGATACAGATATAAGTATATACTCTGCTCTGGTTCAAAATATTCTGTATAGCTATTATTCTAATGCAGTAAGGATTTAATTGATGCCACTATAATTACTGTAATAGATTCCTTACCATATGCTTCCTTCAGGATTCTTAGAACAAGGTTCCTCAGTTGGTTATTAATAGTCCTGAAAAAGCTTTTACTTTTGTGTTTGGTCATGTGAATAAATTGCAGTCCTCCTACTTGAGATGCATTTAACTGTGCATTTGTCCAAACTGATGCCTTCCCTTACTTCCAATTTAAGATATCTGAACTAATTAAAATATACCTTATCTAACTACATTATTATAGCTGGGAAGTAATTTTATATCATCAGTAAATGAGTTGCATCTAATTAAAAATTAACTTTCGTATTGTAATTAGTTTCTAGAATGAAAATGAAAGTGCTGATAGTCTTCAGTGCTCCTGAAATATGGTATTCTCTCACATAGGCTTTAGCCATACATTTTCTCAAAAGAAACTGTAATAGGTAAATACATTCTGATAAGGAAAAATAAAGTTTGGGGATTTTCAAACACGTACATTTTTTCCTAGATACATGCAAAATCCAGTGTCTTATTTAACCTAGACCCCTGCCCTCAAACCATTTTTTCCTCCTAGATAAATGAAAAAAAATTTAGAAAATATTTATTCTAGATGTGTGAAGAGTGCTACTATCAAAAGCACAAGGAGCACAACTTGCTAAGGTAGGAAGTTTACCACTATGCAATAATTCATTTCATGTCAGATGTTCTACAGCAGTAAGGATATTTTGCTCCATCAAAAATGATAAGAAAGTAGTTAAAGAAAATAAGCTGTAATATTAAAAAAGAAACAAACAAAAAAACACCCTAATTTAAAGTTTCACTTCTTTGCAAAGAAATAGCAGTCAAGGAAGGATAACAACAATATTTCTCCCTGATTATGTAAAATGACAAAGTTGATCTTTTTAAAAATTGTTATTTAAAACCACCAAGAATTGTTAAACTAACATCCTTTCTCAAAACTGTAACAAAGTTTCAGCAATATTATTGCAAAGAAAAGGCATAGGGAAGAAATATATAGAAGAATTTTCAAGGTATTAAAAAAAGACTCAGATACTTCAGAGGACTTCCAAAATGTTAAGGAATGTTACTTCTAATAAATTTTTCTCTTCCACTGAGGTAGAGAGTACTTTTCTTCTCATGAATGGTAAGACAAAGTCAAAGGATAAGAACATGGATAAAAATAAGAGCTCCAACAATATTACAGAATCAAACAAAAGAAAATCTATGGTGGAGATGTGTAATATTCATGATATATCAATGCTCATGAAGTACTTAAGTAGTTTAAATAGTTTTCTATCTCGTAAATCAATTTGTTACCAAATACTAGAAAAGTTCATCTGTCTGTTACATTTTGTGCTTTTTCAGTACATAAATAAAGTTTTCCTTTGGGTATGACACTTCCTCTTGGAGCAGGTTTTATTGTGGTCTGAGTCAGAGGAGGATGCTGGGATGTTTCTGAATGAAAGAATGCTAAACATTGAAACTCTTACCTGTAATTAAGCAATTTATGTCAGCTTTGGATGGTGGAAGGGAAACAGGAGGAGCAACAATCATTTTTCCAATGGGGCAGACAAAATATTTTGAATGTGTCCTTTTGAAATTTACAGCAAAATGTTTCAAAAATATTGAGCTTTTAGGGGGTTTATGCTAAAATCTGTTTTGTTTTCTGACAGCAAATATTTTTGCTCTAAGACAGTATTTTTACTGAAAAAACAAGACAATGTAAGAATGGCAAATTCATAGAGTATAAATTAATTTGCTTGGTCAAAAGCTTAACAACTCTCATCCTTATTCAATTCTAGATGATTTATTTAAACAAAGAATACAGATCACACTTCTCCACACTATTGTTGAAGCTAATTTTTGAAATACTAAATATTTTAAAATCTTATACATTTCATGTCAAAATAGGACAATAACAGTTAATAAAAAATGGGGCTCTTCTTGTTTTATATTCTGGTTTCTTCAGAAAACAGCAGTCACATTTTCTAGCCACATTTTTTGGGTCCACTACCTGCCTGGACCAATAAGAGGGCAGTTGCTGTTCCTCTGTAGTCCAACAGATAAAGGGGTTTTTTGCAACCATTAAGTTAGATTATGTTAAATTTGTAGTAAACTTATTCATCTCTCACTGTCTACATTATTTTTGTTCCTTTAATCCAGAAACCTAAAATTCTTGTGAGAAGAGTTGTTTGAGCAAGAGAGATAATAGGATACTACCACAATTCATATGTAAATGATGTTTACATGCCATAAAATTATTCTGATAAGCATACAGTGATGTGATTTGAAAAACAATTTCATCTGCAATGATACTCTTATTTGTTAATGGCATTAAATGACAGTCTTGTGAAAATATGGTTTTCATATTACCACGTTACCAGGAAAAATATGTTTAAATAAAAATATTAGGAGAATTGAAATAATTTTTTCTCTTCTAATATTTATATGTTTATTAAAGTCTAAATGTTTTCCATAGCAATTGTACAGCCATACCATCTGCTCCCAGATTCATTACTGTTTAGCACCCTTTCCTCACTTTGATGCACTTGGAAGCTTTCCAACATTAACTTTCTCCCTTTAGCAAGACTGGAAAGCAATCGCAACATAACATTTGGAGTAAAGATTAAGGCTTGATGAAAGGAACTTGTGACGAGCTACTTGTTCTAAAAAGGTGTGCAGAATCATAGCTAAGATGAATGCATGAGTAGGAAAGTCACATCTGAAGTTAAAGAATTTGTAACATTTTCTAATTATTAAGTAGATAGACAAAAATGTGAAGAAACTTGAGAGGTTTTCAGGGAAACTTGTAGAAACATGAATGAAGGATGAAAGGCTTTGGGTACTGTTCAGCGAATGGCAAATGGACAATGGAAATACACTGACAGTGTGGGACATCGACATGCACCAGGAAGCATGAAATACAGAGAGAAGCTGTGTAAGAATGATGGAGGTCATGGGAATAGCAGTGAGAAGTCTTTCAGGAATAAAAGTAAAGCATCTAAAAAGGCTTTTCTTCTGTACCTCCATTCTCAGCTTATGAATCTGTCTTGGGGTAACCTTATGATGTGTATCCCATATCGCTGCCTATGCCCAGAAATTAATTCCTGTGTCGTTCTATGCCTCTAAACTGAGCCTGAGAGGGGGAAGGAAAAAAACTGAGCAAAACTTTTTCAAAGCAATTTGCAGCTTGTTCAAGGTCACACACAGATAGCAATTGGTTTTCCCCACTGCAGCAGGGGAGGGAGGAAGTACCCAGCTTGCTGTGCCCAGGACAGCTGGGGTTTTTTTTGGCCAGTGGTTCAGCTGCTTTGTTCTCCGGAGAGAGACTGAGAGTTGAATTTTTCCTTCCCTGGAATTTCGGATTTTCTCCCTTTTCTACTGGACTGCTTGATTGCTGTAACATCAGAGCACATTGGGAGGACTTTCTACCAGGCACAGAGGGCCTGGCCCTGGGCCAAGCCCCAGCTCTGAGGAGACCAAAGGGAGCACTCTAACACTTTCCCGATTTTTTTCTCCACAGCGAGAGATTTTTATTATTTAGCATTATTTTCCTTTCCCATGTGTTTGTTAAATAAATAGTTTTTATCTCCTTCACTTTCCTTTGAGGAAATTTTTTTTTTTCCCGAACCTGGTGAGGGAGGGGTGGTTGTGCCTTCTCTCAGAGGATATATTTCTAAATTTGGCCAAACCGGAACAAATTCATAGACAAATACTGTACAAAACCTGACAACTTAATTGGCCTTAATTATGTACATGTCTGGAAGGTGGTGGACTATGACTTCCTCTAGAAAGTGCCTTGAGGTCAAGGGAAAAAGACATGAGGACTGTGAAAGAAATTAAAAGCAGAGATGAGAAGTATAGAAAAAATACAACTAAAATGGAGAATACATTATATTTAAGGAGCTGTGCATCTTGAAAGGTGATGGTTGGAGTAAAGTAAATTAAAAGTGGAGCCTGATGTTGAAAGAAACAGTAATGTTTAGAAGGGTTAAGATAGGTGAGAGTGAAGGGAGAAGGCAGAAAAGGCTCTTACCTTTGTTGGCACTGTGCCTATAGAAGTATTTCTTTCTTTACATCCCTTGTCTTTCTTCCTTTACATCTTACAACCCAAGTGGACTTTGGCTTCCATAATACTATCCCTGCATACTTGGACAGTACCTCTACATTCTTCCTGGGTTGTCCCATGCTGCCTCCATCTTTTATCTGCTTACTTTTAACATTTGAGTCTAATCAGAAGATCCTGGTTCATCCATGAAGGGCTCTTGCTGTTTTCTTGATTTCCTGTGTGTTGGGATGAAGCATTGCAGGTGACCCTTGAAAGTCAATCAGCTTTCCTGGAGTCTTTTTTGTTTTTGTCTTCCTAGATTGTATTACATCAGATTCTTTAGAGCAGGCCCCTGAAATGGCTAAACTCTACTCTCATGAAGACCAGGGATGTGATTGTACCTTATTTTCTCCTCTGAGCATCCTGAACTTCACTATCTCATGTTCCCTGCAGTCAAGGCTGTTCACATCCCTGTTCAGTTCAGACTCATCAGAGTGCCCTCTCCTCGTTGACTCCTTGATCATCTGTGTTAGGAGGTTGTAGTTACTGCTGTCCTCAAACCTGTGTTGCGCCTCCACCAGATATTAGGGTGGTTTAGGTTACCCATGAGGACCAGAGCTGGCAAAAAGTAAGGATGCTCCCAGTTGCCTGGAGAAGGCTTTGTCTACTATTACATCTTGATCAGGTGGTGTTGATGCCTTAGGTTTTAACTTTCTTATTTTTCAAATCCTGTACTGCCTAGTGTGTAACTCTGAAGTTTCTTGTAGCCTGTTAATTTCTGCTCTCTCATGTTAGGTAGACATAACAAACCCTCTCCAGGCCTGCTCTCCAGGGACACCCAGACCATCCTAGGGCCAAAAAGTATAAACCAAAGAGCCTCTAAGAGGGAAGCAGAGGGGAAATTACATCATTAAACTGAAGCTTTAATTGGAGAATTAACCCTGATATGCATATGAACCAAACCTATAAAAGTGTGAAGAACTGTCGTCCATCTTGGGGTCCATCTTGGCAGTAGCCTCTGGCTCCCCAGGGGGTACCTTTGAAGGCCTTTCAAATAAATACCTACCTTTATTCCCTTACTCCTGTCTAGTCTCTGTTTCTAGGAGGCCTCTGTAATTTTGTTAATTGCCCTCAAATCCTGGACTAACCGATATCCACCACAAAATCACCAATATTTTTCAGCCTTCTCTTGGCCCAGTTCATGACGGGCTCATTGTCCAGAGACATTGTCTGGGCAGAGCGTTATGCATTCCTGTAGCTCACATAAAAGGCAACTCACTCTCCCTACTTTCCCAGCCATGCTTCCTAAAGTCTCCCTCCCTCCATCACAGTGTGATAGATGCAGCTATGTGAGCTGTCCCACCCTGCCCATGTGATCTGAGTGAGCTAGAAGTCCTGTAATTTCACACAGACCTCCAGTTCATCCTGTTGTTCAGGTGCTTCAGAGAAGTGCCCAGTCACACTAATTTCCCAGAAAAGTTATGAGAGCTTTGCCCATGACCATGTCCTGTAGGCTCTTATTTATATGCCTACACTTGAGGTGGGGCCCCCGTATTGCTGATCACAAGGAATCCCCCATTCACACATCAAACTTTTTTTCCCATCCTAGTCTACTTTTCCTTCTCTTTCCCAAATGGTGGAAGCACAACAGGGGCAATAGTCACAACTCTGCTGTTCAGAGCTTGCTCTGGTGAGATGAAAGGCCTCTGAACCTGAAAGGCCATAGGATGTATTAGAGATAAAATAGCCACTGCTGACTATAAGAGAAACATCAAGGGAGCAAACTGCAAGTAAAAGTTCATGGATCAGTCTGAGCAAACTGATAGAATATGGTTTTCCACCTCAGGGAACCTCAAAATGGAGCTGCTGGGAAAAGAGTGGGGCTGGCAGCAGACTGGAGAAACTCCTGCTTACAGCCTTCCAGCAGCCAGAGTGCCATCAGGGACAGAGTTAAGAGAGGTGATTCATCTTCTCCTTGTAATTGGAGCTGACAGAAGTTGCATGTTTTTCTGACAGCATTGGCAGAGCACTTGCTCGTTCTCCACCACACTCCCTGGGCATCTGTGGGAACCCGCAGTGCAGAGCCTGGCGGGCTCCGTGCCAGGCTGAGCCGGTACCACACACAGGCAGGGATCTGCACTCCTGCCTGGAGCACTCCCTCACAGACACACAAAGGTATCTATACCAACAATAGCAGGGCTGTGGGGTAATGAGGTTATGTGCATGCTATAAATTCCCCCTCAAACTTGTTTGCTAAGAAGAGAAGCAGTTTTTTTCAATGGTTCCAGTGCCCCTTTAAAGGAGGTCTGGCAACTAGCAATGTATTTTTATCACTTCCATGTTTAAAATAATTTTACAGCATTTTATCAGTAATTTTGCCACCGCTTTTGTTTATAAGGTGGAAATGCAGTTGAAAAAGAGTGTCTATTTCATTGTTTAAGAAAGGGGTTTAAGTTAATTATCTTGTCCTGCTAGTTAGACTAAATAACAGTGCCATCTGCTGAAAGGTAGTACTGACTTGCAGGACAAGTTTACAGTCATTGTACTTTACTAAGTAGAAGTATAAAGAGAAAGAACAAGAAAAATGGTGATAAAAGGAAAGAGAAAATAAAAGCAACCTGAGGAGGCAAAGATGTAGATGTACAGGAAGGATCTTCATTAAAAGGAGGATTAAAACAAAGACAAAAAATATCTAAAAGCAAAAGGAAAAAGAAGTATGCTGAGAGAGAAAAAGGTGTCTCTTTATAACAGTATTGATTTGAAGTTTAAAAAGCCATGATACATTATTCTTCGTAGTGACCTCTCTTTTCAAATTCCTACATACATCCTAACCCCAGTGGCACTCGTCTGCTCATGTCAATAATCTTCAGCACCAATCTTGCAAAAAAATTGCATGCTAAACTCTTTTAATCAAATTTAACAGCACCAAATAATTAAGATATGGTTGTGGCCTGTATAAAAAAAAAATATTGTTGTATATTTCAAGCAGTTTCTTGGCTTCTGACACAAGATATTTTTATTGCTATTAGCTTCTGGAAAGGATAGCTAATGAAACAAATATTCTGGCATGGGAGAGACAGTATTGGGTGAAAGAAGTAGCAAAAAGACAGTGCATATGTTGCTAAAAACTCTGCCTGTTTCATTAGCCTTGTTTTCTGAAATACTTATAGGAAACTGATAAATTATACCCTTTCCATTTTTCAGTGAGAGATGGGAATGTGAAAGGAACCCAATCATACATTTCCTTAGCTTTTGATCATATCATCCAGGTGTGCATTAGAGGTTTCCCCCAGAATTTTGTCTCACCACATGATTGTTTTAAGGAGTTCAGCTACCCTTTGAATCCCAAGAAGTAACTTGTAATATTTTAATTCTTTAAAAGAAAGAGGAACTTTGATTAAGATATCAAAGTGGAAAGTTATGGCTTTATCATTAGCTTGGTGATAATATTTCCTGGAGATCTAAAAATATACATGCAATTTTAATAAGATTGCATAAATTTATCATGTGGAAGTTGAAGTGTTTTTTTTATATTTGCTATTGTGCTTTCAGTGTACCATAAACATGTCAACTAACAGATTTTCATTATCCTGAGTAGTGTCTTGTGTTGGTTTAGTTTTTGCCTGAGAGAATGGTACTCCTTTGTTTTACTATTTTTAAAAAAACTGAATAATTGGCATTAATGCATCAACCATTGCACCTAACAGTAATGAAAATATGGTATAGAGCCTGTTTATAATAGTGCAAACTCTTTTAGTTTATCTCACTATTTTCAATATTGGACATTTTTTTAAAGCTTCAACTCCTTAACTCCTGGGATTCTGAAAGTCCCAATATGCTACTTTTTGATTTTGGAATTAGTGACCTATTCACTCTGCATGAAAAACTACAAAATTTGAGAATTTTTAAGGATGAAGAAGGTGAAGTCATGTAAGAGTCCCAACACATTTATTGGTTTCATCTTTGTTTTCATTTTTTTAGAATAGCCTGCATCATTTTATTTGAATCAGTTAAAAAGAACCTGTTTATAAATATGCAAGATGGAAGATTAAAAGAGTTGCATGGAGGAGACTGATTATGCTTATCAATAAAATCCATTAGATAGGCAAAACTTAGCTTAGGAAGGAACACAAACTAGCCCAAAAAATGATAGAGACAAATCAGTATGATTTAGAAGATGAAGTCTACAAGGTGCTAAGAACTAGCCTTTTGAAATGACATTTTCTTTTGATGGGGCAGAAAAGTAGAAAAAAGCTGATGTTGAAATGAGACAGTGATGAAGAACCACCATTTAATATGTTGAATAACTCTATAATGTTTCAGAATTTTAAAAGAATTTTTTTCCTGTGGTGCTAAAACACTTAGAGGAGTTGTTTAGCCTGGTGTTTTGCTGTTGAAATTTAAGATTTTCTTTTCCATATCTAAACCCAAAGTACACAATTTAATTAAATCCATGAAATGGAAAAATATAGATATGTTGTTAAGGATGTAGATGTTTGTTTTCTTGGGATTTTGGGGTCTGGTTATTTAATTTTTCAATTTCTCTCTGCTTCCAACAAATCCTACTGAAGCTTTTTACTGCTTTTTCAGCATTTCAAATAATTCTCCTCACCTTTGCCCTGAAGGAGAGAAATTAACTGGAGAAGAAGAAATATTTTGTAGACCAGCTTAGTCATGCTGAAAGGCCATCATTAGCTTTCCTTTCATATTGTGATCCATTTCAAAAAGAACATCATAAGATGACAGGCTAAGAGTAATGCTTACATTACCAATTAATTATAAATTAATTGCACCACAAAATCACTGCAGCATTTCCAGGGGACAGGTTTTTTTGGTTTTTGTTGTTGTTTTGTTTGCATTTCATGATTAAAATACTATGGTGTTTTAAGATGGCAAAGTTATGAGATAATGTGAAACCCTCTCAAAGACCACCAATGCTGGATAAAAGCTTTCAAATATTCACAGAATAAAGGAACCACAGTTTACTCTTGTTCTACATACTGAAAGTAAAATTTAGGAACAAAAGGAATGTAAAGGAAGTTTGAATATTAGACATATTTTAACAAATAATTCTGTGTATAATTTTCAGATCTTTCAGAAGACCTTCAATTAGGGAATCAGGGTTTACTGAGCAAGCATAATGACTGTTCAAAGAGTTAAATGTGTCTGGAGCAATAAGTTAGATCTGTGAGAAGGTAAAAAACTGAAAAAATACCCCACATTTGGTATTATTCTCATAGCAATAACATTATTCGTATCCACAACAACCTAAAGATAAATGCAAGGTAGTGTTTGAAAGAAAGCAATACTATTTTTTGTTATCCCTGTTGTATTAGAGCCACTGGCATATACTTCAGACTGTGTTCCCAGAAGCTTGTCTGATAAAGCTTGAAGAAGGTGAACCCCAGTCAATAAAATACATCATCTCTTCCTGACAAACTTGGCCTCTTCTCATCATGAAAACTCAAGCCATCATATGAGCTAGCAGCAGTCTTTTCAAAGAAGAGAGCTGCTTGAAACACGATGCTGAAGGAAATGTTTAGTCTCCCTCCCTTTCTTTCCCCTGAAATGTGTTTTTCCTGTAGTGTGCTTGTACTCGCACATAACCAGTTTTAGTTACTCAGTTAACTCTGAGAATTTGCTTGAAGCTTCAGCTAGCCATGTACTTCCCTGCCTCCTGCAGTTCAGAAATCCATCTTTAGCTATTGAAGATGACCTGCAGTCTCTGCAGGAGAAATCATATATCTGCAGAAAAGTGACAAACTCTTCCACAAAAAAAAAATTGCTTGCAAAATTTTGAGCATCCCTACATTTTAAGCTTCACAGTTACTTCAGCTCTTTTGTTCTCAACACTCTTAACAGTAGACTTCGTAATTGCAAGTACTTTAGAAGTGAATATTTCTCTTGGTTGCATATTGATAGGGAAGGTAATATTTTCTGAGAGCTGGTTCCAAGTTGAATGCAGGGATGTTGTAGAGGTTAATGGCTAATATTAAACTCCTGTTGTTATCAGCGGTTTGACTCCACAGTTCATTACTACTGTCTTAGTCTGTTACTGCTGCTTTACTTCTTCCCTGTGTATTTACAAGTTAGTGACAGAGCACTGCAAAGCACTGTAAGGATTTCAGGTATACTGTGTAAAAGGATTTAGACAGTACTACTTGTGGGGAAGTAAATAGAAGTCTCTTTATCTAAACAGCAATTTTTCTGCTGTGTGTTGATTTTCATCTTTGTTCGTGTTCGGAATAAATAAATACATATTTTGTTTCCTTGGCCTGTAAGGGGAAAAATCCCTTTTAGGAGAATTAGACTGGGACACACAGATCAATGATGCCCCTACTCCCCCTCCCCCATGCCCACTTCATTGGCTGACGAAGCCCAGTTAGAAAAAATTGATTGAATAAACCTGAAATGTTTGGGCTTTTTTCTTCCCAAAACAGAACTTAGATGCAATTGCTTTTCTCTGAGCCAAAATACAATATTGCATTTCAGAGAAAATGTGAAAAGTGAACAAAATGAAGGGCTGATTTCACAAAACTGACACAGGCAGCAGAGTTTATGGTTGAGTAACAGAGAGGCTGGGCATCCTATCACGATGGGAGGGGGACCATTCAAATTTTTTGCTCTCTCTCAGTTAATTTGAACCTACCGTCTCCTGCTTTCTAGGGACTCACCAAGCTATAATCACTTAATGATAAGCTAATTCTGTGTATTCTCTTGATGCTTTTTCACTTCTACAAAAAGCTAAATGTATTCCAGAACAGATGTTATACTCAGATGCCGCATTTCCCAGAAAGCCACCATCAACACTTAAATATTTTTATAGAAAGTAGAATAAACAGGAAGAATATACAAAAATGTTTCAAATTAATAACTGCTAAATTAATACTCCCTGTTTTTCATCCCTCACCCTCAAACAAAAGAAGAACCCAAGTATCCAAAACATAAAAATTCTACTCTTTACTAACTGTAAAACTCAGGAATTGACAGAGATTCAGTCCTTCTGCTACTGAATATTTATTCAGAAGAGAAAATAACATTAATATAGACTGAGAGAAGCCTATGTGCACTACTGCTATTACAGTGGTTTGAGCCCTATTTAGAAACTTCAAATACAGATTGAAAATCCACCAAGCAGAGAAAGAGAATTCACAAAACCATGGAGTGTTAAGGGTTTGGAATAGACCTTAAAGATCGTCTAGTTCCAACCCACCCTGCCATGGGCAGGAACAAATTGAAATCGGGTCTTCCAAGCCACGAGTGTTTTCACTTAGGAAAACGGAGGAACTTCTACAGGGATTACTTCTTGCATGTTATTATGTGACTACCTCATGTCAATGTGTATATAATTTTCTGGTTTAAATCCTGTGGTTATTTCAGGAAGTAGATAATTTCCAAATAATAAAAAACTGTGGGTTTTGTAAACTTCAATAAGTAAAATATTTTGAAAGTTATAAGGTGTTATTTTATGATCGAAATCATAGAATCAGAGAATGTTTAGGTTGTAAAAGATCTCTAAGATCATCAAGTCCAACTGTTAACCCAGCGCTCCTAAGTTCACCGCTAAATGATGTCCCTAAATGCCAAATATAGACATCTTTTAAATACCTCCAGGGATGGTGACTCCACCACTCCCTGGGGAGCCCTGTCCAGTGCCTGGCAACTTTTCTGGTGAAGAATTTTTTCTCCAAGATCCAATCTAATCCTCCCTTGGTACACCTTGATGTTGTTTCTTCTTGTCCCTCTTAAACAACCCACATTCTCACCACTTTGTCTTAGAAATCATGATTTCATTACTCTAGACTTGCTTTCATCTGGAGACTTCTAGACTGCTTTTAAGGTAGTTCAGAAGCTAAAGCTCTCAACACATATGTGAGGTGGCAAGAGTTCACATCATGGGAATTGCATTGTTTGCCATGTGTGCAGAGTCTGGCAGCATCTACACACAGTCTGCACCAGAAATGCACAGCAGTTTAGTGTTGCCAAGAAAAAGGCAGCTGTAAAACAGCAGAAAGGCTGTGTGGGGAGGCAGAGTCAAATTTAATACACTTTAATATCATTGCTGGAAGAAAAGAGAGGGATTAAACCCCTTCACTCTAAGGATGTACTATGGGGACTTTAACTACATGCTCATAAACAACAGTGATTCTTAACAGTATCTCTCACAAGCAGCCTCTGTCATTATTTCTTCTCTAGAGCTCATACTGTGATGTGGCTTCACCACTGGTTCCAAGGGAAAAGTTTCATGTATGGACTTACAAACTGCATTTCTTCACTGCCTTGATCCACCCTGCTGTTCCTTCACCTGGATATGAGCCAGGCTTCTCTTCTCTTATTTCTGAGTCATGCCAGCTCTCCTAACCTACACTTGGATTACTTCCCTCCACCTTCACAGGCCAGGAGCAATTCAGCATTTGTCCACCTGGCAATGCACCAAAATAGCTTTTCCTGGCAGGAGGACAAGTCACGCTGGCTCAGCACTTCCATTTACTCATTTGCCACTGCTTTTTCATCAGGAGAACAAGATTGCTCTTCTGTCCTGTCTGCAAGCCATGACCTCTGCGTGCTTTACTCCAAAGCAGGACATTTCTCCAAAGAACCAGTTTCCATAGAACTATCAGCTGTCTACTAATAAGCATGGAGATTTATTAGTGATATAGAACAAGTCCTTCCACCCCTCTATGCTATTGAATAAATATTCACTGTCTTAAATCTGTTTCTCACATAACACCATCCTGATGAAGACTAAGCCTAACCTATCGAATATGACAACATTCTGGAACACTACAGAGAAGCTGAAGAGATATTTCCATTCATAAAACAGAAGGATTGAAAGAAATACACGGCAAATTCCAATTATTTTTGTAAAATATTATATAGGCTGTAAGTACTTGCACTTTAAATGTATTAGCAATCAGGAAACTGGAACAGGTAGGCTTTGTTTCCTTTAAAAAGAGAGATTGATGCAGGCATATTCAAACAGATCAAGTTCCAGAGCTTTCTTTATAAGTCATAAAACATCTTTTCTCAGAAGACAAGTGGCCATCACAAGTTAATCAATATCAGCCTGTACCTAAGGGCTTGATTACTTAAAACATGTGAGCAGCTCACATGGCAGTCTGCACTCCGAGCTCTGTTGCTAGGTAGGGTTTTGATTTCTTTGGCTGCGAATAAGAGGAGGAGACTTTTGACCGTTGACTCTGTTTTGATGGAGTGGTTAACAATACATTAGGGAACACAGTCAAGTTCCATCTGCTGCCTTCTACAACATGAATTACAAAGATGTATTAACATCCACTGCCATTAATTTGTGTGTTTAATCGATTTGCCTTGTTTGACAGGAGTCACACACACAAATATGCCCATACATATGCACAAACATGCAGATATGGATGTGATAATAATTCCATTTCAAAATCTATTTTTTAAAGTGTAGAAAACTGCCATTTCTATTGCAAAAGCATACACTTGTTAATTAATTAATTAATTAATCTTTAATTAATCTTTAATTAAGTTAATTAATCTTTAATTTTTCATAACTTTTTTCTAAAATCTTCTGAAAAGGGATAGGAAAAAGAACGATTCCAAACTATACTTAAACAATGAGTAATATAATTCAATTGACTAAGCACTGTGTAGGTTCATACTGAAGAAAACCCAAGGCAACAAACAAACAGAAAAAAAAGCTAAGAGTATTTCTTTTCCAATTAAAGAGCAGAAAGGAAGGAAAATCCCTTTGCAGATTCGAGGAAAATAAGCTTCGAGGAAAAAATTCGAGGAAAATTCGAGGAACCATAATTAAATAACTCAAGGAGAAGTGCAAATCTCACATGTTTGGAAGTGCACCTAAAACAAAGAGTAGACTCTGCTGTATAGAATAAGGCAACAAAAAAGGTTGGTGTCTACAAAATGAGAAGTGCATGAGTACATAATGCTACACAGTTTCTAAGCACTGACTTCTAGGGTGCAGATTTGCAAACAAAGCTGAAATACTGCCTACAGGCATTATATATTGTATTAACCAGGTCATTCTAGGCACTGCCAAATTGGTTGACTGAAATCTGAATAGTCTGTCAAGGGAAAAATTTAAGAAAGAATTTAATTTTGTGCTTGTTTAGGTAAAATAATTTACATCTTTTAAAATATACCCTTACAAAGGTACTGGCAACTCTAAATGCCAATAAAAGGCAAAAGGAAATAAAGTTGAGGTCTCACAGACTAATTAATTATCCTTGGTAACCAATTTTTACTTACCTTCACACAAAGGACTGTGAAGATTGCTGATCATAGCTGCATTACAGTTTTGTAGCTGAGACTATGGCACTATAAGCCACTACTTTTTACTTAAACAATAGCAAAAAATCTTATAATTCATTCCAAAAATAAAGCTTTTCCACCTGAGAGGACATCTGTACTCTTTATCTAAAGAAGCATGTATTAAATGGCAAAAGGAAGTCACTGTTTTTGAAGTATACTGGAATTTTAATGCTAAAAATCCCAAAGATAAATGTGATTCCCTCCTCAGTGTTCTTTGTGTCTCTAAATTATATGTCTGTGGTAGAAATATGTACTTTAAGACAGGAGCCCTCAGTAGTTTGGGGTTTGGGTTGTTCTGTGAGCCAGCAGTCTTTAGTTACCAGATCTAAGGTAACTACTTTGAGGACGAGCACACTGGAACAAATGCCAGTCTCATCTGTTTTATGAAAGTGCATAGCTGATGCACTTCTCCCATCTGCAGCACAAAGTACCCGTTGATTTCTTAGCCTGGTGTCCATTTGATGCATGTACTTTTCCTTACCCTACTCACTCCTCTTTCATTACTTCCCTCTGTTTCCTTGTTCCTCTCACTCCCACACAATTTATCTAGCTATGCCATTAAAAACATCTGTTTGTGGAAATGGAATTGGGGCTTCCACTTCATAGCCAAGTTAAGTTCTTATTCATTTTACTGCTTCAACTTAATTTATCAAAATATACCCCCAATTAATTCTCTTGATGACACTAATAGCTGGGTTTTATCAGATGTCAGCTGGGAAGAAAATCTACTATTTGTCTGTTTAAATCAGTTGGAAAAAATGCTGCATTGAGGAATCTGGTGGTGTTTGCCATTGGAATGACAGGTAAAATACACAATGTAAGAAGAAATTCAGAATATTCTTTCTCTTGTCCCCAGGGGAACCTTGAATTCTGCTTTCAGAAAACAGGCAGAAATTCACACCTACTAGATAGTCTATGAGTCCCCAAGGATGACAGTAAATCCAGAAGTGTTACTCTATTTTATAACAATGGAGAAAACGTACCTTTTCATACTAGCATCCTTCCCTTCCCTTCCCTTCCCTTCCCTTCCCTTCCCTTCCCTTCCCTTCCCTTCCCTTCCCTTCCCTTCCCTTCCCTTCCCTTCCCTTCCCTTCCCTTCCCTTCCCTTCCCTTCCCTTCCCTTCCCTTCCCTCCACATGTATCAACAAGGGGAAATACAGAAATTTAAATACACTTGGAAAGAACTTTCTGGGGTCAAGAATTCTTCAAACATATTTCTTTTTTCTTTTCTTTTCTTTTCTTTTCTTTTCTTTTCTTTTCTTTTCTTTTCTTTTCTTTTCTTTTCTTTTCTTTTCTTTTCTTTTCTTTTCTTTTCTTTTCTTTTCTTTTCTTTTCTTTTCTTTTCTTTTCTTTTCTTTTCTTTTTTCTTTTCTTCTTTTCTTTTCTTTTCTTTTGCTTTGCTTTTCTTGCTTTTCTTTTATTTTCTTTTCTTTTTCTATAAAGAAAGCATTCTAAGACTTGCAAAGCTGCCATCAAAAATATCTGGTAAAAAACAATTATGGTGAATAAACAAGAAGTTCAATTATTCTGAATATATTTTCCAGACTTGAACAAGCATTGATCTAGAATGGCTTAGACAATAACCATTTAGATGACATAGTAGAGAGGGGGACTTGCAATTCACAAATATTAGATTTTCCTTAATAAATATATTTGATATTATTATGATAAAATGGTACCATTCTTCAACTCTATAATTGCCTCAAAGTTATTTGCCACAGACATCCTACCAAACATGGAAGATATTTCATTCCATCCCTGGAGTTGCTTTACATCCAGGTGCTTCCGACAATCATATACACATGGAAACAGGGCAACTTATTCAATAAGACCTATGGTCACACACTGTTTACCACGTCTTGGAAGCTTCACACGAGCAAAGGCACAGATGGAATGTCACAATCAGCTCACCTGAGTGTGACTTTGGTAGGCAAAGTTAAAGTATTATCCAGTTCCAAGCTAAATATATGAACAACGTACATGTTTATCTGGCATTTAAATTTGTTCCTAAATATTTTACAAAGAACAAGAGTAAACATAAGAGAGCAGAATACTTGATTTCTTATTAGTTTGTTCAGATTTGTTCAGCTCAGCTTTTTGTTAATCTCTGCTTTTTTATGTGGTGTGATTTCCTCATGCAGCAATGATTACATTGGTTGCTTTGCTCTTGGTAGAAGAGCCTGCCCAGGCTGTTTCACATAACTCTCACATATTTGAGCTGGCTCCAAGACCTGTGAGGGAATGCAGTGATGTGATGATTTCATACAAATACCCTGGGCAAATTAAGAAAAACTCTGAAATGGGTTTGAGTAAGCGTCTGCCAAAAAAATGCAGTCAATTGGCAATCAACTCTTAAGGCTCATCTTTCCAACATATGCCCAGTTCCACAAATAAATAATTTATACAGGTTAGGAATTTTGGGCATTTTAAATTTTTGAATTTAAATTTTTGAATTTTTGAATTTTGGATTTTTTCCCTTTCCTTTCTACATGGAAAAACTATAGTAATCATCTCTGACCTTTTGAGACTATGAAAACCCAAGAGCAACATGTTCCCTGTTCTAAAACAATTTCAAACAAGTTGGGTTTTCAAAATACTTTGTTTCCTGTTTCATTAAGCATTCCCTTTATAAATTCAGAATGGATCAAGGATGACACAAATAAATAAATTGGTGTTAAAATATGTTTAAAGACACTGTCTCCTGCGTATCAAAAATTACTTTTGATACTTTAGATAAAAGAATTACTATAAGTCTACACACAAGTAGGTATAAGAGTCCTCAAGGTGGATTTCAGAGACAAACTAAATATGAAAGTTATTCCAATAAGTATCAGTATAACATTTTTCATAACTAATTTATTAAGCCAGTTCAGACTAGAAGAGTTATTTGGGGTTCTTTTTGTGGAAGCAAGCACTGATTCAATGTTCTTGATGGACAATCACAGGCACATACACAGTGGACAGGATGTTTCAAGGCTGAAAATATTTAAGAGTAACTTCTGCTATTTATGCTAGTATTTTGAACAATGCAATGAAGAAAAACCAATTTGATTTAGATTAGACCTTAACTTTCATCTAGCATGTCAAAATACAACATCCAAGATAATGAAATGAAAACTCAGTGAAATAATAATAATTTTAAAAGTCCAAACCCAAAGCAAAACAGCAAATCCAGGGAATGATTAGGAATTAATGAGGTGCAAAATACTTTCTATCTTAATTATTTCAGCTTGGCAAAGAAAACAAAAACACTAATACAGACTTGGTATGGATTTGAAATTTCTTCCTCTGTTCACGGGAGGTATGACAAAAACTCACATTAATATTTACACTCCTGGATGCCTAGTTTGTAATGCTCTGAGAATCATGGTAGCACTCCCTAAACAGATCTGAGTTAAAAAACTGCATTTTTTCACAAAAACCTAAACACTCTTTTCACATTCCTTTCAAGTTCCTTCATGATGAAATAATCTGCTTTTCCTTTTCCACCTGCTATCTACATGTACAAAATTATTAATACCTATGAGTAAATTGCTTTGTCTGTGACCTAAGAGTGGCAGCTTTACTAAGGCAGTTGAACTGCTGCTTCCTTAAACCGTGGTGCTCCCAGCATTTTCCTAGGGACTCCCCTGTGGTAAGGGGGTGACTCCAGCACTTTGAACAGCAAATACTGCATTCTAGGTGAGTTTAGAAGTGAGAAAATGTGGGAAAAAATTAGTGCTGTTGCTCTTGGCAAAAAATTTTGTGGCTCAGTTTGTTTAAATGAGTGAATCTCTTTTAAGGATAAAATTGATAGTAACTCACAAGATCAGAACACATTTTTAAAATACTTCTTGAGCAATTCCTGTTAAATATGTGGTTGGATAAATATCACATCATTTTTAGAAAACCAGTAATTCTCTCATCCTCTTTGAATTTATTGGTATTTGTGTTGACTCAAATTTATATGAGCTTTGATTAACATTTGCTTAAATAAATAAACTTTCTGGTCTTACTATTGTCAAAAGCACTAGAGAAATGTACTGCACATCAAATACTCTTTCTGTTCAGGTTTCACCTGAGCTAAACTATCACTCCATTCTGGGGATTTTAATTGTACAGCTCTGAATGTAGCAGAGGGGGAAAAAAATAGTTGACTGAATGTTTACAGTCAGCCTGCAGGGAGTAATTTTTTTAGTAAGTGAAATTTAGAACTAGGCTATAATTAACTGCTTTTCACTGTCTCTTCACATGCCACTTGATATGGAAACAATATGGAAAACAGTAACATATCTCTTAGAATATGTCATAAGGAGTAGATTGAAAATGAAGCTTATGGATACCATATAGCATATGTAGATTTAATAAGGTTTCTGTCTAAGCACAGAAGACTTTCAGAGCTGCTAGTATCCATTCCATAGTTTTTAGAGGAAATCAATGCTTATAAATAGGTTGCCAAAGTACTACTATAATACCATAAATGAAAAAAGGATAGAAAGGACCTTTTTGATTCTTGAGTACTGAGGGGTTTTTTATTATGAATATCATGTCTTTACAGTTAAAAAGATAGCTTAGGCTGCAGAGATTTGCAAGAGGCTTAAGAGTTAACTAATCATAAATCAGAGTTGAGTCCACATTGATTTTCCCATCTTTGGTGGCAGAAGCTTTCCACTACAGATGAGAGTACAAACTCGCAGCAAGACAGCAGCATTTAGACTGAGGAATTCACGTAAATTTATTTCTATAAACTGAGACTCTAGTCTGCTTTTGTTCTGTTCTTATTTTACCTATCTATCCATCAATTTATAAACTTATGGTACTCTTGAAGGTATGTATTTCTGAACAAATGTACTCCCAGGATCAGTGTCCCTTTTTCCAATTTTTTAGTATATCCATCCATTTTAATTTTCAAATAAAAGCTCTATGATTACCTATGTTCAGCAGAAGTGATTGGTCACTGTGTTGTTAGCATAGTAGTAATTGCCAGTATTTTCAAAGAAAAGGTTTTTTTCCCCCATCACAATTAAAAAGGACTTGCTGGTTCTTTATTCATCTGCAGAGTATCCTGTCACTGTAGAAGCAGGAAATAATAACGTCTGAATTTTGGTGGAAAAGGAATGGTTTGCAATACTATGTGAGCAAGAGCATCTACGTATGTTTCAAAAGAAGTGCTAGTGTAACTTTGTCTTTTCCTGAAAGATTCTTCTTTCTGTATCCTGAGGGATTTGCTAAATACTTTACTGTTGTAATTTTGCCTGCTTATCTTGTATTGCTTCTCCCATTCCACTCAAAAAATCCAGCTGAGGTCCATGGAAGTATTTTAAACCAAGGAGAAGATTATGCAATCTCTAATGTAGATTCATCCAGCCACTGTCACATAAATTATAAATATTGGTAATGCTTGTGTTTAAAGAAGCACTCAATTTATTCTCATGGGTTTTGGTGTATCTTAAATTGAATGCCTTGTGGGCTAATTTCTGCATGTGCCTTCTGCATCTGGACAGCATTTTGCCAAGGAAAAACCTGAGGATAGCAGAGGGAGAAGTTAGACATAGTATTATTAAAGAGGAGGTGTTTAGTGTTTCACAAATGAGATTTTCTTTCTATGAACTATATGTTATTTCACATTCAGATCTGGTTATGGCTTTAAAATTGCTTCCAAAGCATCCTTAACGTGACATTTGGTGTCTTCTCAAATACGTATAAAGAAAAAACAGCAGAAGAAAAAAATATCATGAATTTTCCATTCTGTCATTAATCCTTGCATTGCCATTTATCCTAAAACACACATCTAGGATTTCATCTAATATGGTCCTCAAAATAAACCAATACATTTTGTTGTCCATCAGTTTATAATGAGGCTGTATAATGCCCAATTAACATTTTCTCTTTCTGTAAGATTTTACTTCAGCCAACAATATTTAAGCTATTGTAGCAACACAACAATTAAGAGGTATTTTCTATTGCCTAAAAAACAAAACACAGAAAAGCAAAATTTGTCCATCTCTTAGCACTTTGGTATTCTTATTTATGTCATTGCCTCTGTCTATGTTCATCTTAGCAAAACATGGTGAACAAAGACCTTAAAAGGCGTGCTAGGGAGAATAGCCACAAAGAATCATTCCTCTGGTAGGCTCCTCATAATTCAGGCTATTTATTTATCCATTTATGTATAGTCTGTAATACTTTTTGCCCTTTTTCTTCTTTCCATTAGTAAGCAAGAGAATCACTTTCAAATACCAAAGAAACATTCTTGGTGTCAAAAAATCTCAGCCTCAAAAATCTCAAAAATTGAGGTATTCAGTTCCTTCCTTATTCCCCCAAAGCATCCTAATATATCAAATTAGCGTATCACATACCTAAGTGCTGTCTTACAATTGAAGAAAAAACACTTTTTTTTTCTTTCCAAGGCAAAATTCCAATATCCTGTTTAGATAAATTTATTTTTTTAACATAAATCCTTTCCAAATATGTTCGATTTGAGCCCTTTGTTTTCTAATTGATCACCTGTACTTCTGTGATTGAAACTTTTGCTCTTTTTTTAGTCTTCTGCCTTTCATAAGGGCTCCCTACTCAGAGATATTATGTCTGATTTTTTCCTTCTCTGAACTCAGATACATATTTGACCTCAGTGACATCCACTTACCCCTTGACCACTAACACCTCTTTGCCACAATGATTCTACTTCCCAGGAGTGAAGAGAAGTGCTGCTAACCCATTTTCCCCCACAGCATCCATGGTCAAGGGCTATTCCTCTCAAAGAAATTTTAAGAATCACCAGTAGAGCTGCACCTTGATTTTCAAGGATTGGTCATGAAAAACTAGCCAGAAGTATATTCTCTATTTAAAAAATCAAACAAACAGCCCAGTTTGCTAATCCATCCACTATCACAGATAGAAGAGAATATGCAGAGTTGGAAAGGATCTAATCAGGATCATCAAGTCCAGTGTCAGGTCCTGCACAGGACACCCCAAGATGGTCAAAAGGTACCAAACACCAACCTGCCTTTTAAGTGTCTTTACTCTCTAGCCATTTTTAGGAAATCAATGCACTCTTTTCACAAGAAATCATAGTTTCCTATTTATAAAATGCAGAGGAGAATAGGAGCTATGGACTTTATACTAGATCACTCCCTGAAGTGTGATGGTTTAAAAGACTAATTGAACATATTTACCACAAACACAGTTCTTTAAAAAAACCCAAAGATGCTGTTCTGTGCGTATAAATGTGAGGTTTCTCCAAATTCATGCTGATTCTTAAAAGTAGAGTTCAGGCAAAATCATTTTTTTTTTCCCAAAATCCTAGAGCATTGAAAAACTGAAATTAGGATTCAGCTTGTTTCCACTTTAATGGAAGATGCAAGTACATTTAATCAACATTTAAAAACTAAATTAAAAATGCAGACTGTCACCCATTTTTCCCAAGAGGCAATTTCATTTGTTTTAAGCACAAAACTTTCTGCTCCTGTATCTGTAGTCCACTAGCACAGTAGCAACTCCTTGGTGCAATAAATGTATTTTATAAATCTTTAGGAAAGGCTCAACTGATAAAAACCAGTGACATTTGTCAGGTTACATTTTGAAGTTTTTCATTTGACTTTCTCTCGGATAAGATCCCCCACACCAATTACCTCTCTCAGTCACTAATGTGACTTCCTCTGCTGTACCCTGAAAGTTTGTCTCCCCATCTTCTACACATCCTGTTACACCTAAAATGTCTGTATTTTTCTGGTATCATTGTTCCTCAAGATCTCTTAGTAGTGCACCTGGTAGATAAACTCTGTTTTGTGAAAACCATTTAACTCACAGAGAACCTGACTCAATATGATTATTATCACATTTCCCTATTACTTGTTTGATGGCATCAGCCTTTTTATTGCTAGTATCCCCATTGCTTTCATTTGAAGAATGTTCATATACAAACCCTGAAGCTTCTCCACTGTCTGCATCTCCAGTTGTGCTCTCTGTTGTCACCCTCACTGCTAATATTCAACTTAATTTCCTACTTTTCTTAATACATTCTCACTCTCAATCCTTCCAGCTCAGCTCCTCTTGAAAATCAGCTCTCTATGGCTCCTCTCTCAGTGTATCTCCTCAAATCTCCCAAACCCATGCTTCTTCTTTCTTTCAAAGCTTTCTTTCGAAGCCACACCTCTACTTTCATCTCCTCCTACACTCCTTAGCTCTGGCAAATCCATTCTCTTCACCCCCTTTCATGTATATTCCTTACTTTGTGCCACTTAATTTTTTTTGGAACAAGCTCAATTATTTATCAAGTTCTCTCCCTCTCCTTCATCTATGGTATAAAAAAATCACCATTACTAGACATACAAGCCATTTGGGTGTGTATGAGGGCATAAAATCATGGGCATCTCTCATCTTACTCATACTATGCAGTTGATGTTTGGGAAAGTATCTGGCTGATGTGATCTTCAAGAGGGTAAATCACAAAGTCCTGCTTCAATAAATCTTGATCCTTAGAATAAAACCATATCTAAGAAGTAATCAGTACTACCTGTAAGCCTAAGGGAAATGTATGGAGTCCCTCATATTCCCTGCAACATTTAAAACCATATACATTTAAAATTTACTTTTATATACAATCCTTTAACAGAACTGAGAATTGTACCCACTCATATCTGTAAAAATGAACTAATCTAATGAATCTAATTCTCCCCAGAAACTTACTTTTAGATAAAAGAGTTAAAAAATGCTTTTGGTTTACCAAACTCATTGAACACATGATACTTGCTAGATTTCTTTAGCTTTCTGCAAGCATCATTTATGTGCTGTGTGATAATAACAAAAGTTGTCCTAAGGGCTTAGTTCAGATCTCAGGGTGTTGATTGCCATTCAAACTAAAAGAAATCTATAAGTATTTACATAATATTCCCCATATTTGAAGTAATTTCTGAGTAATAATCAAGTGGCTTTTCATCAATATTTTAAAAACCCTTCTGTTCCCAAATTTGGTAATACTAAATACTTAACTAAGGTCAGTGGAATACTAAATTAAGAATAATGTCCAAACACCTAATAAGTTTCGTCAGGGGAGGTAGGAATTATGTGAGAAAAAGAGTTCACTTAAAGTAGAATTACTCTGATTTAAGTCAGTCTTATAAAGAATCTGGGGAAAACTTCAGTAGCCTTCTTCAAGTAAAGATTTAATTGAGCTTTCCAGATCTATTAGATATAACAAGACATTACTGGTGTAGTACGAATATTTAACTCAAGTCACCCACTGGGATGTGTGGGCATGCGTTTTAATTTGATCATTAATCCTAATTGCACAAGCCACTAGCTATAAAGGTAAAATAAGTAGGAGAGGAGAAAAGGACACATTTTGGGGTGGGTTAGGGATAGAGAGTTGCATTATAAAAGTAAAATTGGAGCATTAATAAATGTCTCAAGAGAGAAAATGAAAAATGTTTTCTAAGTCTTGAGTGATGTCCCAAGCACTGTGAATGAAAGCAAATAAAGGTCATTCCAAACGACTGATCTTTTTTTTCAGCTTCTTAAGAATTTATTTCAGCTCTAGTTGTGTATTATCAATGGTCCAGTGAAAGACGCTGTAACATTTCCTCTTAGTATTTGGAGGCAATGAGTCTAGTTCTAATTCCTTACCAGTTCTGCAGCAGAACAATTTCTCTCTTTGTCTCTGACCTAAATAACAATGGTGCAACTACTGAATGGCACTTTACAGTATTTGAAAGTAAGTAATGATCAAAAAAAGTGAGCTTAGAGTAAAAATAGGAGGAGGAGTTGAAAAATAGCCACATCTGTAACAAATTGGTTCTATTTGGACAATGCATAGTAATACTTCCAGGATTGTCTTTTTCATTTGTGTAGTATATTGTCAGTGTAGAAGACTTAGAATATTTATGCCCTCAAGCACCAGAAAAAAACTGTTACATTTTCTGTAAAATTGCTTAGTTGAGGTCACTAAGAATAAATATACCCTGCATATTTTCCACTGAAAATTATAATTAATTTACTGCAGTTATTAACACATACTTATGAAAAAATACTGCAGTTTATTATACTCATTTTGGCGGTGACAGAGTTAACTTTCTTCACAGCAGCTTGTATGTTGATAGGTTTGGGACCTGTGATGAAAAGAGCGTTGGTTATAGAGGGGAATGTTAACTGTTGCTGAGAAATACTTACACAGAACCAAGGCCTTTTCTATTTCTTATGCTGCCCAGACAGAGAATTTGGGAAGGGGAACAGCTGGGACAGCTGGCTCCAATTGACCAAAAGGATGTCCCAGACCATATGGCCTCATGATCAGCATATAGAGTTGGGGAAGGAGAAGAGATGTTGGAAAAGTCCGAGGACTCTGGCAGGGGGAGAAATTGCAGAACAGCCAATATGGTTGATGAAAGCAAGCTCCGTTTATTAGCAATCCAGAGGCACTTATATAGTATACCAGCTTGTTAACTCTTAAGTGGCTTAAACCTATCAGAGTGCATTTCTGCTTCTACATAATTAGACTACATTGGCAAGCTTCTACTAGTTATGTTATGATTAAAGAATTCAGAGTTCACCCTCCCTTCTCCTGGTCAGTACATCTTATCTGCACAGCTGCACCTCTTCAAAACTCTCTTTTTGTTCTCAGGCCTGTTTCTCACACAAGGTGCTTTCTCATGCAGGCAATTTCTCACACTAGCTTTTGCTTGCAGGCCTTTTGCTTGTACAGTTCCTTTATTGATCCCATAATTCTATCAATGATCCATGCCCCTGATCCTCTAATCATTTTGCAACAGAGACACACATTTGGAGTGATGAAATGTGCCTTCCCAAGTCACCATTATGCGCGATGGAGTCCTACTTTCCTGGGATGGCAGAGCATTTGCCTGCCCATGGGGAGAAGTGAATTAATTCCTTTTTTTTTTCTTACACTGGCAGTTTTTGCTTTACCTATACTATCTCAACCCTTGGGGCTTCTCACTTTTGCCCTTCCAATTCTGTCTCCCAGCTCACCAGGGGGAAGTGAGCAAATGCCTGTGAGAGACTGAGCTACCTACTGAGGTTAAACCTTAATAAATTGGAATTGTGACAATGAAACTTGGCTCTGCAAGAATTTTTATTTTAAAATGAGATTTTCTTTGGTCTTCCAAATGTGAAATTTTGAATCAGACATTATCAAAATATTTGTTTTTAAAAAAAAATTTAAAATGTTAATCCCAACTTTTAGCACATTGACAAATAATAGGCTAACATAGAAATCAAACACAGAAGCTCAAAGAAATTATGTGGCAGCCTCAGAGCCTGGTTGGATGGTGGGTGGTCAGTGCTCTAAGAAAACTGTGAACTGGATGCTTACTGACCCTTTCAAGGCTTTTTACATGTGGTTATTTTGATGTTCAGTCCAAGATTTTTCTCTTCTCCAGTGTATGAAAACTCAGTGGTTTGAAGACAGTCCATATAGAATCATCTGCACTGTGCCTCAATCTCACAAAAGCTGAATCTTCCTAAGTCACTTTTAACTGCTTTCAACAGGAAAAGGGGCACAAGTACATGGCAGATGCTGATTTCAGTGGAGCCTGCCTGGGAGCTTCACCTTGTTTGTGCCATCACAGACCTTAACTCCTGGGTAAGAATCCATATGCATGAAGCATGCTTGAAACTCAAGACACAAGTCTATGGGTGAAGGTCACCATTTTATAAAATTATTTGGTGGGGGGGGAGCAAATGAGGTTTTTTTTTTTTTTATTTGGGTCATAAGTGTAACACCTGGTTATTTGAAATTAACTACCCCATCTTTTGTGTGAATTGTTGAAGAGTCATTCTGGGATTGATCTGGAATTAAGAATGACCTCTATTATGAAAGAGGAAAATGAGAAAACTTTACAGTAATGGTGAAAGAAGAATCTCATATCACCTTAGGTATGCCAGTGTTCACACTGGATAAAGAAATAGGCAGTTTGCTCATGATTTCAGTGCAATTCACATTCAGCTTATCACCCACTCATCTTAAAAACATTAAGAATTGAAAGTCTCTGGCAACAGGATGGAAAATTGCACTAACCTCAGAGACCGAGTTTTGCAACTCTGAGGAAGATAAGGAAATTCAGATAGCTCCAACTCTACTTCTGTAGGGATCCATATTCATACGAGTATATTCACCATGATTTAGGTATCAGCCCTTGTCTCTCAATCTGTGACTGCTCAGCATCATCTACTTTAAGGCAAAGATGGTAAATTAAGACCTTTCCATTGCCAATCATGATCCTCTTTACTTCCTGTATGTCCAGCATTTTGTAGTTAAACTTGTATGGAAATTCACATTCCTTGGCACCCATTAACTGTTCAGCTGTTAAAATAATAATAACAATTTTAAAAAATTATCACCTCTTTCCTCAAGAGACTTTTGGTTTACAAAATTTAGTTTTTTCATTAGCATTTATAAAAGCATAACCTTACACAAGTGCTACAAGAGTAAGATAATTTCAGGGTACAAAAAGTAGGTCAATTAAAATACACTAATTTATGCCTGCATTGCTATTGTTTCAGTCACTGAAAGCTATTTTACCCAACAGATGGGCAAATGTCTGCAGGTCATAAACCTAATGGCATTCTAGTAAAATTCAACATAAGGTTCTTATTTCTTGAAGCATAAAGCAACTTGACACAAACAAAAATACACAGCAAAAATCCCTGTTATTTCACAGTTTCATATTCCACACCAAAAAGTACAACTCAAGACCTTAGGATTTGCTTTCTTACAGGATCAAATCAATATCTTATTAAATACTTCTGTCTCAGTGTTTGTCTCCACTCTTCCTTTCTTTCCTTCATTTGATTTTTACACACTTATTAAATAAAATGGAGGCTAATTCAGAGTTTGAAGGAAAGGCTGGCTTTCCAGCTGAAAAAAATTGGTTGACACTTAGTAAATTCAGGTTGGATCTATTACAGATACAGGAAATCTTACAGGGCTTTAGAAATGAAGTCTCAGGAGCAAACATACATGTAACTAAAAGTTTTCTGGACACTTGTGTTCACTTTTTGTTTGATTTTGTCATGATTCGAATCTCAGGCAGTGAATTTTCCAAGTCCACACTGAGCATCTTCCTTCTCAAGTGGTCAATCAACCTTTCAGGAAACAATCTGTTTTGTCATGGCAAACCTTCAGATAATGTATTTCTGCCAGCATTTTGCAAATTAAATAAGTTTGATATGAGAGTCTGGAAAATGCTGAAAAATTATATAGCTCTGTACACATTAGATTTATTTTCTTATACTCCTTTTTTCCCCCGAAGGTAGTGGGGAGGATTGTTTTTTGCCTGTATGATTTGAAAAAGAATATTAAAAAATGTTGTATGTGGAGGATAGTACCATTATATTTGGAGGATATTATATAAAAGAATATTTGGGAAATATTTAGGTAAAAAAAAATTAAAATACTCTTTATGGTCTTGCATTAAAGAAGCTAAAGGAAACATTTCTTTTAATTAGTCACCTTAATGTCTCTTTTAGAGCATAAAATATATTTTGTGCCTCTGTATTTCTCTACTTAGGCTGAATTCTTTCTTTTTCCCCTCAGAAACCTGTGAATTCGTCAAGTGCAGCTTTCCTGGAGTTGTAGCAAAGATTATAAGATTTGGAAATGAAAGAAAGATTCCTTCATCTCCACTTGAAAAAAACAAATAGTCTCTCAGGGACAGTAACAGGACAAACTGGAAAAAATAACATGTGCTAGCCTGAACATGGCTGGGGAACAGAGAAAATGGGATCTTTTTTATGAGAAAAAACTGTCTAAGAGGAGCTGAGTTACAGAAGCCAGAAAAATGCTTCAAATGAGAGCCAGAGACCTCATTCTGGTGTGTCACATGCTGACAGCCTTTGTGAGATGTTTGCTAGTATGGAGTCACATACTGACAGACTGTGAACACGGTTGTGGATCCTGGATGCTGTCCTGTGTATTGTATAGTTCCATATGTGGGTACTTGAGATCTGAAAGCTTCCCAGTCTATCTCTGCATTAGCCTTCTGCAAGACAATAAAATTCTTCTTTGGTGGCATCAGAAACTATTATATTGGTTAGTATTATGTGGCTAGTATTGGGGTGCTTTGTCTCTTGGGAAGTGAGATATATGAGTTAATGTATTTCTGATTCATGCAAGGATCTCCTGCTTTCCTGCAGATACAGATATATTCCAGTCCTTGTACTTTTACCAGAGAGATCAAAGGGAATGCTGACCAGTTACAGTCTTCCTATATCAACTGTGCTTATCAAAGCTATGTTTTAAAGTGGGATGTAATAAGGCTGATTTTATCAAACCCATGGCAAAGTAATATGTCATCATTGAGGGCAAAATCTGGCCTCAGAAGTGCACTTTATATTCACACATTCACAGATCACAGAATGATGAAAGTAGGAGGGGACTGCTAGCAAGGTCATCTGGTCCAACCTCCCCGCTCAAGAAGGGCTATCACAGAGCACATGGCACAGGATTGTGTCCACATGTTTCTTAAATATCTCCAGTGAGGGAGACTCTGCAACCTCTCTGGGCAACCTGTTCCTGTGCTCCATCACCTGCACAGCAAAGAAATTCTTCCTCATGTTCAGGCATAACTTCCCCTTTTCTAGTTTCTGCCTGTTGTCCTGTTCCTCAGCACCACCAAGAACTGCCTGGATCCATCCTCTTGCCACCCTCCCTTCAAATACTGAGAGATACTCATTAGGTCCCCTCTCAGTTCTCTCTTCTTGAGACTGAACAGGCCCAACTCCCTCAGCCTTTCCTTGTATGAGAGGTGCTCCAGTCCCTTCATCATCCCTGTTGCCCTCCACTGGACCTGCTCCAGGAACTCTCTGTCTGTCTTGTCCTGAAGAGCCCAGAACTGAACATAGCACTCCAGATGCACTCATCTCACCAGGGCTGAGTGGAGGGGCAGGATCCCCTCCCTGACCTGCTGGCAATGCTGTTCCTAATGCACCCCAGGATTCATTGGTGTTCCTGGCCCCCAGGGCACTGCTGGCTCGTGGACAGCTCGTTGTCCACCAGGAGCCCCAGGTCCCTCTCCTCAGAGCTGCTTTCCAGCAGGTCGGCCCCCAGCCTGTGCTGGTGCCTGGGGTTGTTCTTGCCCAGGTGCAGGACCCTGCATTTGCCCTGGCTGAGTTTCAGAGCGTTCCTCTGCCCATCTCTCCAGCCTGTCAAGGCCCTTCTGAAGGGCTGCACAGCTCTCGGGGGTATCAGCCACTCCTCCCAGCTTTGTGCCATCAGTGAACTCACTGAGGAGGCCTCTGCCCCTTCCTCCAAGTCATTGATGAATAAGTTAAACAATACTGGGCCCAGTATTGAACCTTGAGGGA
The DNA here is from genome assembly GCF_041296385.1 of Aphelocoma coerulescens. NCBI lineage: Eukaryota > Metazoa > Chordata > Aves > Passeriformes > Corvidae > Aphelocoma > Aphelocoma coerulescens. The sequence goes on from NC_091013.1 coordinate 12,732,936, forward strand.
CACCTCTAGTGACAGGCCTCCAACTAGACCCTGTGCTACTGATTATGATCCTCTGGGATCTGCCAGTCAGCCAGTTCTCAATCCACCTCTCTGTCCACTCATCCAGTCTGCAGTTCCTGAACTTGTACACTGGAGGATATCACAGGAGAAAGTGTCAGAAGCTTTGCTGAAGTCCTGGTAGACAGCATCCATGGCTCTCCCCTCATCTATCCAGCCAGTTAACTTCACTGGACACCACCTCACTGGATACTCCTTTGACCCCAGCTTCCTTACATAGCCTTAGAGCATTTTTGGAAATCGGGTCTCACCCATAAATTAATATCTGCAGAAGTCCCAGTTACTGGAAACTCCAGAGTCATCATGCAGCCTCACACACATTCTCCTGAGAGGGGCTGTAAACACATGCTGGGTCTGAATACTGTGTCTTTTGGGTACCTTATACTAACATTTTTATGCAGTCTTACAATTTCAATTATAATTTCCAAAAAATAACATAAATATGTGAATTCTGCATGTTTAGTGTTATTTTTTTCCCTCAAAACAACATCTGGTCTCAATGCATTAAGTATTTTATTAAAATTAAAATTAGAAGTTAAAATTACACCTTCAGGAAACTTGTTATCCAAGAAAATTATGCCAGTGTAATAATGAGAATGTAATTATGATTTCATTTATAAGAAGTGGTGTTCAATTATTGCTTCTATTAAGACCAAATTGTTAACAGCAGTCAGTGCTGAGATTGTGAGCATAGATTACATTTTTCAGTTGTTGAAGTAAGATGTGGTCTCTGCACTGAACATACTCATCTGATTCAGACAGATATATTCCACAGATCCAGTTATTTCCTTTTTGCTTCCCCAACTGCTGTTAGTTAACAACAGTGCTTAATTAATCAAATTTTGCTTACTTGACTCATTCCAGATTTTCACACACACAGAGCCTGTAGGATTGCAGGGAGAGGAAGAGAGACTAGGAGCAGAGAAACTGAAAAATAAACAGATGAGTAACATGGGAAAAAAACTAAATACTGGTGAAATGGCATTGAAAAACACCCTCTGATAAGGACGAAGAATGCATCAAAACTGAATGCAAAAGTTTTTACTTTCTTAAAGGCAAAAGTGAAGAAATGCCATAGAGGGTAACCTAAAAGGTTACCAAAAGGAAATCACAACACAGCAGGACATGTCAATTAATATGACATGAGCAAACTGGGGAACATTAGTTATACTTCTCTAAGGCCTTAATGTTTTCTTGTTCAAACTCCTTTGGTTTCACTTGAAAACCAGCTGGACTTGATGTTTTTTACTTAAGAAGTCAGAGGCTATTTTTTAATATGTTGGTTGTTCAGATTCCTCAAGGCCAGCTGAAGAGAGCCAAGGTAGAAAAGCAAGTCAGGAAGGAAGAGCTATACATGGCTCTGAGCTTCAAATATTATAGCTGGGGCTTTTTTCTTTTATTTTATCCTTTATCTTTTTTTTTTACAGTGAAACATTTCTGAAGTTGAAAGCACTGAGTCTGCACAATCCACACACAACTAGAAGTCTTGTGAAATATTTAACACAAATGTAAGACTGACATGTGATCAGAGAATTGGGAAAATCATAGAAACTGGCTGCATTAGGGTACCTTTTTTCCCAAGATAGGTGAGAAAAGTTATGAAAGACATGTCTTGCACATTCACGTATCAGCAAGTCATCACGTGTAAGAAAGAAAAGGCTACCTTGAAGAAAAACAAATAAATCCCATATATAAATGCCTCCTTTGGAAAAGTAAATTGAAAAAGGTCATCAGTTAAACTAAAGTATCAGATAACAGGAGATTCTCATAGGCAGTGTGGAAGCTTTTCCTGACAAGAGGGTACTGAACATTAATACATCTCTAAAAAAATTTCATAAGATGTATAAAGTAAACTGAAGAATAAGAATGACACTGAATCAAAATGACTCTCAAGGTCTGGTGAGATAAAATTAAAGTGGAGTGGAACACATATTACTCCAGCATGGAACAATATTAATCAAAGAGAGACTCTCTAAGCTGAAGACCATTAAAGATTCTGGACTGCCTCTACTGCAGAATACTCACCACTTTAGGCAGAGCACACTGTTTGTTATGGAAAAAACATGATGTGATTTTGGGGGTTGTTCCATGCAGTGTCAGGACTTGGACTTGATTATCCTTGTGGGTTCCTTCCAACTCAGGATATTCTATGATTCTATAGCTAAAATGTTTACAAGAGTGTACAACCAGCCATTAAAAGGTAAAATCAAAGTCAATCAAGTAGAATATCAATTCCGGGTGATATAAATCACTGTGCAGTTCCTAAGATTTAAAGTAATGGGCTTGTGAAAAGACATAAATAGAATTATACTGACAGAGCTATTATAAATAATGATATAACAAATGCTCTCAAACAAAAAAAATGGTCCTAGAGATAAAAACTTCTTGAGTGAGGCCTTCTATACCATCTTTAATGCACTAGTCTAGTCCTTGCTGCAAATATACATCAAGCAAAATATATGAAAAAGTCACAACCATTTCCATATAAAGGAATTTTTACCCTTTTCCAAAGGTTTAGAGTCTCAACAGGCTTTTGCCATGGCAGAACATCAAAGACTTTTTATTCTTCAGAACTGATCCTCTACTGAAACTAATGGTAAGGCTGATGTTCCAGTTCCTTTGAAGATGATGTGACTTTTACAGTTGATTTCAAAGGCCAAATTTTAGCTAGGTAGTAATTGAGTGAATGGCGTTTTCCCCCTTATAAACACCTTAAAGCCAGCTGATTTCTAGCTATACCACTACCTATTTGGCTAGATAGTTGAGACTAGTGCAAGAAGGAAAAGCTCATATCTGACCTTTTCTGATCTTTCTTGAAGAAAACATGATAAATCAGTGCTGACTTGTTGATAATTCCAGACAATTTCTACTACTATGCAATATATTACCAAAATATATTTTTCTATTAAAAAGGTATTCTTCTTTTAAATGTATTAGCAAACTTGAATTTCCTTCAGCCAAAAGGACATAATAAAGCAATAAGAGAAAGTCAAACGCCCTCCCTCTCCCTCCTATATACTGGCTTCTCAGAGAGGTTTCAGTAAAATAAAACCCATTTATTAACATGCTTCATTGATTCTTACTCATTTCTACTTTTAGTTACTTTTGACTTCATTGTTGAGGGTAATGGGACCCTTCATGGACATGTGACCTAATCTGTACTGCTCAGCCTGGCTTGATCAGACATCCACAGTAACATTTGGTATCATAAAATGCTCAGACTGATGAGGTAAACAAGGTTCAGTCTGACTTTTGAGCAAAATTTGATCAGTTTCTTTTATAGCAGGTGTCCTTTCTACTAATTTTTCCACCAAGTTTGACTCCTGCTGCCCTTGCTATCCATTCATGGCTGAGTGCATTAACTCCTGGTAAACATATGAAGAATAATTTTTCAAGGTGCTGCTCTATCTCTCTACTCCTCTTTGCTTCCCCTTGCCTGTCTAATTCCTTTGCAGCCATCAGCATATAACCTCATCCAGCACAGAATTACCTGTCCTTACCTGCAGGCCTTGCCTGTCCAAGGTAGAGGGGGACAAGCTTGTTCAAGGGACAAGGGCTTGTTGAGTCCCTTTCATTCTAAGCAGAGAGTCTGCAGGTTTCCCAAGGCAGAGGGAAAGATACCACTGCAGAAATTACCCACCAAGTGTCAGCTGTTTGAGGGATTCCCCTAACTATGCACATGCAAGGATGTGCACTGATCAATAGGCAGAGTTGATCATCAGTATCTTTCACTGTTTTCTGAGGACTGAATCTAGAGGAAATACAGATATGCATTTAAGTTTTACCTGTTTCATGGCCCAAAATAAGGACATCAGTCATCCCCAAGTCCTTATTTCCAGTTTCTCTACATCCATAGATCCTAAGAAATTTTAGAAGAAATGTCTTACCACTTGTTAGACAATAAAGCTCTCCTAAGATAATTTAAACAAAGAGGAACTGGGCAGAAGAAAATATTGACAGCAAATGTTAAGACAAATTGTTGTCATTAAGCAAATCAGTCTTGTCATCTCTCTACTGGCTAGTGCATATGTAGCAAATTATACTGTTCAAGTCTGTTTGCAGCTAATAATTTGAAGCACACTTGGAGAGTGCTCAGACAATGTGCAGGAGTAGACAGGTGGAAAAACATATCAGTGTTTTCAAAAAAAACAGATTTTTAGTCATGTAGAAACAGTGTGCATTCCTAACATGCAACTGGATTAATTTCCAGCACTGAATTCTCATCTTCATTGATTCTCTGGTTTAGATGTTATCTCAGTTTAAAACATTGCTCACATCTGTACATGTGAGTACTTTCAAGCCTTATTTAACTAGATGTTTATATATAGGGAGACATATAGTTTATTGATATTTATATTATTGTGTGTAAGGTTTAATTTTTTGTGGGCCTTCAAAGCAGTTACTCCAGCAATGGAGTTTTCTGAAGTCCCTGAAGTTAAATCTTGCACCAATTTATTTAAGCTGATTTTACTTAATAAAACTGTCAGAAATTAGCTAAGAGATCTGTGCCAATACATAAAGTAAGGGTCAGATTTCTATGAGCTGCTGAGTACCCACTGCCAAAAGCTTCATGCCCTTGAGTTGGAGAAAATCCAGAGTAATTCCACTGATTTAACTGTGTTACTCCAGATTCACAGCTTGGCAGCCCCTGTGTCTGGGGACACGGCACAGAGAGGCAACACCAGACATTCTGGGGTAAAGATCTCTCCCTTTTCTCATGACAGACAGTTTCCTATACAGCCTTGATCAGTGCACAGAAACTTGCTTGTGTAAATCAGTTTTTCTAAGGGAGACATTGTGGCTAAATGCAGTGAAGCTACGTTGTTAAAAACATTTGGCTCTGTGGCCTAAGGGCAATATTTGATTTGGTTGATAGCACTGGTATAATGAACTGATTTTAGTACCAGTAACTTACTGACAAAGATATTTTGAAATATTTTATGTAAATGCAATGCTACTTCAAATAAAAGAATATTTTTGCTACTTTGCCTTAATCAATAGGGCCTCATGTTACTAAAGATATTGAGTTTGTTAAGAGGAGTAGGAAGTATCTTAAAATGATGAGAAAATATTCCCCTATGAGTAGCAAATAAGTGCAGTTGTACTGTCACACCTTGATGATCTGTACTTTCTGATTCTAGTTAAAAATCTCCCCACAACACTGGGAGTGTTGTTGAGTAATGAGAAGACTGATATTCAAAAAGCTGGATGATCTGTCAAAAAAAAATAGCATAGTACTTGTTTTGTTATTAAGTCAATAGACTTTTCCACGATCCCCTCTTCTTTTTATGTCTCTGGACTATTATGTTTCTCAAAAGAAGCATTATAACTCCACTATTTTTCTTATATTTCATCAGTGATTTCTCAAATTTACAGGTAAAATCTCTTGGCTTTTAGATGACATCATAAAATTTTAGGTAAATGTTATGCTTCCAAGTTCTTCAAAAAATGCTTTAAAGTCAAGGAAGACATTAACAAGAGTAAGGAAAACATGTCTGTAAGTCAGTAGTATAATATCATTTTCCCTTACCTTTTCTATCATTGTTAGTCAAAACACAAAAATGTTTTATCCATATTAAAAACACTAATAGCTAGAGTACTAATGTGTACATAAATGAGTTACCTCATCAAGTCCATCTGATTACAAGGATGCCAAGTCTGCACAGGGTCTTTATGCTGTTTTTCCCCCAATATCTGAGTTGATCTCCAGAATTAAAGGCTAGGTTTACAAATTAATTTAGTCTCAGCAGTGCCAGAGTGGATTCAAGTTTTATTTCACAATTACAGTGAGTTACAAACATAATCTGACCACTGCCCTACAAAATTTTCCAAAAATACTTATCTATATCTCTTTATGATTATACAACTTAGAGAGATTTTCATCCAAGGTGTTTGTCTTTGGGTTGTTTGTCAATATATGAAAACTTTCCAAAAGGTTGAGGTTGAAAACCATGACCTGAAGGATGAACCCGTAGGCACAATGAAACTCCAAATAATGACATTAAAACGGTCCTGCAAGATGCAGAACATGATTTCTTAAGGTCCATCATAAGACGAGGCCTAGAATTATCCTAGAAAACAAGGTCTTTTCAGTTATTTAACTTAGGGGTGGTTTTTTAATAAGTATTTATATAAATATATTTGTTAAAACAGAGGATAATACATACTATATTATGCAATTCTCAAATATCTCAAAAAAATATTATAACTCTTAGTTAAAACTAATAAATATTCTGATACCCTGGAAATTATATTGTAGAAAATTATTAGGGAAAGGAATTATTTAAACCCTCTACAAAAACTATTTCTTTGTCCTATAGGTAAAGAATGAAATTAAATTCCAGCCAAGAGGAATATGAACCCAGATCTTGACAACTTAATTTGGAAATTAATCATTCCAGGATTTACAGAGACAAACATTTCTAGTGTGTGAAGATTAAAAGAAGTATACTTGACATCCAGATGCCAGATTTCAGTTATCAGTATAAAAGAACTATTTTAGATCGTCTGCCTGAAGTATCACATGGGCTGGACCAAATTCTCTGCAGACACATGAACACTTCAACGTCTCTGGTTCTTTTGTAGCTGTAGCCAGAAGCCTTCCATACTTAGAAACACACACGTACTGCCCTGACATTGACAATAACCCCTCCTTACTCCTGCTGACATATTTCTCCCCTGCACAGGCTGTGCTCACCTAGGGCCGTGTGAATGGCCCTAATACCAGAGAAGTGCAGCTGAAGACAAGAAAGTGAAGGGAGAGGAAGAAGAAACACAGTAAGGAGGAACAGAACACAGCAGAAAAAAAATAAAAACCTTCCATCATTATATGATGCTTAAGCTGTGCTGAAACCAAAACCCAATTGTCATTTTGAGTAAAACTTGGAAGTTTGGGAGGAGTTCAAATCCTTAATTCTTTAAGGGGTTAGTAAAGCTCGAGGAATTTATTTTTCTTTATTTAGAATGCTTCTCCAATTATTTGGAAAACAAACAGACAAACACAAAACAAATCATTTTCAATGTTTTCTAGCATTTTATAGCTTGCTTTTTCATCTGGTCACAGTAAAAATTCTTATCACTCTAGTTAATTTTTCTAAATTCAATTGCACAAATGAAGAAGAAATGTCTTAGTAAGCTGAATTGAGATTAATGACTTCTACATTTAAGCAATTGTGAAAGTTTTTAAAAGTTGCAAGTAGATCCAGATTAGTATGCATGCATTTTAAAAGCCTCCTTAAGTGGAGAAAATTTTGTCCATCAAATCATCATCTTTACATCTTCATTTCTACTGTTTTGGTATTTTTTCTATTATATTTCTGTATACACCAAAGGATTAGTTTAACAAGTGCTAAACTGATTTCCTTAAGCACAAAGTCAACGCCCTGTCCCCCAGCAGAACTGCTGATCATTCCATGTGACATGTCACCACTGAAATGGGTTGTGGTTAGCCTGGAAGCTTTCTCAGACTTTATTCTGCTCACCAGTGGCCAGTCAGCTAAGGCTGTCACATATGGCATGGTGACCCTGATTTGAGCTCTCAGATCCTATAGTTAGGCTGTTGCCTGTACGTGAGGCAGCTGGCTGACAGCTAAGATGCATTCAGCACCTTGCAATCAATAAATGCTGCTTATCCTGCAGCCCTAAGTGTGGCTGATCACTCTGCCACCCTTTTGGGCTGCATCAGGCTTGATGCTGTAAGGTTCTCAGTTCAGTTAGTTTAATTTTACCAGCATTTTCACAGCAATCTCCTAAAGAAAAAGTAAACTATGATTTATTGAAAAGGTGAAAAGACTTTTATGAAAAGGATTAGTTTTTGAACTGGCTGGAAAAACTTCAAAATTTGTTAAAAAGCTTGATTTCAAGTCTTCTTAAAACAAAATAAACCTCCTGTACAGATTTCCTTCTTTGGAAAAGACGACCAGGCTGAGGAGGAAAAGGGTAAAACTACCCAGAAATCATCAATTCCTACTCTACAGTAAAGATCAACATTGTTTCCGATGGAGCTGAGGTAAGAGAAGTAAATTAGAGAAAATCAAGACTGAGTGAAGAGGAAGGTGTTGGGGTTCCTCCCCCCAGGCAGCAACAGGAAGGAAAGCCTGCCATTGACCAGTAGGAGTGGGAATAGGAGGAAAATTAATTCAAAAAGATTATCCAGCCTAATCCTAGCCCCAGGTCATTTAACAACTCCAAGTGTCATCCCTGATAAATCACTGCTTTGCAGATCAAGCATTTGTGAGCTTTTTCTTTAGTTAGTAAATTTTGTGAAAACAGGCTTATTAAACATATGGCTCACTCCTTTCCAATGCAGGTTGTTAGTATTTTGTCAGCTTTTCAGAGGTCAAAGATTTGGAACCAGTCCTAACAACATGATGATGCCAAACTGCACTTCCTGCTGCTGTGATAGATAGATACCCAGAGGTGGGCTGGCTCCCTGAAAAATAACTTATGTACATTCACACTATGTTGCAGTCACCCCAGATCAGAAATCAGTCACTCAAAGTAGTCAGTGTTGTACCACCTTTGTGGTCTGAAGATCCAGTTTGAAACCTGTAAAGCTATTTCCTAAAAGCTAGGCACTCGTGATACAGCCAAGCTTGAACACACAGAACAGGTTCGGTATCCAGGCTTTGAAACTACCCTAACCTAAATCTCTAAATTTTACCCATCCATGACAGCACCAAGGTGACTCCACCTAGCACATGCTATCCGTAAGAATGAGCTCTGCCCAACCTAACATTCTGCAGAGATAAAGGAATTGTTTCTAAGGTACCTAAGTTTTTAATCATGTGCAATTCTGAACAAAGAACAGATGTTGATAGAATTTTGTACATAACTGAAATATGCACATGCAGAACAAAAATTAAAAGCAGATGATGGTGTTCCATTATTGCTACAAAAGATGAGTTCCACACAGCCTGCCCAGTGAATGACAGAGGTGCCTCAGAGAAAATGTAGTAGACTTATGTCTATGGTTGTGGAACTGAAGGCTGAATAGTCAAGCTTCGTGACTTTGAAATGACTTTGGCTTCTGAATATTGACAAACTAAAATATTAAAACAGTTGGATAGGGTAGATGAGCTGGCTTTTCAACCTATTTAAAAAACATGAAAGAGAAATGAAGGCAAAGAGGAGATATCAGGTCTTAAGACTCAGAACAGTGGCAAGAAAAAAGAAAAGAAAAGAAAAGCACCATGACCAAGACGTGTGCTACAAGGTCTCAAAGACTAGAAACAAACTTTTGAAAGGTTATAGAATAAATCTTGTGCAGCTACTGTAAAGGCATGAGATATAATGAAAGACATAGGTTACCTTTGAGTAGCAGAAGTTTGATTGAATTACCAAGGTGAAATAGTTTTTCTAGGTGAGACTGAAGAAAAGTACAATAATTAACTTATTGGAAACTTGCTATTACACTTTTTCAGGAAAGAGTATTACAGGTAGATGACATGCCAATCTTTCATTTACAAAAAGAGCTGCAAGACATCCTGGGAACTTTCTGACAATGCTCAAATGTGGAAACAGAGAATTTACTGAAAAAGTAGTTCAAGAATATTTTATATTTCACAAAAGATGTCTAAGAAAACACCAATATTAAGAACTTTAAATGCTTCAAGTTTGCAGAACACTTCTTTTAAAAATCTCCATGGAATCACTAGTATAACCTTGCATTTTAGCTAGATTAAGCTTAAACCACTAAACTACTCCTATTTTAAATAAGTTTAATTCTCAGTCTTAATGAGAATGACATAAAAACATTTCATAGCTGCTTCAAAACTTAAGCATTAAATCAAAAAGACACAGCATTGCACCTGGCACATGGAGTGTTACATAGTCTGCATTTTAATGTTTGTAGTGCTTCTATTAATTATGCTGTCAAGACATTTCTATTCCTGCACTTGGCCAAGAAAGACCTGAAGAGCTATCTAGATTTAAATCCATTTCCAGCTGGATCTATAATTGCGACAAGATTACCTTATGGTGGATGTGAGATGATTAAGACTGTAGCAGTAATTCAGTGCTGGATCTTGTAATTATTTTTCTCTAATACACTAGAGGAAGTTAATTATTTTGTGTAGCTTCAATATACTCAAATGGTGAACCCACACTGCATTATTTGATAGATTGTTGCCATGGGATGGGATGTCTATAGATTTTTAGGAAACAAGTGTATTTGATGTTACACCATCCTTTAAGTCTTCATGGTTAAAATGCAAAGTAAAAATCCATCTTGGGAAGGGAAGACAACAAAAGGAAACAGTAAAAGAAGAAAAAAGCTACCCAAAGGGTATCTATAACTCGAGAATTTTTTCGGAACAGGGAAAGCAATTTTAGAGAAATATGAAGGATGAGATGCGTTGTGGAGCACACAGTCCAGCCTCTATTAAAAATAATTAAAGTAACAAATGTCTAATAATTGTCTAACTCAATCTTAATTTTTGGAATACAATACATTTTGTGATGCAGATGAACTATGATACCGATGTCATCAGCAAATGGATCTTTTCTGCATCAATGTCACTTCTCCAATTCTATTATCTCAAATTTGCCTGTATAATAAAATTGCAATGGATACTTAATTTATTAAATTACTTTTAACAATGTCTTTATAACATGCCCAAATTACTATCAAGCTCAAAAAAATATTAATGTCACTATTTTTTTCCTGGATTTGTTTTGGGCTTATTATTTTTCCTAACATGGCAAAAAAAAAAAAAAAAATTTACCAGTAAGAGTAATGTAAAGAGGTATGGTGCTTCTGAAATTTGGAAGGCACAACAGTTGCATAAGACCTTGGGTGGTTTGCTATTTCAATGTCAAACGTATAAGGGCAAATGAGGATGACCGTAAAAAAAAAAAAAATAGAGAGAATTGACAGAATAAGTGTGATTGGCCAGACTATATTTAGTAAACTAGGTATTACCAGATCCTTCAGAATTTTTTCAGATTAATTTTTGCATGTGCGTAACATGTACATATACATTGAAGAGGAGGTTCAAGCAAAACTCAGAATATGTATCTTGTTTACCTTTGAAAATTTAATAATTAAAAGGCATTATTTATAAAGAATGAATAAAGGCTTTATTAAATTGCTTTGTAAAGTATAGGGCCTCTCAGCTTGCTGTGGTGCATGCTATTCACCAAACATGCTTGCAAGTTTCCTTTCAGATTTCTCCCTTTTTTTTTTTTATTTCTCCATTCTAAGAGTAATAAAGGTTTGAGCTACCAGCCTGAATCAAAGCAAAACCTATGTATGAAATATAAAATAAAGAATAGACCTGAACATCTGTGTTACCAAGGCTTCAGCTGCTCAAAGATAAAACTAGTATTTTTTTACCTGTTTAAACCTAGTAGTAAAGAATTATTATGCTTTTCTGTATTGTTGCCCTAGAACTGAACTCAAGTGATTTAGTCTTTCTTGAAAAATTCCACAAATCCACAGGAAGGTGTTTTGTCATTGGTAATTACTGTAATCCACTGGAAATACTATGGCACAGCTTTGCTGGAGAGCTCCTGCTGCCAGCATGCAATTACTCCATCCCAGTGAGTCTTGCCATAGCAAATTTCCAGCCTTGTAACATCTGTTTGTGTGTAGCTTAGCCCTTCTCTACCTCATAGCATGCATGTAAGACCAGACTCAGAGTTCAACTAATATTACTTTGGTTTAAGAGGTGATGAAAGAAGATAAGACAGATATAAGGCAAGACAGTTGAGACAAATACAGCCACAAAAGAGAAACCACAGTGTACAACCCAATCAATATTCAGTTTAGGAACTCAGCTCTTACTAATCCATAATATAGATGTAGCAACAATTATTTATAAAGTGGTTTATGAAACAGTTCTCCATGGTTAGCTCAAATGCACTGTCCATTTTCTGTTGCAAAGCAAGACATTACAAGAACACAGCAAACCTTATGTATGTCCTGGCAGTTTTTACTTATAGGAATAAATCAGCCTGGATCTGCTAGCACTGATAATTTTTCAGAAACTTACTGCAGATGATATATAGTTGGGGTGTCGAACACTTAGCTGAAATAACATTGTGCTTCATTCACATTAAGAGAAAGGCGTGGGAAATTATCTGATCTCTTTTTCTCTCAGTTCTGCACTTGAAAATTGGTATTTGCTTAGGATGGTGAAAGAAGAGAGCAGGATACAATCCTACCCCACAGAGATACTGTTTCAGATGACCAATTCATAATATTTAAGGAAATAATCCATTAGAAAGATTGATAAAATACATACAGAAGTTATTGTTTGTCACTGCCCTTTGTTTTCATTTATAACTAGTTGATAAAAATGCGTTAGCTAACAGCTGAGGGGCCATTGTGGGACAAATATTTCCATGCATCTATTTTTGTATAAAGTGGTTATAGTAAGGAAATTGCAGTACATACTTGTGGCAGGACATCCCCTCTCTCTCTCACGGCTGGGGCATTTGGAAGAGATAACTCAGGCCAGATTAATAGCCCAGCAAGGGGTCAGAGACCTCAGCAGGGAGTCACCCCCCAGGCGCCTGAGAGTCTGAAACTCCAGCCCCAGTACACATCTTGGTATGAGAGCAGATGTGGGGAGAGATAAAAGAAAATAAATATCGGTGACCAAAAGACATGGTTCTTATGTCTATAAAGTGCACACGAATTAACACAAAGGCAGAAGTCTCTTACATGCTCCTTGGGAACATGCAAGATGATTTCTTCCCGAAGCTTGGGAGCAAACTTTGAGATTACTTTTCTGGAAATTGAGGGAAAGGGTTTTCTATGTGTATTCCTATCAAGAATTGGATGGTAAGAAACATTGGATCCTAAGTTATACTATTTCTTATCTAGCTGTAAATTTAATGGTACCTTTAATCCTGCATGTAATACAAGTATTCCCTTTTTGTCTTATCCCTGTGTAGTAATAGTCTGTTTTAAGTCTTATGCCTGTTAGTTCTGTGTCTATTAATAAATAATTCATTTTATAATAGACTGAATCAGCCATTATTAAAGAACTTATGAATGAGAGTGGGGTTTTGGGGTGCTGGACACCTCAATAACATTACTGCCTGCTGCCAGAAGCCTGGGCAACAGACACGAGCTGATTTAAACTTACATCATCCATTCATAACAATACTACTGTGCACTGTAGTCCTCTGCACTGATAATGTACTTGTTTTAACCCAAGGAATTCTACTTATTTACATAGGTAGATATACATATCCTTAAGAGAGAGACTGCATTTTTGAATAAATGAATCCTTTGGTCATTTCTGCAGAAACAGGGGGTAGTAGCAAAGTCATCTTTTCCTCAAATTTCTGGTACTATCTCCATGTCTGGATTTATAATAATTATGTTTTTATCTTTAATCCACGTAGTAAATACATTTCTGGAAATGCCTTCAGTCTGTGTGTAAAGTCTGCTGCACTTCTGGTTGAAAGAAAATGACATTGAGGAGATAAGATTTTAGAAACAACAAGCAATGCTTTATGCTTTAGCTATCTGCAAGGAGAAATTTCACAGCCAGCACTGCCAAAATGCTTGCTTTTCAGTCATTGTTTTATAACAGCTCAGCCTGATTACTCTTGAGTATTACTCACTCCTGTTGCTGCCTGTTTAAAAACTAGTGAATGGCTTTTTTGAACTCCAGGTGCCAGCAGGCTCCATCCCGCCTGCTCTGTCTCTGGCAGTGCTCTGGAATCCCTTGTTTTCTTTACCTTTCCCTATCACAGGCATGCTATATTTAAGCTTGCCAATCACTTCCACCAATTTGACTCGCAAAAAAATACTTTATTTTCCTTTCTTCAGGGCGTGAGACAAGACAGCAGCTCAGCTTCTGCAGGAGGCCCTAAACCACCCTCTGACCACATCTGTAGCAGAGCAGTACTTCGGGTCTCTTTGCTCCACAGTGCTTGCCCAGCCCTGGCTCCCCTGGTTTCCCTCCCTCCCTCCCTCCCTCCCTCTTTAGGCTCTGCTGCTGCTGCTGATTTGTCCCCACTTCTGCTGCAGGAGGTCACAGCCCCCACTGTCTGGCACATGCCAAATTCTGTCTTATGCCACTTCTTTCTTCTCTGCCTCTCCTGACTTCATGCTTGTCTACCCACAGTGATACCCACAGCACCCTCCTGCTTTGGCAGAACTGGGGGCTTCAAAGGGTCAGCATCTTTTTTTAACATAATTTCTAAAATCTTTCAACTGCTAATGAGGAAATCTGGAGACTGTTTCTGCCGTGAGGAAGCAGAAAAGGCACAGGCTGTGAAGCACTGGTAGCAGCAGCAATCACAATGAGAAGTTTGTTCATGTGAGAAAATAATGGAACATTAATGTAACCAGGCCACCAGCACCTACATACACCAGATAGCAAGAGAAGCAGTGTGGAGATCCTCCACAGACAATGTCTCTCATTTCCCCTCCTTCCCATAAAATAGTGGTTATCCTCAGCTTACTGAATTATAAGATTCATTTATAAAGTCTTAAGAAGTAAACAGAAATGGACTGGGAAAGATGACAGAAATAAGCATGCAATCACTTCAAGAAAAATATCTCCAAGATACATCTTTATAGCCAAAGCTGTTAACTCAGCCTCTTAAAGTAATTTTACTTCAGCAGTCTTAAATAACCCTTAGCGTTTAAATGACACTCTTTACTCTTAATGTTGTTTTCTTGCCTGCAGGCTATAACCATGAATCCTGCTCTAAGTACCTCTTTTCATTAGCAGCAGAGTATCTTTCGTTATTCTGCATAACACTAAAGAGAATGATGCAGAATATGGTGCAGTTTGCTTAGACTGGGTATTCTCATACACACAGTGGAGAGGTGAAATTGGGTTTGGGCACAGTTATTGTATTAATCGAAAGAAATGCACCTTGTATTATCAGCAAAGCTCTTTATCTTGAGTGTCAGGTCAGATAACAGGGCTCCTTTCATAGTGTGACAGAGATAGTGCTATGTAGTACTGTGTTAATCTTAAATTCTGACCCAGCTTTCAAGTTGCTCTCCTCATGTGTTTTGCTGGGAAAGAGCAAAGCCTCAGGATGTAGCTTCAACTTGACTTTAGATAAGTGCACTCCAGCCTGAGAGCCAAAGTTAAACAGTTGGGACTATCAGAACACGTGTGTTCGTATTTTCCATTTCTGTTGACACATGACCAGTCTTTTAACTCCAGAAACTGATTGTCAACCAGATTTGACTGAAATATGGAGGTTTAGAATTGCAAAAGCATTATGTCAAGAAGCTATGCCTGTAGGCAGAGATGCACTCAGACAAAGAAAAGCTACAGGATGGTCCTTCTGTTTGCTTCACTGAGACCTCCTACAGACAAAGAGGAGGAGGCCATTTCCAAGAAAGTAGAAAATGTCAATCAATCTTAAGAAACAGACAAAGCTAAGAGGTCAAATGGGACTTGCTATCTCATTTTAAACAGAAACACAAGCTCTCCTGCATTTTGCACAATAGAGTACTCCTGTATTGCTGGATGTATTACTACGTATATATTGGATGCAATAATTTTATCTAGGGGAGAAGACTCAGAGTTTTTATTCTGTAAGAAAATCTGATAAAGGATGCTCCATTATAGTTTTAGGAAAAATTAGGAGTTGAGGTAAAATAACATTTTGAATGGACAAACTGAGAATAAACCAGGAACAACAGAGTTCCATTATTCTAACAGGGTTTGTAAATAAGACTTCATTCTCAAATATCTTAGCCTAAACTTTGAAACAAAAAGTAAACGTATCTTGCTTTATAGATGTCCTTCTAACTTGAATTAGGCTCTTCTAACCTGAATTATTGAATAACTTTAAGATTTTGTCAATCTAAGTAACAGACAATGCCTAAAAAATATTATCATGTGTGAATGATGACTTTTAAAACGTGCATAGAAGTTTAACTTGATCAATGCTTCATATTGCTAGTATAATCTTACACAATTTTTTTCCTACTACAGTCTAAAATACATTTATAGTAAGCATTTAAAAAAAAAAAAAAGGCATGAAAATATAATTAACACATGAAATGGATGCTACTGTTGTTCTTGATTTACCATTGAAACCAGAAGATAAATATATGCACAATAGATCCTGCATTTTAAGCTACATAGTATCTTCATTAATAACTATATCAATGAAAAGATCCACATACTAAAATGATCCCCTTTCCATGTTCAATTGGCTTATAAAATTGGACATAAAAATGCATTAGTTGCCTTTCTCATGAGCCACCTTTGGGATCTACCTATCTTGTCAGCTCTTCAGATAATGTGTACATGAATATGCTGCGTAGATAATGATGTAAACATTCAACAAGCTTATGCAATATGTCTGAGTAGCAGTAAGTAATTTCTTTTCCATTCTCCATTGTTAGAGATCTGCAGTTGGTTGGCTTGGATGGCAACACCAGGAGTTTCTTTCATCTTTGCATGCCCTCCAATTCTCAAAATAACAGTGACTAAAGAGAAAAAAGATGTTCATTGTAGGAGGAGCAGAACTGAGTTCTTTGACAATTTCATTAGATTGTCTGCAACTACAAAATTGATAGATAACGCAACATGGGGTTCCTGTAAAATGCCTCATTTGTTTGAAGAAATGTATGCTTACAGTAACAATCAGTGGGCAGCTGAGTGGCAAAATGGTTCACAAAATATCAAACACCATTCCCTATAGTGAGATACCAGATGAGGGTCATGTCTGCTTCATGAAACAGGTGATTAGAAACTAATAAAAGGGGAAGGGAAAGGGAGATATGGTATTCCCCTCTTCTGTGCAATGCTAAGCACTGATTTATCTATTTTATGGGAAGGAATGTTTTTCTTTCTCACTGAGGCATATGGAAAAACTCAGAACACAAAATAGCCACTGAATTTCTCAGTCAGTGCTGGGGACAGACAAGTAAAAATAATTATGGTGAAACTTAGCATATGTATTTCAATGCAGCTTTCAGATAATGCCTGGTATAGCTGCATTATTTATTTTTCATCACAGCCAGTCCCCAGAGTCTTGTCACATTTTGCAACAGCATATTTTCCTAGGTTAGAGGTAAAAATACCCTGTCAGTAACCAGTGGTTTTATACAGCCTATGTAACAGTAAAGAGTTTTCATGTGGCTCTACAATCCAAGACAGCCCTATAACTGAACCAAAATATGAAGATTTTACCATTAAAACTAAAAAAAATTAAACAAAAATATTAGTAGCAAATCAGTTTATAGGCTTAAAAGAGGGAAATTGGGTGACTTAAAAGTTGACAATGGATGAAACTATGAATAAAAGGATGAACACCAGGATTTCGGAAAGTGAGATGGTGAGAATACTTATTTAGCAGACAGTACAGCTATATGTTTAAAGACAGTGAAAACCCTCCACCTGTTACAGCTAGGGAATCAAGTATGGACATGGTGCCATAACTGTGGAAAACTGCTTCAGGAATTTGGACATCAGAAGACAGTGATGGCCAGAGAAGTGAAAGAAATAGGAATATCTCCTGGATATCACATTGAGGAAAAAGTGAGTTAGCCCATATTAACAGAGTTCGTTGATTTACATAATATAAGTTAATTTTATGTACGTAGTGTCTAAAAGGTTATGTTTAAACAGTACAGGAGTTGGTGAGAAAGAATGTGTGGACAGTGCAACTATGTCTGGACTGTGTCTAACCCTGTAACTCTGTGGACCAGCTGTGTATTTATTGTTCATAAAATAGTTAGAAACCAGAAGGACAGTAAAACAAAAAATGTCAAAGATGTCACTGGCCAGAAAGTTAAGAAAAAAGTAAAAGTATGCTCTCAACAGCTTAAGGTTTAAAGTAGAGCTAAAAGATTACTAAAAAATGAGAACATGGCTCAGATTCAATAGTCTCTCCATTGTTATTGAAGAAAATGACAGGAAAGAAAAATTATTGTTGAATGTAGGATTAGAAAGAAAGTATAATAATGTGGAAACAGAAATTATCACAAAAGAGGTAGTAGCAAACTCAGACTATAGTCCTCCTGAGTGAGAGAAGAGACCAGGTAATCTTCATTTCAGAAATCTGAAACAATTGGTGCATGAAATTGCAGTCTCAGGAACATTTATGCTTTAAAAAGACAGTGAAGTGATCTTGGTTCTTTCAGGCTCATTATTCTGACGTGTAATATACAGCTCTGTGCAGGGGCAAATGCAACCCTGACCTGCATGAAGGGCTGAGCATCTGTGCAACCACAAGGCATGTGATGGCCAGAAGCATTTTCCATGCCAGCCAGTGCTAATGGAGTGAGGAAATTAAAGAAATAAAAGGAAATAGAAAGAGATGCTAGCACCTAGATTTAATATCTTTATTTGTATAACTGTTATTTTGGGTTGTTGTTTTTGTTTTTAAAATGTGGTAAATCTCATTATTTAAACAGCAGAATTTTATAAGATCTCACATTAGGAAACTTGTTAATTAACAAGGAAAAGATGAGAATCAGTAAAAGTATTATGACACAGGAAAGGGCCCGATAAAAGGTCAATACTCAAGAGTACTGGAAGAAAAATATTAGGCTGAAATGAAGTTATTAGTAATGTTTGTCAAGCACTGCTCTCCAATTCAGCAAATATTTGTTGATATTTTTATTAATTATCTTGGCACAGGAATCAGCGAAGTCCTAGAGAAGCCGGCTGGCACTGTTTGGTGCAGTTCAGACCTGCATTTATTAGCCTCATTTAGATATTGTCAGAGACTGAAAATAGTTCATGCCTCAAACATTGATATAAAGTTTTGCTCATTATAAAGAAGCTACAACCAAAGAAGCTTCCCTGAAGAGTGGGACTTTGGACTGAACGTCAAACTGCTGATGAGATAAAGGGAAACCCATTGTTCAATCATCTCAGGCTGAGTTTGGGTGGGGGAGAGCACAGCTCACAGAAGCCAGGTTTACACAGACTGCCCCCACCCGAAGGGGGAGGAGGAGGTTTTGGGTGCATGGTGCAACCTCTGGGGAGAGGCAGTGAACACCCATCCTCTGATTACACAAACTGGCCCAGCTGTGGAACCCCAACCCCACAGGCCACATCCATGGGGCTTTCACGTGAGACAGCCAGGGGGGAGTCAGAATCCATCAAAGACCCCCCCAAAGTGCTCCCCAGAGGCTTTGCACCACCGGATGCAACAGATCCAGAGTCTGCTGTGAGAGACTGCCCCCCTCCCCCAGGGGGACATGCCTGGACCTTGCCACCTGGCTCGAGGGTGTATTAACCCATGGGACTCTGTGCTTTCTGGGGGGACCTTCACCACCAAGAAGACCAGCTGGAGAGGATCAATGGAACATCCTTGGGATCCACAGAGTGGTGATATCTTCCTTCACTCTCTTTCTGTCCCCCCCACCTATTTTCTTTCTCTTCTTGTCTCTCCCTTTCTCTCTCTCTCTCTCCCTCTCATCAAATAAAACCCTTACTATTGTCACTGGCATATGGTCTCATCTGTACCTTAATTCGGGCAGGGGAATGTCTAAAGAACCTTAACAACTGGATCCTAACAGATATACACATGCTTTCAGATACCTGGAAGGAAACACATTAACAGCTGAACCTGACCCACATTATTAGTAGACAAAAACAGCAGTAAACACTAATGTGTTCTGCAGACATACAAATACATCAGAAAAGTTGGGAAATGGTGGCACAGAGAATTTCACTCTAGAGTTCAAGTCATGTTTGCACAAAGTCACACCTCAGATTACCTTGCAGTCTCTCAAAATAAAATCTCTTTTGCTCTCAGGCAATGTACAGGACCTGGAACTTCTAGTCTGTCTATTGTGTATGTTTGTTTCACTTTTTAAGCAAGGACAGGGAAAGTAGCTCATTTTCTAGATTGTGTCTGTTGGACTCAACATTTGGAGAAGGATATAATTTTTGAAAACAAACAGCATTTCATGTCTTCTGTAATATTTTATCAATAAAGTTCATCATATTCCAGTTTTTCCAGAGTATTTCAACCTTGGCCTTTGAAAATATTCGTGGACTACGTCAGTCAGTAATCACAGATTTCTAGTTTTGATTTTCCTGAAAATCTTATTACATGGAAGGCTCAATCTAAACTGTAGAACTTATTTTCTGCTTGGAGGAAATAAACTTCTTCATAATATTTTGCTTTAGAAGATAACCATCTTTAATTTGTGATTCAGTTAAATATGTCAATTATTAGGATTTCAAATTCCAAATAATATTTCAAAAGTTATTTTCTGATACATGGAAACCATGTAATTTAGTCCCTACAATCTCTAGAGAAAGCTTGGGAAACATGGGGTTTATCTTAACATTGTACTGAGATATTTGAATCTCAGGTTTCTTCAAAAATGATGAAAAGGATTAACACTATGTATTTTAATTATTTTTTTCTCAGAAACTGAAATGCATTAATTTCAAAATACAAGTTTAAGGTACTACTCAAGTAGCCAACAGGGAATGGGAGCCAGTACATCATGGACTCCAACTCATGGAGCAAAGGACACAGCTGGAGGACACACAGCCCCAGGTGTGCTTCAGGTTGTGGATCAGAGCCAGGGGAGGGGCATGGCCTGGGCATAGTGAGTACAGCACTGGTGTGATAAAACAGATCCAATCATGTGTTGAGAATGTAATATCTGATCCAGTTTAGTGAGAGCTGACCTTAGGAAACAGGATTTTACTGGGAACAGGAAGACAGGTACATGCAGCTCTCTGAGACAGGGAATAGCAAGTGTTGCTGCTGCAGAAAATCAAAGGGAAACGAGGACATTGCTGCTGCATCCATTGCAAGGCGCAACTTTCACTTTTCAGGTCCCATCTAGCTCTGTGAGGAAGAGAAGTTGAGGTGCTGCCAAAAGATGAGACCTTCATTTGAAGTCCTAGCGGTTGTATTCCCTTCTCCCTAGGTATTTGTCATCACTTTTACATATTTGAAGTTGTTACTCTTAACTTTTCTGTTTCAGAATCTAGTTATTTGCTTAAAGTCACATCATACAAATCAGAATTTTTTAGTTATTTATCCCATTCTTACTTGGATGCTGGCCACACAGTGGAATATAATTGGATATACCAGCAAATATATTCCCTCACTACTTACTCTCTGTGTTAATTGAAGCTATTAATGTTCATTATTTTTTACATTACTCTCTCACTCCTTCTTTCTACCCTTTTATCTACATTTCATTTTTCTTAAATGTCTCAAGTTTTTGTTGATAATGTCCTGAAACTGAAGAGTTTTTGTAGTAGGTATTCCATCCAAGAGAGGAATTTCAAATGTGCCTGGAGCATGTGTTAGTCATGGAATTCTAGGAGTATTTGGGTATGAACACCCGTGAAAATCCTAATTTAGGACTTTAGGGGAATGACTCGTAATTCCATTTAAAGAATCTCTTTGACATACGGATGTCTCAGTGGGTGCAACTCTGATTGATTGCACTGCATTTCTTTTCCTCTAAATGGCACTAAAAACGTAATTTCCAATTTGACTGGTTGGTTAGTTTGTTCATTTCCTGATGTTTCCTCCTGAAAGAATGAGGTCACAGTTATCCAAGTTGAAAATCACATTACTACTTCTAGTACATATATTTAACTCTTTGCTTTTTCTATATATTCTCTCACAGTCCAAAAGACCCCTTCATAGAATAGCTTCAATGAATCTATTACAAAAATATTTACTGATTTCTCACTTTTACTTCAAAATTAAACACTGTAGACCGATTTGTCAAGTAAGACCAAAGTTTGGCTTTATGTTCAATGCAATATTATTGCCAGCCACACAGACCGTGGTACAGATTCAAACCTACAGCTAGTGGGCACAATATGTTGATACTAATCCTGTAAGCAGTTTAGTGCTTAGCAACATATAATTTTAAATTGTTTTGTTGGTGAGCCAAATCCTGAAATCCTTCCTGAGCTGCCATTACCTTTTCTCAAGGCAAAATGTTACAATCTTCTGTTTTGTCTTTGTAGCCAAAACTGACACCTTGTATAAGCAGGATTTTCACGCAATGCATAGCTACCTCTGTCCCTATGCAAACCACTGTTGGGGACTCTCAGTGTAGAAAACTAGTTATTTCAGCACAGCTTGCAATCTTTCTAAGCCCAAATGTGGTATTTAACACAAGTATTATGTTACTTTGGGTGTAGTGCTTAAAATGGCTTATCTTTTGTGTTTGGCATCTTGATCACTTTTGTTCCTGGGAACAGCTTCACAAAGGGTCTGGAAATGCCCCAAAAGACATAAACATCCCAGGCATGGAGTGTTTGGGTGCTTGGGCAGGTCTCAGCAGTCATGCTTAAAGCCTCCTGTGGAAAGGAGGAGAGTAGAGACAGCCACACTCTGCAGTCACTCACGCACTCACCAGTCTTTTCAAATCCCTCTGGCAAACAATCCCTCAGCAATTTAAGTCACGGGTAACATTTAAAATATTATTATATGAGTGTAAACGATATGAAAGTAATAAACATGCTGTTTTGTTGGGGGTTTTTTTAATGTGGTACCTAGGCATGCAGCTTGTAAGCCAAGCTTTCCAGATGTTATCTAAAAGAGACAACTTACAAACCCTTGAAATCCAAGGTTTGTAATACAAGTGTTGACAGCTTCTTAACTAGAGCAGAACACCAGCTCACTTGGCTTGTATACACTGTCATTTTCAATGCTGCTGTGCCATCTGTTCTCTATGTGAATTGTAAAAGATTTTTCATCCATTGGTTTTAAAATCTGTTGGATAAATTGGATTGTAAAAGGTGAAGACATAAATAGATGACACCCTCTCTTTCTCTACCCTTTAATTACAGTCTTTCCTGCCAATGTCCAAACACTGCAAATGGAAAGGTTATTGAAAATTGTGATGTGATCTTGCAGCAAATCATTGTTACAGCTGTCACTTAGAAGTACATGCTATCATTAGGTTTGTAAAATATATTTTATAATCGCACATGGTTTTCTGATTGTGATATCTTCTTGATACTTTTCCTTCTGGACTGAAAATTTCCATATTGATTCCTGGCCAAAGATGATTTCTTCAAAGGAACTGAAGTTAAGTGCCTTCAGTAATTGTGGAGTTTTCCTACTGTAAGAAAATTACATGTCTGTGTACATGTATTTTTTAAAAAGCTATAAGCTAAGCAATAAAACTAGAGTGACTCCAAAATGCAGAGCTTTGAATCCTGCAACATGGAATTCAAACATTTCTTCTAAAAATGGCTTTATGTTAACAAAATAAATACTAAATGAAAATTTCATACAGATACATATATCTATATCTATATGCACATATATAGGGAAATCTGTTAAGACTTTGTACTGGATTGCTACCCTTAAACTGCCTCCTTGGATTTACTCAGTTTCATGGCTGCCATCGAGCTCATCTCTGAATAATTGAGGGACCCTTGTGATGGGAGAGAAGCCCAGCCTTGTAAGACAGGAATATCTATTGTTTCTTTCCTCCTGTTGTTCTTATACAGATTCTGATGTCTGGAATGTGGCTAGAAAAACTGACCAAACTGGAATTTGAGAAACTAGAATGTGAGTACATAAGTTTAACACAGCCATTCAGATGGATGAACTGGTGCCTTGGGCATGGATGAGGAATGCCTTAGGAAAGGCAACATAAAAAGACAGCTGACCATCTGATTTGCAATAGAATGTGTGAAGCCCTAACTTAAAGGTTTTTGCAGATGTAATTGGTAGTGAAACAAATATACTCCAAATAATATTTTTGAGAGAGGTTGGGGGTGGTGTGAAGTGCAGTAACTTGTGCTGTGTGAGTTTGCCTGGAAAACTCTTGAATTTTATCCACATTTTTAGGTCATTAAAAAGCTTATTTAGCATTCCTAATGATGACATCTACAGCAAGTTGTAGTGGTTTGGTCTGCTAACCTATGACACAAGTTCAGTTCATATCCCTCTCTTTGTGGCATATATCACTCAGCTTTGTCAATTAATTAGTATCCCTCCAAACTACACAGGTATGAGCTCTTTTAGTAGGGAAACTTAACAGCATTAGTTCAGTCCTTCTTGTAATACTACAACACTGTGGATTTAATCTTTTTTTGGTCGGAAAAAAACCCCATGAGCTATAACAAACATCAAATTTGGCTTTTCAGCATTCTAAACTCAAGAGTCTAAAACAAAACATCAATAAAGACAACAAGAATCTGCTGTTCTCTTTGCTAAGGGAGTATTCTGACACTTTTTTTGTGCATTATTTTGTTCATCCTGAGGCTAGTTCTTTTTTGGACATCTATTATTGCAGCATGGTGTTTATTTTTTAGCAAAATCTGAGTTAGCAAAATAAGCATCCACGGATAACCAATTGCAAAAATGGAAGAATGCAAAACTGGACGTCCTTCAGTAATTGTTATATGGTAGCTAACTTTGAAAATGCACAGTTTGACATTAACATTTTTTTCTTGTACTATTTTTATTGCCTCAGCTGAGACATCAGACAAGACCCCCCGAGTTTAAAGAGAATCTAAAAATAATCCTCCCTGTGCAAGGCTGATGGGATGTTTATCTTGTTGTTAAGTATCTATTTGCTCATATTACATCTCAAAACATGTTATGATGGGGTAACTGAGAGTAATGACACTAAATTAGGATAAGGAAAATTGAGGTTAAATAGCATACTGATAATCTTCCTGACAGTGAGATCTCTGAAATCACTGAATAACCCCCCATGGGAATAGGATGCAGCTACACTGCTTGATGCTTTGCAAAGGGCTAATAAGCACTAGGTGTGCACCTTAGGGAACAGTCTTTCACTAGCAAGGTGAAGGTGACTGAACAGGTGGCTTTTTTTCCATCATTCTATGATTTTGCATGTGGCTTTTGTTCTGTTTACAAAGATAGCACTGCTTTCAATACTATCTTTTTAAAAGTATACTTTTAATAGCATTTTGTAATATGTAACATAGATTTTCACACACTGAAAACAATTTTTTCATGGTAGAGGGGTGTTTTTGAAGGGGAGAGTCTTATTTAAAGCAGAAATGTCACTTTCCTCAAGAAGTTAGCAAACAATGCTGGGTTAGTTCTTCAAACTACCTTCTTAATATTCAGTATGAAATGTACTTTTATTCAAGAAGAACCTGAATAGACAGCTCCAAATGTCTAGAGCATAAATTATTGTTTACGGTTTTGACAATATAGGAAAGTGCTAGAACTCCTCCTGGCAGAAAGGAGAGTTAAGGAAGTTTGGGGTTTTTTTCATGGTACCTACTAGTAAGCTGACCATCTTACATAGCACAGCAATTACTGCAATAATCCATGTCTTTTCTTTCTTAGTAAAAAGTACATTTTATTAAATTTTATTTTTCTGAATGTTTTCTGGTTGGGTTTTTGATTGGTTGGGGCTTTTCCTATTATAGAAGGAAACTAAACTTGGCATGGAGATCTTGCAGGGATCTTTTGGGAGTGGGGTTTTGTTTGTTTGTTTGTTTGTGGGTGGATGGGTGGGGTTGTTTGGTTGTGTTTCTGATTTGTGGGGTGTTTTTTGTTTGGGGAGGGTTGTTTATTTTATTTTTTTCTGCTGAGTTTAAAGCCTTCTGTATGCTTTCTTGAAAAAACACCACATTACATCTGACTTCCAAAACTAAAAGTTTATTCCCAGGAGCTCCACTTTACACTGCCAGAGACTGCTATGAAGTGTGAAAAGTCCCCCCACTGCTGACTGAGATCAACATAACTCCTACAGCTGTCCACTGTTACCCTCTGCTGGATGCTACTCTTCAACCAGTCACAAGGGTCTGACGAGGTTCAGCAGTAAGATAATGAATCCCTTGATGTCACTTTTTAGAAAGTATGATGAAAACTGACGAATATACTGATTGACAGTGTTTCCCATGTTTCTAAGACCCTGATAGTATGGAAGGACCTGACAATAAAGAGACTCAGGATAATTGTTCTGTATTTGCCATGTTCTGTGAGAAGATGAGAAAAGCAAACCTAAAATGTTTCTCCCAAGACAGAAAGCTTATTGGCCTGGCAGGAAACCAGGTAAGACTCTTTATTACAAAATGCTCTTAATGACTCTTAATTACAAAAATTAACTTTTCTTCATCAAACATTTCCATTTTGTCTGAGGGGCAAATCCTAACTCCTCCAGAAGCATGCTCAGATCTCTGTGCAGCCATTCCTGAGAGGAGACCCTTGATAACTTTCAACGTAGGAATAAAGTGCAGGATGGAGAAGTCATGAGGGAAAATGGAAATGCAAATATCGCGTATTTACAGCTAGAAGTTAAGCCCTCAATATAACCTTCTTGGTTAACTCACAGAAAAACTGTGTGAGTTTGCTGGAGTTAAGAAGCAATGTATTAATCTATTTAGAGATAATAACCATTCTGTGTCAGATCAAAGCACCAGCAAGCCCAGGATTTGGTTTCTAACAGAACTCATAAGAAAAAAGTCCACAAGTGTACATTTTGTCTGTATCTTTCCATTTGTTGGCTGCTTTAATTCCAAGAACTGAGATGGATACATTTTCTTTTGCAGGGTAATAAATATGACTTTTATTACTAGAAGAAGGCCATAAACGTTTTATTTACCTGATAATGCAGAGTCTCAGCACTGGTCTGAGCTTGCCTACATGTGAGCTATTTCTAATTTGTTTCCACAGTGTGTTTCCTTAATCTCCACACACACCATATCTGTATGAGGTCTGAAAACTCTGGCTTATCACTGCATAACAAACAAGAGCACTTTCTATTAATAATGATTATAAAATGCTATTACACAACTTTCAAACTTTACCTGGGAACAGGTGAAATGGAAGCAGACCTTGCTAAACATAAAACAGGTTTAAGAGTAAGGAGAAATTACTCTTGCCATCAGCACATTTCTCCTTGCCCAAAGAACTGGGAAGGTCACTGATACCCTTTTCCCTGCTGATATACCTCAAGAAAACTGTTGCTGTCAGCCTGAAGATCCATAGGGATCTTGGCAGAATGATCAAAATGAAAAAGGCAACTTTTTGTTGCATTTTTGATGATATTTTTAAGTTTTAATTAAGCTATCAGTAAGTTCTTGGCTTCACATATATGACATATTGCCTCTTACTGTAGTAATATTCTGAGTACAAGTTTTCACATTAGGTAATCATCACCAAATCACTTCAAAGCGTTTGCCCAGTTTTCCTTCAAGCCCCAAATTTAGCAGCCAAAATACTCTGACAGAAGTGCCACAGTTCTTCTATCAGTAAAATAAGATCCTTTGGCTTTAAAACTGTCTCCTAGAGGCATTTTCAGACTCATCATTAATTCTTGTGCTGGAAGAGAATGTGAACAATAATTTGTTCACCATGTTACTAATTATTTTGTACCACTTAAAGCATATCTTTTCTATGGGGACAATTCTTAGTCCAGCTGCTTATTCCCCATACATAAGCTCATCCATGTATTTGATCAACTTTCTTTTTTAAGCTTAATAAGATGAAATATATCTTTCTTGAGATGAATGTACCAGAACACCACTTCACACTGCACATGAAAATAAATAATGGCATTGTGCAGTGTCATGTAAGGACATGAGCAGTTTCCTGTCTCAAATACTCACATTATAATAAGATTCTCCATTTACTTTTGTATTCCCCACCTATCAGTTTCATGACATCAACCTAATTCTGAGCAGCAGAAAATAAAAGTATATCATAGGAATCATCCAACATAAAACCCAAGTCATACCTGTGTGATCATATCAGCTCAAAGGCATTCTCTGAGCACATTATTTATCTGTAGAATGAGTTCTGTTTGTCATCTGCAAATGCATTGCTCAATGCTGAGCTCCTTCTGACATTTTAATTAGTCAGGGAGTACCATAAGATTCTTCTCCAGCTCTCTAGAATTATACTTGTCCTTAACACAAGAGATTAACATCATAAGCAAAATGTTTTTACCCTCTTATATATTCTTTTCTAAGATAGTTCATGAATACAGCCTAAGTCCCAACAAAGATGCCTGTAGAATTCCAGTTTTCCCAATATTGTGAAAACTCATCCTTTGCTACCTTAGCCATGATCATTTCATTTTGTTAAAAGCCTTTGGTGCTGCAATGTCAAAAGCCTTCCAGGAATCCAGGAAGACTTCAGAAACCAAATCACCCCCATTCAACTGGTTGAGAACTATAAATATCACTGGTTTCATAAAACAGGACTTATTATTGTAAAAGTCATTTTGAACCTTTCATACTGATTATTTTTAAGCCAAGTATCTACTAATTCTTTTCTTTCCTTAGAGTTTCTGCTAATTTCCACTCAGAACAACAGGACTAGAGGGGTGCAGTTCCAGGAGAAATCCATAAACAATTCTTTAAGCAAGAGAATCATATTTCCAGCATTCAGTCAGAAGTATCAAGGCAGCTTAAGAGAGAGGTTGTGTGCTTTATTGCTTCAGCTATCCACCTCTCAGGTCCTGCAGACCTTTGGATTAATGACATTTGGCCTAAGCAATTTTTTAGTGTCACCTTTGTTTAACATCTTCTACAGATGTTTCAGACAGCTCTTCTGTTGGTATGGGTATGTCCTAAGTGAACAGTGCCCAAAAGAATTGATTAACACTGCTTTTATGCACTGATAAAAGATTCTCTGGCAGATTTCCTGCTCTGGGTGTGTTTGAAAACAGATTTATTGTTAGTTTTTGCTCATTTTGCTATTTAATTTTCAGACTCTCTTTTAGATTGTCTCATTACTTTTGCTGTCTGTATTCAGGAATTTATGATTGTCTCTCTTGTCTATATTTAGACAGAGATTTATTTTTTCTAGATTATCTCTTCTTGCTTCTAACATCTTTACTCATTTTTTTTCATGCTGGCTGCAGCCCACCTCTTCTCCAGCCTTTTTAATAGGTGATGTGCCCAGGGAGTAGTATTGTTTATAGCCTGATATTTAAATAATGAATATTCCACAGGAATCCCTGTCTATTAGACTCTAATTCAGTAATACTCGTGCCCAAGTTAGAACACTGTGAGAGTGGCCTCACCTACTTCCTTAGAATTGCTTATGGTCACATTATGTTCATCTTTAACTGGCATTTCTGAACTTCAGCAAGAATAAAGATTGTTTAAATATTCATTAACAAGCAGTAGTAATCAGATTTTTGGGGTTTTTTTTCAATTATGGTTAAAAAGATGTCATTATTGTAACTCCTTTCTGTTGTTTGCAGGTTTATTCTAGACATTTTTGCCTGTAAGTAAATATATGTTCATTAGATTGGATCTTTGTCATTATGAAGTGCAAAGGAAGTTAACTTCATAAGATTGCTTATTTAATAGAAAATTTATCAAAATTCATTTCAAGAAAAAGATAACTTGTGCTCAAAAGCTGGTTCTGTGGATCTTTTCTATGATGAAAAAGCACAAAATAATACTACAATTGTCTTTGCAATTTTACATTTAATAGTATTGAATAAATTATGAAAATTTATACAGTGAAATGAAAATGAAGAGTGAAGGTTATGTGCCTGGCTTCTCGTTCTCTGCTTATAGAGGAGTAGCAGTAATTTTAGTTAAAGTGTTAAATGACAGATGTCCTTGAAACATAGAAAATCCAGTAAATTATCTACAGGTCATTCTTAGAAAAGCTTTTTTTCATTTCTGTTCTATAATTATAATAAAGAAATAGGTGTATGTCTCCTCTTATGCTTCTGTATGAAAGGTAACAGGAAGAGGTGGAAATATACCCAGTACTGTATACAAACCTCGTAACACTTTTCTGAGAATTCATTTTGTAATCCCCTAACACTGAGGAGATTGATTAGTTTGTGCAGATATAAATGAAATTTTACAGATTTTACACTCCCAGCATGATATGCCACACATTCTCTTACTGTTAGGCTACACAGCTACAAGTTAATTCAGGTTAAATAAAAACTTTGTATTACTCTTTACCTAGTATAATAAAAAAGCCAGTTAATGGGGGCCTCTGTTGTTAACAAACAGATATAGACTCATTTCTCAGTGCATCACAGCCTCTTTTTTGGTAAAACACTCTTTTAAAAAAAGCATGTAGAAATCCTCTAGTGCTCTTTTTTAACTGATTAAATCTTTCTGTCATCTTTAAACAAGTCTCTATATTTGGATACAAGATAAAAGTAAGGAAAATAACTTGAGAAAAAAAAAAAAAAAAGAAGTTGCACTTCGTTAAAATTTGTTCATTATAAAGAGCCCAGGTAGATCTTGTAGGTTAGATTTTGAAAACTGATCAGTTATATGGTCTTTCAAAATTATTGATGCATCTGAATTTATAACTGGGCTGTTTTTTGTAGTTTTGGAGGCTTTTTGAACTCTCAAACAGTTCTTTTGTCCTGCTTAACAGTAAATATTACAATTAATCTAAACCAGCTAAGTCAGTTTAGGCACAAATGTATAACTGGGTGAACGAAAATAGGTTTATAATAATTTGTTGAGAAAACAACAAACTGTCCTCTTAGGTTACGGTAATATCCTCAACATCTTGAATTGCACAGGTTAATTATCCACAAACGTTATTTCTGATAACGCTAGCTTATCTGTCCAAAGCCTCTGCTTCCATGCATTGTTTCTTCAAAGACATTTCTCAAAGTTCTGAATAATTGAAAATATCTGATTGCCTGACCTTTAAAATTCAACTCTGGAAAGCAGCCTAGGTACTACATGTTTAAAAGCTGGATTATGTAGGTTTGGCCACCTGAAGTAAAATATTTAAGCAGTGCCAATTACTACTTTTTTCAGCTCTTATTTTGGGGGGTTTTTGTTTGGTTTTTTTCTGTGTAGTTTCTGATTAATGTCTCTGTTATTTCTGCTATCCAACTGTCAGGTTCTATGGTAGATGTGATACCTCTGCCTGTTTATTTTGGAAAATTTGTTTTTTCAAGATTGCTTTCTGCAGTAATTTGCATATACTCTTGTACTCACAACAAACTACTGTGAAGAATTTTCTATTGAGGTTTGAAAAATTCTTTTCCAAAAAAACAGAAGAACAGATTACTGATTCCCATTTTCTCTGTTTGTGCGTGGATGTATATAGATGTGGGTATGTGTATGTGCCTTGTACTCAGCACTGGTGAGGCCACACCTCAAATCCTGTGTTCAGTTTGGGGCTACTCACTACAAGAAAGTGAAGGACTGGAGCAAGTCCAGAGAAGGGAACAGAGCTGGGGAAGGGTCTGGAGAGTCCTACGAGGAGCAGCTGAGAGAGCTGGGGATGTTTGACCTGGAGAAAAGGAGGCCGAGAGAAGACCTTATCACTCTCAACTCCCTGACAGGATGTTGTAGTCAGGTGGGGGTCTGTCCCTTCTCCCAGAAAACCAGCGACAGGACAAGAGGAAATGCCCTCAAGTTGCATCAGGGGGGTTCAGGTTGGAGATCAGCAATAATTTTTTCACTGAAAGTAGAGTTAAACATTGGAACAGGCTACCCAGGCAGGTGGCGGAGTCACTATCCCTGGAAGTGTTTAAGAAACAACTGGATGTGGAACTCAGTGTCGTGGTTTAATTGACATGGTGGTGTTTGGTCAAAGGTTGGACCAGATTAACTTGGAGGTCATTTCCAACCCTAAAGGTTGCATGTGAAAGTACATACTTTTCGGCATTTTATTAAATGTTTTTCTGTCTTCAGCACCACCAGCATCTTCTGATATAATACTTTTCTATTCTATTTTCCAGTATGGACTAGGAAAAAAAGGTATGTTTTGGTATTTTCTAGTGTGTAACTAAAATGCAATAATTGTGCTATCAACTATGATTTCTTCATATATTTCTTCTTGTTCATAAAGAAATGTTAGCCAATCAAAAATATCACGTAGAAATAATAATAACTATCAGAAATGCTTCAAATTATGAAGAAAATTTTTTATGGCTATGAAAGCTCTTTGCTATAGGACTGCCTGTCACTCAGATTTAGTAACTGGAGTGATTCACTCTTGGTCTTCCTGAGACAGAGTGTGTTCTTGCCAAAATGCTGATTTTGGCCGTAGGCTTAGGGGCTATAAAAGGCATGCCACAGTCATTTAGACATGCCCTTAGGATGTATGAAGCAGTTTCTTTCCTCTGATCAACACAAAGATTTTGGGTATTATGTAGTCCATTTTAAGTCCAGTTGTCCCATAAAGTAATGATTCCATATAGACTTTGATTTGCCTAAGGAACTGATCCCTTTTTAGACCATCATCACTTCTGTCTTGGGGTGACTTTATGATGTGTATCCCATATCGCTGCCCTATGCCCAGAAATTAACTTTGTGCCTTTTTATGCCTCTAAATTGAGCCTGAGAGAGGGAAGGAAAAACTGAGCAAAACTTTTTCAAAGCAGTTTGCACCTTGTTCAAGGTCACACAGAGATAGCAACTTTTGCCCAGCTGTGGCAGGGGAGGGAGGAAGCACCCGGCTTGCTGTTTCCCGAGTCAGTTTTTTGGCCAGTTTCAGCTTCTTTTTCTCCAGAAAGAGACTGAGAGTTGAATTTTTTTTCCCTTCCCTGGAATTTAGGATTTTCTCCCTTTTCCACTGGACTGCTTCAATATCAGAACACATCGGGAGGACTTTCCACTGAGCACAGAGGGCCTGGCCCTGGGCCAAGCCCCAGCTCCGAGAAGACCAAAGGGAGGACTCTGACACTTTCCCAGGTTTTTTCTCCACAGTGAGAGATTTTTATTATTTAGCATTACTTTCCTTTTCCCATGTGTTTGTTAAATAGTTTTTATCTCTTTCACTTTCCTTTGAGGAAAATTTATTTTCCCCGAACCTGGTGGGGGAGGGGTGGTGACCTGCCTTCTCTCAGAGGATATATTTCTAAATTTGGCCAAACTGGAACAACTTCTTATTTCCCTCTCTTCACCTTCTGCAAGTACTTCATCTGTTCTGAGGAAGTACAAAAGGACAAATGAGAGAAAAGAAAGTAGTTTCAAATAAATATCTAAATGTACCTCAATACATATTTTCTCTTGAAATGGGCCAATTGGTCTCTGATGAGCTTTAGATTTAACAATCAGTAGTCAAAAGGGTTCACCAAAATTGATTTTTCTTGTAGTACCAAGAGTTTCTTTAGTGAGGGAACACCTTGGCTTGACCTTTTGTTTCATATGCTATAATTATTTGGAGCTTTGCTCTAATAACAGCATTTTTCCCCTTTCAAATGTGATCTCAGGTAATAGTATCTCTGCAAATTTTTGGCTCTCTGTCAAGTCATTGACTGCTAAGCTCCTAATATATTCAGGCTAGGAAATAGGAAGTATATGCCTTCTGCATTTTAATATGAGAATAACGTTAATTATTCAAGTTAGATCGGCACAAATTAAATTTTAATGCCAACAAGTCGTTATCATGTTATCTTAACCAAAGAGAATATTGAGTCTTTACAGTACTCTTCATTTCAGTTTACTCTTCATTTCAGTTCTTTTTTCCCAGCTGAGTGAGAAGGTAAACTTGATCTCAGATCTTTCACACCATTTTCAGAAATCATATTTCTCAATCTCAAAAGTATTTGAAAGAAAAAAAAAAATGGAAAACTTTTGAATCTCCATTTTTGTGCATATTAATATTTGAGTGGTCACAGCTCTGAGCAACCTGCTGTAGCTGGTGCTGCGCTGAGCAAGGGGTTGGACTGGGTGATCTCCATGGGTGCCACAATCACTCTGTGGGCCTGTGGTATAGGTAAATTCTAGAAAATCTACTGTATTGCAAAGATGGGGTTGCATAGATAAAATGTGTGTGTATATGTGTGTGTATATATATATGTTTGTGTACATTTATATTAATTAAATTCCAACTACTAAAAGCAAGAATTCTATGAATACCTAAGATTTGGCTGTAAATCTGAACTCCATTCAGTAGAGTATTATGAACTACAGTACTTTACATTTGATTCTGTCAAAAAAACCCTAAACTAGAAAAGGAAAATAAGATAAAATTTATCAATAGATTTCATTACACAAATCTTTAAATTCAGCCGCAGTGAATACAAGCGGGTCACTGACCCCACAAGAGAAATAAAGAATAGAATAAAATTTAGTAGAGTCAAAACATCCTTTCAAATTACTAAGTTACCAACCTTGGAATCATTTTTTCTTCTAAGACTTCAGCCCCTTCCAGCAGCTACACATGCTTCAGAATCGATGCAGAGTGCCAGTGGTCTTCCAGAACTGACCACAGGTAGATCATGGTCATTCCCCACCCTCTTGGAACAGATCCTCCTCTGCATACCTTGACATCTGCACTTTTGTACTTGGGATTTTATCCTAAATCTTTAATGCTGCTCAAGTGTTACAAGTGGGCAGGCTATTTTTAAGGAAATCACTGGTAGAGGTTGTACACTGTACACTGCAAGTGATTCCAGACCCACTAGCAAGGCAGGAAGGTTGTTTCCCATGATGGGATGGTGGTGAGGAGACAGAAGAGTGAACAAATTTTTTCCAACACAGTTTAGTGTCCAACATTTTAGAAGCAAAAATCAATCCCAGTGTTTTCTATCTCAGCTGCACCAGTGAAGAACCTGGATGAGTGTAGAAAAATGTTCGCACTCTCTAGGAGAAACTATAGAGAAACAAATTCTACAGAGAAGGAAAGGTTTTTCCTGTCCTGAACTGTCTATGTTGATTGTGTATAAACAGAGCTCAGTTACTGCCAAATCTTCACTAAGAGTTAAGGAATAAGTATATTTTCAAAGCAGTTTCTTAAGGTCTATTCTTGTAGTCACTAGTAAACTCACTTCTGTAACTTAAGATCTGTAGCATTTCAGTAAGGCTGTGAACATTTCTTCATGAGTTAAATCTCTGGTTGTTGTTTCTGTGCTTAACGTTTTAGAGGTTCTTGTTGCCTGTATTTTCATTCCATTTTCCCCTTATTCATGGATATTGATGGAGGGAAATGTAGACTGTAATTAATAAGCTTTAATATCCAGTATCTCTTATACTCATCTCTATAAACTTTTATACTCTCTTTAAACAATGAATGTGTCAAAAAAGACACTGTGAGAGATTTTCAGAATCATGCAGCTCAAAAGATTTCAATAGCAAAGAGTGCTTTCTCTAAGGAATATTAAGTTTTAAGTGAGTTATTTGGTTCCGGATGGCTCTTCCAACCAATATTTTAAAAACCTTTATAAGTTTCAGATGGCTTCTGAATTTAGTGCTGGAAAGTCACATAACAATTCTTCAGAACATGGCCATGGTTCTGCAGTACAAACGTGCAAGGTGTTAATCACTAAAGCAGTTTCTGAGCTCCTGAATGAAATACTGCTAAATGATGGAACACACACAGATTACTGATATTTTTTAGCAAGCTCTGATTTATAAATTTCACCTCACTCCCCGAACTTGATCACTTTATTTTTTTTCCCAGACTTCCATGCAGACTCCACAGAGACTGCACAATCCCTGTGTCTTCCTGGTCCTGTCAGTTTAGTGCGCATAAGCAGTCAATGACATCATTCACCACAATTCACAAGAGATTTTTTTCTTTGTATCTGAGGTAATTCTGCAGTCCTAAGACTTGTCTCATTTATAAGGTAATGCTACAGACTAAAAAAAATGCACGTCTACAAGGTATTCTATCAGCTACAGGAAGAGCCTGCAAGGTGTCTTACTGTGAAGCCACAGGGTCTGCATCTCAGACTGAGGTGTTTGGACAAACAAGTCACCAGGATCTGCTAGTTCTTACTTTAATCAAATAACCCTATTTTAATACTTTAATAAATTTATATTCAAATACTTCTAATAATGTCTTAATTTTAATGCTATTGTAAATGAAATATAAATAAATTATCCACAGTCATGATGTTTTAATTAATTCTTAAAAGAGCATTTCTTTACACATCACATGAAATAAACAATTATAATCTCAAATTTTGGGAAGTGTTCTGGAAAAGACTGCAAAATAATAATGTTCATAGATAAGGTTTTTTATTAATAAATAGTGAAGGAGTCCGAATGTGGATTTTTAGAACAGCATCTCTAGGAATTAAAAGTTTTACGTATTTTTGGGATGTGTAATTTCAACCTTAAAGTTACATATTGTAAGACTGTATTTTTAATGCGACATTCCAATTTGTTCAGCAAATTATAATTTTTTCCTTTTGAGGAATGATGATCTAATTTTCAACTAAGAGGAAATAGTGAGATGTTGACCAATGCCAAATTTCATTGAAATACATTATTTTAATCGATGAAAGAGAGAAATAGAACAATTAAACTCCTTTCATATTCAGTGCCATTAAGTAACAATATTGTCATACTTTTGTCATATTGTGCCTTCAAATATTTAATTAACCATCTGGAGAAAGGCTAAAATGTGCAGCCTATTGTGCATTTTGCATTAATTCATATTTTGCTAATGACCCATAGCTCACTAATTTATCATGGTAGACCTTGGAGCTTTAGTTATATGACTGAAAAATCATTGAGAGTCATGAGGAGTATCGTAGATGGTTTTTCCTTATAAAAATAAAAACTAAAAGTGCCATAAAAATCAAGGTCTGTAATGATTTTTATTAAATATTTGTAAGACTAACAGGTTTTGTGCCTATTAGTAATATTTAGACTGATGAATACTTTATTGAGAATATAAAGTAGCTGAAATACCTCATTTATAACAACATTAAAGAGACGAAAATAGAAACAGCTTGGAAACTAAGTGAAATAAAGAGAAAATACATGGTCTTGAAACAGAAAACAAAACCTCTTCATTTCCCTAGAAATTAAGAATTTTGGAAAACATCTATTCATATTTCAAAGTAAGATTTTGTCAATAAGAAGACATGTTAACAGCTTTTATTTCTCATATCTAATAAGAATACATTGCCCATGTTCATCTTGATGTCCACCAGGACCTCCATGATTCCTTTTCTGCAAAGCATCACTGGGTGGTCTCAAGCACTCACTGCTGTATTGGGTTGTTCCTCTCCAGCATAACTTTGGACTTCCCTCATCTGAACTGTGAGTTTCCTGTCAGCTGACTTTTCCAGCATGCCAAAGTCTGGATGGCAGCATGACCCTCTGACCTATCAAGGAGGTAATATCTACTGCTCTTTCCTCATCCACCCAGCCAGTCATTTCACTATAGAGGGTGACTGAGTTCATTAAGCATGACTTTCCCTTTGTGAATCCATGCTGACTACTCCAAATCACCTTCTTGTCCTTCATATCTCTCAAAATGGTCTCCAAGAATAGCTGATCAGCCTTGCATCCTTTTCGTTGCCTTTCTGGAAGACTTCATTTCCCCTCCAGTCCTCAGAATTGTCTCCCAGCCACCAGATCATTTGAAGATAATTAAGAATAGCCTCACAATGACATCTGCCAGCTCTCCCAGCACTCATGGCCCATGGATTACTGTATGACCACTTTGCTTAAGTATCATCTGATCTGATCCTCTTCAATCAAAGGTAGTTTTAACTTGCTCCAGGCATTCTACCCTGGCCTCCATGGCCTGGGATTCCTGAAGGTTGGTCTTGCTAGTAAAAACTGAAGTCAAGGAGGCACTCAGCACTTTTCTTTGTGTCCTTTGCCACTGGGGCCCCCTCTTAATTGAACAGTGGGGACATATTTCCTCAGTCTTCCTTTTTCTGCTTATGGACTTGAGGAAGCTCTTCCTGATGTCTTGACATGCCTCTCCAGATTCTATTCAAGGTAGGCTTTGACTTTCCTAACCACATCTTTGCATGCTCAGACAGTGTCCCTACATTCTTCCCAGGATATCTATCTCTGCTTCCACCTCTTGTATACTTCCTTTTTTGATTGTTTCAGATTTGCTAGGAACTCCTGGTTCATCCAATTTTGCCTGACTTCCTACTTGTTGGTATGAACTGTCCCTGAGGCTTTAGTAAGCTGTCCTTGAATAACAACTGGTTTTCTTGGACCCCTTTTCCCTCTAGGGTCCAAAGGTTCCTGGCACTGGAACCTCAGTTATCTCTGCTGTTAACTTTAGAAAATTCTCCCTGCCATTGTCTTGTCTCTCCCAAAAAACTCTTACCCATGTTTTGGGAACTGTGTCAGGGAGCATTCCCAATCCACAGAATGGAAATGGCTGTCTTATTTTGGAAGTTAACAGCTTATGGATATGACCTCTTTCACAGAAGATGACTTCCATGTCATTTTGTCCACAGTGTATTTTCTAGTCTAGGCATAACAAACCAGAACTGCAAGTCAGGAGCTAGCATTCATCTTCATTAGATTCATAGAATCATAGAATGGCTTGGGGTGGAAGGGACATCAAACATCACCCAATCCCCCTGCCTTTGGCAGAGACACCTTTCA
Organism: Aphelocoma coerulescens; assembly: GCF_041296385.1. Lineage (NCBI taxonomy): Eukaryota > Metazoa > Chordata > Aves > Passeriformes > Corvidae > Aphelocoma > Aphelocoma coerulescens. The sequence continues at coordinate 12,771,143 of NC_091013.1, forward strand.
CTAGACCAGGTCACTGAGAGCCTCATCCTACCTGGCCTTGAATAACGTAACCACAAGTAAACTAATGAGCCACAGAGGAAAGAATTTGAGAGATATAGGAAAACTCTCTCTAGCTGTGGCGACAAACTCTTAGTGTCTTTCAGTTGGCACCAGACATTGTCATGTTTTTTAAAAGCCTCTGAGAAGAACTACTTAGGCTCATATGAGAAGAACTACTCAGCCTCAGCCAGTGTATATTGTCTTACATATTTATTAGCACTGTGCTTTTGATCTTCTGCTCCATCCACAGGTGAAGTTCAGTGAATTTATATTGGGAGTGACTGCAGATCCCATAGGGCAGTAGCTGAGTACTCCCAGCTGCCTGGGATATGGACAGAGGATGCTGTGCATTTCTGTGTTCCTCTCCCTCTGACAGACAGGCAGGGCCCTAAATGTAGACAAATAGCAGCTCTCCACTGAGCTCCTAAATGGAAAGGATGCAAGCTAACAATTACTATTCTATGTTAGAATTAATTTTTGTATCCTTTCTATGAAACTGTCATTACTTTTTAAAAATAAAATTTCATTTTTTTTCTCCTTCATCAAAGCATTTAGTATTTAATAATGTGTTTCCTTCAGTGGAAATTTAAGGAAGCTCAGCCTTAGGTAGCATGTTCTATATTGATCTGTTTCTGCACTGAAAAACAATTTTGTCATCCAGAGAATAGGAAAGGACCTATGGATATTCATGAGTAGATTGTGGCTTACCTTCCACCCCTGAAATAGAAAATGTTAGTACAATAGGATTTACCATGCTGACATGTAATTTATTTGTAAATTTTATATCTGTAAATGCAAATTCAGTTTCCACTCACCACTGTATCAAGTAACTGGCACAATAGTTAAATTCATTGTCTCATAACACTTAAAGACATGGTACTTAATTAAACAGATTACTTTGGTTTTAGCATAAGTTCTAGTCAAATAACACAGAACACAGCAATTATTGAAAACTGAATGTGATTTATAAGGTGATAAGAGAGGAGATTTAGGAGTGCTCATATCTGGAACAAGCTTTCTGTATTCTGCAATCCAATTTTTCAAGTCAAACTTTTATTCTTGATGATTATCAGACTACATGGTCTAATTAATCTTTTATTACTCTGCAGCATTAATATCTTCTCCGTCATATTGGAATACTAAAAGTCACACACAAGACAAAATATAAAACAAATGTTAGTGTTCAATATTAAAATTAGACTCCCACCAGTACATAAAAATAAATAAATAAATTTTAATATATACATATATTTGCACAGTGTAACAAACTAAAAATTGGGATAAGCAGCAAATAGCGTTCCAAGGAAACAGCTTTAAAAGTACTATTTATACATTACCTCTTTTTAATTTCCAAGCATTTTCTAAAAACTACTGAATTAATAGATTCAGGTATCTAATTCTCCCTGACTGCAGGATCACTCATTTGCATTTGCAGCACCAAATCACAAAATCATCACTATGTATCTCCTTTACAGGTTCCTATTTAATAGGCATCTTTTTGATCTGCTCACCAGTTAAAACTCTCAGATCCTCAAATAAGAGGAGACTGTATCATAACTCATCTAGTTATATTAAACAGTAAATTTTTTAATCATGTGCTATATTTTTCTTCTTTGTTCTTGAGCAAAACTGATAAAGGTTTTCAGTATGCTGGGGAACACCACTGAATTCAAAGTAGAATAATTCATTTAATCCAACAATCAGTTTGGTGCAAAACTGATTTATTTAAAGTCCTAAAGTGATACTAAGAACTTTCAATTCCCATTAAATTCAGTTTACTAAAATCCCTCAGGACTGGGTTTGTCTTACTCTCCCTTCAACATGTTAGCACAGATGTGTTTGTTAAAGCTGTTCCTGGCTTTTACAGTGTGAAACCCACCCACGTGTGTTTTCCACAGACACAGAAGCTTCAAAACCAACATTAATCAAGACAGTATATTACAAATATACAATCTGTGAGCAGAAAAAATCTGAAATGCCTGGGCTACAGGAGCCCAACTTTCATCTTAAATTATTCTCCATATCCAGCTCTCATTAGCTGTACATCTTATAGCACGTTATTGCACTGGAGCAATTTCAGGGACTTCTGCCAGTTGTTATGAGAGTGTTATAACATTTCAACACTATTTGATTGTATTGCAGGACTGTAATGTGATAGAAGTGAAGTCTTTCATTTATTCTTCCACTAGAGGCTTAATTGGTGAGAACACCAACATGTGAATTCTGCCCCAATCAGCTGAGGAAAGAATAAATATCCCCACTGCCACATCTCTATTGCCTTACTAGCATTGCCAGGCATGACTCTAGATTAATTTTAATGAGGTCCTTAAAATATCAGGCGTTTACTCATATCTCTGCAGCTTTCGGGTCAACCTATTAATTTCAAAATTTTGTGAGATTATTTTAATAAAATCAGATGAGACCACTCCCTTTTCTGACTTTTAAGACCAAACCACCATTGTTCAAGCCTTCAAGATTTATCACTGCACAGTGTAATTAAGCACTGAAAGCATTTCTTTTCCATATATTCTGATCTCAAATTTTTGTATCTCCACAAGCTATAACTGAACACCCTATAGAATACAATAATTCTGGTATTTCTCTTTTTTATGTATATTTTAATTTTAAAAGTTTCTCTGCATTTTTAAAGTACTAATGATACACTGAAACAGAGATACCAGCTGTCATTTCAAGCACTGATTGCCATTAGATGGAAAAATTTACATTGACCTAAACACAAACAATAGGTGTATCTCACAGTGTTTTACTTGGTTTTCACATTTAAATTTCCTTCATGTTTTCACATCCATTTTGCCTGCAAACCTTTTTTTTTTCCCTCCTGTCTTGTTTTTGGGTTTTTTTAATAGAGAAAATAGAGAGTCCTAATATTGATTCCAGTATCTGATCCCATAAAATATTAATTTCCAGTTATTAAATTCTTGCAACAAACATATCCAGCAACTTTTCCTTAAATCTCACTCTTCTCTCTTAATATGCAGACCCTGATCATTCAGTGAGCTAGCTGTGGGCTGAATGTCCTTACACAAGAAACCCTATGACTCTCACATATTTTCATGCTTCCATTTGCTGGATTTCCTGATATAAAACTTCCATTAGAGACCAAACACACAATTTGAGGAAAAAAGGTAGTTCAAACCACCAAGGGAAGCTGCATGGTATTTGTCAGTGGTGGTCCATTGTCTGATGGGACACTAATGAATTTTGTGTCTTTCCATCCTGTAAAACTGCAGTTTTTCTGGAAAGCTGAGGAAGTCAGAATTTGTAAGTGGTAAAAAAAAGAATGGGCTAAAAATAGGACAAGAGAGAAGGAAACAAGACGAAAATTAATTAACATATCTATTCTTTAGTGAGGAAAGTCAGAAGTAAAGAGAACGGTTTCCAACAAGAGTTGTTTCTCCCATGCTGCCAATCAACACAAAAATAGGATACAAGTCAAAAAGCAAAGAATTCAAGGCAAATTACTTTGAATGCTCATTTGGTGTCATTTAGTCATTGATAGGAGTGATAGAATGGAATTAACAGAGTCACTGAAATGGAAGATGAAGTGCAAATTATGTTCCAGTCAACCGTGGGTTTTGATATCAAGGAAAAATTACACAGTGTATACTTAAGAACCAATAACATAAACCAATTAAGACACTATAAACTTCTGCTGTATTATTAGACATAGTAAGCAGATGATAAAATCAACTCCTATGCAAATCAGTCACAGAACCCAGATTCAGATTCATTTTCAGTTTTTTATCTGGTGTCATTACACACACTAAATTAAATATATCTCTATACATGATTTACTTCCAGACTATTATACGGTCACTGTGAAGTTCTTCATTACTTATAGAAGCTTTTATCTGTACTAACTGCTACCTTTTTTTTGGCATAATTCCTTCACACTTTTTAAAGGAAGAGGAGGTGTGGGATAAATATATTTTTTTAAAAGCTGGATTTACACTGATCTGATCAGGACAAATACTGCTAACATAATTTATTCTGAACGCATTTCCTTTTCAGAGCATTTAGTGTGCTATTAAAGCATTTTTTCATCATGTTCTGTGTTTGCTGAATAAAAATAAGTAGGAATATGTTAGTGTATCAGTTATTTTCTTATATTACATCATATGCAAGAGAAAAAAAACATAAAAATATTTTAATATTTAACCACATATGTATAATTATTTCAACTGCACACTATTAATTATTCCTTACAGGGGAGTTGGATTGAATTACTGAAAACAATAAATACAATTTCTATCTGCTATAGCTCCACTGACTTCAATAGAATTTAAGCAGGGGTCAGTCTGGTCTTTCTATCCACACAGAATATTAAAAGCAGAGAAAAGTTATGCCAACAGCAGCTCTATAGATGGAAATGAGAAAATGAAATTCTAAAGCTCTAATGTTTACTGCATAGTACTTCAAGTGTGTGTGTGAGAGAGCACATGGGAACTTCTCTGTGTTCCTGCGTGGACTTACAGAGGTTATTAAAATTTTCTAAATCACAGATGCCAAATCAAATTTCTGGTTAGACTGTCAGGCACTTCAGTTTATCAGCAGCGAGTTTCAAATAAATGCATTTACACCCTCTTTCTCCTCCCACCCAAGTAGAACTCTCTCTTCTACCTTTCCCTATGGACTGTTATAAAAAATTATTCCATTTTCCTGCAAATGCCCCTTTGGTGGCTGGCTTTGTACAATGGATCTGCAGAGTGGCTTGAGAAAAAGACTGGCTGATAAGATCAGAACTACCGAAGCTTAACTGAAGAATGTGGTTTATAAATGAAAGAACATGTGGGGTGGAGGCCACATATTGCTGAAGACTGGTCCAGATTTTTGAAAACATATTTAAACTATACCTGAAACTTCTGTAGAAATGTGCATTTAACTTTGCTGCCTCCATGCATTCTCTTCAATGCTTTTGTTAAAGACACGTAAATAGAAAGTAAGTTTGAAAATGAAAGAAATGCTTTTGCCACTTTAAGTCTTGGGAAATTAGGTTATGAGATTGCACTCTGTGCATACATGTGAATGTGTTGTCCTTTCTTCCCTAATACTGTTTCAAAACCCAGGGCAATGTCAGGCAGACTTGAAAGGGATAAAGGCTAAAAGGATATCAGACATTATATATATAGCAAGATAGAAGAGGGAGTTCCTATTAGTGCCACTCTGTAGAAAAGCCCTCATTGTGAAAGTGCATCTTTGTTAGAAATCAGAGACTCTAAATAGCCCTCCAGGACCCAACACCACGGACCATTAATTCCGTTGTTCACAAGTCATGAAGCCTTTTTTCCCTATGTATCTTACTGATAAGTTACTTTTTGACTTCTTTAGCATTTTTGGGTTTGAGGCAAAGCAAAGGAAGTATAACAGTTTCCTGAAGACTGCTTTAACTGGACTTTGAAATTCACATTTCACAAAAATCAGTAAAGTAAAGCAAAGCAGAAGTACCTCTTTGACTTGCCTGATAATTGTTATTGTTTTCCTGCAACACTGAGTTAAAAGGGAAGATACAGAACCCATTTTTAATATTTATAGGTAGCAAATGGAGAAAAACAGAATTTTAAAAATGTGGTTCATGGAAAGAGTGGGTAGCACAAATGGGAAGATAACTTCTTTTGTGGAATTATGCTGTGATACTTTTTAAATATATTTTCAAAAAGTCTACAACTGCAACAGTAATCTGGTTCAAGTGGCGTTCTTTTGAAATTTACCAAACTCTACCCCACATACAAAATCTGTCTCACTGCCATTTTTCAAAATAAATGGGATGAAATGCCCCAAAACTGACTCACAGAGAAGGAACACAGTGTGTTTTTTATTAAAACATTCAGCTGAAAAGGAGGAAACAACAGCCATTCCCTTCAGTTCACAGCAAGGTATTTAATGAATTGCTAGCTCTGGAAATAGAGAAGCAAGAGTTGTAAAATGAAGGTATCTCAGGGAAATATTGATTTGAATGATTTACTGAGCTGCAAAAAAGTCACATTGAAGTAAATTAGTATTTGGAACTGTAATTACACATAAGAATGTGTAAATTTTACTCTCAGCAATAAAAACTGTTATAGTAATAAAATATATTGCAATTTTAATTACAACAGTAATTTTCTATTTACACCTAGGTGATGTCATAGGTTAGCAAACATAGTCCCAGAAGCGATGTTCTTGCAAATGGGGTGCTTACAGCTTCCTCTGTGACCTGACAGAACCTATCAGTGGCCAGTTTGAATATGGACAATTCTTTAAGCCACTTAAAGTTGTGACCGCCTCTGTGATCCACACTTAAGAATAGAAAACGCCCCCACAGCTCTGTCTCATTTCCGGCGCTGGGATACGTAGCTGCAGGCCCCATACGGGGGCCGGCGGGCCCAGCCCAGGCCCTGCTCAGGCCAGGCCGGGCTGGGCCACGGCCATCCTGGAGCCGGTGGGCCCTGTTCCACCCGCGGAACCGCCCCCACAGACCTGCTGTGGGCAGCCAGAGCGGCCCGGCTCCCCACCCCCGCCCCCCCCACTGCGGCCAAGATTCAGCTGAAGCTGCACCTCTGTCTGGCAGAGGCCAGGTGACCAACAGCGATAAGCGACGTTCCAGCTGCAAGGCCTGGGTGAGATTAACCCTTTTAGTGCTGTGAAGAGCTGAAAACCTCAGGAAGAAAGAGGAGATGCTTAAAGCTGAAATTCTGTTGTAAAGCTATGATGTATCAGAGTACCTGTATCAGAGTACCCGTTGTAATTTCATGAAGGCATGGGGGTGGAGCGTTCAAACTGTACTTGAGAGCAAAAGCACCTGGGCTGAAATAAGCAGATGCTGACGCAGCTGTAATTTCATGAGAAGTTTGAACAGGGAGAGATGGAACCGATGAGGACTTTTGCTCCAAATGGAAAAGGACAAAACCTGAGTTCCTAGAGATGGACCAGAGATAGTCCTAACGATGAAGATGAGGAGGACCCTTTGCTCCCAGGGAAGGAGAAGGGCCTCTGTTCTTAGAGATGAAATGTTCCCAGAGATGGGTGAAGAGAAATTTGTTTCTGAACGGCTCAACCTTAAAATTGTACCCCAGTAATTCAAGAGTGGACCCTCAAAAGCAGTTGTGGGAAAAGCTGCAAGTCGGGGAAGAGACTCACATGCGAGCAGAGAACCAACCTGGGCGGCTGTCTCATTGTGATAAAGTTTTCATAACATGAGCAAGAGAGACTCCTCTTCCTAAGTGAACTGAACAAGGTTATTATGGAAGTGGTAAACAGACTGAACATCTCAAGGGTTGTCTTTTTCCATTGTCAGTGGGAGAAGGGAGAAAGGTGGGGGGAGGAGAAGTGTTCTGAAGGTGTGGTATAATTTTTTTTCTTCTTTTAGGTCTGTTAATAAACTTCTTTATATTCTTTCAAGTTTGGTGCCAGCTTTGTTTTTCTCCTAATTCTTATCTCACAGAAGGTAAACAGTAATGAGTATTTTGGACCAAAGCACTACACTAAATTGGTGTTTCTGCCTGGTTTCAAACCAAACCCGCTACAGTGAATATGCAGAACAAGCTATTCTTGGCCCAATCATCTGTTATGTTCCAGTTTAAACCCAGAAAAGCAAAGCAAGCTAAGTCTCTGTGCATAAACCAGAAAGAATTTAGAAGGTTCAAAATATTCCCTGAAATGAGATTAAAACCAAACGAGGTTAGATGTTGATGCCAAAAAATGGGTGTATTTTATTTAATAGTAGAGAGACAAAGAGAAGGGAAGAGAAAAGAAACAGAGAAAGAAAGAAAGAAATAGAGAAAGAAGTGTGCATGGGGGGTGGGGGAACAGGGAGAGGTGACAGGGGTTAGGTGGAAGCATATCACCCATCCAAGGGTCCCAATGACATCTCGTTGCTCCCCTCCATCTGGTCTGCTGGTGGTGAGGGTCCCCCATGGCTGCCGTGGCCACGCCGCCACACGCCAGAGAGTGCAGATCCCGTGGATTAATATCCGCTGTGGGCCAGGCGGGAACGCCCTCGTGTCTCCCTTGCAGGGGCCGGCTTGACACTGTCCCTTGCAACACTGAGGGTCTGTTGCACCATCTCTGGTGTCTGGTGCAGGCTCTGGGGACCCCTTTGAGGGGGCCCCTGTGATGGGCCATGTCACCCCTTCTGCTGTGGATGAGCTTCCCCCCCCCGGTGAGGACCCCTCAGCTGGGCTCCTCTGCACAGTGGAGGATGGGCAGTCACTGCATCTCTGACCAGAGGCTCTTCCCAGACACCCAAAGCCTCTCCTCCCTCCACCCTTTGGTTCAGGGTCTGTGTGAGCCTGGCAGCTGATAGCCCTGGGGCTGTGGTCTCCACCTTGGAGGTGTTAAGGCTGTGCTTCGTGAATGTCCCCAGCCCTGAGTTGTTACTTTATCTTATCTTCATCAGCGAGTGGTGTAAGGCCTCAGTCAGGGCCCCATTCAGGGTGTGGTAGTCTTCTCTGCAGCTTTTGTAATACAGTTTTAAAAGTCCTTCAAGAAAATGTTTAAGTCATAAACTATAATATTTCAGTCTCTGACACCACCCCATCCAACATTTGCATATCCAACACTCCATGTACATAGTCCTGAGATTTATTTCTAATGTCCCTGTCTTAAGGAATACTGAATATTATGCCATACTATAGTGCAGTGCATTAATCTGCTTGAATTAAAGACTTTTTGAATACTTATAGAGAAAGGTTTACAAAATTTCATTCTTCTTTAAGTGGTTTCTTCTCCATTTGTAGTCAGTAAATTACATTTATGAAATTTCTCATACACAAGTTGTTTAAATTTAATGGAATTCTTTTATGTAATAGAAACCAGCAGCATGTAATGTTTTAAATCTGATTTTCTTATTATCAGCGAATTCTGTTTCCTTTAAAAGTTATGGTAGTTCTGAGGAGGCCATCAGAAGAATTCCAGGTTGAAAGTTTCTGGAGCTAAAGCATATTTTGCCATTCTAGTTCCCACCGATCATTAATACGCACAAGAAATCTCCTTCTCTTTCCAGTCTCAATCTGATTTATCATTTCAACAAGAGAACAGAGAACTTTTTATCCTGTAAAGCTTCAAGCCATAAAATCATGTTTCAGCTGCTAGACAGTGTAACAGGCATGGGACAATGTATTGTTTTTGCAGTATTAGAACTGTCATTTATTCTATAAAGACAGACTACATTGTCCAGATATTCAATATTTTGTGTTAGCTGCAGTACTTAAATATAGTTAAATAGCCCAAAGGTTCTTCATCAGATATTTTACTGAAATTAAACTCACTGAACTGAGAAGACTCTAAACCAACCCTCTACACTGTTTTCTGACAAATAAATGGGTGCAGATACAACAGTCTTTTGATGATCTGAAATTGCACTATTTTTGCACAGAGGAAAAACTGAGCGAGCCCACATACCCACCTGTGGACAAAATTTTGTGCTTCACATTCTGGTACCATGTCCAGAATATATATCTTTGAAATTTTTATCCAGAAAGAAAAAAAAATAACATGGTGATAACTGTGGCCCTGCATGATCATAAATCTTTGTCATTCTTGGAGAGCATCTCTCCTCCTGCTTTCCATTATCCACCAAAGAGCCAAGTGTCATGAGCAGGGACCAACTCAAATATGCTGTTATATATTGCTTCTGCAGTAGAGTGAACACAGATTTTCAGTGATATTACTTTTGTTTTAAAATTTCTTTATCATCATTTCCTTCAGACCATCTGTCAGGATGCAGATATCTCTTAATTTCTGGAGTCCCAAAACAGTATCAAAAAATATCTGGGCTTGCTAGTCTGGGCAAGGTAAGATATTTGGTCTAACTGTTGCATCTGGGTGAAGTAGTGGTGGGGACTTGACACAACAAAACTTAAGTATTAACAGAGCCTCCCAAATTTCCCAGCTACTCTCACTAGGTCTCTATACAGCAATAGGGAAATAGTCTTCTCGGGTGAACAATTTCAGATTGTTTAAGCTCCTGCTCCAATTTCCTTCTGGGAAAGGTTCTTTCTAGAGACACCATTCAGACCAGAGACATTAGCTACATAATATTGCCACTGCAGGTTCAAAATACAGTGGGAAGGAAATTATGACAGACTTAAATGGAACATCAGTGTTGGTCCCGCTTCCTTTCACTAGCAACAATCTCGGCTCAGCTCAGTTCTTTCCAAAGAGGCTAAAGCAAAATACATGTCCCTCCTTTTACCCTTCTCTTGTCTCCACAGTTTAATCTTCTCCTTTATCTAATTAAAAAGCTTTCCGTGGTCACATAGTGCAGAATCAAAACAAAGAGAATGAAATTTAGACAAAGCACTTTCATGATCTGGAGTGTTTGTCTTCTATTCACCTCTGTTTGTTATGTAGGACTGAAGCTGTCTTGTGGATATGAATATGAAGCTGGTGAGGAAATGGGTTTTAATATGAAGCTGGTGAGGAAATGGGTTGTTGGAGACTAATGGAAGGTGTTGGCAGGGTAAGAATTGGGTATTACATTGAGAGTGTAATGATGTGTAATTCAGAGATGAAAGAAAAACTTCAGGGTTGAAAATAAGTCTAAAATGCTTCTGTCTTTCCTGTGGTAAAGCAATATACCATAGGTATCTCTGGCGCTATCACAGCCCTCATGTTTCAGTTTAGAGGAAAAAAGTAGCAAAATGCCAATTTCTTTCATTAGTCTTTTGCTTGGAGCATTGTGGCTGATTAAAAGATACATAGAAAAATTAACCAAACATATACCATTTTTTGTTTGTTTGTGATAGATCTTTCATCCAAACATCTGTGCAAGATACTCTTTCATATTTATGGAAATTCCCAGTTCTGTGAAGAGTAATGTAACCCCAGAAACGCCATGGATGAAAACTTTAATCTTAGATATATTACCTTGGAGAGGGACTCCAGGTATCAGCAGGAATTGATGACTGACCACACATTATATTTTATAATTCCCTTAACAAGAATCTCAGAGTTGTAAAACCTTCGGTGTAAAAGTTTATGCATTGGTGCTTCATGGGCTGCATGAAGGCAGCATTTTTGTTGCCATAGCAATATATCAGATCCCTGTTCTAGCTTTTCACTTTCAGTATGACTTGTTTGGTTTTGGGTTGGTATTCAAATTTTTTTTGTGTGCCAGTATGACAAAACCAGGAGTATATAAAAGAGAAAACTAATTTATTTGCAAAACGGACAAACAAAAAATACCCCTTTATAAAATAGTTAATTAACTCTGTACACTTGCTAAACACTTATATTCTGCTTCTTTTCAGTCACATTCTCTCAAAATAATAGGAGATGCTATAAATTAAAAGGATGATTTCACAATCAATAGATCAATATGAAAACATTAGAGAATTACTGAAAATACTAGCTTCTCTTCCTCATATAATTCAAACATAATTCATTCCATGCACCTTTTGGAAAGACCTAAAAAGCTTGAAATATATTGACCAGCAAATTTAAAGGAGTAATCATTAGAAGCAACAATACAGGCAACAGAACAATGTTTTGACAGATTCTTTAAGACTTTTAAAGTACAGTAGTACTGTTCATTTTGTTAAATGATTTAATTAACTTTACTAGGTGAAATTATCACTCACAACAGAATATTTTATTAAAGTATTTCCTTCTTTTTAAATTTGTATGAGGAAGGTAGAGATTATTCATTTGTGTAAATGTGAGAGTGATAAATTATTATTGACAAGTTGCTGCCAAGGTCAAAAATGTGCCTCTGTTTTGACATGCAGATATAATGATACTGACAACAAATGAGTGAGCTGGAAAACACAGCAAAATTGTGCAGTTTGTGTCCATCAAGATAATTAATCCATCAGGGTTTCATCATAGTTGAAATAATTGGACATTTAAGTACTGCAGGGTTATGACTCTCTACATACACTTAAAATTGTGCACAAATATCTCATGGGATCCTCCACACCCAGAACCATTGCACCCCTCCTCTCCTCTACAGAAAACATCATCCCTTTACCAAAACCTCTTCCTCTAAAAGGGTTCCAAGTCCATCACAAGGGTCTGACACCACCAACTCCTCCAAGCAGCTGACATCCCAAAGTCCCTGTTACAGGGAGCAGGTGCCCCTGTGGCCCATGATACACCAATCTGGGTTAGCCAGGAGTGGTGGAGAGTGACAGAGGGGAAGCCACCCAGGATGGGCTGGGTCTACCTGAACTGCAGCTGAGAGGATGTTGCAGCATTGTAAAGGATGGTTCAATGGAAAAAAGAGCATGTAAAGAGGCAACATGGAGAGCTAAACAGGGCTGGGATGGAGGCTGAGTTAAAGGCTGCAGTTAAAGCTGAGTTCTGAAGAAGCAGACTGGCTGTGAAGAAATTGAAGTCTCAGAAAACAGCAAATTCACAAACTAGAACTTGTCCCAGTGTAGGTTGAAATAGCAGTAACAGGCATGGGAAGAGGTTATGTGTGCCCAGGAGTTTTGTGTCCTTGACCATGCTCCCATCTGGACAACCTCATAGAAAGGGTGTTCACTCAAGTATCTCATGTCCTGTTCTCTGGAGAGGTCTCTGCCAAGTCCTCCTGTAAGGTCTCAGTGTGATTCCTAGTCATTCCAAAAACAAAGTATGAATTCAGACAAAGATTCCTGCTAATTAATATAGTCTAGAGACAGCTGATTAAGCTGATATATACATTTTGTTTTCTGCAATTTCCTTCTGAGTTCACCCAAATGGACATAAGTAGCTATAAATTCTGTAAAACTGTAGTTGAATTTTAATCTCTGTATTTGGCTTGTTAGAAATACAACTTGAATATTTCTTTATATGGATTTTTTTATTTGGGAGCTTTGTTGGTTTTGAGGAATGAGGGTAAACTGGCTGTTCGGGGCATGAATTTTAGCATTTTACTTTTATCATTAGTTTTTGATAGCTATTATACGACATGCAAATATTAATAAAAAATGTAAGCTTCTTTCTGAAGTAAATTAGATTCTTAAAAGCATGTATTTTATGTCAACAAGTTGTCTTGCAAGTAGAGCCTATTGTGCACATCATACTCTTTTAGGATTTTGAATTTTCAGAGTCAGTCTTATTTGTGAGGAACACATACTACATTTCTATTTTTCAAACGAAGCAAGCCTACTAAAACTAACAGCTAAATAATATATTTTTTCAGATAATTTCTTCTAGTTAGAGTAAGTTTTATGAATATTCTACTATTATGAAGCACATTTTTCACTTCAGAGAGAACATAAATTTGACCTCTGCTCTGAAAAGTAATATCCTCCCTACTCTAAATATTCTGGAAAGCCTGAAGAATTTATTTCTCTGTGTTTGTTTGAACAAGTCTCTTTGATCCAGCAGGATTAGTATTTTTAGCTCACATAAATGCCAAATTACACATAATTTCTACACTCCTTTATCTGAAATAAAGGTCTAGCAGCAGCACTAGAGAGTTCAACAAAGTAAAAAAACCCTAAGAGCAACTAGCTCTCAAGAGATGTTGCCAATGGCTCAGCTGATAAAGAAAGATTGCACTTTCTTTTTTTTTTTTTTTTTTTTTAATGTGTTGAGATGGAGCTTCTCTGAGAGTTTCAGTTCCCAAAGGCAGCCTGTAATGTGGTGGAGTTCAAATTCTTCTAAAAGTTTCTATTGCATTTTTCAATACCTGAAGGCAACATTTACACTGTCCTGTTGTACTAGGTTTGGCTGGGCATTTGTTAGTGGTGAGAATTTGGGTTTGTTTGTCTTTTCTTCATTCCTTGTTTTTCTTTTCACTGTTTTGATTTGTTGGTTTGCGGTTTTTGTTCTTCGTTGGGGTTTTTTGATGTTGTTGTTGCTGCTGTTTAATACTAAACTGTCTATATCTCAACCCATGAGTTTTGTCAGTTTTACACTTCCAAGTCATTTCACTCTCTCACTGTGAGATGAATGAGTGGTTATGTGGGGCTTGCCTGCCTAACAGGCTTACACCAGAACACCTACCAATGTCCCTTAACAAAAATGTTGCCCACAAAGAAATATTTTGAGGCTGAATCCAATGGATACAGAGAGTTTTCCAGGGCTCTGACTGAAAAAAACCAACTAGCTTTTCATAAATAGAAATACCATACTATAACTTCTGCAATACTTTCACACCTGAGGAAGAAAGGTGTTGTTTAAGAGAAGAATTTAAAGAGAGATGGTTCCTAAAGAATCTGACAGGCTTGCTATTACTCAGGGAGGGAAAATGCAGACATTATTAAATAGGACAAAAGATCTGGGGAACTTTATTTCATTACACTTCTTTTTCCATGTGAGTTATGAGCTTTTCTAAGTTATTCTGGGCCATCAAGGACACCAGTCACTTAAAGAAGTTTGGTACTGATGTTTCTTCAGTCATCCGCCTTTCTTATTTTCCCTGCTAGAAGAAGAATACATCACAACATTAGCTTAACAGTCACCCCAGGTTTAGTCTTTCTTCGTGTGATTCTTTTCTGGACTCAAAAAATTGGCCTTGACATAGAGATCATATTGACAGTACAGCAAAAGTATGCAAGAGAAAATATTTGGACTCCTGTGGTTAAGGTGAACATAACTTTACTTGATGTGTGGATAACAGAAGAACATTCAGAATTTGGAAACATGCTGTTATTCATTCTATTTCACTTTTTATACTAGTCTGAAGAGATGTAACTGTGTTGTCATTCATTACTTTCTCAGAGGAGGCATTTCTTCCCTGTCACTGCCTTGGAGCTAAAATAAAATTGCCTGCTGTTTGATTCAGAAGTTTTGTCTACCTGTATCAATAAGAGTGTCACACAGATGCAAGACTATTACAGGAGATATGTCCTGAAAGATAGTATTCTGTTAAGCAATCACAGAATCACAGACAGGGTAAGGTTGGAGGTGACCACAATGAGGTATCTGGTCCAATCTCCCTGCTCAGGAAGGGCCATCCCAGAGCACATGGCACAGGACTGTGTCCACAAGGTCCTTGAACATCTCCAGTCAGTGAGACTCCACAGCCTCTCTGGGGAACCTGTTCCAGCACATGGTCAGCCACACAGTACAGTTCTTCCTCATATTCATGCGGAATGCTTCTGAACTCAGTATTTTATTTCCGAAGAAGAGCATTCAAATCCTGTTTCTCTAAGTTCTCTCTTCACTGCTCCACTTTCCTTTCTCCCAGCTGTCTACAGGTTGTAGTCATCTCCTCCATCTTCTGGCCTTTTACAGGATAGCTGTGCCTTCCAGTTTGCAGGAAAGCCATGAATGGTGGCTGCAATTCATGCTAAAGCTGCTGTGTCTTGAGAAAGATTTATCACTCTATTTTTTTATTCTATTCTGCCTTGTTCTTGGAAGTATATATGGCCTGGCACACACAAATGGTCCCCTAGGAAACATTTTGGACTCAGAACAGTAGACATTACCTAGTGGTCAATAATAATGAATCTTCCTTTCCAGACCAGCATCTGTGTAGCAGCTGACAAAGGATTTTACAGGATGATTTTTAAATTTAAACTTTGTTGCAGTTTTTGGACATCCTGCTTGCTTAATATAAATGAATGTATGTTAGTGAACATCTGTCTCTTCTGTCTTCTGTTACTAGTACCAGTGAAAAACTTGTTTGGCAGTGTCCTCCATGGAGTTTCTGTATTCTGGCTCAGCATTGAGAGGGAACAGAACTAAAAGGATTCCCATTTCTGCTAGGAACATTTTCAGAGCAGTAACTATATTTCAAAGATGACACGTCACTTCTGAAATAAACACCCAGGACTAGTCCACAATTGTATTGGTGTTTGATTTTAGCTGGAATACCAGACATGGTCAGACTTTATGGATGATTAAAGGCAAATGGGAGAGAATTAGAGAGGAAGATAAAGCCAAAGAACACAGATTTTTATTAGCCTTCTGGAAATGATCAGACCAGAGAAAAGTATCATTTCCATGCATTGAGAAAATGGGCATTTGAACTGTTGCTTTTGATTTAAAATGATCACATCACTGATCCTCTCCTGGAGAGAAGAGACAAGATGAGATGAGTTACTTGTATTTGGAAATATAACAAGGTCCTTCTAACTGGGTTGCAGACCATTTGTATGAAGAAATCTGTTAAAACATCTGGGAGATCCTGAGCCTTGCTGCGTGCTTCAGCAGGATGAAACTCAGGATTTCAGTAACCATTCAATACCCATTCACACCAAGGTTCACACTTAAGGCAAACTTGGTGCCCCTAAAACACACTCTGCAACTAAAATGATGATAGCCCCAGAGCTTCACCAGTGCAACCAAGAGGAACTGGGCAGGTATACCGTGAATATGAGCTTCTGCACTTTTCATCTCTCAGCAGAATTATGCAGTCACATGATGACAAGAGAAAACACCTCAGCTTTCAGGCTTTTACATTTGTAAAAAGATGTAGAAATACTTTGTTGTCCTTTGTACAGTGATATTTAAAATCTGGAATGTAAATTTGCTGGCTTGACAGTTCCCTCATTATAACTGAGTTTTCCTGATAACACACACTCAAATATAGCTACTTTGATTCAAAAATTTATGTTTCATTTTGCATTAAACAACGTGGAGAAACCATGTGTACTAGTTTGAAAACAAACTAGTGGGAGACACGAAGTCAGAATAACAATTAATAGGGAAATAAAAAGAGGAAAAAAAAATATAAAGGCAGATAACACTGGGTTAAATTGACAGAGTCAGGATACAACCTGACACCCTGTTAATCAGGGTGGTGGTAGCAGTCTGGTAGAATGGTGGCTGCAGTCCTCTGAAGCAGTGATCCTGTAGAAAAAGGGTCTGCTCTTCCTCAGAAGGTCCAGTGGTGGCTGTGTAGCTCCTGTCCTCTGGAAATCCAATGGAAAGAGAGTCTCTGGTGTTTAGAGTCCCAGATTATATCCACGATGGGATGCTTGGCTCCTCCCTCTGGGTGGAGCATCTCACAATGGGGTAATGAGTCATGAGACCAAGTGTTGATTAGGCTAATTAACAGAAGATGGTCCAGAGGGAGTTATCTCTGAGTCATGCAGCAGGACAATGATGGGCCATTAACAGGAAGATAGTCTGGGGGGAGGAGGCAAGGAAACACTGCCCCACCTGATTTCAACAGCTCATGAGGTTGGTAATAGAATACACTGCAACCCAGGACACCATGGCAAGTTGATTCACATCTATTACAATATCTTGTAATCCAGACTTTTAATTTCTTCCATTCAACTAAATATCTCTAATTTATAGTAACCATATATTTTTCAGAAAGCCAAGAAGTTTTCATGCCCTTTAGATTTAATATCTGTACAATACAACTTATTCACAGCAACTTAAATTCAAACTAAAAAAAAGATATAAATTATAAATCTAAGTGTGGTGTGAAATCAAACACAGAAGCTTATTTCCTTATAGCTTTATAATTAATGTTCACTTCTGTGACTCTTTGCAACCCAAAAAACTCTCAATTGTTAAGAAATTTAATGATGCCACATAATTTACAGCATGCTTATACTGTTAATGTTCCCGATTATTTTACTGGAAAAAGCATAGCTTTAATGTATTTGATTTATCACAATAATTTTTTTTAAAAAGCATCCACAATCAATCTTTCTTCTGTTTAACATGTAACTTTTATGGGATACTACAACCACGGGACAATATGAGCATTTTAAAGAGTGATGTGTCTATAAAATATCTGTCTTTCTGTCTGAGTGACCAGAAAGTTTTGTGACTCATGTCTAAGTGTCTCCAAATATTCCATGAACATTTATGGTGAGAGACGGCTAGCAATAGTAGTACCGCACATACACAGAATTTTTTTGTGATTTATTAAAAAATTGTCCTCAAGAAACAATGTGCAACATAGTGGAATTTTTTCCTGTGTCCTCAGAGATCAAAGCAGAAGAGCTGGGAAAAAAATTGGCCTAAAACTCTTGTGTCTTTTCTCACTCAGCTGGATTCAAACCCAATTAAATTTTGCACTGAATCTGTGAAGAACTTGACATCAATGCTAAATTTCAAAGTTTCAACCATAAATTCCCATTATTTTCTGCAGATTTTAAATGTTTTTCTGTGATTAAAGTGTGGACTTGCTAATTCACAGGCACAGGAGCAAGTTTGGACACAGCTTGTCAAGACCTATTCAGTCACAAAAGGCAGTTTGGTACAGCATTTTATGAGACCTGAGGCATGATGACAGGAACGGGAAGTTAACAGCTAGAGAGAATATGGCAAAAGAAGAGATTTTTCACCCACTTGACAAAGTGGAAAGCAGTAGCCAGCGCAGGACAGACCTTGGAAAGTCTGCTGCAGGAAAGAATAGGGGAGTGGAGGGAAGGGAGGGGAAGATCTATGCAAGGTAAATATGGAATCAGCAAAATCCTGTCAAAGGAAGTTATAGAAACATACCTAGCGGGGAAAAAGCTGCCTAAAAAGTGAAAAATGAGCTGATATATCTCTGGCAAGGTAAAGGCATGACACCTGGAGAAGCTCAGCCATACCATACTGAGCATGATACAAAAGCCCAGAGCAGAGACGTCAAGAACAAAGGGTGCATCCAAAAGTGGCAAGTGAGAGGCATATGTTTTTCTGTCCCTCCACAGCCTGTGCACCTTGGTCATTTCAAAGGGACTATTGCTGAAAACCTGGCAGTAGAAGACACACAGACAACTGGACAGGATGGAAGGAAGAGACAGAAGCTGCTGTTTCCACTTTGGAAGTGCAATAGAGTCCCTTAGAAGAGCAGTAGTGTCATTTAGCAAGTGAGCACTGTCAGTGCTGGAGGTGGTAGCACGAGAGCAGTAGAGTTTCTCCTCTGAAAGCTAACTGAACTGATATAACCTGCAACTTTCCCAGTGCTCCACATTAAAGAATTCAGATGCAGCTGCTGGGGTGAGAGCATGCTGCTGCTGAGATAAAATAGTCCACTTACTGTTGCTCTTTGAAGAGCAGAACTCTGCTGAACAGGGAGGGGTAGTGGTTACTGAAGATCATCTATAAGAAAAAAATAAATGTCACCAAAATGTACCAAAAAATGTACCAAAATTCCAACATATGAATTTTCTCACAACCCTTTACTTTGACAAATCTGGGGTGATGTTCTCGGAGGCCAATATACAATAATCTGCTTATTAGGTCCCTCGTCAGTCTTAGCCCACTCCTCAGCACCCCATACACAAAGGATGTATTTAATACACATCTCCTGAACCCACTCTCTCTTTCCAGAGGCAAATCATGCACGAGAGACTGCAGCTGCTAGTTTTCTGATGATATACTTTCAGTCTCTTCCACAGGGAACTCTGAGAATGAAATAAAATTATAATTTAACATTTCTTAATTATCAAAGAGAATACAAAGCATACAGGCCTGTAGCTGGTTGCTATTCCCCAGACACTTCAAACCATTTCAACAACAAAGATGTCAATAAGGTGGTGGGAATGTCTAGACTGGCTTGCTCAGAAGGACGTAAGAAGTTCATCTCAGCAGAGAAAAGCTTAGATCCTGACAAGAACAATATGCAAAACTGGAGGAACTGCTCCCAGCAGTGAGCTCCACTACTAGCTACTGGGTAACGTGATAGACAGCTATGGGGCTGTTCAGGGAAAGAAACTCCAAAAATGTTTGCCTGATATTGGCGTGAGATACCCTGCTGAAAATCATTGTACAGCATCATTCTTTCAGCCGGGTATGTGTTCAGCTTGAAGAAAGAAAAGAATTCTACCACATCTAAAATATTCTACAATACAGAGTCCTGTTCTGAGAACCTGAAGCAATACCAACTGCATCTCTAAAAGACATTCTCACCAATACTTCTGTCTCAGCTCAAATCTGGAGACAGTGCTGGAGTAACTACAAACCCTCCTGACCTTTTAAATCCCCTTGTCATGAGGACAGAAAAACAGATGGTCATTCATAATTTTGGGCAGAAGATGACATTTTGGTGGAAGCTGCAAAAATATTCAGACACATGATTTGAAAAGTGAAATATGTCAGGGAAAACTCTGCATATACATTGAGTGATCTCTTCCAGACTATTGTGTGAATCTGAGACTAAGAAGGAAGCAACAGATTTTGAACTGTGAAGTACCTCACTGTCATGGGTTAGCAAACATAGTCCCGGAAGTGATTTTCTTGCAAAGAGGTTCTGACAGCTTCCTCTATGACCTGACAGAACCTATCAACTGGCTAGTTTGAATATTGACAACTTTTTAAGCCACTTAAAATTTTAACTGCCTCTGTGATCCACACCCAAGAATAGACAAACCCTGGGCAAAGCTCTCTCCCTTGCTCCCGGCTGGAGGACAGGTAACCTGGCAGTTACCGTACAGGACCCAGCGGGCTCTGCTGGGCCCTGCCGGGTCCAGGCTGAAACCTGCTCGGGCCGGGCCTGGGACACAGCCATCCTGGAGCCATGCGGCCCTGTTCCACCCACGGCCTCCCCCACAGCCCTGCTACATGCCTGGCTCCCCCCACCTCCCGTGCAGCCGAAGATTCAGCTGAAGCTGCCCTGCTGCCCAGCAAAGATCATGTAACCAACAGCGATAAGCGAACTCCAGCTGCGGGGCCCGGGTGAGATTAACCCTTTTAGTGCTGTAAGTGCTGGAGACATTAAGTAAAGGAAGAAGGCTGAAATCCTGAAAGAGGAGAAAGAGGAGATGCTTAAAGCTGAAATTCTGTTGTACAGCCATGGTGGTGATGGACTATGATATATCAGAGTACTCGCTGTAATTTCATGAAAGCATGGGGGGTGGAGCGTTCAAACTGTACTTGTGAGCAACAGCACCTGTGCTGGAATAAGCAGATGCTGAAGCAGATGTAATTTGATGAGAAGTTTGAACAGGGAGAGATGGAAGCGATGGGGACTCTTGCTCCAATCGGAAGGAGAAGACCGCTGTTCCTAGAGATGCTCCCAGAGATAGTCCTAGAGATGAAGATAATGAGGACCCTTGTCTCCCAGGAAAATGGGAGGGCCTCTATTCTTAGAGATGAAATGCTCTCAGAGATGGGTGAAGAGAACTTTTTTTTCTGAATGGCTCAACCTTAAAATTTTACCCCAGTAGCTCAAGATTGGACCCTTGAAAGCAGTTGTGGGAAGAGCTGCAAGTTGGGGGAAGGGACTCTCACACACGAGCAGAGAACCAACATGGGTGGCTGTCTCGTGATACTGAAGCCATGAGAGAATCTATTGTGGAGATGTCTCCATAACATGAGCAAGAGAGACTCCTCTCCCTAAGTGAACTGAACAAGGTTATTATGGAAGTGGTAAACTGACTGAACATCTCAAGAGTTGTCTTTTTACAGTGGAAGAAGGGGGAAAGGTGGGGGGAGGAGAAGTGTTCTGAAGGTATGGTATGATTTTATTTTTGTTTTCCTTCTCTTAGGTCTGCTAATAAACTTCTTTATATTCTTTCAAGTCTGGTGCCTGCTTTGCTTTCTCCTAACTCTTATCTCACAGAAGGTAAATAGTAATGAGTATTTTGGACCAAACCACTACACTCACAAATATGTATTTCCACTCTTAATTTAGTTTACCATACTTACACTACCACTACACTATCAGTTCAGTGGTAGATTAAAGATTTTCCAAGGAAAATGAAGTCATATCCTTTAACATGTGTAGTATCCCTGTTCATTTCTGTACAACTCAAACACTGAGTTCCCAAATTAATTCCTCCTCCCTGGTACCTTCTGTAATCAATATGTTCTCCCAGACAGTTTAAGAATTCAAAAATGTGTTAAGCAGAAACTTTTGTTAAGTAGCTCTGGCAGTGTCAGAACTGCAGGTATAATTCCACGAATGTTCATATTCAAGTTTTATAACTCATAATTACTGAACAATAAATAAATAAAAACTCTGAGTAAGTCAAAATGGAAAATTTTGGTTTTAATATTGACATGGGAATTATTTCATCTTCACTATAGAAAAGTATATTTATAGCACATAAAATATTTTTTATTACTTAATATTTACTAAAAAATATTTTTCTCTTTGTTATTCAGTCTTGTAAAAAAGAAATGTGCATAAATCTTTGACCATGGCGCAGAATTACACCTCAAGTGGCAATTTTCCATAACCAAAATCAGAAGAGCTTTTCAGTATTTCAGACATACTATGAAATGCTATTTGTTAGACATCCAAGGATAAATCAAAGGCCTCACACCAAAAGCCCAAACCTGTCACCATATCTTCACAATACAGCCTCAGGTGTTTCCTTCTGTGCTGCATCCAACTTTGGGGCTCTGCTCATCCTAGAACTAAATCAATTCCTAAATATCTTATCTGACCCTTATTTATTCTCAGCTGTGAAGCTGCTACACGTTGATCTGGACTGATGCAATCTCTAAGTGTGAAACTACTCTTTTCTCTGGAAATTCAGCATTTGCTTTACTGTCTTACCAATAACCTGTCTTACTGGAACCAGAACTATGAGATGGTTGCAAAGAAAATATAGTCAGCTAAACAGAGTCTCATGAGTTGAACTGTATGTGGAGTAACACAGAGTCTAAAGAAATTCCAGGTCTTATGCTTAATTTTAATCCATTTCAGAGTGACTTTCTCTTATAAAAATTGAGATCCATGGGGAAAATTATTTCCTTTATCCCTTATTTTTAAATAGAAAATGTAATAAGTTATTTTACAATTATTGTTATTGTAAGTTTGGAAAAAGACTTACATGGTCACAGTCAGTGCAGCACTCTGTCAGGCCCCATTGGAACCTAGAAGACAAATTAATTAAACTTCACAAATAATAAGTTGTCTTTGTTCATTCAGAGGCATATTATCAGTTTCATTGCTTATGGAACTATCTGTAATTATAAAAAACTAACGAATATTTAAGCTTGAGAAATTATGTAAATTGCATTATCCCTTTAATTACACAAGCAGTTATGTCATTTTAATGAAATGAGTGTTTCTTCCAGAAATGGTCATGCCTAACTGGTGAATTAATGGTTTTGGTAGACAAAGTGATCTCTGTGACAGAAGCTTCTGACTCGAATGTCACTCTCATAGAACATATGATCTGTGAAACAGAACAGAAAAAAAAATAAAAAGAGCACAAAAAAACTTTCTGAAAGGTTTATAGTTAGATGGCTTTTTTGAAAGCTATCACATATGACAGCAACATGATAGAAATATTAGCTCTCCTTATTTGAAAAATCCTACACATACACTTTCTCTACACACTGATTAACTCAAATTATTTAATATTAAATTAGGTGTAATATCAAATCAACATAAAATAAATCTCTTGTGTCTTTCTAGGTATTTCTAAAACGTCTCATTTTGAATGCATTTAGTTGGTTTCTTCTCCTGGTGCAGAATTTCTATGTAATGTGACTTTTCTTATCAAATGAAATACCCATTTTCTACCTGATGATTTGGAAACTAGCAGTTACCAACCTATGTTTGTCCCTGTTCCATTTGTTGCTAAATGGCCAACTCTTCTCCAGTTAGATAGATAGCCTAGATGTTTATATTTCTTTTCATTTTCCTCCATTACAACCACAGATCACCAATGTAAGCAAAAGCTTATTGAAGTAATCAATGTTATAATACACAATGCTTCTAATATATCTGTTAATTTATTTATGCTGTTATCCTTGAATATACATAAGTATAGCATTGCATAACAAAAATAAGAACATTTGTCCTTTTGTCACTTACCGGAAACATTTAAAGGATTGCACTCTCCTAACTACCGGCTTCACAAAAATGTAGAATACTCCTGACATCTATTCTATCACAGTTTCATGGCCATTCCTCTTACGGACTGGTTTTAAAATGTGCATTTATTGGATCAGGTTTTCCTTTTTAAAGCAGCCAGCTGGAATACCAGCCTCCTGCATCTCTGCAGTTTCTTGGTGATGCTTACCCAATGAAAGAAAACATGAAGTAAATCCTGTTTTATGCCCACATACAACAGACCTTAAGAGGAAAACACAGATACTTTCTTTAGTCTTTAGTCACAGGAAGATGAAATGTAGGCATATTTGGGCTGAGTGTCTCATGCTACCCCTTACCTAAGGGGTCACGCTCCTTCCTCTCCATTGCCATCCTCTTCCATGAACAAGCATCATGAAAATAAATTCTTAAATGCCCACTTAAGCACAAGAAGTGTTGCTCTAGTAAAGCTTATTCCTCAGCTCTGTTATCAGTGTAACTAGAACTAAGAAAATGCAAACCTTGGCCTTGGCTATCTCACCAGTTTGGGTGCCTTTCAAAATCTACCAGTCCTGCCCAAAACTCTCTCAGAAGCAGAAAGTAACTGAAAACTTAACCAACTTCTTTGATCTGGCTCTAAGAGCAAGTCAATAGCTGTCTCCCTTTGCAGTTTTTGTGTGTTATTGATGTAAGAAGCAAAGGAAACACACAGAGAACTACCCAAGGTCCCTTTGGATGTGCTAACTCCAGTCTTAGAGATAAAACACCTGTATCAGCCTTGTGCTGCCAGATGTGTCCCAGCCAACGTGACTTTGTTGAGAAGCCAAGATAGGTGGGGCTTCTCGGTCTCAAGCTGGCATTGCTTAGCAGCAAAATATATATCTACACACATGTAGACATATTGAACCAGTCACACTTACGCTGCAAACTCCTCCTATATCCCTGTTGCCTGGCACCTTCTATTGTCTCTTGTTTTCAGACACTATCTGTGAGTCATAATGGGAGTAGAAACAGGATGATAAAATCGGCATCCTTCAATGCATACATTCAGCAAATAATATTTTAACAGAGAATTATTTCAGGAGCTTCAATGGTAGTGGGAGAGCACAGTCTGCCTTTCACTCCCTTCACCTCAAAGACTGAATGATGGAAAATCCAGAAACAAAAATCAGTAACAGCCAATCAAATACTTAATGGCCAGCAGGTGTTTACATTACCAATGTAGAGTTGGACTACTTTGAGATTAAAATATTTTTATGTACTAATATATAAGGAAGATAGTGAATAAAATTGACACTTTTTTATTTCCTGTTTCTCTAAGTATCTCCAATTCAGTGAGCACTGCAGTGAAGTTCAGTCTTTTTGTCATAGGAACAATAGCTGCTTTTTTGATGCCACTTACTCTGTAGCCTCAGAGAGAAAAAAAGAGGAAAAAACAGAGGAAAAAACCTTCAAGGCAGTTCAACTGAGATATTTCATACACTAAATGAAAGGAAGATTTCCTACTGTTATCCAAGTCATAAGATCTAGTGCACTGAGCAAGGGAAAGAGAGGAATTACAGCTTACTAGGTCCATACAATGCTATTAAAGGAAACAATCTTAATGTAGATTACTTTTCTTGTCTCTTTATGAAACACAAATACCTGAACTCTGCTTTCAGGAATAAGGTGTTCAATCATCTGAGCTCAGTGATCTGGCAGCAGCTCAAAGCTTTAATGGGCTATAACATGGAATCGTCATTCTATGAGAATTTTAACATTTTTAACCATAATATGAACCAGAAGAAATTATATATTCTTCCTAGAAGAAAAAGTTTCTGAAATGTTATCTGTGCTTTACAAGATCAAACAACATTTTTTGCAAAACTGACTGCAATTGTGAGTTTTTCAACCCACCAGTGGAAACTAAGTTAAAGCTGACTAAAAATTAAAAAAAAAAAAAAAACAACCCAACCCTCATGAAAATTTAACTTTGTATCTTATATAGTGGACATATTTTGACATCTTCTACTCTTATTTACAACTGCCACTACCTGCACACTACATGCAGAAAAGCAAATACAATTTGAAGAATCTACAGCAAGACATCAATGTCCTAGTAACACTTGGAATAAAATTGTTTGAAAGAAAGAAGACAATTCAAAACACAGTGCCCTTGTAGATCAAGTCCTTCTACATGGAATATTTTCATTTGTAAAATTTTCATTTGTAAATGGCGAACAGGAATTTTGGCTTTTCACTGCATCACAGAAAGACATTTTAACAAAGCGAGTCAAAAGATTGCAATGACCATCCCACAATTGTGGAGTAACTGGATTTAGATGTTATAAGAATGAAGTCCAAAATTCCAGCAGTATTACTGTCAGTGGAAAATATTTGACACCATTCTTTTTCAGCATCCTATATTTTTTTGTCTTTGCATATTGCACCTTTTTCATTCCAGGCATTTTTCTACATGGTTATTGTAAACCCAGAATTCTCTTTATGTGCAAATGTTCTCTTCGTGCAGGTTCTGCACTCCCATGTGGTTCCTCCTCTCTTCTCTCCATGCAGCACATGCTGTCTGCCCCAGCCAGTGTGACAGGATTATGCCTCTAAAACTATAAATCACTGGAAATGAAATGAAATGAAATGAAATGAAATGAAATGAAATGAAATGAAATGAAATGAAATGGACAGGGGTTTTGGGGCCCTCGCCCTGCCATGTAGCCCTGGGAGAGGGGCCCTGAGGGAGACACGGGGTTTCCCTGCCCCTGGTCAGCCTCGTTCCCCATTGGTTGTTTTGTGTTCCCCTGCGCGGGCAAGGACCCTCGGGTCTCGTGATTGAGGAGCTCCTCAGCAGAGCCCCGGCCATGGGCTGGGGAAATAAACTTCTCTCTGAAATATCTGTCAAGAATCGATCCATATATATTTCTTTTCCACGGGCCTCTTTGTTTGATACACGTGTTACAGCATCCTCACTGTAACACAGGGGAGGGGAGGGGAGGGGAGGGGAGGGGAGGGGAGGGGAGGGGAGGGGAGGGGAGGGGAGGGGAGGGGAGGGGAGGGGAGGGGAGGGCAAGATATAGCCACCATATCATATTGTTGGACTGGAAGGTTCGCAGGTATCCCTGAGGACAAAGTGCTTTTGGCAGATACAAAACAGCTTTTCAAATTAATGTTTAAGAGACACTTATAGAAGGTACAGTGAAATTACACAACCTCTCATATTTTCAGTCCATTTAACAAAGTGCTTCCAATTTCCATTTTATATCAGGTGAAACAATGAATATTGAACAAAATGTTAATCTCTATCTTGAGCTTTTTATTAATCTCTGTATTCAGACCAGAGGATTTATTAAACAAAGGAGTCAGAAGAATGAAATTCCATGTAGAGCCTTTGGCTTTGGACAGCTCTTGTCCATTTAATTACTTTTCTCTTCTGAGTATATTTCAAGATGCTTTTGGATATTAAGAAAGCAAGTGTTTATCTTCATTTTCCCAGTGTTCTCATTTTAGTAGACACTCTTCATCTCCTAAATATGTTTCTCTTTTATGACTAATATCTTTTCATCCCATCATAGAGTATAGTTTTGCAACTCTTTTTATAAAGAGCTCAAGTAAGAAAAAAAAGAAAGATAACTCTGGTGAAGGATTCAAGGTGAGGAATCACTCTGGATCTGATTCTGATGGGAGAGGGCAAGAAAAGTGGCCATATGCCATAAAATTTTCTCGTGCTTTTTCCTGCAGTCTGGGCTTCAATCTGTGGGCTTTTTGCAGCAGAAAACCTGCCCAGTTTGTCAGTAAATGTGATGGTACCTTGTAGCCAGGATGTGGTCCCTAAGCCAACCTGACTGACAGGACCAGACAGCCTGCTGGTATGAACCAGCTCCAATGGAGCTATGTATTCCTCCAGTTCAGCATTTTCTAAAATTTTCTCATTAGAAAACTTTTAACTCCATGCAAAATTTCAATTCTTTGTAATAGGGACAATGTTTCAAGCTTTACAAAATAATTCGAAGTAGCATCACTGGGGGTATCATAAAGGCTACATTCAAATGAGATCTGATTACATGACAAATATTTCCTGCCTCTTGAGAGGATGAGTCCTGGGCACACATTGGCCTCTCTCCTCATCCACAGCCTGACTTAAGGTAGATGTGTCATGCAGACTAGCCAGCTCCCTAGTTTGGATAACTGGGGGAAATCAGGGAGCACTGTAGAGCAAGTCTAAAGCAGATGCTAAAATCTAAATCTAGAGCAAAATCTTTTGATTTATCCTCAGGGAACTGATGCCTTAGGTTTTAACTTTCATATTTTTCAAATCCTGTACTGCCTAATGTGTAACTCTGAAGTTTCTTGTAGCCTGTTAATTTCTGCTCTCTCATGCTAGGTAGACATAACAAAGCCTCTCTAGGCCTGCTCTCCAATGACACTCAGACTGTCCTAGGCCTAAAATGTATAAACCAACATCTGAAGACGGGGGGTGAGCTAGGGAAAATTACATCATTAACTGAAGCTTTAATTGGGGAATTAACCCTAATATGCAAAGGAAACAAACCTGCAAAAGTGTGAGAAACTCATGACCTGTTTTCTATCTTGAGGTTCATCTTGGCAAAAGCCTCTGGCTTTTGAAGGCCCTTCAAATAAATACCTACCTTTATTCTCTTACTCCTGTCTAGTCTCTGTTTTTAGGTGGCCTCTCAAGGCATCAGAACCTGTTCTTCCATATAGTTTAATGCAACCTGCAAACTTACTGTAAGTTGGATGCCTTAGGTGGGCCAAGAGATCATGAAAATTTAGAGTACCACCTGCCAAATTTTGATTGTTATCACCATCTTAGAGTATTTGTGGGGTTGTTCTTGTTTGCTGTTCATTTGTCAATAAAGTCGCAAAACCAAAGAAATGCTCAGTCTGCCCAGGCATCTTCAGCCAACTATTTGTAACCCATACAAGGCTGCATAACATCAGGAGAAAGCTGCAAAACAAATAAAGGAATAAAAACACATCTTAAAAACACAAAGTGTATCAAAAGGCTGCCGTGCAAGACACTGTGCAAAAAACCATTCAGAACAAAGCATCACATTACGAAGCAAGTGAACAGTCTTTTGGGGGTTTTTTAATGTTTTTTTTCTCTTTTATTCAGGAAAAATAAACCTAACACAGAAAATAAAGCTGTTTTCCCTAATTTCTGGTACATATGCACTAGCACAATGAAACAAGACAGATGCACAAACATCTGAATTAATTAGATAGCAGTGGAATTCCTGAAAATAGCCTTTATGTCATTTTAAGCACTCAGTGCAGGTTCAGACTTAAATGCACACACATGTACACATGCATATAAAAACGCAGAAAAAAACCAGCAAATTTTTTGGAATGAGATTTCTCATCTGTGAAAATGGGCTGTCTGCATTTGCCTACTGATGGGTTTGATTCAGATAATAGGTTAAAATTCTTTACATTTATACTAGTAGAGCACTGCTAATTTAAGGAAAGTAAAGGGGACAAAACTGAAACAGCTGAGAACTTCCCTATATGATAACTGGCTTTGCTCAAGGTGAAATATTTTCTCCATATAAGCCACTCTACATAACAAAATCTACAGTACACATCTGAAGAAACATTTTGTTGCAGATTTCCATTTTCTGTTCTTTAGTTTCTGGTTAATATTGCAGAATTTAGTTGAAAGCCCAGCTGTTTCTGAGATCTGCCCATAAAGTTCTCCTTTTTATTCTTTCTGGATTCATTTTGCAGAAGTTTCTTGTGCCAAGCACAACAAGAGCTCATTCTTCACTGTTCTTCAAGTCACTATAAATAATAGGAATCATAAATATAATCATGTGTATAACTCAAGTCTGTAAGCACAGTAACTGTGGTGCCTTGCTGAAGCATCTGTCAATAAACATATTTGTCAGGTTTAAAGCTTATTCAAAAGGTAAATGCTGAAAAATATCCCATATTTGGCAGTTTAGATAATAATTCAATTTTCTGGATCTCCCTCTGGCACTTGCGGAGTCCATTTTGTGTCTCTCCAGTTAAAGCTTACTCGTTTTTATATCACTTCCCAAATGATCAAAGCTGGAGGAAAAGCTTTTAGTCCTATAGAGGATAAGAAAGCTCATATTTTATCTGACTCTTCATGATGGAACTCCATGCTCAAACTGATCGAATTTTCTCAGATATAGCAAGAAGGAAAATACTTCAGAATCAGAGCTAAGAAGCTGCTGGCATCACTGGAGAAGAAAAAAGTTAAATATTATTGGGAAAAAGATTATTTATGATTTTAGATGTTTATTTCCTTATTTATTAATATTTTCACTTTGACAGTTTGTAAGAATATGCCATTAATGAGAAACATTTGGGTAAAGAAAATATTCTATATTTTTTAAAGAACTGGGATAAAACAAAATGGGTTTTAATAGTGCCTAGCTCTGGGAGTTTCTTTTTTAAACTTCACATTAAGAGTGGAAGTGGAAACAAAGAGTTCAGCTGACATTTGAAACTGTTTTTTTTTAAAAATATTCCATGATAATTTACTTTAAAATATTAAAAACTTTTTATTGTGTCAGATGGTATTCATTTGAATATCATATATCACTGGTTATGAGCAGTATGAAGTATATCACAGACACTTCTACCATCACATCCACACAGTTTTTTTTCATTGTAGAAGCTCAGCAGGCTGAATGAAAAGGAATTTCCATTGGCAAATATAAGCTGGCTGTTATTAATAATTAATAATTATTAATATAAGCTTAATAATTATTAAAAATTATTAATATAAGCTGCCCCACATATATGTGGAAATTAATTCTGTGAAAATGTGCTTTATGATCTTTCCAGAAAGTTAGCTGACTGTCCTTTCTGATTTCATCCAAAGTATCAGAGCAATGCATGCATATAATCTTTGTTGGTGCTTGTTCCCACCTAATATGCACTTCCACTTTCCTCTTGAATTCAGAATCCTCTGACAAAATTCCCAGTGTTCCCCCAAAACAGGATAAATTTTTCCTAACCTTCAAATCAGTCTTTCTCAAAAAACAAACAACTTTCCAGTGTACTTCTCCCCTTGGTCAATTTCCCCGCAGGTATTCTGTCTAGCAGCCTTCAGAATAGCAGAGTCTAATATCCCACAGCTCAGAGCCCTAACTCTGCTATTTACCTGCCCAGTTTTCTTCTGGGTCCTGAACTCCACCATTTTCTGGCTGCTGCAATCTACCCCATCTGTCACCACATCTGTCATTCTTCCTTGGTTGTAAACATTAGGCAAACAGAGTTTACTCCTGTTCAACCCCTCTAGCCCCTTTTCATTAAGAAACTTCACCAATACAATTCAGAAACTTCTTAGATTGCTGCACAAAACCATGCTGCACTCTTGGAAGGTGGCAGTGTGGGTGTCATCTCCTACACAGACCCTTCCCCTAATTCTTGGTGATAACCCAAACCCACTTCAGGCAGTTTGTAGCACATCCTAGTGATGATACCACTGAAATTGCTTCCCTCTAATTTTGGTCAGGTCTTGACCCACATTTCTCCTCTTCGTCACTGGAGCTCAGTGCAGTCAAGTCCTGCCTTTTCATAGAGGACAACTTCCCTTCCTATTTTTATTGCTCATCACTTTCAGAGAGCCTCTCTCCGCCAAGGTCCTCATGGCACCCGTCTCATCATAACCCTGTGACTGCACATGGGCTTCCAGCTCTTCTTGTTTCCAGATACAGATACTTGAGACAAGCCTCCCTTTACAGCAGACACTAAAACTATGCAGTATGAGTTTTATTTCAAAACACAGCATGTGCATTACTTGTCTGTATGATGTTAATTGACAATGAAGATGAACTTCACATATCACTCAATGACAATAGTCTTAAAAAATAACAAAGACAATATGGATATTATCTTCTTTCCAATTTTATTTAACCTCCCTTCATGTTCTAATTCCAATTATTTGTTTGTAGTGTCAATCGTATATCCAGAGTATGTGGAACAGGATTAGATATTGAAGAGATCCTGAAAACAAAAACATGAATTTGCATATTTTTATTTAATTTTAAAATATTTTTCTCAGCTTAGAATTTTTTCAACTACAATCGAATAACTGGAAAAGGTAAGTCATCCACAATCATCTACAACACAGAATATAAGTCAAGAAAGGAAAGGAGAAAAGAAGGGATTCTTAAAGCTTTTATAAAGAGTTGCTGAAAAATGTCATGCCGTTGCTAAAATAAGGTGTTTTAAACTAGCTGCACTTACAGTGTTCCAGCTACAAATCAAAGGAAACCAAAGGAAGCCAGTCCCTAAGTAGCAGCCCCAGTGCAAGCAAGGAGTAACAACATTAATATCAGGAGGATAATATTGATATTAATTTTTTATACGATAGATGAGAAACAAATCTCAAAAATGAAAAAAGTAGTGCTCATATTAAAGACATTTTTCAGATATTCTGGTTTCTTTTCTTGGTATTTATCAGTAGAAGACTGAGTAAATGTACCTGCACGGGTTATTAAGTGGGAATGTTTAGAATGGTCAAATGCCATACGTCCTTATTGCTTTTAGCTGCTGTACCTTATTTACTTCCTTTCTTCCAATGTCTTTTATTCAATGAAAAGAAAGGGAAAGCTAAGGAGATAGTCTTAATCTTCTGCATATGAATAGCCTTATGCTTGTAAATAAGATAATTAGTGTTTGCTTTTCATATGTTTTACAATGCAAAAAGAACTATTAATGTTTAGAAAATAGTGTATTTAAAATCATTGGTTATTTCCTGTACAGATACTATTGATACTAATATTTGACATTACATTCATTCCCATGGCAATCAGTTGTTACAGCAATATATGTAGGCAACATAATCTCACCGAGAGAGAACTGGCAGAAATCCAATCAGCTCCTCTGCAAAGTGCAGAAATTGGTGAAGAAAAATAGCAATTCACCTTCTTGAATTTTTAGTTATGGAGTGCTATATGCCCTAAATCTTATCAGAAGATATTGATAAATATATATATATATATATCTGTGTACAACTGAACCATCAGATTTATACATACAACTGCTCGAATAACATAGCCAACAAGTGGCTTCAATTCATTTAACTGTGGCAGTGTCAAAAACAGGATCCTAAAGTATAAATTAGTTTGAAGACCTAGAAGAAGTGTTATGTTTTATTTAAATGGGAGCAGAATGTGGTGGCCAGTGGGCCTGTGGTACAAGGGACAAAGAGAGTCCACTGGTGGGACAGTCTCTAGTACCAAAAGATCCTCCCCAGGTTAGGGTGACAAAAGAGGCTTCCCCCAGAATGTTTTGTTTCGTAATGTTAATGTACCCCAGTTCCGCTTCCTTGGTTGGCCCGCTGACCTCCCTGCCCCTTGTTACCTTTTATGTCCCTGCCCTAGAAGGTTCTCCACTCCCTGTTCCCCCATTGGCCCTCACCCATCGCCACTCCCTCAGAGTTTCACCATTGGCTCCCATTCCCTAGTCCTGCCTGTGTACCGCCCCCGTGCCCTCAGATCACTGCTCTCTGATGCTCCTTCCGCTCCCGTATTTAAACCTGGACCCTCCAATGTTTTTTGTCTTCGTCCCTGGAACCCTTCATGCGTGTGGCTGCAATAAACCTCTCCCATGGAACTCTGTACGAAGACTCTTCCTGCATCTTTGCTGTCGACCCATTTTAAGGAGCTATCCGTGTGTGTGTGCATGTACGCGTGTGTGAGTGTGTGGTGGTTCTGATGGAGCGACTTCGCCTTGGAGACCCTTTTAGGAAGGACGTGGCACCTCACCATCCGGCACTGCCAAGCTGGAGACTGCAACAGCAGAACACAGAGATATACCCTCAAAACCAATTTTTAATCTGTTTTCAGGTGCCCAAGTGTAGTAAGCAAACAGTCGTAAACGGTCACATATCATTTGCTGAAAGTAATTTTCACCAACTCTTTGTACTTGAGACATTTTGTTCTGCTGTCATTGACGTGCTCATTCATACAGACTTTCGGCATCCAGACTACATGTGCACAGTAAGTTTATATGTGAAGTTATAAACCCTTGTAAAACTCTAAGAAATACAGATTTCTTCAAAACAGTGCAGATAGGAGGCAGATCACCAGCTGTTGTCACTGGATCAAGGTTTAAGACATCAGTCTTGACTTTCAAAGAATGAAACATCATTATAGCTGGATATCTATAAAACTCATCTAAAGTTTTAGGAACCAGGTCCTGACTTCTAACTCCCAAGCATTAAAAAGTTTATGGTGTTTAAATGGTATAAATGCTACTGCTCTGCTCCAAAATGGAGCAAAGATGTTTAAACAAGTTAATTACATTTCTTGGATTTGATTTGATTCTCTTTTAGAATTTCATTTCTATATGAAGCTGAAATTTAGTTTCAACATTCTGTTGGTTAACTTATTTATTTGAAGTATGGTGAGTCCACAATGATCTTAAAGTAGGGAATGAATAATGAATGAATGCAGATCAGTCTAATGTATTCTCTCAGTGGTATTGATGGAGGTAGCGAAACATTTATACCTTTGCAGGCATAAAATTCTTTTAGAGAACTGTTAATTCTTGCAGATTCTCTTTTTTTAAAAGTGCAGGTAATTTTAGGTATAACTGCTTTACACACATCTAGTTTTATCAAATGCCCTCCTATCTACTCCTGAAGGTGAGGGATTTATATTTTCATGCTGTAAAGCTGAACAATCTGCCAGCAATGGTGGAGATAATCAGCTGCTTCTCTGATAGCCACTGACATGCACTGAATTTTATTAATATGCCAAAGAAAAGGTATCTCCCTGTTCTGAGGAAAAGAGGTGAGTCTACTGATAAGTTAAATATGACTCCTTGAGCCTAATCTCTTTTACATAGAACTGTAGCCTAATATTGTAGTATAAAAAAAATCTCCCTTTCAAAATAGAAAATTTTGTTGGACTGGGAAATCATGGCAATGCACATTAGATTTTACAGCAGCGACTCCATGTCATGGGTTAGCAAAGCATAGTCTCGGAAGTGATGTCCTTGCAAAGGGGTGCTTACAGCTTCCTCTGTGACCTAACAGAACCTATCAGCTGGCCAGTTTGAATATGGACAATTCTTTCAGCCACTTAAAGTTGTGACCGCCTCTGTGATCCACACTTAAGAATAGACAAACCCCGGGCAGAGTCTCTCTCTCATTTCCAGCACTGGGACAGGTGGCTGCAGGCCCCATACGGGGGCCAGCGGGCCCAGCCCAGGCCCTGCTCGGGCCAGGCTGGGCTGGGCCACGGCCATCCTGGAGCTGATGGACCTGTTCCACCCACGGAACCCCTCCCACAGCCCTGCTCTGTGCACACAGAGTGGCCCAGCTCCCCCTCTCCAGTGTGGCTGAAGATTCAGCTGAAGCTGCACCACTGTCTGGCAAAAGATCATGTGACCAACAGCGATAAGCGACATTCCAGCTGCAAGGCCTGGGTGAGATTAACCCTTTTAGTGCTATGAAGAGCTGAAAACCTGAGGGAAGAGAGAGAGGAGATGCTTAAAGCTGAAATTCTGTTGTAAAGCTATGATGTATCAGAGTATCCCGTTGTAATTTCATGAAGGCATGGGGGGTGGAGCATTCAAACTGTACTTGAGAGCAAAAGAACCTGCGCTGAAATAGGCAGATGCTGAAGCAGCTGTAATTTCATGAGAAGTTTGAACAGGGAGAGATGGAACCGATGAGGACTTTTGCTCCAAATGGAAAAGGACAAAACCTCAGTTCCTAGAGATGCTCCCAGAGATAGTCCTAAAGATGAAGATGAGGAGGACCCTTTTGCTCCCAGGGAAGGAGAAGGGCCTCTGTTCTTAGAGATTAAATGTTCCCAGAGATGGGTGAAGAGAAATTTGTTTCTGAACGGCTCAACCTTAAAATTGTACCCCAGTAATTCAGGAGTGGACCCTTGAAAGCAGTTGTGGGGAAAGCTGCAAGTCGGGGAAGGGACTCGCATGCGAGCAGAGAACCAACCTGGGCGGCTGTCTCGTTGTGATAATGTTTTCATAGCATGGGCAAGAGAGACTCCTCTTCCTAAATGAACTGAACAAGGTTATTATGGAAGTGGTAAACAGACTTAACATCTCAAGGGTTGTATTTTTCCATTGTCAGTGGGAGAAGGGAGAAAGGTGGGGGGAGGAGAAGTGTTCTGAAGATGTGGTATGATTTTTTTTTTTTCCCCCTTTTCTTTTTCCTTATTTTAGGTCTGTTAATAAACTTCTGTATATTTTTTCAAGTTTGGTGCCTACTTTGCTTTTCTCCTAATTCATATCTCACAGAAGGTAAACAGTAATGAGTATTTTAGACCAAACCACTACAGTCCAGCATGCCAATGTTTTTTTGGAGGAAAGACAAGTAGCCATTGAATTTAATAATCACACCATCTGGAATCACATAGTCATGGAATATTCTGAGTTGGAAGAGATCCACAATGATCCTTGAAGTTCAAGTCCTGGCCCTGCACAAGATGATCCCCAAGAATCACACCATGTGCTAGAGAGCACTGCCCAAATATTTCTAGAACTCTGTCAGGCTTGGTCCTGTGACCACTTCCCTGGGGAGCCTGTTCCAGTGCCCAGCCACCCTCTGGGTGAAGAACCTCATAAGTGACCTAAACCTCCCCTGACACAACTTTGGGCCATTCCCTTGGGTCCTGTCACTGGTTATCACAGAGAAGAGATCAGTGCCTGCCCCTTCTCTTCCCCTACAAGGAAGTTGTAACTGCAATGAGGTTGTAATTCCCCTCAGTCTTCTCTTCTCCAGGAAGAATAGACCAGGTGACTTCAACAGCTCCTCAAACAGCTTCCCCTCCAGACCCTTCAGCATCACTATAAAATGAAATGAAGATGTACAGCAAAGAAGAGTGAATGGCACGAAAGACTACAAAAAGGGCAGATCTCATATTGTATATTAACACAATAAAGTCAATAAAAACAAAAACTTTTGGTTTCAATAGCAAATTATTATATCACATAAGACATCTATTTCCTCATGCTAGTTTATAACCTCTGTAAATATTTTCTTGCTTTTTTGTTTCATTTTTTTAACTATCCAAATAACCAATTATTGTCAAGAGGCCAGTTTAAGAAAAATTTACTTTTCAGTGTTCCTTAAGTTTCTTTTCATATTCAAACCCCTTCGTCCAGCTGAGGAAACACCACCTCTGTGTTCCTTCCACGTACTCAGAAAAGAATTTTGTCCAAATCAAAAATGGGTGCAGACTGACATAGCAGTATGGCACTTCACATAAATCTTTTAATTACATTTTTTTTTATTTATTCAGATTCATTGACTGAGTTTCTGCCTGATATCAGGTTTCCTGGTTTTCATTTAGAAATTCTTTCTCCAATACAGGAATTCAGTCTTCACCAAACCATCTAAGTGTTTTTCTCAAAGAAAATGTCATTATAAACATTTGTACCTGTGTTTTATAGACTACACACAAAGCTGGTGGTAACTCTTACTAAACATTTCTACTTGTAGAGCAGTACAAAGCCTGACAGATTCCCTTCACTGGGGTATACGAATATGGTATTTAGTTGTGATCCAGATAGGATGGCATCCCCAGAGCTTTACTACACTTCCTGGATTCAATAGAATGAAAGATATTATTGATCTGGAAATCTGTGCTTCCTGAGAACCTTGAATTTGTCCTGTCCAGGGAGAGCCTCAAGCATTTAAAGAGCTTCAGGACAAGATCTACAAATGTCATAATATAAGCACAACAGGATGAGTTATGTTATGCACAAATTTAGATGCTGCATTTTCAAGGATATGATGGTGACAATTTCTTCCATACCACAACACTACTCAGAAAGAATGTTTTTTCTTTATTGTTTTGTAAGAGTGGTAAAAGAAGGATTTTTTTTTTCATTTGTATAAGAGTCTTCTTTAATAATGAGCCTGTTTTCCTAAGTTCACTGATCTAATAAATCATGGTTAGAGAAAGAACTAAGTTCTAATCAACGAGAAACAATTTAGAAATACGAAATTATCATGTGATCCACCATTTAGAAAAAAACACACAGGTAAGCCACTAAGTAAGCAGTACAAATAGGAATGTTGGTCTTTTCACCAGCAGAGAGTACTACAGAACAGTGTGTACGATTCTGATATCATCAAAGGATACATGAACTCTCACAGTGATGTACTTCTAACTCTGCTAGCATGTTAAAATTTGGTGATCTCCATGTCTCTCCTCTTTTGCATACTTTGGACACATGCATATCCTTCAGAATTGAACTGTTCCCTATAGTGGCATAACATTGATCAGTACTCAAGCAAAACACATGCAGATAAGACACCCGCTTGTTTAGTATGTTTCAAGCAGTGCAAAACTGACTGCATCTGGATGAAGATGCTATACAAATATTTAAGCACACCCATTGAAAGAAATATATCTGTGAGTTCCCAGATTAAAACTGTTTAACCTTACTCCATTGAGTCTATTCAGAATAAAACTTGGTTCACACTCTTCCCCTCTTCTATTTCCTTGTTGTGCTGTCACCCACAACTAATGACAATGTGCCAGTCACAAATGAGACAAGGTTTGTGCCCAAACCAGGGCATTGTCTTTGCATTCCGCACAACAGCACTTGGAGGGTTATGTAATTATTAGGATGTTATCAAAAATTATCCCGTTACGTGTTACCTGTTACGTGGCTGAGAAAACTGCTGCCAGCCTGTCACAACACAGAGGCAGTCAATGACATGCACATTAATGTGAGTGCTGCACATCACAGATCTTCCTATCAGCCTAACATGGGAAAGGCAAAAGCAGAGAGTATTTGCTCCTTGGAGGATGGCAAGTCTAAGAGGAATTTTAAATCCAAGACAAACTTTTCCACATACTTCAAAGACGCTTACAGTTCATTTCAAATGCCACTTATGGGCATCTGAATTATACATCTATTATGCATAATTATTGCATGGGATATGCTATAGTTCCATTTATCTTTTAGCTACATTCAATTTTAAATCAGGTCATCTTATTTATTAATTTGTCAAAAGAATAATAATATTTTGTAAAGTAGTATGCACTGAATTAATTTTCTGCCATCATTTCTGTGCTCATATTTGGCCTTTCCTAGCTCTGTTCTAGACTCCACACTGGTGTGTAAGTGTCTTTTTTTGAAAGGTTGGAAGTTGCAGGATCTCTTAATTTTTAGGACCCTATCAAGGATTTTAAATTACAAAATCACTAAAGAGTGTACAGTTTCTTCTGAAGTCTTTGGATATCTTAATGTTCCATAGCTAGAATTGTATTAATGTTTTAAGAAAACCAAACTTTGGAAATGTCTATTAACTGGTTTTTTCTACTTTTGAGCCTTATATTTAATAAGCTTCAGCTTATTTTTCAGCAGCTAATAAGTATCTTGTTAAACCTGTGAGAACAAGAAATTTATAACAAATGTTTATTCTAAATAAAATAAGATGGTCACTGGTAAGGCAAATCTAATGAATGGTTGAAGCACAAACCACTTTCTGTGCTACATGTTCTTTGGATTGCTTCAGAGCCTCCCCACCAGTGTAAGGTGGAAACCCTCCCTTCTGCCAGGCAGGGTGAGTTGTGAAAGAATGTCACCTAAACCTGGGCTGAAGCAGTAGCTTGGTGAACTATATCCCCACTTTCTCCTAAACTCTCTCTGAGGTCTGTTTGACGGACACAGAAGTCAGGATGGTGTCTAAACTTACCCCATCTTGATAACCAAGGTGGGGGGAGGTATTTGGCAGCTGGAACTTCTCCCTCTGACAAAGATCATAGCTTGAAAAATTTGTTTCAGATGCCAAGTGATATACACCATGGTGTCATATCTTTTTATTGAGAGATGAGGTAATTTTACATACCGAGATAGTAATAAGGTTCAGTAAAAGCATCATTTCTTTTACACTCTGTCCCTCATAAGATTGGTAACTAGTTTATTTGACATTGCTGTTATGATGTCAGAGAACTAGATTCCATGACTCAGGAGATCCATTCCAGGCCTGTCTCCACTGATACAGATAGACTGTAACTGACTTTCAAACAGTAGGGTCACTACCTATTTATATTCTCCAGACCTCCTATTGCTTTAATTACATATGTGCTTAAAACATTAGCTCTCTTACCCACACATTGTCAGTATGCAGTTCAGAATCTACATATGAACAGGTTCAGTGACACAATCCCTCATTTCAAAGAAGAAATTTAACTTATTTTTTTGTGAATTCTGTATCTTTACAATATTTTAATAATACTTAAAAGCTCACGCAAATAGAATCATAGTCTTATCAGTATCAAATCTATAAAGTTATTTATACATTTGGTACTGGGATAGACAGACTGAATGCAGGCAGTTCACAGAAAATGAAACTCTTTTCTCCATCCACCCACTCACACCAACTATAATAAAATAAATAAAATGTTTTAAAAGAAAGAAAGGTACATAGTTTGCAACTCCTGAAACTTAATAGACAGACAGCTCTAGCAGCATATTAGTATTAGCTTCTTGTGGCAGTAGGATCCCTGGTATTATCAAACTGAGAAGCTGATAAATTTATGGGCCTCTGCATGTTTACTCTTTTATCTTATTCCATTACTACCTATTTGCTTTTATAACATGCACATACTCAGTTTTCCTCAGAGCAAGTAGGAATCCTACAGAGCTGTAACACAAAATTACAAAAAAAAATGCATC
Source organism: Aphelocoma coerulescens (assembly GCF_041296385.1). Classification (NCBI taxonomy): domain Eukaryota; kingdom Metazoa; phylum Chordata; class Aves; order Passeriformes; family Corvidae; genus Aphelocoma; species Aphelocoma coerulescens. The sequence continues at coordinate 12,811,434 of NC_091013.1, forward strand.
AAGAACCATTTAGAAGAGGCAAACATTTTGCTGCAGTCTGACAGGCAAGTGACCATACACAGCAAAGAGCTGGAGGTTTTCATGCCTGAATACCTGCTACCTAGAGCACTGCATGCTATCACGTACCACACAGTACGATTGCCATGCTGGTTTTAGGCTTTTATGAAAGAAGATGTTGCATTTGACATTGTACATTTAAACATGTCCAGAATACACAGTTTTTAACCTGTGTTGGGAATTAATTTTTCTACTTATTCCTACTGACAGGGAGCCACAGGCTGCTTTGTTGGGGAAGTGGAACAAGGGAGCAGGAGTAAGAGCAGGTACACTGGCCGCACTTCCATCCACCAGAGCTCAGCAAAGCCTGCACAGATTGGGGCTGCTGGGGCCAGCCCAGAGCCCAGAGCAAGTCCACAATGATGAGGCACATCCCAGGTCAGGCCAGGATGGCACATCTGTAGGTCACTTCAAAATCAACAGCATACCTGGCTAAGAATGACACAGTTGCACCACAGTTGCAATGTAGCTCTGGTGGGACTTGGGGGGAGGAGACGCTCCTTAAAAGTAGTTCCTAAGTGGAGATGGAGAGTTCCTGCTGAGACCTTACCAGCAGAATTTTCTTGAAGAGCGCTTTTCACAAATGGGACTCCCACACTATCATTTAAGTCTGCCCTGAAACTCCTGGAGGGGGCATGTGCTCAGGGCCCTGACATCTCTCTCTGCTCTGCACAGTTGCAAAAGACAGAAATTCAATGAGTGCTTCTTATTTCTTTCCGCTTTCCAATTCTTTGTGCTTTCCACACAACAGAGCATGGACTTCGGAAGATGTTGGTTTTCAGTCTCCTGAAATATAGTGAAGAAGATGCAACAAATTCTTCATCCTATCTATCCACTACTAGTTTAGATGTGGTGTTGCATTTCGCACTGATTCATTTATTAAATGCCTTTCACATTGTAACCTCCCCCCCCTTGCCCCTAACCCTGGCCACTCCCTTGGGTTCTCCCTATTGGTTCCTGTAGCCCAACTCCGCCCATGGACCGCCCCTGCGATCTGACAAAACCCCGGATGCCATCCGGATCACGAGGGCTCTCTGCCTCTGGGGATCACTGGGACAAGATATAAGATTAAAGATCCTCTTAAGCCCTTATGGAGATACCCTTCTCACCTCCTTTGCCATCACTGCTGTAAAGCTGATAGCTACCAGAGGCAAGAGTGCGGAGCCATCCAAAATGGACTACGGGAGGGCGAAAATGGTCGCACTGCCATAAGCAGCTCCTCTGAGCTCTCAGGGAAAGCTGCAGCTTGCTAAACTAAACCTAGCATTACAACAGTTTTTATCACACATATTTTTACATATCAGTTCACTAAAACAGGACATTCAGAAGTATTTCATGAAAAGATCTGGCACCTTCCCACTTTGAGGGAAATCTTTCTGATTAGGCTTATGAAACAGTCAGAAAGGAGATAACAGAGCAACAGATTTTTGGGAGAGATGGTTTAGAAAATTCATTTTCTAAACTAGAAAAGTTTATCAGTAGATTAGATTAGTTCGGCAAAGGCAAAGAATGGAATAAATGTTTGAGGTGTAACTAAAATGGTCTACAGGAACTCTTTGAAGTAAAACAGTAAAAATTGCAAAGTAAGCAACAAAGGCCATAGAAGCACATGGGTTGTTGACACTGTTGGGGCTGCCCGAGGCAGCACAGCATCCAGCTGCAGACGTCCTTGCCTTCTGCTGCTGCAGGCAGGGGTCAGCTACAGCAAGCAGGGAAAGCTGTGAGCTGCAGCAAGCAGGGAAAGCTGTGAGCTGCAGCCTGCAGGGAAAGCTGTCAGCTGCAGCCTGCAGGGAAAGCTGGCTCCTTCGCAAGGAGCGAGGCCCAAACAAAGGTGGTGTAAAAGCGTCGGCAGAGGCAAAGAGTGAGAGAGAAGTCTCTGTGTAGCTTCCGGCTGGTTTATTGCCAGTAGACAAAGACCAGGAACGAGGCGAAAGCACAGCCTTTTATACAGGGGTGGAACAAAGGGAAACAACCAATGGGGATAGACTGAGGAGGAGGAGATAACAGGGGAATAACCAATGGGGATAACCTAAGGGAGGGAATTCCATGAGTAGACCAATGGGGCATCGAAGAAGGGAGAACTTTCCAGAACTAATACATAGGCAACTAGGGGAAATACATAAACATTAACTTATACATAAAACTGGGTGGAGAACTCCTGAACCAATAAACTTAAAACATGTAAACTAAGAACCACTAGGAGCATGGGGATTCACCGTAACCACGGGGTGAGGATCAGACCTCTGTGTTCTGGAGGCCTGTCCACTCTGAATGGTCTGCTGCAGTGGCCACTGCCATCTGCACTGCAACAGGTTGTTACTCTGCTTCCTTGTGTCACAGCGGGAAAACTGGCTCAGGAGGAGGAATGACAAGAAGCAATGTGACTCTTTAGTGGTGAATTACCAGATCCTACAGCGCAATGCAAGGACTGTGTTTGCACACAGACACGCTTGCAGCTGTTCCTCTCCCACAGATAAAAAACTCACACACCTTCAAGTGAAGGAAGATGTCTGCAGACAATGCAGAACTTTGAACAATGGCAGTAGGGAAAAACAGCCAAATACTTGAACTATAACAGTAATAATAATGGGTCTGTAGGTTGGTTCTGACCCTCTTAAATCACTCTTGCGTCAGCAGGATCTGTAGGTTGATTTTTTTATATGGAACTCCTTCAAGAAGCTTTATTGTGGACTACAGCCTATCAGGTCCTGTGACTCTTAGTTGGAAAGTTTATTGTCCAGCCTTTAAGTAGATCAATTGCTTTTGGAAAGCTTTTCAAGACGTACGAACACAGGCCTCAGGAATCTTTTTTCCCTCAAATCCAGGAACTTCATTTCTGATTCATACAGTTTGTAAAGAGCAGCATAGCTTCTGATCTTACTTCTTATACAACTTAAAGTAACTCCAGACTCTTTAATGGGGTTACTTCAGATAGAAATTGCTGGCAGTAAGACTGAAAGGAAAATGTGTTATTATATTTCTTCCTTCATAAGGCAAAAGGAAAATACAAAACTGAACTTACACTGAAGTTTGCAGGTTCTGTTAAAAGTCCCTCAAGACAAGACTGTGTGTCCATTATTCCAGTTAAAAGTATTATCTATCTTACCATTGGGGGGAGGAAGTTCAGAAGGAAGCTAGACACTATGTGATCATGAAATGAACGTCTTCATCATTTTCTTCAGTTATATTGAAAAACTGTAAAGAGTTTATCTTTATAATAGTACATTCCTATACAGGAAATTAAGAACTTTTCTCTCCAGATTTTGCGTGAACATCTTCATTAAGGTAATTTTCAGAGAACTCAGCAGGCAGTCTATTTTAATGAGAGGGGGTCTAAAATAATGTTAACAGAATTAGTATAGCTACAAGACTAGTTATTAAAGTGCCTAAAACATATAAGATTTATGTAATATTTTAAGGTATTTTAAATATCAAAACAATAAAATACATTAAAAAAAGATTTTTTTCCTCTATATAGATAGTTATGCTGAAGTCTATAAAAACTCCTAATCCAAACCTCCAGAAACGGTGTCAGTAGCAATTTTTCAAGGAAAAGGTAGGATAAGGGTGTTATACACAGAATTACTAGCAAGAAACTATTTTAAAACTCTTTTGTCCTATGTCGCTGTGCATCACAGCTTTCTGTAAGCATCAGATTCATTATTTTACAGTAGCAGATGAGGTTCTCCTTTCTCATTTTGGGACACTTCAGTGGTCAGGTCTTGTGACTTTTCTCATTGTGACATGAAGTAGTACAAGAGTGTGCATCGGTTGTGTCAGCCAGAGACTCACTGCTGTGCATTCCCAGCAATTTCGTCCAACAGGTCTGCCTGAGAAGGACACCTGTGGTTCTTCCATCATAGGAGATATGCTCAGTTGCACACATACATCATACACCCAAAATACTTGAATGGAGAGTATTTTGGTTATTTCAAACTTAGTTTAGATAGCAATTTACTGACCATAGCACCTTGCTTTTGGGGGTTTTGGCTATGCAGTGCCCTTTCTTGAATGGTAAAATTATGGGCAAATTTTTTATAAAGATTATTCTTGCAGTTATTGAAAAATATCTGCAAGACAATGCAGTCATCAGTCACAGCCATCAAAGTCTGTCAAACAAAGCTATGAGGATGATGAAGGGCCTTTAGGGGGAGCCATATGAGCAGTGGCTGCGGTTACTTAGCCTGGAGGAGACTGAAGGAAGACCTCATTGCAGTTACAGCTTCCTCATGAGGGGAAGCAAAGGGACAGGCACCAATCTCTTCTCTCTGTGACCAGTGACAGGTGACAGGATCAGAGAGAATGGCATTAAGCTGTGTCTGGAAAGGTTGAGGTCAGAGAGTAGGAAAAGGTTCCTCTCCCAGAGGGTGGTTGGGCACTAGAACAGGCTCCCCAGGGAAGTGGTCACAGCACCAGCCCGACAGAGCTCAGGAAGTGTTTGGACACTGCTCTCTAGCACATGGTGTGACTCTTGGGGAGTTCTTGAGCAGGCCCAGAACTTGAACTTCAACGATCCTTGTGGGTCCCTTCAAACTCAGGACATCCTATGATTCAATTATTCTTTCCGCCAAACCATGAAGGATTTTAGCTTTTCACTTTTCACTGTAATTGAACCTGACAAAAAGCTATATGCTGTGTAGAAAACATTCAATTTGAAGCATAGGGGCCAGAATCAATAACACCAGATTACTGAACACAAAATACATAGAACAAATTCAGATTTTTTTCCAACCCTCTTTTGGTCAATGACTTTAAATAGATGAGGAGGCATTCTTGAACCACTGCATGGATCCTTACAGCTGGGTATTCATGCATTGTATCAGCTCTCTTCCCACATAATAACTAATCTTCAGTAATTGTAAATGCATGGAAAGAAGAAAATCCACAGATTATCAGGAAGAGGGCTTCTTCAGGGATAGAAAAACAAGAGAATTTATGTCTGAACATTCCATACTTCTTTCTATCAAGAATAGTATTTGCATTAATGAAATATTTTACCATCAGCAAAAGAGCTTCAGTTTTTGCCCCCTCAGCCTATCTTTTCCAGCTCCAAGGGCAGGCCAGACTTTCCTATTACTTCTCTGTGTCTGTCTCTGGCACTGTGCATCCCAGCTAACACAGAAGGAGATGCAGCAAATGCTCACTGTGCCAGAAGCCTCTCTGCTTGTGCCTTAATGTAAGGGTAAAATGAACTATGATTACCATGTGGGAATCCTTTGGCTAATGGACTCAGATAATGCTTAACCAGAATAAAACTAAGTAGTTATAAGGGACAAACAAGGAAAATAACAGAAAATTATGTGATATGTACAGATATTTTACTTTCTTTAGAAATTGCATGATGTGGATAGGAAGACCAGTGGGATCCACGAAATCCATTTCTTGTTTAAAAGTAAGCCTGTGTTACTTTGATTTATTATAGCACAGCAAACATCAACTAACTCAAAAAAAGGATGGATATTCTAGGAAAATCACTTATCATGCAAAGGAGTTAAGTACATAATAAGCTGTATGTCACGGGCATAAATATAACACCCCCACTGAAAAGTGAGCTTTATGGCTTGACTCTGCAAACACACTCATGATAACCTCATAGATATGCACAAATGTCAGCTTGTGACATATGGATTTATACATTCTGATTTACACAAGAATGGTGTAATTCCTCTATATAATTCCTCTATAACTGAGGAATCAAAAGTCAACTTTTGCAAGATGTGGTATCATGTATGTTGAAAAGTTTATCCATAGCTTTGATTAAAAACCTGTTTTCTAGAAAAATCAGAAACCAAGTTGTTACTTTGGAACAATTTCTCTCCTCTTTCCCAGCCTTCCCCCACAAATAAAGTGTCAGAAGAATTATTTAAATTCTTAGCCACCAAGCAGGAATTACAATTTCATCACAGTACCTCAGTAGTAGGCACAGCAGTTTTTCAGATGAACTCTGACTAGGGGAATCAGAATAGGTGTAGCATCCAAATTAATTTTGTTGATGCAGAAGTCCTTAATAAGTATGTCCAACTTGACTGAGATACCATATAATCAAGATAAAAAAAAAAAAAAATGTAAATCTACATTCACATATTGCTAGTCTGTTGTAATATATTTTCAGATTTCACTCAGTGAAAATCAGTGGGGTACTGGAGAAATTTTCTTGATCTGATGCCCAGTATTAAATTAGATCGAATACTCACTATCTAAATTTATTGCAACAGAAGACATTGTCAGCTATCCAATTATTTAGTATTATTTGGCACAATGTAATTTATAAAAAAACCATTGTATGCAGACAAAGCAGTTAATAATTCCCCATCAAATTAATCCTTTTGATGCAATACTCAAAGGCATGAGTATAGAAAAAAGCATCCTCTTTCAGATCAGCATGACATTGCAGCAAGTACCAAGTATTCTTTGCCCTGTTGATACCAGTGACTTCTTTTTTCTTGACATTCACCTTACTGCATACAAAATGGATTACATTGCTTCTGTACAATGCTGTTGGTAATGCTTAACATCAGCTGTTTGAAAGACCAGGCCCCACTTTTCTGTTAAAAACATATATTTAAGCTACCCAGCTTCCTGCACAGTAAGAGGGAAGTCCAGGAGACACTTAGAAAGCTCATGCTAACATGGCCAATATCTGTACAACTTGCCATGCTCCTCGTGCAGCAGGAAGTGAAGTGGCCAAGGCAGCATTTTTTTGGTAAATCTTAAAAGCCGTGCAGCCTACATAAAAAGCTTTATGAACCTGAGAAGCTAAGAGGGGAAAACGTAGACTATAACAGCCCCCACAGAAAAATTCGTGTTTGAAAAACATTGAGTCAGAGCTGGCAAAGCCTTCTTAAGCTACCATAAAAGTAATCAAATGCCTAGCAAGGATAATAAATGGAAGAAAAACTGACTGTCCTGGGATTTCTATTAAAACAGATCAATATAGCATATGGACATAAAATAAGTCTTTTATATTTCAGGATGAAAGCAGAGATTTCTCAGAAGCCTTCTGAATAAGAGAGCAAGCCTGTCCAGTACCAGAAATCATTCTGCCTGAAGATGTCTGCATGTTTAAAGACATAAGCCATAAATAATTAGGAAAGTGTCTGTGCAAATGACCAAATTTCATAATCTAAAAAATAGACTCAGTAATATTTAGAACACCTGCAGTTGTGACCTCTGCTGTGGATGCAGGGTGTGATTCTCCTACAGGATGTCCAAATTGAGATGACTCAGCTCTAAGAAAGCATGAAGATGACATCCAAAGGATAGACATCAAAAGATGGTGTACAGTGGTGCATTAAAAATATACCTCTAAAACTTGTGATTAATTATTTATTTCAGTCTACAAGAGTTCCACCATGAATTTGGGGTGGGAAATATAATTCATCAGTCATGTCCTGTAGTTGAGTTATATTTGCTATATCAGCTCTAACTGGGAACTACAGATAAAGCTAAAAGTTTGTGGTGAAAATTAATAACTGGTGATAAGCATCACAGGCTTCTCCTCTTGGGTAATAACCCAATTAGTTTCTTAATCACTTCCTAACAGTAATTCCGCTGGAAGGTGCAAATATGCATGCATGCTTACAGATAGCCACTGAAGCACGTGAGTGACACCTGACCGGCCCTAGGCAGCATGTCAAGAAAGATGTAGTTAGAAGAAGGCTGAAAATTATTATATGTTGTATTGTCAAAGTAGGAGTATTTGTGTTTATGTCCCATGGTGTTGTGACTCAAACTCGCCAGGAATTTAGGAATTTATCTTTAGTTCCTGCATTTAGTAGAGAGGGAAATTCATATCATCAATTTTGTTGCACGCCCCGCCGGTTATCTATAGAGAAGCAAACATTCAAAAGGATCAGGGAGGTTCTGAGTATGCTGCAGTTACTCCATGATTTTCTGTCCCCTTTTCTTTCCACCACCTTTACTACTGAAGGGTGTGAACACCATTTACACCATCCAAACTCAGTACTGATCTCTTTCATATAAACACCCCCACAGCTGGATTACATATCTCTGTTCTGTGAGAACCAGATTACCGCCCAAATGGCCCTGTGCTGGGCCATCCAAGTGCTCTGGGTTTGTATCAGGTCACTGTCATTTCTCTTTTTCATTGTCATTGCCACTGCCATGACACATCACAGATACTAACTTTAAGGAATCAAATTTCTCCTTAGTGTAACATTAATAACAATCCTAAATCCCTCTTTTTTCTGCAAGTGTTTTGTGACTGTGACTGCTTACAAGGGGTAAATCAAACAACATTTTACCAGAGTCTCTTTCCTTTAGTTAAGTGTCAGAATTCCTCAGGAGGAATCTCAGTTTAAAATGTAGTTACCCATTTTGTTTTACAGTTTGATTGTTCTCCCAGGGGAAAACTAGAAAGTAAAAGTAAAGCACTAGAAAGACTTAACTTCACCTTAGTGAAATTTCAAATGGCACTAAATTAGTGGGAGTTGGAAAAAGCAATGAAAACTGACAAATAGCAAGGTAGGTATTACTGAAACTAAGTACATTATTCTTTTTTGAATTATATTTGGTTTGGCTAAATGTGAGCTACATCAATGTGGCATGAATACTTTCCACTGCTTTTACTGTATTGTTATATTTTATCACAGATAAATGTTGTACCATATATTGCACCGCAGCACAGAAATTGCTGATCTATGCATGCTACATACAATAATTTTAAATACTTAGAACAAAGAAATTTTGAAAGCTGCTGGATTGAAGGGGACCTAGGAATGAGATTGGACAAAAAATTAGGCATTAGTTTTCAATGAACTATGGCTGCCAGAGAAGCCACTTTGGGGCCACTTATGTTTCATGCTAGAAACAATGGAAAGGAAATTCTCTTTCTAAATGACTCTCTTATTTGGATTTTCAGCCTGATGGTTGTGAACAGACCTAAGACTCATGGCCTCTTTAACCTTCCCTTTATCATAAATAAGCAGGAGGTAGCACCTAGATGCACATATACGTGAGGGGGGTTCAGTATGGAAAGGAAAATAGTGATAAAGGAAAGAAAAGGAGCATTGTTGTACATATTTATATGGACTATCTGCAAAGTAACATTGCCCAAACAAGAAAATAAATGCAAAGAGTCAAAGTAACTGCAGATATGCTAAAATTTACTCTATTATGGAATAATCATTTGACAAAAGTTAAAACTGAACCAATCTACTGAGGGGAACACTACTGTTCTAGGATTTCTGAAGAGAAGGCTGAGTTCAAAGTGTTATTCAGTGCTGGCCATGGCTGTCCAAGTGGGATGTTAGCATGTGGCTCTGATGCCAGAGACATCACACAGAACAAGTCACGGAGCAGTGTCACCACATGCCCCATCTGGCAGTGCTGGCTCGGACCAGCAGTGAGTGGGGCAGGCAGGGGGAAGGCTGGACTGAGTGAGGGCCAGGCCAGAAGTTCTGTGGGTGTTTCTTAGGTTGAGGGGAGGGTGAGAGGCTCTGGGGAGTACCCTGGTCAGGGCAGGTATTGCCCTCAGAGCTGCGTGGAAAGGTGCCTGGAGCTCTCAGCCATGGCAAGTGTCCAAGGGACTGTGGGGATGTGGTCCCATCCCCACAGGGCTCACCAACCTTGCCCTTGATATCTCTGACCTCCCTCATCCTCTCTCCCACACACTCCCAGGTATCTGTGTCTCCAGCCCCTACTGTCCCAGCTGCCTTCTCCCTGCCACCCAGCTCTGCTCCTCCTCCTCCTCCAGGCCATGGCTGGGAGCATCACCCAAATCCTGATGGTGCTGAGCATCCTGCATCAACTACTGGGGGTGGGTGACCAGAAAGAAGATGTCACGCAAGAGCTCTTGCAGTAGCATGAGCAGCAAACCCAGGAGATGGCTTGGCTCCTGGAGGAGCAGAGGAGCCAGGAGCCACCTGGACTCAGCCAGGGAAGCGTGCTTCTCTCTGCCTGCCAGCATTGGTGGTTCTGGGCCTCTGCTGAAATCCTCCTCGTGCTCTTTGGGCTCTACTGGCTGCCCAGGCAGTGCAGAGCTGATTCTGACAGCGGCAGCCAGGGGGGACCTTCCAGCAGAGCTGAGGAGGAGAGGGAGGGGGAAGGAAATGAGCAGCAGGGCACTGTCAGCTGGACAGTGGAATGGATCTGCTGAGGAGACGCTCCTACATCCATGCTGGAGAACATGCTGTGATTCCTCCTCTCTCATGTGACAAACTCAACAGAAGTCAGATCCCTGCTTCCTGCACAGTGCTCCCAGCTGTGATGTTCCTCCTGCCAGTAGGTGCAGGAGGGATCTACCCCTTTGTAAATACATTAATATAAATATGCTTGGTTTTAAAAATACTGCTTCTGTGAGTGTTTAGGCAAGACTTTATTGGGAAACCATCTCCCTCTGTCACAAAGAGATGAAGCTTGTGCTCAAATTTATATTGGCAGTGGTTACACTGATGCTAAGATATTCAGCACCTCCTCCTTATGTTCTCTCTTTTCCCCATTTTTCATGGAAAGTGATATTCCTGGAATGAGGATCTTTGTTGAAGTAAAAGTGAATTTTCACTTTCTTGACCTTCTCATGCTTTATCATCATGAGTAGCTGTTAAATTTTATAATGTGTGCAGTATAAATTTAGAACTATTTGCAATTACAAAATCCAGAAGTTTTGCAGTCCTTGGAAATCATCAAGAGTCTCTTCATTCGTGCTCAGATTTCCATACAGGTGAGCGGAACCCTTCTTTGCCTACAGAACAGCTATCACTTTTGTGTAAAAGAGATGATGATGCAGCATCTCTACAGAGCATAGGCAAGAAAACCAGTAAAGAGATGATGTTTCCTCAGGAGAAAACTGTTTTCTTCAAAGCGGCAGGAGTGGTATCTTTCCCGGTGAGGAGTTTCAGTGCACTGCTCCTGCTGGGTGCAGGGAGAATGGCCCAGCCCCAAGAGCCTCAGGGCTGCAGCCAGGTCACCAGACTGTTCTCACTGCCCCCTGCCCCTCCTGTCACTGCCCTTTAGGCAGCATCACCACCGGGTCTGGCTGCCATCCCCAGCAGCAGTCACAGCCTTCAGGCTCCATCCCAAGGATCCAGTAGTAGACTGGAGGAGACAGCATCCCCTGGGCTTGGGCCAGCCTGCTGCCCTCCTGTTGAACTAGGCTGGTTAAGGAATAATAAATAGCAAGGCTAAAAAAAAAAAAAAAATTAAACCAACTTCAAATATTGTGTCCTGTTTTTTGTGGAATCTCTCCAAGCTAGAGAGGAAGAAAAAGGTGCTTGATAGGCAGTGCATTCTGTTCATAGGGAACTTCTGACCACAAATTGTCTATTAGGGCAAGAGACCTTTGCTTTCCTGAAGTCATTCTGAATTGGGTTTGGAGACCTATCTAGTCAAGCATTATTTTTCTGCCTGGTTTAAGTAGCCAAGGATGATTACCGTCCTGCTGCTATTTACCTGACTTTTTTGAGGTTGTACTTCTGTGTCAAAGGTTATCTCAGCTTATTTCTTCTGCTGACTGCTTTTACTGAGGACTACGTCTCATGACATTAAGTGAAAAGCCATGCAGTAGAAGGAACATCAGCAATTGCAGAGTATTAACTTCTAATATGGCACTGAGCAGCTTTTATGAAATATGGGCAGCTGATTCCAGTGTTAATTATTCTTGTTTCAGATAAAATTAAAGCTAACAAAGTAACAATGCTATTTTATGGCTGTTACAAGTAGCATGAAAAGATCATTCTTTCATAAAAGATAACAGATAAATAAAATGAACATGTGCAGCAGGCAAACAACACTGTTGAAGGAAACCTATTTAACCTAATTTTCTTTAAAAGTCACCTTTCATCTACTCCCAATCCACAGTACTTAGATTTTTTTTTTTAATCCATCATGTATGTGCTATTTTGATTTTCTGTACATTCTCCTTTCCTGTTGCCTCAAGTTCATCATTAGTAAAGTCACCTCTCTGTAGAAAATCTGCTTTTGTGGGGTTATAGCATAAATCCTGTCCTATTCAAGTATAAAATAGCCTTGCATCTCACAGGATCAGTAGTCACTGAAATATTATCTGAACATGGTCTAAAAATTATGCTACATGGAGCAAGAGGAGTGGGAGAAAGAAAAGAAAACAAAACAGGATGGCACCTGAAAAAATTTACAGAAAAAATGCTTTTTTAAACAACTGAAGTCCAGAAAATATTAACTAGAATTAAAGTTTATTGCAGAAAAATAATAGACTACTCAACAATATTTAGTAATTCCTTTGGTTTTCATTACATGGTACTAATTTAATTGGAAATTATTTAAAATAATCTGCTGTAACAAAGCATTTTTGAATATGCCTTGTTGAATGTTAATTTTTGAAAACTATTAATTTGTGATTCTCACAAAAATATATTTAATTCTGAATGTATTCTTATAATGATTTTTTTTTTATTTTCTCCCATTGAAAGCTTTCAAACTAAAAGAAAATATTTTTTCTAAATTGTAAAAATTTGGGGAAAAGTTTGTTTCTCCAAAAAGATATTTTCTCAGTTTTGATGTAACTGAAATATAGTTCCTTGTTCTGAGTGACCACAGACTATAAAACTATAGCTACAATGATAAAGGTGCATATCATGACAACATATAAACATAGGGAATAATAAACATTACTGTTTAATTAAAAAAAAAAAAACCAAAAAACAAATAACAAAGAGAATACTGCAGAAACAGCTATGTACTGCATCAATTGCAATATATTACTTTTTCTTCCAGTTTTTATTGTGCTGTCAGTAGGTACCATGAGTATTTCAGGATTTTCATAAATTAAGTGATTGTGGTTTAGTGACTGACTTTTTAAAAATTCCATTTTGAACACTGGGGTCTGCAGCTTTAAAGCAGATGCCTGCTATCTTTAAGCAGTGTCTTGGGGTGACGTTATGATATGTATCCCATATCGCTGCCTATGCCCAGAAATTAATTTTGTGCCTTTCTATGCCTCTAAACTGAGCCTGAGAGGGAGAAGAAAAAACTGAGCAAAACTTTCTCAAAGCAGTTTGCAGCTTGTTCAAGGTCACATAAAGATAGGAGGTTTTTTTTTTTTTTCCCTTCCCAGCCGCGGCAGGGGAGCGAGGAAGCACCCGGCTTGCTGTGTTCCAGTCAGCTTTTGGCCAGTTGATTCAGTTTCTGGTTCTCCGGAGAGAGACTGAGAGTTGGACTTTGCTTTTTCCCTTCTCTAGAATTCCGGATTTTTTCTCCCTTTGCTACTGGACTGCTTTTCAACCTCAGAGCACATCGGGAGGACTTTTCGTCGGGCACAGAGGGCCTGGCCCTGGGCCAAGCCCCAGCGCCGAGGAGACCAAAGGGAGGACTCTAACGCTTTCCCAGGTTTTTTTCCTCCACAGCAAAAGATTTTACCATTTAACCTCATTTTCCTTTCCCGTGTGTTTGTTAAATAAATTGTTTTATCTTCTTCACTTTCCTTCGAGGAAAATTTATTTTTTTTTTCCCGAACCTGGTGGGGGAGGGGTGGTTGTGCCTTCTCTCAGAGTATATATTTCTAAATTTGGCCAAACCGGTACAAATTTAGTGGCGCCCAACTGTGTGGCTCGAAGGAAAGTGAAAACCTGTGCTAATTACATTTTGGTTTGAATTTACTTATTCTGTGCTGGAGTAAAATAGTCATCATGTTGGTTGAGTTCATAACATTTCTCTGGCTTGATATATTCATGTATTTCTGGTCTGTAGGCTTGTTTAAGGTACTAGTGCCTTTCTGGTCCCTAGGCTTATTTGCCTATCCACAACTTGGTCCGATCTTATCCTTGATAAGGAATTTTTGCAGAGCAGGGACACGAATTCGGATTTCTATTTTGCTGTGCTCGGTGATAATGATTTATAAGAAGTTGACAGAGGTACAGGCCTCTGTTCAAAGTGTGTATGATAAATGGTTTCTCCCTCCTAACCCCAGCCCTAGCTTCAGTAGCCTGTTTTGGGAATTTATTAGTAACTGCACCCAGATTGTTAGAGGAGGAGGAGATGGGGTTTCCCTTCCCTTTAAATTTGATAGGTTTTCTTTTGAGAGTGTTCAGTTTCCCCTGGATATTAAAGAGACCACCCTCCTGGTATTTAACCTGGTAATCTTCCTCTATATGATTCACAACTTCTCTAGAATGAGAGCTCAGATTTCCCGGGTGACTGCCGAGACACCTGACCCAGAGGTGGAACATCCTGAGTGGTGTGGGGAATGGGAGGATATAGGCCAAATCCTGAAGAAATTCTCTGACCCAATGGTTTGCAATTTTTCCCCTGAACAAGTTCAGAAACCAGCTGAGGTGGCGAAATATCTGAAAGAGAAATACAATGACAATTCCAATGAGAACAAGCTCCTTGCAATATGTTGGGTCTTGGCATATGCCTATCGCACACTGCAGCCGGTAAGGGTAGAGAGGCAGGAAGATCAATCAGCAAAGCCTGCAGATATCCCAGTCACTCAGGCTGCAGATAAACCAGACAGCAAGCCCAAGCCAGATGGAGAGTCTAAGCCACTGACAGTGGCTCCTGTTACAAGGAAAAAGCACATAACCAAAACTGATCGCCCAGTGAAAGATGAGGATAATGGAGGGGAAGGAACCTCAAAAGATGCAGGGGAAGGGACCTCAAAACCACCAACTGACTCAGGCACAGAAACCATTACTGAGTCCATGTCCATAAAGGACCTTCACAGCCTAAGAAAGGATTACACCCGACGGTCCGATGAATCCATAATAAGTTGGATGGTCCGTATTTGGGATGCGGCAGGTGATGATGTGATGCTGGACGGTGCTGAAGCGAGGCATTTGGGATCCCTGTCACATGATCCAGTGATCGACCAAGCGATGAAAAGGGGGACTGACTCTACCAGTGTCTGGAGACGAGTTTTGACAGGCGTGATTGAAAGATATATGTGTGGAGATGATCTCTACATGCAGCAAACCCCGTGGAAGACCATAGAACAAGGGATCCAACGCCTGAGAGAACTAGGGGTGGTAGAGGTTGTCTTCGCAAATGACCCAGGATTGAGGAGTCCAGACCGGGCCAGAGTTATTCCATACATGTGGCGAAAACTCATACAACTTGGGCCACCAGAATACGCTTCTGCTTTAGCAATAATGAAACCAGACTACGGTGCAAATGAGACTGTGAAGGATATGGCAGTGAAGCTCCGAGCATATGCAGACTCTGTGCATGGCCCAACACATGCAAGGATCGCAGCTGTGGAAACACATGTGAAGAGAATGGAAGATAAGATGGAGAAGAGTCTCCAGGAGATTAAAGAGTGCCTTCTCCGCGGACGTTCCCCAGAGAGAAGGCACATCCCACGAAGTGAGCTGTGGGATTTCCTGTGTGACAGTGGGGAAAACATGAGGAAGTGGGGTGGACAACCCAATTCTGCTCTGGCAGCACGAGTGCGTGAATTGAAGGAGCGCAAGTCTCAGAAAGGAGGATCTACCAAAAAGGAAGTAGCACCAGTTGCCTGTAGCCAAACTGCCGGAAATGATGGAAAAGAGGATGACATGTCCAATTCCCATGAAGGAACCTCTAAGATACAGGCCCAGGGAAAGAAAGATAACCAGGCATAGAGGGGCCCTGCCTCTAGCCAGGTAGAGGTCAGGGAAAACCGTGTTTTTTGGACTGTGTGGATTCGTTGGCCTGGTACATCAGAACCACAAAAATATGATGCCTTGGTTGACACTGGTGCACAGTGTACAATAATTCCATCGCAGCATGTGGGGGTAGAATCTGTTTCTATTTCTGGTGTAACGGGTGGATCACAAAATTTGACCTTGGTGGAAGCTGAGGTGAGCCTGACTGGAACTGAGTGGAAGAAGCATCTCATTGTGACTGGCCCAGAGGCCCCGTGCATTTTAGGCATAGACTTCCTCCGGAACGGGTATTTTAGAGACCCAAAGGGACTCAAGTGGGCTTTTGGAATAGCTGCTGTGGAGACAGAGGGCAGTAAGCAATTGAACACTTTGCCTGGGCTATCAGAAAACCCGTCTGCAGTCGGCCTTCTGAAGGTGGAAGAACAAAGAGTACCAATTGCTACCTCGACAGTGCATCGCCGACAGTACCGGACAACTCGAGATGCTGTGATTCCCATCCACAAGATGATTCGTGAGCTGGAGAGCCAAGGGGTGGTCAGCAAGACCCACTCACCCTTCAACAGCCCCATTTGGCCTGTGCGCAAATCTGAAGGAGAATGGAGATTGACTGTGGACTATCGTGGCTTGAATGAAGTGACTCCACCACTGAGCGCTGCTGTGCCGGACATGTTGGAGCTCCAGTATGAGCTGGAGTCCAAAGCAGCAAAGTGGTACGCCACTATTGACATTGCTAATGCATTTTTCTCCATCCCCCTGGCAGCAGAGTGCAGGCCTCAGTTTGCTTTCACCTGGAGAGGTGTGCAGTACACCTGGAACCGACTGCCCCAGGGGTGGAAGCACAGTCCCACCATCTGCCATGGACTAATCCAGACTGCACTAGAAAAGGGTGAGGCTCCAGAACATCTGCAGTACATTGATGACATCATTGTGTGGGGGAACACTGCAGCAGAAGTGTTTGAGAAAGGAGAGAAAGTTATCCGGATTCTCCTGGAAGCTGGTTTCGCCATCAAGAAGAGTAAAGTCAAGGGACCTGCCCGAGAGATCCAGTTCCTGGGAGTGAAGTGGCAAGATGGACGACGTCAGATTCCCACTGAGGTCATCAATAAGATCACTGCAATGTCTCCACCAACCAACAAGAAGGAAACACAAGCTTTCCTAGGTGCCATAGGCTTTTGGAGGATGCACATTCCTGAGTACAGCCAGATTGTGAGCCCTCTCTACCTGGTTACCCGCAAGAAGAACGATTTCCATTGGGGCCCCGAACAGCAACAAGCTTTCACCCAAATCAAGCAGGAAATCGCTCATGCGGTAGCCCTTGGCCCAGTTAGGACAGGACCCGAAGTGAAGAACGTGCTCTACTCTGCAGCTGGGAGCCATGGCCTGTCCTGGAGCCTCTGGCAGAAGGTGTCTGGTGAGACTCGTGGTCGACCACTGGGGTTTTGGAGCCGAAGCTACAGAGGGTCTGAAGCTAACTACACTCCCACAGAGAAGGAAATCCTGGCAGCCTATGAAGGAATCAAAGCCGCCTCAGAGGTAATTGGAACTGAGGCACAACTCCTCTTGGCACCCCGACTACCAGTGCTGGGGTGGATGTTCAAAGCAGAGGTTCCCTCTACCCACCACGCCACCAATGCCACATGGAGCAAATGGATTGCTCTCATCACACAGCGCGCCTGTATTGGAAAACTGAATCGCCCTGGGATTTTGGAAATAATCACAAATTGGCCTGAAGGTGAAAACTTTGGTCTCGCTGATGAAGAAGAACAAGTGACACGTGCTGAAGAAGCTCCACCGTACAACCAACTGCCATCAGAAGACACACGCTACGCTCTTTTCACCGACGGTTCTTGTCGCATCGTAGGGATGAAACGAAAGTGGAAAGCAGCCGTATGGAGTCCCACACGACGGGTTGCAGAAGCTACTGAGGGAGAAGGTGGATCAAGCCAACTCGCTGAACTCAAAGCTGTTCAACTAGCCCTGGACATTGCTGAAAGAGAGAAGTGGCCAAAGCTCTACCTCTACACTGATTCATGGATGGTAGCCAATGCTCTGTGGGGATGGTTAGAGAAGTGGGAAAAAGCTAATTGGCAGCGTAGGGGAAAACCAATCTGGGCTGCTGAAGAGTGGAAAAACATCACTGCCCGAGTGAGAAAGCTGGTTGTGAAAGTCCGCCATGTAGATGCCCATGTCCCCAAGAGTAGGGCTAATGAAGAACACCAAAACAACAAGCAGGTAGATCAGGCTGCAAAGATAGAAGTGTCACAGGTAGACTTGGACTGGAAACACAAGGGAGAGTTGTTCCTAGCTCGATGGGCCCATGATGCCTCAGGCCATCAGGGCAGAGATGCCACCTATAAGTGGGCACGAGATCGAGGGGTGGATCTGACCATGGACAGTATCTCCCAGGTGATCCATGACTGTGAGACATGTGCTGCGATCAAGCAAGCCAAGCGGGTGAAGCCCCTGTGGTATGGTGGGCGGTGGTCCAAATACAAGTATGGGGAGGCCTGGCAGGTTGATTACATCACACTGCCTCAAACCCGCCAAGGCAAGCGCCATGTGCTCACAATGGTAGAAGCCACCACAGGATGGTTGGAGACCTACCCCGTGCCTCACGCTACTGCCCGGAACACCATCCTGGGCCTTGAAAAGCAAGTCCTTTGGAGGCATGGTACCCCTGAGAGAATTGAATCTGATAATGGGACTCATTTTAAGAACAGCCTTATTAACACCTGGGCTAGAGAACATGGCATTGAGTGGGTGTACCACATCCCTTACCATGCACCAGCTGCAGGCAAAGTGGAACGGTGTAATGGATTGTTGAAAACCACTTTGAAGGCACTAGGTGGGGGAACTTTCAAAAATTGGGAACAGCATCTAGCAAAGGCCACCTGGTTAGTTAACACCCGAGGTTCCACCAATAGAGCTGGTCCAGCCCAATCTGAATCCCTGCATACAACAGATGGAGATAAGGTCCCAGTAGTGCATGTCAGAGGTCTGTTAGGAAAGACTGTGTGGGTAAAATCTGCCTCGAGTACAGACAAACCCACCCGTGGGGTTGTCTTCGCCCAGGGACCTGGTTGCACATGGTGGGTAATGCAGAAAGATGGAACAACACGTTGTGTACCACAGGGAGATCTGATTGTAGTGTGAAATGCTTGTATACCCCTGCTTGCTGATTGTCACTGTCACTGTTCGTATATAGCTGTGCACATATATATATATATGTATATATATATGTATTAATGTGTGTGTAGAATTAGAATATCTCATTTTGGGCATTGAGCCAACAATATGGGATAAGGGGTGGAATGTCTTGGGGTGACGTTATGATATGTATCCCATATCGCTGCCTATGCCCAGAAATTAATTTTGTGCCTTTCTATGCCTCTAAACTGAGCCTGAGAGGGAGAAGAAAAAACTGAGCAAAACTTTCTCAAAGCAGTTTGCAGCTTGTTCAAGGTCACATAAAGATAGGAGGTTTTTTTTTTTTTTCCCTTCCCAGCCGCGGCAGGGGAGCGAGGAAGCACCCGGCTTGCTGTGTTCCAGTCAGCTTTTGGCCAGTTGATTCAGTTTCTGGTTCTCCGGAGAGAGACTGAGAGTTGGACTTTGCTTTTTCCCTTCTCTAGAATTCCGGATTTTTTCTCCCTTTGCTACTGGACTGCTTTTCAACCTCAGAGCACATCGGGAGGACTTTTCGTCGGGCACAGAGGGCCTGGCCCTGGGCCAAGCCCCAGCGCCGAGGAGACCAAAGGGAGGACTCTAACGCTTTCCCAGGTTTTTTTCCTCCACAGCAAAAGATTTTACCATTTAACCTCATTTTCCTTTCCCGTGTGTTTGTTAAATAAATTGTTTTATCTTCTTCACTTTCCTTCGAGGAAAATTTATTTTTTTTTTCCCGAACCTGGTGGGGGAGGGGTGGTTGTGCCTTCTCTCAGAGTATATATTTCTAAATTTGGCCAAACCGGTACAAGCAGGTAACAAGGGAAAAAATATGTCCAGGTCATTTGATTCAGTGAATTAGGGCAGTATTCTTAATGATAATATATCATGACTTGGAGAGAAACTTTTTTACAAGAGCAGATGGTAATAAGGGTGAATGACTTAAAACTGAAAGAGGGCAGGTTTGGATTAGTCATTGGGAAGAAACTCTTTTCTTTGAGGGTGATGAGGCACATGAACAGGTTGCACAGGGAAGCTGTGGATGCCCCATCCCTGGAAGTGTTCAAGGCCAGGCTGGGTGAAGCTCTGAGCAACCTGCTCTAGTGATAGGTGTCCCTGTTCATGGCAGTGGGGTTGTAACTAAATGGTCTTTAAGGTTCCTTCTAACCCAAATAATTCTATGATTTTATTATTTAATTCATATGAATTTTAAAAATCTTTCTCTGATGGGAAGCATTTAATAGTCTTCAAGAACTAATTCTACAATAAATACAATATACTATAGTCATTGAAATAACAAATCTAACTATGAGTGATGAAATCTGGCACCACTGGACAAAATCCTTGTGGGGGGAAAAAAAAAATAAGAAAATGCCACCTTTAGGAGACCTTATATGATATATAGTACACCACGTAGTAAGTACATGTTAATGTTACTGCTATGGATTTATATTTCTAGTGAGTGCTAAAATGCTGCATGGAGATTTAAAACATCAATACAAAATAAAATGGTTTGTGGAGGAAATTTACAGCTCACTTTAAGATTCAATCCAAATAATTTTTTCAATAATATATTTTCCTGGAGCAAGTGTTCCAGTGTCCCATTAATTTTTATCCTTACATTCTTTCACTTTATAGGATTTTTATCAAAAAGCTTGGTTTGACAATCCAAACATATAATATTTTATTTATGAATAACCATAACATGGAATGAACAAAATATTGATGCAACAGTTTCATTTTAAGATATTTTGACTATGTATTATCTAACTACAGTATATCTTACGGGGTTGAATTTGCTCATTAAATATAAAGCAGGATTTGCCTTGAAAATTAGGGCAAGGAATCCACTTTGCTTGACTTTCTATGATCAGCTGCATCAGATTTTTAGGTATCTAAGACTACCCTGATCTCAGTGAATGTACCATAGGAATGAATTAAGCTTGCAGCCAGGTTTTCTCCACCATGAATCATGAATCTGTAGAAATGGATTGGAAGTGCTTGACAAAGGAAAGTCCAAGAGGGCCATAACATTATCAGCCTCTTTGATACATTAGTTTAACAACAATTTGGAGGGGAAAGGAGGAAGTCAATACAGCTATTGGAGGTTATCAGAAATTACTTAATGTAACTTCACAGAGTAGTAAGGACAGTTCCCATCAGATTTGTTTGGCTTTTTGTTCAGTTCTAGTTTCTAAAAGCTTCAAGATTATGATGTATTAGAAGGCTCAGATAACATTTCTCTCTGTTCTTCTTTTTTTCATAGATGTTTTAATGTAGCTGAGGTTATAGTAGTAGTAGTAGTAGTAGTAGTAGTAGTAGTAGTAGTAGTAGTAGTAGTAGTAGTAATAATAAATGGTGGAATGAAACTTTTATTTAAAAATACTTTTTCAGGGCTTCAGAATTTGAAGGTATACTCTTTTTGCCTGAATACAGTTCATCTCCTCTCAGAAGAGTTTTTCTTCTTTATTTTTTTTTTTAATTAAAATGGTCAGTTCAACCTTTCTTGCCCTGTGTATCTTTTTAAAAAGCAACACAACCCTTCCTTTTTGTGTGTCTGTCAGTAATTATAAAATACAAGTATATGCAATTAATATATATTCTGATGAAATTACACATAATTTCTGTATGCTTTTAGAATATTTTAAGATTCTCTCCTTGTATCCTTCCATGTTTTGAAGAAAATGCAGTAAGTCCCTTACATTATCTTCATGAGTATGACAAGAGGACAACTACTCTGCTGATAAAAGTGAAATTCTCACCATGTCCCCAGTGAGTGTCTATTTGACTCTCAAGCAAAAGGCCAAATCTGCTTCAGAGACAGTAAATCTTCCACACAGAAACCTTGGGCTTTGGGACAAATATAAAGTCTAGGTCCTGAAATGGCAACGCAGACAGCCCAAACATTTGAGTATATATACAAGAGGTTATGATGAGTCAGAGTATTCAGGAACAGAATAACAAACACAGCACAAACACAAAACTAGGTGAGTTCAAATCTGGCTTGTGCCAAAAAAAAAGTGTTCTTGCTATTAATTTTGGTCAGATTCTCTGTCATGTTTCTGTCTCATGGTTGCATCAAATTTAGAACGATTTTTTGCACCAAAGGGTAATGCCATTGATGTTACAAATCTGTCATGAATCACAGTGGCATTATAGTTTCTTCTAGAGCCCTGAAACCCAAGCTTTAAATTTTACTGCCAGAGATCAGTAGGTTATGCAATGCCATGAGTATGTACTTAATGAGCTTCCAATGTCCTTTCTTTTTTCCTTGTGCATGCATTAGGGAATCATTAAACTTCCCATACCATTGGCCCAGAATTGCATATGGAGAAAGCATCCCAGCTTCAAAAACTCTAGAGGCACCTTACAAGCAGTGTACAAGAGAGAAAATCACTGTGAGCTCTGTGTAGACTGTACAAGAAAATCCAGTAAACTTGTGTACAAGCTGTGCACTACCTGGGTTTCTGTTATTTTCATGCTGGTTAAAATGGCTGATTTTACATTGGTATTGCTGTCTATTCAAGGTTCCACTTCCAAAATTTACGTTTCTTCCTTCATGAAACAGTCAGTTGTTAACCTAGGGAAAAAATTGTCACAATTCTTCTCTGTTAGAGAAGTTTTGAATAATTAAAATTTTAATTAGAGGAGTCTCAGGTACTTTAATGTCTTTGCCTCTTTGAGGGGAGAGGGGAGAGAGAGAGAGAGAGAGAGAGAGAGATGTTTCTAATAGTTAAAAATTAAGAAAGTGGGTTTGAGGAAAAGAAACTTCAAAGTGTGCAACCTAGCCCAAAGACCCAGTTCTGATTTGTCAAATCAAAATTAGCAGAGAACATGTTACTTTTACATTTAATACTCTTCGAGGGCAATATTTCCAAGTTTGCCTCTGCAGTGAGAAGGCACCAGTGGCATTCCTATCAGGGCTGAACACTCTGCTCTTTACCCATCCATCTCTCTGGAAATGCTTTCTTCTCGTGAAAGAAAGCTTTAAAATATATTTGCAGTAATACAACCTACACATAATTTTTATGTCTGCAGTTGCCTTTTTTTATAGATTACCAGTCCTTCAGGGCAATCCTTCTACATATTGCAGTCAAATCCAATGCTGTATCTGTAATATCACTGCCTCTTTCACAGCTATTCTAGGTTCTCCTGTGCCCCTTCCATTATTGCTCAGCCTTAAAGCTGCTTCAACACCAGGATGAATTTATCCTTATATTACTAGACAAAACTGCTGCTATTCTTTCCATTATTTGAACAGCTATTCAGCTGCACAAATGTCATCAACTATGGTTCAACCGATAAACCACAAACTTGAAAATATTAAGCACTGCTAAATATACTCTGGTACATTTGAAGGTACTGTTTCAGTAGTTGTGCCTTATTAAGCATGAGAGCACCTTTCTATTGTTGCCTTGAATTTCAGCAAATGTATAATCTCCTCAGTCCATCCAAGACTCTTCACCTGGGATTTATTTCTAGAAAATCTTCAGAGCTGAGTTCATTTATGTGAGAATCTGTGTTTATTTAATTTTGTTGTCCAGTGACTGTTTTAAAACCTAAACTTTCAATTTCTTAAGCATGTTCACAAATACTAAAATAGTTATTTAGAAAGATAAGCCCACAATCTGCTGCTGAAAGGTGACCTTTTCAACATCAGTCCAAATTGTCTACTCTCGTTCATCAGATCCCTGCCTCAGATGAAAAAATTTTAACAAAAGCAGACAAATATGACAGAAACCCTTGGAAGGATTATTCTTGACCTTAGCCTAAATCTGAGAATTTTTATTTAATATTAGTGCCACTCTTAATCCTTTGCTATTTTCCCTGTATTTTTCACTCACTATATTCATTAGAGAAGTTGTTTGGTCTAGGTGTTTCAGAAGCACCAGTGAACATGATATGCCACTTTTCAAAGACCAAATTTATATCTTCTCTTGGGAAAATTCTTACTAAAGGATGCATGAATATTAAGCATCTTAATACAAAAATGGGGGTTCCCTTTTTTACACTTCAGATAAATAAACAAAAAACAAAACAAAACAAAACAAAACAAGAACCAAACAAACAACATCAGGAGCAACTGCTATAGCTGTTAGTTCTTATTTCACTGTTCTGAATTGGGCATATTATAGAAGTAGTTAATGCTACCCACACACAAAGGTATTTGTACAGACCTGTGAGTAGAAGTGGTGATGGGTATGGGCAGCATGGGCAGGCACAGGTTTCAGGCAGCCTTAGGCTGCTTCTTCTATTTGAACACACAACTTTACTCAGCCTTCCTCATGTCTCTCTTTTCATCTGGCATCAAGTCCATCAGCCAGCTGGGGAGTGGGGCAAACAAGTTCAGTTCTCCTGGGTGGTGTTTCAGGAGGTCCCATGCTTTAGAGTAATTTCTTAGAGTGGAAAGTTTACACAACTTAAGACAGTGAGCTAGAGATCTCCATTCACAGTCTTAGGACTGCTCACCACCCTGCCACAGATCCCTTCTCCACCACCACAGCAAAAGTGAATATTGCTCTCATCAGTCAAGAAACCAAAAGGCATTTTGTTCCTCCTGTTTTGTTTCTTCAACAGCAAAATCTGGGACAGGTCATTTCAGTTTTGTCCAGCCTTTTAAGAGGTTCTCTGTATCTTACGTTCTTTGAATTGTCTTCCTCCACAGAACACTTTGATATAGAAGGTCAGCAGTGACATTATCAATCAAGTTTCCTTAATGTGATCTCAGGTTGGAATTAGAAACGCTTGAACAAACTCAGCATTCTTCTACGGGGAGACACAATGATCACTGACATGAGGACCCCAATGGCAACTACTTTTTTAGGCATAATTTTATTTAAAAGCCAAAACATTCATTCTTATTCCAAGGCTAATTTTTTATATCCAGTTTATAAAAAGTTTCTACATATTTTTAGATCATTTCTCAAGATTCATAGCAAATAACTTTTTTTCCCAAGCCAAATAAGCATGAAATGAGATGACTGTAAATGTTCAGACTTATATTTAAGTGTAAGTTGACATTTAAGTATTCTCCAATTATGCTGCTGAAAGGGCAAGGACAAAAATGTATTCAACATCAAATGCAAGTTTTGATTTGCCAGACACCATAAATCATATCAGCTATGAACAGTTCATTTGTCATCAACAACTATCATATCAAAATACCTGTTTCTTTTGTGAAAAGCATTTTGAAAGGTCTGCACTGAGCGATCAATGTATTTAATATTAGAATTGAAATTTGCCTTACACAGACGCCCACACCCAGTGCATTAACACAGCTGCCTTCATTATCTGTCATGTCCTGTAGGTCTGGGTGTCATAATGATGTAGCACTATAAGAACTGCAGTATAGTAATACTTTCCTGTTCCATTTCTCATCTAAAGGAATTTCATCTCTCTCTCTCATGAATAATCTGATCTAGGTTGTATGGCATTCTTCTACCAGTCATAAGTATAAGATGAGAATTCTGAGCCATCAGCAAATTTTTGATGTAAATCAATGGTCACAAGAGAATTAAGTAGGAGGCAGAGTATAATAATGGAACAATCAGCTTATCAAAAAACCCACTTTTCAAAACCAGCTAACTTTTAGCAAAGCACTTCCTAATTCAACTGTCAAGAGTCAGCATTTATCAAAGGATACAGAAGAACCTTTGAAATTGCTGTGTGTGATAATTAATATAGATTTAAAATGGAGAGGTATTATTACTAGATAACTATTATTTTAGGATCACTAAAATTCATTTAGGAAGGGTATTTGTACAGAACATTTCCAGCTGGACTAAATATCTTTAAAATATGAATGTGTTTTTTTTTTCCTTTTGGAATGTACCAAGAACAGAACAGAATTCGGTTTTCTGGTCTTCATGATAGATGATTGTACAGGGACCATGGACAAATCCTGAGGCATGTTTTCATATAACAATTCTCTCCCAAAAGAGAATTAATTAGGGGAATTATTTTGCTAGTCTTAACAATTTTTGAGTCATCATTTTCTTATATCATTTGACCTTAGATAATTTGGATAAAAAGGAAAATAAAACAACTGAGTTATAAATTGTATGTGGGAATGATTTATAACACTAAATCATACAAAGTATTGGAACTGATAATGATTGGAAAATCTATTTTTTGGTCCTCCCACAACTAGCTTTAAAGACCTTACCTCTACTACGTGGAGTCTTCACTATAAGCAAAATATTTTCTATAATTTACTCATTTTTTGTATAAACTTTCTTTTACCATTTTTTTTCTGTATTTTATACGTTGAACATTATAGTGCTAGAGGTCAGTGAAGTATTTAAATAAAGGACAATGCATATTGATTACAAATTAAGCCACACTTGTGCACTTCTCAAATACCATGAGCTGAGCATGTGCTATTGTGTGTTTTCAGAGTTCTTTGCCACCTTTGTATTTGTCAATCAGTAGATGCAGAATCTTATCAATCACATCATCTACCTGGACTTCTGATCCAGGTAAAAGATGTCCCTGCGCATGCCACGGGTTTGGACCATAGGACCTTTAAATGTCCCTTTCACCCAAAGCATTCTATAATTCTGTGATTCTGTCAAGCCCTTGATATGTGCCTTACTCTTCTTGTTTCATTCTGTCCCATTCTTCTCCATCCCCTTGTCCAGATCCTTGATAAAGATGTTAGACAGGACCAGCCCCAGTGCTGAGCCCTGGGGAACACCACTGGTGACGGGTCAGCAGCTGCATTAATCCCATTCCCCACCACTCTCTAGGCCTGGCCATCCAGATAAGTTTTTACCATGTGAAGAGTGCACCTGTCAAAGCCATGAGCAGTCAATTTCTCCAGGAGGATGCTGTAGGAAACATTCTCAAAGCTTTACTAAACTCCAGGTAGACCACACCCACACCCTCCCCTCATCCAGTCAGTGGGTCATCCCATAGTAGATCAGATCAGTCAAGCAGGACTTTCATTACATACCTAGCTTCCACCTCCACCTGCTTTGTCATTATGTTTGCTGTTATATTCAGTAAAGTATGAAGATTCTTCTTAACCATCCTTTTGTTTCTATAATATTTATAGAAATATTTTTATTGTCTTTACAGCACTAGTCAGATTAATTTTTATTTGGATTTCAGCCCCTCTGATTTTCTCCCTACGTAAGCTCATGACATCGTTTTAGTCCTCCTGAGTTGCATGCACCTTTTTTCAAAGATCATATACTCTCCTTTATTCCTGAGTTCCAGTCAAAACTCTCGGACCAGCCGGGCCAGTCTTCTCCGACATTTTGTCTTGCAGACTGTGGGGATGCACTGCTCCTGAGCCTTTAAGATTTCCTTCTTGGAGAATATCCAGCCTTCCTCGACTCATCTTTTCTCTGAGACTGGTCAGGGAGATGGATCTCAAATAATGAAGATGAGGACATGAAATATACTTACCAGTAAAAGTAAATATAAATACAACAAAACTGATCAAGTATATTTGTGGTACAGATTACAAACAAAAACAATATACCAGTAAACAATGTAAAATATCCTATTCATGAGACATTAATAGCAAGCTAACATCACATTAATTATATTTTAATCAAGCTTGTTTGGAATAATGGATGTAATATGCCATAATGCAGTGCAGTGCAGATTGAATTGGCTTTGTCTTCTTTGTCGAGAATACCAAAAGGAAGCATAATTATTCTGCTGCAGCATGCCAGCTTCTATTTATGGACTGTCATTTTATTTTTCTAGCAGTTCATCTAAAGATGTGTCATATGAGACCTTCCCAGATGCATACTCACTCTTTCAAAAAATGTGTTGTCTCTTCCACAACATTGTTTCAAAAGATGTGGAGTGGTGCTAAATAACATAACATATAAAAAAATGTTATCTGATTTAAACATTTTTACCTAAACTGGCAGTAAAGCCCAGTGCTTGCAGACAAAGATTTTTATTTGTTGACTTCAGTGTGCACTTAATCAGTCCTTTTAAAATTCTAAATTAGAATTGGTTGTTTCATAAAGAATGTATTTATATACTAAGAAATACAGTAGTTATGATTAAATTGCAGGTTGGCTCTTGCAAAAACATCTTTGCTGTAAAATACTACAGCTTAATGATATAGTGCACCATGCAGGTCATATATATTTTATAGGAAGCTATCCAAAACACACCATTAAAATAAACTTACAGATTTCTTTTGCACATTAATTCTTAAGAGACAGCAAGAAGAGACACCCAGTATTCTAACCCCTCCTGCATCTTTTTCAAGGCTGTAATTACCTGTGTTCAGACCTGACTTTACAGAAATAACTAGATTGCTCCTTTTACATATTTTGTACTTTACCATTTGCATACTCAATAATTTTTTAATCACTTAAAATATTTCATAAAACATATTTTTTTGTCACAAGGTTTCAGTGTAAATAGAAATATGGTTTAAGTCTTCATGGCATGTATCAAAATGCTTAGTTTTTAGGAACAAGCCTTAAATGAAAACAAAGGAGGGGTGGGGCACTCATCGTAGCCCCATTGAAATAAAAAAAAAATAAAAAAAAAAAAAGGGATGGAGACATCACAGAATCGTTAAGGTTGGAAAAAACCTCCAAGATTACTAAGTCCAACCTTTGGCCAAACACCTCCATGTCAACTAAACCATAGCACTGAGTGCCACGTCCAGTTATTTCTTGAACACTTCTAGGAACAGTAGCTCTACCACTTGTCAGGGCAGCCCATTCCAGTGCCTAACCACCCTTTCAGTGAAGAAATTCTTTCTGATGTCCAACTTGAGCTCCCCTGGTGTATCCTGAGGTTATTTCCTCTTGTCCTGTCACAGTTTCCTGGAAAAAGAGGCCGATCCCTTCCTTGCTGCTGTTGCCTGGATTCAAAAGACAAAATTTGCAACAGTGTTCAAGTGGTAAGATAAAAAAAGCAGTTTTTTAATGAAAGCTTTCAGGTGCACAAATATATCTCTTCAAATGCATGATACAGGAGTTTTACAATTTTTAGAAGGTTAATTAATTAGTATATCTAGCAGGTACATCCCACAGGAGATCAGTTGCCCCAGTAACCCACCCTTGCGTCTGCCCCTTGGAGTTGGTCCAGAGGCTTCTTTGCCATATATCTTGTTATGTCTCTTAAGTCCTGGTGGAAATCAAGATGACCTTGTCAGGAATTCTCTTATTGAGAATAAGACTGAACAGACAAGAATGTGTTAGTAAGGGTTAGCTTATTGTAAGGAAGGGCAGGAAAAGTACTAGAAATCATAAAGTTATATATTAAAAATCTACAAGGCTACAAATATATAAAAAATATATAAAAAGAAGAGAAAACCTTTAGGCATCACTACCACCCCCTTTCAGGTAGTTGTAGAGGACAATGAGGTCTTCCTTGAGCCTCTTTACTCCAGGCTAAACACTCCCACCTCCCCCAGCTGCTCCTCATAGTGAGAAGTTTCTGACCTAAAGTAGCTTTGGTAATATTATTGTTTTTCTAAACTAGAAGCTGGTTATCTTACATGGTTTGTCATAAAATATATGACATTGCTGACTATCTTCCTGGAACTCCTCTCCACACTCCAATTGACCATTTTCCCCGCTGGGTATGAATTCCCATCAGGAACCAGCTGTGGTCTGTGACAGGAAATGTGTACATCTACAGGGCATGGCCTTTTCATTTCATTGGGTTCTAAAATACATATTTTGAAGGACTAAATTCCTGGTCCAAAAACCCTCTCTGTTTCTCAGCAAAGTAATATACTCAACAGTCTCCATTTCCCTAACTCATGGCTCACTGTTGGCATACACATTAAAATAAAATTGTGTTTCATACTGCTCTGTGTTCTCTCTGGCTTTGCTGTTCACTCTGTGACACAGACACACACACACAGAAGAAGCTTTGTTCACAACGGTAAGCAGGATTCACACCTCGGGAGCTTCTAACTCTTGACCTTATAAAACATTTAACATTTGGCCTTTTGCAACCTCAGTAAATGCCTTTAAGCACTTTCATTGAAGCTTGGGCTTTCCTCTTTTACTCATAACTACTGTATGAGTAGGTGTGGGGTGGAAAGAGGGAAGATAGTTCTTTGATTAGGAAGGTAATTCAGGCCCCACTGGGGAGACAGGAAAGGAGGAGGCATAGTCCAGGCCAAAACTAGGAGCCAGAAGGGAAAAGAACTCCAGAACCTCTTTCCCCATCTTCCTAAGGCAAGAAGGTTGGTTTTTGTTTTTACTCTGATTCAGAGTAAAACTTTCTGTGGCAGGTAGTCTCCAGACAGTCTTGTCTTTGATTATTTCTTAAAAAAATCAGAAGAAAGAGAAAGACCCTGCCACAAGGATAAAGCAAAATATATTGATGCAATGAAACTGAAGAGAGGCAGTGTAATTTCTGATGTCTGTAAAATTCTAATTCAGGACATTTTTCTGTAACATAGATGATGCAGGACCATTACAGGGAAAATCAGGTAGGGTCTAACAAGAAAGCAGACACAAACAGAACTCAAAATAGCAGGAAAATTGTTAACACAACAAATCTTTGACAGGGAAAAAATCCTACAGAATAGAGGCATTACCCATCTTAACCCCTTCATATAGGTTTTTTATCTTCCTTATGAGATGGTAGCATATGCCTCAAACACCTGTGATCAAAAAAAGTGTGGTGGCACCTGAAATTAATGAAGAAATAAAAAGAAGAAATTAGAAAGATTAGAGGGAGCTTTTTTTAAAAAAATGCTTGAATTACAGAAAAACTAAAGAATGAAAGAACAAAATAAATTATTGTTTAAGTTTTTATGACTTTGTTTATGTAAGACTAATCTTGTGAGGAACATATAGATACTCTTTTATAAGTAAAAAATGAGGAATTCAAAAGGCTTTGGGAGATGTGAATCAGAAGCAGTACTGCTTGCAAGCAACACAGAGGAAGACTAGAGCTCTTACTCAGTCTTTGCTTGTTAAGTAGCTCCCAATAGCACATTCCTTAATCAGAGATATTGCTGTTTCTTTCAACTCAGGTTTAAAAAACCCTAAAATCCCCCTTGGAAGTGGAAAACACTGCAAGAAATGAAAATAGAAAGTGAAGGAACACTTCAGACATATTGCTTCAGCTATAAATTTGTATTCTTGATATTTATGCTATTGCACAGCTCATGATTAGCCTTGAAATTGGCACTTGAGAGATCTCACAAGCAATTATTCTCTGAATATTGTTGAAGAAAAAGGGACTAAATATTCAGGAAAAATGCATCTTGCTACCCTTTAGCTCAGCATTGTTCATGCCATCAAAAATAGTCGCAAGCCATCTTAATAGGAGAATTATATATATTTCCCACAGCATGCAAAGAAAATCAGTAAAATTTTTTACATGATGAGTTGTGCGTAAAACTGTCATTAGAGCATGATTTATTCAAGTTTCAGAGGCTCTTGAAAAGGTTTTATATTAAAGTAGATGCTACAGCTGGACTAGTAGATTGCATCTTCTTGTTAGGCTTTTAAAATTTACTCCCAGAAACTGTAGCTTTTCCTCAACATCCCAAGAGCTGCTGTATTTGTCTATTATCTATTGATGTGAATGGAAGTACATGGAATCATAGAACCATAGAACGGTTTGGGTTGGAAGAGACCTCAAAGATCATCTTGTACCAACTCCCCTGCCATGGGGAAACCAGGTTGCTCAGATCAAGTTGCTCAGAGATCCACCCAGCATGACCTTGAACATCTCCAGAGATGGGACATCCACAGCCTCTCTGGGCAACCTGTGCCAGTGTCTCACCACCTAAACTGCAAAGAACTTACCTCCTCCAAATATCTGACTTAAACCTACTCTCTTTTAGGTGTAATCCACTCCCCTTGTCCTGTGACTACACATTCTTGTAAAAAGTCCCTCTTTATCTTTTTTGTAATTTCACTTCAGGTCCTTTATGGCTACAATTAGGTCACCTTGAAGTCTTCTCTTTTCCAGGCTTCATTCTCTCAGCCTATCCTCATACAAGAGGTCTAAATATATTGGTGGCCCTCCTCTGGACTTGCTCCAACTTGTTGGTGTTTTTCTTGTGCTGAGGATCTCAGAGCTGGATAGAGTACTCTAAGTGGGATCTCACCAGAGAGGAGCTGTAGCGTATTGACCCTGGATAGATTCCAGGCACCCACCAAAACCACTCTATCATTCCCCTCCACAGCTGGACAGAGGAGAGAAAATATAACCAAGGGTTCATGAGTTGAGATAAGAACTGTGACAGATCACTCACCAAACCATCATGGGCAAAACAGGCTTTAATTATAGATATTAATTGAATTTATTGCTAACAAAATCAGATCAGGATAACAAGAAGTAAAATCAGACCCCACAGGTCCAAAAGTCCTACCAGGAAAGCTGCTCCAGTGTGGGCTCCTCCCTCCTTGGGTCTACAGGTCCCTTCCAGGAGCCTGTTCCAGCATGGGCCTCCCACAGACTCTCAGCCTCCTCTCAGGCATCCACCTGCTCCAGCCTGGGTCTCCTCCCTTGGCTGCAGGAGCACAGCTGCTTCACCATGGGCTGCAGGGGAATCTTGGCTCCGGTGCCTGGAGCACTTCCTGCCCCTCCTTCTCTGCTGACCTTGGTGTCAGAGTTGTTCCTTTCACGTGTTCTCACCCTGCTTTTATCTGCCCACAATTACATCTGTGCGATAACTCTTTTTCTTTCTCAATTCTGTTATCACAGAGGCATTCCCACCATCTCTAATTGGCCCAGCCTTGGCCAGCAGCACGTGTGTCTTAGAGCCATCTGGCATTGGCTCTGCCAGACATGGAGGAAGCTTCTGGCAGATTCTCACAGAAGCCATCCCTGCAGCTCCCCCGTTGCCAAAGCCTGGCCATGCAGAATCACCTCCCTCAATCTGCTGGCCTCTCTACTTTTGATGAAGCCCAAGACAGATAAAAGATGAAAGGAAATTACTCCTGCTGAAGACAGCTTCAGGGATGGGTTGGGGCATGCAGTGAGGTTAAAAAAAAAGGAAAAAAATGCTGTAGAAGATTTGATCAATGGTAGCAGAAGAACTTCAGGTTTATTTAGCAAAACCAAAGAAAGCTCCTGTTGTCAAGGTGTGAAAATTGTTGTACTCCTTCTTGCACAAGTGCCACTTCTGAAGTACTTTAGCAGAATTATACAGACAGATATGTGCCCCTGAGAGCTTGATGGATGATGGTGGACAAATTTGGTTAGGACCTTGTTTCAGATTTCAATGAGCAGTTAAGACCTCAGGGAAAGAAGGAAAGTTAGTGGGAAGTCACACTGAAATGCAGTACCAAAATTGCTGAAGTTTGTGTGCTTTGCTTTTTTCTATTTTTTGATGGAAGTAGAAGGGTGATGATACTCCCATGTGAAGAGCAGGAATAGGCAACTCAAGAGATTACTAAATCAGAGCCAATGCTGTTATTGCAAGCCATGAGAAAAATGTTTCATGAAGTCTGCACGCTCTTTAACTACCTCCAAAGACTTCCTCCTTTGCAAGTATCTATATATTTTTAATCTAATATTACCTAGCCTAACAGCAATTTTTTTTCTCCAAATTCAATTATGGCATCGATCCCTGTTGCAAATAGACTAGTGCTATGAAGCTTATTTTCACTGCAGGTTACATGATGTTTTTATAACTCAACATATCAGATTTGTTGTGCTTCTGAATGTGCTTTAATATTTTTTTGTTAATGTTACAGAGAAGTTTTACTTTCATTAGAATAACAATATAACAATAGTATTGCATATTTAGGGTAGGTGGCAGTGTAGGTTGAGAGGTGTCTATTATGTCATACAGTAATACAGTCTTTTGTGGTTCATTACAATACACTCTACGAATTATGAGTCATCTACTTCCTATCAAATGAAATTTGTTTTCAAAATTTTGTTCAAGCATAATTTTACAGGGAATAGGCATAGAATAGAAAAGATACAAGTTTTAAAAAGAGCTGTTTGTTTCACAGAGTGTTTGACATATTTCACTAAACATTCTAAAAATGGCAGAAGTCATACATGACAGTAAAGCAAAATAGTCTGTGTTTCCCTAATTACTTTTCTATTCTAGTGCAGAATGTTTTCTCAGAGTCAGTGTGTATGTGGCAGCTAGGGATGGGATTGAGATTAATCCTGAAACTTAATCAATTTTGGTTCTCTCATCTTGATAAGGACAGATCATGAAATAAAGTTACTCTGTTTTACTTGTGAGGCTTAGATCATGCATCAAGTTGCAATAAATATGTAGCACTTGAATGAATCGATAAAAAATACCCACCTAGAAAATAACTAAGAAACAAGTACTTTTTTTCCTATTTTTCCTTGTCTTTTCCCTTGGAGAGGGATACCGGAGATACATTAAGACTGGGATACCTGACAGAAGGTAATATTAGAAATTTAGGGTTTAAATACAACATCAATTAATTTAAGTGGTTGAACAGCTCTCTAATTTCCTATTTTCAAGGAAACTCTGTAGATAACTAATTAATGGGGACTAATCCAAGTGGATCCCAGCCTGGCTTTAGTCAGGACACTAGCACAGCCTGCATAAAAACCTCCCAATTATTTTATTTAACCTACCTCTTTCTCTAAGGATTAAGATAGATACAGATTTTTGATTTTTTTTTTCTTTTGGGGGAGAGGGGAAAGAGTGGGTTTTGGTGAGTTTTCTGTTATGTATCCAAAGCTTATTTGCAGGAAGTAGAAAAGAACTTTTGATGCTGTAGATGAACTTTAGTCTGATAGGAAAGCCTCAGACTACACTATACAAGCCTCTGAAGCTGCTTCTCTTTTTTCAACTGTGCTGAAATACACATGGGAGTCTCCAAACCTGTGTTACAAATGCCCACAGTAAATATAAAATCATTGCTTTCAAGCCAGAAATAGCTTTTGAAATCATAATATTGATTTTTCAGGAAGCAGCAGGGAAGTTGCAAGTCCAAGGGCAATCAAGAGAAACTTCCAGGTTCTTGGGATGATTGGTTAAGGGATTAGGAGTACAAGTAATGTCCTTCTCTATTCTTCCAGTTGCAGGGAATGATGAGGGAAGAAGCAAGAAGAGCCATCAGAGCTATACATGATCAACTCTATTAGCAATATTGTAGCCAGCAGGATCTGTGTTAATTCTCTATTTTCCTGTCCTCAGCAGTGCAATAGGGATAAAATAAGTGGAATGGCAGGAAGAATCTAAAAGGAGGAAAAAGTCTGAACTATGCTGGGTATTGAGAGATAGAGGAGGTAGTGTGTGTGCCTGTGCATGAGAGAGGAGGTGGGGAAAGGGTAAGAAAAGAGAAAGAATATCCTACACACCTCTGTTCCCCATCAATGTGCTCTTAGTGCTGCCTTGATCCAGGCTTTTAGTCACTCAATTCATTCCTCAAAGCTGTAAAGAAATAAACAAATTCCTTTCACAAGCTCAGCAATATTTTTTTCTGTTTAAACATCATTTGGAGAAACAGACAGAGTGACTGCTCTTATCTTCCTGTATTTTGTGCTTCATCTGACAGTTAAGGTCTCTTTAGCCGTGTCTGCAAGCAAAACACATCCCGTTACATTTCCGGAGGGTCTCGTGTCACTGTAACGATGCACGGCTTCCTGTTAAAGCCTTCACATTAAACACAGAACTGAGGGCAATCTGAGCTGTATTCCTGGGGTGACTACAGAGATTGAAATACTGAAGATTACTGAAAGCAATGAATCAATATGACTACAAGCTGGCTCAGCAGAAGAGGCATATGAATAAAAGTGTGCCAGATCTTCTACTTTGCATGCTCTGTAGCCATTTACAGCATTACAAAGTGGGACAGTGTCATTTCTATTCAGGAATAATAACATTTGGACAATCTGGCCTCCTGAACTCTGTTCAAAAGCAGATACTCACCGTTTGCCCAATTAGAGATATTATTATCCTGTTACATGCCAGGAACTTCAGATTCTATAGACCTATCCTGTACATCTATTTTCTGTGTATGTCTCAAAGTTCCTATAGAATGAAGGAAATAAAATGTATTGCAGAATGAGCCATTTGACCACATTTCACTCATTAAATGTCTGGTTTAGAGTGGAATTAATATGGTTTTAGATAGACTTATTTCTGTCCTTTGATCATTAAATGATTTAAGAGTTTTTTGCACCAGCAGTGTCATCAATATTTGACCACATCTGTTGTCACATTGACAGAATTAGCCAATATTCTTGTTAGAAACAAGTGATTAATCAAATGTCAGCACAAAGCTTAACAGATTCTTCACAAAAATTCTACAGCCTGAAATATCTCATGTAAATTAGTCAGTGAGTACTTTTAAAGAAAAACCACTTTTACATAAGCTGGATTGATTCATGTCTTAAAGCAGAGATGCAGGAGAGCCCTAACATTTACCAGAAAAAGAGTATGTTAGTTCAGCTATATTTAGAAATGAGGAATTTCTAAGGAAAAAGTCTCCCTGAAGAAAAAAGAGCTCATTAATATTGTCTCTTTTTTTTTAATTAAGTATGCAGGTTAAATAGGTACAGGAGTTTGTACTTGACTCTTTGACAAATAAGAAGTGTTAAGGACACAAAAGAGCCTCAGACATCAGGCATTTAGCAACCTGAAGAATTGTGCACAGGTTAGCATTGATTCTCAGTTTTCTCTGATAAAGTAAAGCCTGTGGATCTGCATATGTTTGTAGTTATAGGAGTTTGATTTATGTTTCTTAGGCATACTAGATCTGAAAATGATGGGCAAAATTTCTTTCTTTTTTTTTCGTTTGCTTGAGGCTTTAGAAATGGCAAAAGAAATGGCCGGTTTCTCTATGCTGGTTTGCACCTGAATCACAGAATCACAAAATCTTTGGTTGGAAAAGTCCTCTAAGATTATTGTGTTCAGCCATAAACCCAGCTCTGCCAAGTCCACTGAACCATGTCCCTAAGTGCCACATCTACATGTAGCAATGCTACATCGTAGCATTTCATCAGTCTAAGGAGGGGCAGTTTTGCGAGTCCTCTCTCTAATGTCTTTAAGGACCTAAAACTTGAATTTTTGTAGGAGATTTTAAAAATCTCTGGACTCATCCATTTTCCTAAAGATCAGTCGCTTTGGACAGTGCCTGTTGGTATGTAATGCAGTCAGCACTGCTTCTAAAGGGAAAATTAAGTTCCTTACTCATTGTATCATCTTCCCAGCATTTGTGACTCAGTAGCAGATCATCAGCTTACTGCTTCCTCCTCATCCATGAGCTGGAAAGAGGAACAGTTTTCTACTGTCATTTCAAACTCAGCCATGCACATAACAGGTCAGTATTTCTTTCTGGCATCTGTCTTTTCAGCTTCAACATTTAGATTCTGGCTAAATTTGTTGATTTGTTCCTCCTTTTCAAAACTCCTCAAAAGCATAATATCTAGGTTCAAGATAATAATTTGGTGTAGTAGGTGGTTACTGGACCAACATTAGAACATTAGAAAAGCTTCTATTATGTCATGTATCCCTTCTGAAACCAATGTGATGGGTATACTTGGAAAGAGTCTGAATTCCTACAATCCCTTAGGGTAAGATGAACAGTGTGTAGTTCAGAGCAGTCACTGACTTGTGCCACACAGTTGTGCTCACAGAGATTGTTCTCAGGTTGAAAGAAGGTAGATCTGTCTTAAGTGTGCTCTGATGCACCCCAGGTGTTCAGTGGTACAGTGAGTTCCCTCTCCCACTCCGTATCTGTCTTCCCAGGTGGCTGTCACCTTCCTGAAGATCATCTTTAACACAAGAACAGATGAAATCTGGGGTCTGATTTTGTAGGCAGCTTGTCATCTGTGGGTTATTAAATACAGTTCTTTACTCCAGGAAGTACAAGCTCCTAACTTTAGCCAGAAAACTGTAAGCATGAATATGTATGTGCTTACTCAGGTGTTCATACCCTTCATGGAAGATGTAACCATCAGGAATACCAGTGATGAGAGGCAACAAAGTTAATAAATCACAAGTAATCTTTCCTTTTTTTCCCCCTTTCCACTGTATTTAGCCTTTGCAGATGTACCCTGGTTACGTTCTATTTCTAAAAAATAAGCAGTGCGGACCACCATGATATTTCTGTAGTCTTAGCTGTTATATCCATGTGAGAATAGCAAATTACAGGGAGCTGAGTCATTTTGCTTAACAAAATTCATTTGGCTAAGCCACACATCACAAAATCACAGCAGTGTTTCGCCAGAAACAGTTTCCCAGGAAAGGTGTTACAGGTAAGAAATAAATGTTCCTTCCTAATCTCCTGGACGGAGAGAGAGGTGTTCTGGGAAGTAGCACTTAGGTTACGGTGCATAACTGCTGCCAAGTTTTCAGCTGCCCTTTCTCACCCTATTTATGGTCTATGTACCCATGCCCACTCAAGTAGAGCTTTATATCCCTGTGTGAGTAAGCACCGAGGTTTAAGAAATCACACAATGCTTATATAAATAGAATACAAATGCAGTCTCAATGAATAGAGCACATTGGCCGTTGTGCTCATGAAGCAGAGGGTAATTATGCTGCTTCAGAGTAAAATGAAATACAATTTTATCTTCTAAGGGAGACGAAGTGAACATCAGATCAAGTTAAACAGTACATGCTGTGACTCTCTACAGAGGAAAAACAGTGTCAAAAACCTTAGCCAGAGGTTAATTGATAATCGGTTTAATTACTCATTTGTTATTAATGATTACTAATGAGAAACATTAGAATAATCAATGTTCCAGCCCAGTGCTTTACCAGATGTCATGTTAATTACAACTGAAGATAGCAGTAGCTTAGCAAAATACAGAAACAATTAGCGTGATTGACTCAAAGCCACCTCACACCTCTCTGGAGCATTGTTCTAGCAGCACTACAGAGCACTACAGAGCAGTATAAAATTCTCTGGGTTTGCAGAGTGGGAAAAGAACAATCCTAATAGCCTTTGATATAACCCAGATTTGTCTCATAAAAGGTAGGAATTACAGTAAGTCTGACACAAGCAAATATATTTGCTCGGAGAGATCACAATCACAGGCTAATAAGAGAGGAACTACAAAATAACCTACAGTGAATAAAATGCTAACACCACTAATGGCTAATTGAAATTAAAATCTACTCTTTCCCCCATGAAAAATGTGTTGAGCTTTAATATTCCCAATGAAATTTCACTTTTAAATTATGCTTTATGACCTGAAACAATCACAAACCACTAAAGTACCATGTTGTTATTCAAAATATGCAAAGTAGCTTCTTAAACTACAGGTATTGTAAAATGCTGAGAAATAAAATTTTATTCTATACAGAGGTAAGGTTTCATTCCATAATTGAAACAGGAGCTTTCATCTGGTTTAGATGCATAAGCTGCAGGACTGGATGAAACCAGAGGAGGATATGTATGTCAAATACATCTTGCCATCACATAACAGAGTTCTCTGTGTCTCTCCATGCCCAATTTAATCCTCAGCTGCAAGATGAAAACTAGAATGTCTGTCTCCACATCAGGGAACCCAGGTGGCTCTGTTTGAACCCCAGACTTGCTTCCATTATTCAGTGTCTCCAGGACATAGGCTTTAGGATCAGACAGTTCAGAGCAGTGGTGCCAACACACACCAAAGAAGGAATTGGGAATGGCATGTACAACACCAGTCCATGAAAATCTGAACGAGGTTCCTGAAAGTTAAGCAAATGCTGAGTCTACCTAATGAATGTTTCTGAGCAGCCTATCAGGTTTTCAGTCAGCCATGAGCAATAGAGTACCATACAATCTGGTGTAATCAAGATTATAATCTTGAGTGACTGGGGTGTATTAACACAAAACTATTCTTTAATTTACTCTGACACTGAAAATAGGATTAATTTTTGATTCCTGTTGGAAAAGATGGTTAAAAGCACACACCTGCCTTGCTGATCACTGTGTCCAATCCTGTGCATGAACCACAGTTCCTAATCACAAAATTCTGTGTGACAATCAAAACTCAGCAGTCATTCTGTCTGCTTTATCTGATTAGAATGTGGTGAAGGTGAGAAGCTTCCTCACTGAAAGTTGTCTTGTGCCTGAGGGGGCTAGGCGAGACCCCTGGCATGCTCTCAAGGAACTAAGGTAGTAAGGTAACATGACCTGCACTGAAGCTGCAAGGAAGGAAGGACATTGATCAAAGGGAAGATTCTGCTACAAACATCCACTTCTGGAATGTCTTGGATACCCACTGATGTAAAGCTGGTACCTGCTGCTGAAGCTTAGTTCTTAAGTTATAATATATTATTTATCTAGACAGAGGAAAGGTTTGTCAGTGCCTTAGCCATATATCAAACACTGCTGTGCTGCTTTCAGCAGAGGAACATGGGAAAATGCTACATAGCAGGTCTAGAAAAAAAGGATTCTGACAGGTGTTTATGAGGTTTCTGACTGTTGTCATTGTGACGTGTAATCAAAAGTCTTGGGCATTAGGGCAAAAATTTTGGGCATTGCCCTAAAATTCATGAGGCTGAGCTGGTAAAGACAGAAGAGAGGCAGGAGTTTGCAATAGTTTCATTATAAGCACAAAACCCAGTATTATGGTTGTTTCTTTTTCATATATATATATATATTCAGTTTGTTGTATTATATCTGCAGTATCTGGGGATTGCTTTTTATAATCAGTCAGGATATCTGCAGTATAAGATACAAACATTTTTTGACTTTAAAATAACAAAATGAAATTGGTGAGTGGAGTCATAAAATAATGGAGAAGCTGTTCTTCAAGCACTAACACAAATCCCTTCAGGCATTTCACTCTACCCCAGAGAACTTAGAAGCGCTCATCTAAGAATTAAAATAACACAAAACATGTTTATTTTTTGACCCTTTCTTTGGCTTTTCTTCCATGATACATCTTCTGGAATTTTCTGTACCAGTTCACTTTATGCAGAGAGTTTCATTTTTGCCTCTCAGTGATGTTTCTTCTTGGTTTGTTTGGGATTTTTAATCTGGAAATTTGGTTGTGAAAATCTGCTCACTCCCTGCTTTGCAACATACTGGCTTTCACATGAGAATCTGTACACTCAGCAAGAACCTTATCACTTTGATGGATTTGGTCACATAATTATCAATGTTTCACGTTTATGGGAACAGCTTGAAATAATTTAAATGTGTTCCAATTGTTGCATGTAGATTACAGCATTAAAATTTTACTGAACATTTAATTTCCTTTTGATAGCAGCAAAAATCACAGAAATCAGCAGGTAGCAGCTATTAGTTAAAAGTGAAAAGAGAGTAAGGAAACACTCACATGAATGTCTTTGAAAATCAGAGCTCAACCATACTGCTGAGTGAGTTTCCAAATAGGACTAGAAGGGACCTTGAAAGACTGATTTATATGTCTTGGATATATAAACTACATGTTTTTCTAATCTATTTTTAAAAGACCTCCAAAAGAAAGCAATTCACAATGTCACTATTTCATTTCTAGTACTTCTCCAAGAATTAGACAGTTGAGGTTTTTTGCTTAACTGACTTAATTTCATTTGAGGATCAGTGAGCAGATTTTTATCATCTATTTTTATTATACATGGAGAAACAATTGATAATGATTCTCTTCAGAAAAAAAAAAAAAAAAGTAAATAACTTCAAAACTTCCCTTTGATGAAGACCTCACATATCCAAAATCCAATCCTCTTTTCCAGCAGTTGGTTTAGCAGAAGACATTTTTCTTTTCTAAAAATCTGACATTTTCTCATGCATTTAGTTTTGCTGCTGAGTTTTCACTATTTTACACCAATTGATAAGTTTTCTTTACAAATATTTTAATGTCAATAAACCTTCCAGGATTTTTGGTTCCTTTTCATCAATTGCAAGTTCCTCCTGCAGTCCCTCAACCATCATTTCTTCCTTTTCCTATCCAAGATACTGCTTTTCTCTTACACATTCTGAGTGCGACTTCTTTACTACCTCCTTGTGGGAGACAGAGGAGTAGAAACTCCTGCAATTAACGGAGGCTTTGATTTACAACCCTGGAAGAGACTAGGTCTGGCTTAATTGATAGAGATTTATAGATCTTAAGCAAAAGGATTACAAGCCTGTGTTCCTATAGTTATAAGTAAAATTGCACACTGGGTGTTCTGGTGGAGGGTTTTAAATATAATAGTGTGATTTTATATAGTTTAAGTTAAGAATGTAGATGGTATAATAGAGACATCTGTGTGTACGTGACATGAGAAGTTATTGGTCAAGACAGAGCTGCATTGCAGCGAGAAGTGCCACAGGTGATAGGTCATAAATCCAAAACAAAGTGTCGTTTTAAGTGCCTATTGGATTAGAAAGTTATAAATTATGATGTAACTCTAAATCTTGTGACTAGTTGCCATTATTTGGAGGTGTTGTAAAATCTCATGCCTCGACTGATGTGTTTTGTTATTTTAAACAATAAATTCCTGTAATTGCAAAGTCCCATCCCTGAAAGTTATTTCCTCCAACAAGTAAACACGTGGGAAATTCGACACCTCCTGATACTTATGGTTTACTAGATGTCATATTAAGACTCTTTCCAGCATGTATAATATCTTGTTTCCCAGGAACTTTCCCAAAACCTCAACAGCATGCTCTCATTTAGATTCAGGCTATGTCCACACTGTCCCTGGGAACACAAG
The DNA here is from genome assembly GCF_041296385.1 of Aphelocoma coerulescens. Classification (NCBI taxonomy): domain Eukaryota; kingdom Metazoa; phylum Chordata; class Aves; order Passeriformes; family Corvidae; genus Aphelocoma; species Aphelocoma coerulescens. The sequence continues at coordinate 12,853,770 of NC_091013.1, forward strand.
GCATGGAGCAGATGAAGTGCATCCTATTTTCTGACTCAGCTGTATGCCTGCCACCGCTGAGCACAGGAGGCCTGAAGCTTAGCACTGCATGGCTAAAGTGCCACAAATGCAGGCTGAGCTCAGGCTGCTCACAGACCGGCTTCTCCCTCTGGCACTCTGTGTCAGGCCCTTCTGCAAAAGACCCCTGTCAGCCTACATGCATCTGTGCACATTTTAAATACACCAGGAGAGAGCTTGTTGGGCTTGGTTCTCTGTTACCTTTTACATGAGAGAGCATTTGGCACTGCATCCACATTTAATACCTTTCCATGAGGATTCTTCACCAGCAAAAAGCAATGAGTGAGTTGCTTTGAATGAGGGCTGGGAGATTTCCATAGAATCCCATCTTTGGAACCCATCTTTGTTGTTGGCTTTACTGAGACAATTTTGTGCTCTGCATTTTTGAGGTCTGTGCCTCAATGTGTATTGAGATGTTAACAGTTACCTTGCAAACACAGCCACCACAAGAAAATTAGTTCAAGTAAAATACATTACAAAACATTTTATTATTTTAACTAAATGAAGCATAGCAATAATATATGTTACACTTTGGGTCATTGGGAATCATTAGTATATATGTTATACTTTGGGTCATTGGGAATCATTAATATTAACTTTTCAGTCTTTTCATGTGTATTGATAAAGTAAAAACAAGGTAGCTAAGAGTAGTATTTTCTCATTTTAAGAGCACTTTGTCTGACAATGTAGCTTAAAAAGATGTCATAATAAATTAACTTATGGCTGTTTTAAAGTTTTTGTCCTGCACAGTTTCAAACACACAGACTACAGTAAATTACCATAGATAGTTTTTTTCTTTAGTATTTTGAGGGATTGTTCAACTTCGGGGCATAAATCAGAAATTACAGGCATTCATATGCCAATTTGGGAAGTCACCAAAACCTTTCAAATGTAGATTTGTCAAATCTCTTCAGTGTAGGAGTACCTATTTAAAATTAAAATTAATATAGTGCCAGAAATAGCCTGGTTTGGAAAAGATTTTTTGACAAATTTATGAACTATGAACATGTTGGATATCACCATCACTGTGCATCTCAGTCTGTTAATGAGTCATTACTGTTTTAGCAGAAAATGTATGTCACTTTAAAGCAAAGACAGAGGTCACGATTTGGCCAACAGAGCATTTCCTTAATTTCCACGCGATTTTGCCAGAGGCAAGATACCACAAGTGAAGTTAAGTAAAGGTTACTGGCAATTGAAGAAGTTGTTACAGATGGTGAGAGCTAACTCATTTGTGATTTCATACCAAACTGCTGTCCTTAATATTCCTTGTTCTATTTAATCTGCTATGCATTTATATGACAGCAGGTCTTGGACACACATCAGTAGACATGTATCTTCCATTATCCAAGGATGAACAGCACAGAGTTTACACAAGGCAGTAGCAGGTTTTACTAAAATGAAGGGAACTAAATGAAGATTACTTTGATAGACACCCCTGTCTGTGTGCAGCTGTGGGATTCAGTCCAGATGGGCACATATTGCCTGCAAGGGAGAAGTCAAACACGTTCTAGGTCTCCTCTTGCCCTGCCAGCCCTTCTCCATTTCCCTATCCAGGCTCACTGCAGGTTAGCACCAGAGTGAGAACCAACAAATGGACACAGAGGATACCCAGGGATTTTAGCCTACAGCCAACATGAAAACAGCTCCAACAACTAAAGCCTGGGATTCAGGTTTTCTAACAGTGCATTCCTTAGGTGTAGCATAAAATTAACGTTTTTTTCTCATATCTCCTCACGTAAGAAACAGTTTGGCATAAAATTCATTTATGGAATGAAACCTAAAATGAACTAACGTTGTTATTCTAGGATCCTTCCATATGGTTCAAACGGATTTGGTTTTGAGCAGACTAAGAAGCACACGCCACATATTTTTAAAATCATAATAAATGTGAAGTAATGCCATATGTGCTGAAAAGTCAGGGCACAGCAGGAAAAGGGTCAGTCTCTGTTCAACCTAATGACTCTGCTGGCTTCTGCTGCAGAACAATGCTCTGGAACTATAAGGGATTTTTTCAGTTTTAAAACAAATAAGATGACACAATGAGAGACAGGTAAAACTGCTGCCTTTCTTTTCTCCTGGGCCTTATTATAACAGCAGGTGAAACAATATAAAGGGCTCAAGTCTAATTTGGTAAGTGAAAACTACCTACCAACACAGCTGTTTTATTTATGAGAGGTGGCAGGGTTGGAAAGAAATCCTTATATAAAAAATAGCAAGGAAATTTGTGAGCAACAACAGAAAAAGTAATTGTGTATGCAGTGGTTTTTTATGTGTGAATAGGAAACTGATACTTGGTTTGATATTGATTTTTCTCTATGCAACATGCTGTTATTTACAACTGTGGATGTATATTTCTCAGATATTCAGTGCTGCATGATTTATGCTGTGTCTCAATCACTGCATTATGTTTTGAAAGGCACCAGCTGAATCCTGAGATGAGTCAGCTGCCAAATATTGTACTAAAAAGCTATTGTTTCATAATGAATCAACAGGCTTTGAAGTAATTAAATCCCTCATTGTTTAGTTTAATACAAGCTATTTCAAAATGTAATAAAACATATTTTGGAAGTGAGTCTTACCAGGTCCCATTATAATAGCGTTTAGCTTCTTTCAGTCACCAGTAAGACACAACTGCCAATCTAATAAGATTTATAACCATTAATGTTTCATTTACTTAGCAAGTAAGAGCTAGCAAGGCTTATTCTACATGCCAGCCATTTGTAATTGTGACCTGTAACTCAAATTTGCTTTTGTTCCACAGATTTGATGCTTCTTATCATTATTCACCACTTCCATGTGCTGCCAAAACTCTGCAGGCTTTCAGAGAGTTAAGAATGTCTCATGACTGTGACCGTGGTGTAAACTGGCACAGAAAAGACATCCATCCCCAAAAGAGATCTTGCTCTATATGTAACCATTCATAAGCACTCTGTTTATGACAGTGATAACACTTCAGTGTCAAATGATGACAGAACAAGGCCTGCCCAGCCAACTCACCAGGGAGTGACAAGAGTGGGCTGCATCTTTCTCCTTTTGGAGGAGGGGTTTACACCAGACTGCATGACTTGTATGACTTGTATGACACCTGTTAATTCTCTTGTGACAACACCATGTACAGAATGACAGCTTGGATGGTTAGGATGTTTTGTGCTGGGGAAAAGTACTTTTAATTTTATTAATTTTGCAGTGTATTTACAGTAGAAGAGACAAAGTCAGAGTAGTACCTTATTCTGGGACCAGAGACCCAGAATGAATTTTGTAATGATTCTTAGCTATGAGAAAAAAGTTATTCTACAGTCCTGCACCACAGTGATAGAAGATATAAAACTCTTGGCCAGAGTGTTTGTACTGGAGCTTCGAGGACTCCAGGTATCTTCAGATTTGTGCATGAGTGCTACGCAAGCATGGGTAGACTTTGATCTGAATTCAATATTCTCTGTGCAGTCAGTTTTGATGTGCTCTTGGCCACCACCATGGAGAAGATCTGATATCACAGCCTGTGATTGCTACGATCTCCTACTCATCTAAGCACTCATGACTTGGTAGGACACATCACTGCAGTCTGCTAAGTGAGTCACCAGCCAGAATCAGGATGGATGTGTGCTAGCTGCTCCCAGGCCATCCCACCCACAGACATCAAACATGACAGAGAAGATGAAAATGAGAATGGATATTTGCATGTCTCCACGTTCACTAGAAAGATAAGAGTTAGCCATTGGTGCTCCTGCCTTGCATCACACAGTTGAGACAGTCAAAATCAGTGAAGTATGTAGATGTTCTGAACTCCTTTATGCCCAAACATACCAGTCTCTGAGAGCACTGGGATGCTACAGGTTCATAGGTGTTTACAAAATCGGTCCACTTCGGGTCTGACCTTTTGTGATCTCTTAATCCCAATGTATGGGATCTGTTAGAATGTCGGAAGACAGTGAGCCAGGAAGTTTTGGCCCTTCTCATGATACATGGGATACCAAGAACAATAAAGGATGTTTCTTACTGAGTTTAGGAAGACGTCAGTGAGGTCCTGTATTAACTTTTATTCAGTGCTGAAAACTGAAATAAGCAGAAAGAACTTTGTAAGCACCAAATTTTGTATTTCCATTGAACTATGAAAAGCTAATGCTTTAGCTTGCCATACCCCTGGCATGGCTTCTTGTTTGCACAGAGATGAAGCAAGGCCATGCCCTTTTGTCATGAGTCTGAAGTCTGTAAAGTGCCATGCAGGTCTGAAGGGGATGAATCTCACCCATTCACAGCCACAGAGTCTTGCATTCATCCAGGTCCTGACATTACAAACCAGCAAGTGATTTAACCAAATGGTGTTACAAGATTTTACACTGATTGTGTCCCAGATTTTACACTGACCATTTTCAACTTTACTGCAAGTCATTTGTACTGTTTCCAGCCCATGTCTGGGTAAGACGTTGATGTTGTTTGCAGTCTGATATCTACTTTCTTGTGCTGCCTACCTGCTTCTTTAAACAAATTCTCAGCCTGTGATGGATTAAATGTCGGATTGCATCACAAAGGCTTTTACCTTCATGACTGAAATTAATGAAGATCTCATCCTTTACTCTGCTGAGCACATGAGTTGTTCCCTGCTTCCTCTGGACAATTTTTTTTAATTTTTTGTTTTAATAATAACAGCTGTATGGAAGTCACTCATTTCCTGCCACTGCCTTGATCTAGGCAGTGCAAAGTGCCAGCACAGATGAATACTCTAATGTTCTGTGAGTTAACAAACAACTGAAGAACCACTTGGACATATGGAAATATCACCATTTATTTAAACTAATAAAGTCATAATTAAAAATGTAATTATGTAAACAGCCTCCCAAGATCCCTGGGTTTTTTTAAAGAATAACAAACAGCCTGCAGCACATGAAGAAGGCACTAGGGAGTTGTAGTCAAGGGTGTTTAGTTTATTATTTCTTAGTGTATAATTATTTCATTTTTCTAGCTTTAAATATCTTTTTTTACTTTACAGGCAGTTTTGCACATACAACTCTGAGTTGAATGTGGCATTTCCTGTCAATATTAGGTTTTTATCAAAAGCAAACAAGCATATGAAAAAAAGACATTATATTAAAGAGCTAAGCAATTCCATTGCATTTTTAATTAGACATTTCAGAATGATGCTATCCCAAAAAATTGACTATTCTGTCCTGATTGGGTTTCAAAAGAATTAGAGACCTATATGTGACAAAATGAAAAATTTGGTATCCAAGCCACTAATGAGGGAAGAGAAAAAAGTGAGTAACATTTAGTGAATGACACTTTTTTTGGTAGAAAATAATTTGTGATATTTAAAACTTACAAACTTTAAAAATTGTTTTGGGCTGTCCATTTATTTGGATTGATAGATTTTAAGTTGCTTCCTTGCCTTAAAAATATCATTAATTAACTTTACCAGAGAAGTTGTTCATTAATCAAATCTCTATACTTATTTATTTTATATTTTATTATAATTTAAAAAAACACCATACAGAGTTATAGTCTATATCATGAGCTGCTTTAATCAGACAAGCCCCCAGAGTCACTGAAATTATAGGTAAATCTAATTATAGGCATAGCTAATAAAAAATTGGCTATTACAACTGTAGTTTAGAACCATCCTCAATAATTTTGTGAAGTTTCACTTTTTCTTTCTTGTTTCTGTTTTTAAGGCAATTATTTTATTAATCTGTTTGGCTTTCAGAGCATAACATACTGAATACAACATCTTTATTTTACAGCTTACAATTCTCCATGTTCTGTGGAGAGCTAAGTGAAATCATTATCTAGATCTAAGAAGAGTGATTACTTACAGAATTACTTACATTGGGGAAGTTAACCACCTATCATTCTGTAGTTCTAGGACTAAAATGACTAATATATATTAGAAAACAAACAAACAAACAAAACACAAAAGATAAAGCAAAGTCAAAATATGCCAAAAAAGAAAATCCCCACAATTTTTTGTGACTAAGCATTCTGATCAAAGGTTAAATTTTTGGGAAAAGAGGAAGCTCTAGGATGCCTAGAGTGTACGCACAGAAGTTTAAAAAGCTGATGCCACAATAAACAAAATTTGACCCAAACTTTCTGCAACCTTGCAGTCTTTTTCTTTCTCCAAATCAATTTATTTCACAGGCATTATAAAGGTGTACTTTTCCAAAGCTGATTTAATTTATACCTTTGACTTTCCATTCTTTCTTTTGATATGTTCCCCTCTCTGTCCTTACACTATCTGTGATTCTTTTCAGAACATTTACCTCAGAGTTCTAGCTCTGAAGTCATAATTTTTCCACAGTGTACCAGCCCTTCAGGGGCAGTCAGTCCTTCCTTTATAGATTTTTTGCTGACCTTTTCCACAAAATAGTGTAGATATTAATGGAAGACAAAATTACTGTCATTTATGGCCACTGTTTGCTTCTGATGCTATGAATGATATTATGTTCCCCTGTTTCCCTAGCTTCTGATGCAAATTTTAAATACTTGAAATTTTAACCCAGACTTTCTACTAATTAAACTGTGCTTAAACATGTTTAAGTGTACAGTAATTCCTTGAATGCATAATTGAATGAATGTATCAGAATATAGTAATGACTTAGGTCAAAGCAGATTCAGACATTCTTAGATTTTGACTGGATCATGGTAGATTCAATGACATAAAACCTGCAGACTGATATCACACTTCCATTTGTTTTTGCTTTTTTTCTACACATTCCTTACCTTAAATATTTATATGTTTGAATCCACATCTGTTCATATATTCAACATCAGAGTCATCTGCTGTAAGGTACATTTGAATTCTATGAGAAATTCTCCTGTCTAGTTTATTTATCCTGTGCTTCCAAAATCTGAACACCGAGATTCAACAGACTTTCCATTCCAAGTTAATCACTTGAGTTAGGAAATGTTTTATTTAGAGAAACACAGACACACACACACACACACCAAAAAACGCCACAACTTCTTTCATTTAAGCCTATTGCTGTAGAATACAAACAAGGCTGTTTGTTTATCTGTAGTCCTGTGTAAGCATAACTGCCACTGATTTTTCCAATTTGCATATCAGTCCCATTCTGCTTTAAGCTTTCATTTGGAAATGCACTACTTCAGGCAATCAGTATGGTCTGCAGAGCTTAAGTTTCTGTGATGTCAAAGGCACATTCCAGAGTTTTTCTATGGAAATGCAATTAAATAGGACAATACAAAGAAAATCCTATTCTTTAAAACTGCTTTGATTCCAGTTTCCAGTTTTTTCTTCATTCTACAAAGTCCTTTTCTGATCAGTGTGGGGTCACATGAAGACAATAAAAAGAACGAGGAGGGAAAATTCAATTTCAACAGGCTTAATTTTGGCATTTGCATTATTGCAGTTCTTGAGAAAGCCCTGTGAAGACTGAAACAAAACTTCTGATAAAATCCATATGCTCATCCCCAAGCACACAGCATTTTAATCTGAAACCTGTGGCATTCCTGTTAGAATTTCTGAACTCTTGATGATGAAAATACCAGAAGAAGCACAAATCAGAGTTAGAGAAAAAAAATGTTTATTGTAGACCTTATGTTTAAGCTTATGGCATGATTATCTTTAAATGTGTTTTTTCCTCAGGCCTTTATCACGCCAGACTATCTAGGCATTCAAGTTTTGACAGGTGGAAGGATGTATATGTCAAATAAATAAAAAAAAAATTTAAAAATATGTGAAGTAGACTTGGACTATTCAGAAGCAAGAGTAAAGAAGAAAAATAACAAGTACAGATGCCAAAGCTTGTAAACTCACAAAGGCTGACAGGGAGCAGAGATCAAAATTCCAAAATACTGCCAAAAGTTTATTTGACAAGTGTTCAGTGATTTGCAGCATGGTGTTTGTTTGGGGGTTTTGTTTGTTTGTCTGTTTGGGGGTTTTGTTTGTTTGTTTGTTTGTTGGTTTGCTTTTAACAGAGGATTGATTTCCTGATTTGGAAAGGGAATTCATTCTCTTTCCAATTTGCTGTGCTTTTCTGTGCTAGCACTGTTTCCTTTTTTAGATATATTTTCAAGTGTTTCTTTGTAAGCTCAACACCTCTAATACACACAAGTTTTCACTGAGAGAAGCAAGAGAAAAAAATTAAAAATGCCACTGAAAAAATCTGAGAAGCCTTAGAGTGTGTTTGTGTGCATGTTCATGCTTCCTTTTTCTTTGCTGTACAGAATTAATGGAATAGATTCAAAGTGTAATGGAGATTTTGCTTTACCAAGCATCTCCTAGACAGATGCACTGAAGGAACTCCCACATTGCCCTCTAAAATTTGTAAGTTTAAGAACTGGAAAGGAACACAATAACCAATCAAAGTTCAGATGTTAAGAGGCAAAGTTTTGTTACCTCTCTCTGGTATCAATCATTCCATAATTTTTCTTCTTTTACATATCTTTTCCTTTTCCCTAATCACTGAAAATTTGTCCCCACCCTTCCTCTTGCTCTTATCAACTTTTTTTTTATCTTTCTGACATAAAACACAAAGAGAAAGCCTTCCCAAAACCAGGTTCATTCTTCCTCCTCCTCAGTGTATCAATTGTAGAGAAATATAATCAGAAACTAAAGCCTTCTCTTTGTGGTATTTCTTGTTGATACTGTATTTGTTAACTTTACATGACGCTGTCCAAATTTTCCAAAATCTAAGATATACAGTGTACCAAAGTTCAAGGATGCAGTGTAATCCTTTCATGAACCAAATGGGTGCCATGTTACAGCAGCCATAAGCCAGTGAATGCCTTCAGTACTCACACTATTGAAGTAGACTATGCCAGCACAAACAGATTTAGGCCAAGAAAAAGATCAAAAACTTTGTTTTGCTTTGAGAAAATAATTAGTTGCATTTAATATTTGTCCAATTCCAGAGTTACCTCACAAGCCTATATACAGTTGTGCAGAAGCCACAAGACGCTCAGGGCACATAGGAACTGAATTAGACACATCTCCCTGTCCAGATCTCACTTATTAAAGCTAAATGTGCACAACTCCATGAAGGCCAGAATCCTATTCTTTCCTTCAAATTCCAGTGGTGAAAGATATTATTAGTACTTCGTACTCTTCTACATCTGCAAAAGAAGTTATCTCATAAGTTATAAATATGAGGAAAGCAGAGATAAGAGTGACAGCTCAGCCTTAGCTCTCTCCTGGCATTGAACATTTGCTATCTCAGCTGGATTTGTGTGTATTTGGACTCCTGGTGCCATACTGTATACAGCATGACATCAAAACAATCCATAAAACATGTGATGACAGTACCTTAAGCAATCTGCAATGTGCCCTTTTCCCCTCAAGACAGCAGTTAAAAACATTATAGAAGAAAAGTTGCCTAAACACTGGCTTTTGTATTTGACTACAGAATTTTCTGTACAACAGAAAGAGACATGAGAGGGGAAGGAGACATGATAGAAAGTTACAGCTGCAGCCTGCAGCAAATATTGCTAATTTTTATAGTGATTTATTTTTTTCTGTGTTTCAGAAGGCATGGAGCCAAGGTTACAGGAAACCAATAGTTCTCTTGGGAATCAAAACTTACAAGGAAAATGGTGTTACTCGCTAAAACTATTTTGTTCATTACTTCTATTTTTTTGTAGAGTAAAAGCAATGTGCATTGATACATTCACTGTAGTTCATATCAGATCCCCTATTACAGCAGAGAACAGCCCCATTTGTAGCTATAGCACGTCCTTAAAAAAAAGAAATCTCACTTTTGTTCAGCAATGGAATATTTCAGAAGCCTTATGGTCTCTAAAACAACTACCATTTAAGGATGTTTTCATTTTTTCAGTTACAATATATGTCAAAAGTTGTATGTTTTCTACTTCTTTGCCATTTTATAGGTCAATGAAGGCTGAGCCAAAATCCAAAGAAGTTTCTCCCTCAGGAAGCTTCTGTTGTAGTTCTGCATAGCCTGAGTACTAAGCTGGAACCCAGTCACCAACAGAGTTAGTACAGAGATGTCTGCAGAAATAGTTCATCAAAACAAAACATTCTGTAGAACAAAGAATGTTTGACTTGTCTCAGCTTGTCATGGTGGTTTTTGCTTTCCTGCTTGTGCTACAGACCTGTTGCTCTTCCTGGCTCAATGTACTCTGTGGTTGTAAACCCGAACTCAACATCACTTTTCTGCCAAAGGGCACCTGCTGAACAAAGGGAATGAGAGCTCCCCAGCTGTGGATGCTAAAAGGCAGGAGCAGAGAAATTTTCCAGCTCTGTAGCATTTGTGAAGTTTTTCCTTTCTCATGCTTTAGCTGAGAAACAGAGAAATCCAGCTTCTCACAGTTTCTCTGTGAGAGCTTTCATTCTCATGAGAACTGGATGGACAACAGTTTGTAAGAATGCAAACCATTTTTGCACTTGCAAGTCGTTGTGGAAACTGTAGAATTGTTTTCAGTCTTGTGAGAAGAATATTTGGAAATGGGTGTCTTACTGCTCAGCCTGTCACCTTGAGAGGAGGTGAGTGAATAAGCCAATCATGTAATTTCTTTATTGCAAACTACCCTATAAAAGATGAGCAATCCATTAAACGTGGTCTTAGCTCTGCTTTGGCCATTTCTTTTAACCTGGACCTAAGTCGTGATTTCTCTGTTCTCTGGGGATAACAGCAACACCCAGCCACTGCCTTTAACACAATGACATCTTCAGAAAATATGACCAAATACATTGGTCCTAGGGTGACAATAACCTTCTTTCTTTCATGGGGATTTCTCCTAGTAAACAACAACATGTTTATAATAAATTTCAGCTTTTCAGTACACAGATGTGTTAAATCTGTATTTCATTTGGTAAATTACAACTTCCATTAGAACTCCTGATTTACTAATTCATACCTATTATTAAAAAATAATTGATGGGCTTTATTCACTGAACATTTACTTTCTAATTTCCATCAATTTACAATCATCCTATGCTTTGGCTGTTTTGTTTTTCACTGATCAAAACACAGGAAATGCAAAAATATCTTAATTTTCTACGTACTCACTCCTTTCTGGCAATGGAGCATAAAAGGTGGACTTTACAATGATAAATGCTTATAAGTCACTGGCCCTGAACTAAAGAAGTCCTGAAAGTCTGGAAAATCCCAAAGAGGAAGTTTGTCAGCACTTCTCTCTCCTTTCTACCTAAAACCTCTAGCTTGGCAGTGCCTGCTGGACCCTGTTGCAGTATCAAAAAGGGAAGGGGATAAATTCTGAAGAAAAGGTCTACGTTTAGAAAAGCTGAATAAAATTTCAAATATTTAAATAACTTCATGCCTTCAAAATTTCAAATTTGCAAATCATATGACAGCATTTACCTTCCTTTAAGTTAATGGTTCACGATACATTGTCATTAAGGGTTTTACCAGGAAGTAAGATCAGACCCATTAAAGGATTTACTTACATACAACTGGAGGCTAAACTTAATTCAGTGTACACCTGACAGCTCTGCCTGTGCTTCAAACCAGCTTTGATCCAGGGCTCGCTCAGAAGCTGCAGCACTTCACTGTGTTCACAGTATTTAATTCTGCCTCTCCAGCAGTCATATGAGCACAGGCATAATTCTGTATCATCTCACAACTTTGTGGCTCCTAGACATGACCTGGTTCACACCTCTGTCATTCAGAACATAAGTGAGGGCTCTCAACAGCTGCCTGTCTGCCTTCAACCCTTTACAGCTTTCTCTGAAGCTGGCCCTCACACCTCAAGTGATTTACCAAAGACTGCATAATTAGCCAGTGACTTAAGTTTGTGTTGGAACAGAAAAAATGTCATTTTCACTCCCTTTGTTTAACCATCAATACTATCCCTGAAGTTTCTGATTGAGAAGAAGATAAATTTGAATGTACAAAATACAATTGCCAAGCAGACCATGGGCCTTGTCCATCCACTTGACCACCAACTTTCATAACTATTTCATGACTATCTATTTGTTATATGTACTTCTCTGGGATTGCTATGAGATGAAATGAAGTACACAGCAGTTAATGAAGTATAACCATTAATTGCCTTGGATTTTCCTCTAAAAGCATCATGAAGTGTGAATGCAGAGCTATGGCCTCAGTGATGCAGAAATTTCTTATGCCTTAAATGGTTTCCCACAGGTCTTTAATAGCATTAAGCTTCTTATCAATTTCCCATTACTGCCTGTTCAGCAGTTAAAGCAGTGGGATTAACTATCCCTCCTGAGCACATGTAGCAGTACGTGACTGTGACTTTATGATGATGTGTGCTGTGAGTGGGACATGGTTTGAGCACAGCAGAGCCACACACTGGTGTGTCTAAGAGAGCTCAGACCCTCAGCAGGTCACTGACAGCACAGCGGGACAAAGGCTGAGAGCTCTGCTGACAGCCAGCAATGCCATTTTTGGAACTTCATCTTCTGGAATTCTCTTTCTTTTTCAAAATTGTCTAAGAAGCTCCTGTCTTCAGGAAATTCTCTGTCCTTTTTCTTAAATCCTGGTTCATTTTGCTTATCTAATCCTCATCCTCTCTAATCCAAAACCACTCCACCTAAGATGAACACTATGAGAGAAATGGATCACAGGTGGAAAAATACAGACAATTATCTAGCCAAAAACATAAGAGAATAGTAAAATATCCTTGATAATTCCTCAGAGGGTTTTTCACCTATTCTTTATCCCCTAATTTATTCCTAAAACACAGAATTTTTAAATTCTCTGCTTCTTGCAGACTTTCTCCTGACTTTCTCCAGGGATATTACCAAGATCTCACACATCTAAAGCTTCCATTTATATTGGTAGAGAGCCAAGAGCAGCTGAGAAGGTTAAGGTTCATCAGCCTCTACAAGTGGGGGCCAGTTCCCTGAGCACACCACAGGGTTTCATCTTCCACATTTTCATTAAAATCATAAAGAACACAATGGCGAAGGCAAGATTTGAGGTTAAAACAAATCAAAGGATAATTTACATTAAGTGTATGAGATTTACAGCAGCTGCAGGAAAATTTCAATCATAAATTATTGCTGCTGTAAAAATGGAGTTACTGAGAAGAGAAATTTAGCATGGTTTTAATAATTAAGGAAAAAAACCAACAAAGTGGAAATTAACTGGTCAGACACTAGTGTCTCACAGGCAGAATTGACTATCTGCTGAGTGAATATTAGCTGGTCAAGGGATTACTGGACAAAAGCAGCCCTGTTTACAAAGAATTAAGGCATATGGCTCCAAAACAAGGTGAGAAAACAGGAGATAAATCATTCTCTTGAATCTGAGATGAGGTAGACCTTACCTTTGGAAGGATGTTTAGTTTTAATCACTGAGATTTAAAATAGGTGGAGAAAGAAAGGAGCATATAGTGATCTTAGTGGAAAATTTTAAAATTTAATTTTAGAAAAATGTCTAAAATTAGGTAATTTGCATGTGATAAATAGGTGTTACACATAGCAATCTTCTGAAAAAATTGATTTACTGAGCATTTTTTTTTCTAATTTTGAAAAAAACAGTAATTTTTCCTTTGGAGAATATGAAACATTAATTTGACCAATAAAAAAAGATTACTTGGATTAAATATATTCACTAAATTTGCTCATCTGTAACAACAATAGTGTTATTACTATATATTGTAGGCATTGGGGTTTAAAAATACAAAGGAGAACACTGGAAGAAGAGAGAAAATAATGAGAGAAAACAATCCCAGTAGGACAGCAAAAAGCCTGAAAACATATTTTAAAGACCATTTATTCCTATGCTTTTTCTTCCTTCATTTCTAAATATAAGTGGAAATGAAAATCAGAAATTAAGTGATTTGAGATCCATCTTCACAGAGAAATCACCTGTGCTATAGCACAATGCATGGATGAAAAACTAATCAATTCTTTTACAACAAAACACTGTATTACCACTAGTAGGGTGATCTCTCAGATAATTCAGAATGCCTATCTACAGGGTATGAAATGATTTAAGGTCATGGAAAAATAAACCAACAAACCCCACACAACTCAAGGGCAAGTGAAAATTCAGCAGGATTATGGAGAGGAACACACAAGAAGTGTGAAGAGTAAGAAAGAGTAAGGAAAGTGAGAAGAATCAAAGGAGCAGAGAAAGGACATTTACACAATATGCAGAACTGTTGATAAAGCCTAAAAGACAGTGAGAGAAAGCGTGAACTCTCTGAAGAGAAGTTAACACAGCTGACCTGCTGAACAGCATGTGATTCCCGGCAAAATTTTAGTTTCTATGTCATGCACCAAATGGCACATCAGGCAAAATATTTTTATTTTCTTTTTTTTTTTCACAGAATCACAGAATATGCTGAATTGGAAGGGGCCCAACAGGATCATTGAGTCTAACTCCTGGCCCTGCACAGGACTGTCCTCAAGAGTCACACCATGTGCCGGAGAGCATTGTTCAAAAATTTCCTGAGCTCTGTCCAGCACTTCCCTGGGGAGCCTGTTCCAGTGCCCAGCCACCCTCTGGGTGAAGAACTTTTTCCTGATATCCAACCTAAACCTGCCCTGATACAACCTCAGGCCATTCCCTTGGGTGCTGTCACTGATGACCACAGAGAGAAGATCAGTTCCTGTCCCTCCTCTTCCCCTCATGAGGAAGTTGTAACTGCAATGAGGTCTCCCCTCAGTCTCCTCCAGGCTGAACAGACCAAGTGCCCTCAGCCACTCCTCGTATGGCTTCTCCTCAAGGTCCTTCACCATCTTTGCTGCCCTCCTTTGCACACTCCCCAACAGCTTAATGTCTTTCTTATATTGTGGTGCCCAAAACTGCCCACAATATTCAAGGCGAGGCCACCCCAGTGTAGAGCAGAAAGAACTTCAGATTGAGATGTGTTGCTAAAATTCTACATCTAAGAGATGTATTTAGACAGAGTCTAAGGAGATTTATGTTGCCCTTAAAGAGCAACTTTCAAGGAAGAGCCTTTTCAAACACTCTCAGATATATTACTCATTTGTTTGCAGTTCTTAGACTTCAAGTCTTTTCTGTATCTTTCATGTTGAGAGGCTTCTTCAAGCATAATGGAAAAGGGAGGCAACACAAAACCAGGGTGAGTATCTAACAGTGTTGTTACAGGAGCAAACTGTCATCTTCCCGTTCCCACTGGGACTCTGTGAAAACGGTCCTCATTAAATTCTGAAATAGCACTGGATATTCACAATGACCTTTATGGCTCTTAAAAAAAAAGGTCATTCTATCTTATTTCTGCCAGTACTAGTTAATTGAGATGTGAATGTTGTGCCTGGGCTGCACTGTAGTAATTTCAAGAGGGGCACTAAGCAGCCATCACCTTCTAATAACATTTGGCCATTCTCACTGTGAACCTGTACACAAGTTTTGAAGAAGTGTTTGAGAGGAAAGGCATTGCCTGCCATTGTCTTATTCCCAGATGCTGAAATTCTACACTGCTAAAGCCTAGCAACACTACATTTTTATATAAAAAACAGAGATTTACTGGTTCTAGACAAAATACAACTGTGGAAATTTTATAATGGGCATAATAATATACTTGCCAGAGAACACCAATTTAAATCTATTTTTCATACTGAAATAGGATTGATATCTTTCACAATATTTCATGTATATTACTCTTACTCTATTTAGAAGCTGCTTAACCGGCAGAACCCCTGTGGAAACAGAAAAACATTTCAGCTTCTTGAACTCACAGTCCCTATTAATAATGGTGTTGAGATAAAACTGCTGTTATTTCTTGAACCCCTGTATATTCCAAGTGTACACCAACCAAAATACAGCATTTAACAGTTGCAACAAAGAAAGGAATTCATATAAAGTGGGAAAGGGTCAATTAGCTGGGAAAGCACTGAGATGAACACCAAGTCATAGCCACTAGCAACAGTGAGCAGGTTTGCTAGTATCAGGTGCACCAGATTAATGGTTGATTAATCCTATTATCAAACTATTTCTTAGTTTGCATCAAATTAAGTACCATATTTAGAAGAAAATGCATGATCCAAACTGATTGTTAAAGGCAGTGGAAAAGTTTTTGCCATGCCAAATAATACTTTGTCAAACTGACATGTAAAACAGAAGAGACTAAATGTTTTAGAGTTTATTGTAATTTCCACCTGTTAAGGTGTAGTATTTTCTACTGAGTTACTGGTCAGTAACACTAAAGTTTGCGAAGCATTGTTAGTCACTAAAAGTAAATGGGTTTTTTGCAGAAAAATACATGGAATCTTAGCATCATAGAATTGTTTAGCTTGGAAAAGACCTCTAAGAAAGAATTACGTCCAACCATTAACCAAGCATTACCAAGTCCACCACTACATTCTGTAATGTCACATCTGCATGTCTTAAATACCCCCAGGGACAGTGAATCCAGCACCTCCCTGGGCAGCCTGCTCCAATGTTTTACAACCTTTTCAGTGAAGAAATTTTTTCTAATATCCAATCTAATCCTCCCAAGGTGCACCTTGAAGTAATTTCCTCATCCTGTCATTTGTTACCTGGTAGAAATGACCAACCCCTCTTTGCTACAATCTCCTTTCAGGCAGCTGCAGAGAGGGATGAGATCTCCCCTGAGCATCCTTTTCTCCAGTCTAAACAGCCCCAGTTCCCTCAGCCATTTCTCGTATGACTGACTCTCCAGACCCTTCCCCAGCTCCATTGACCTTCTCTGCACTCACTCCAGCTTCTCAAAGCCTTTCTTGTAGTGAGGTGCCCAAAACTGAACACAGGATTTGAGGTGTGGCCTCACCTGTGCCGAGTACAGGGGGACAATCACTGCCCTGGTCCTGCTGCCACACTACTGCTGATCCAGGCCAGGTGCCTTTGGCCTTCCTGGACCCTGGGCAGACCTGGCTCATGTTCAGCTGCTGTCAAACAGCACCCACAGGCCCTTTACTAAAGGGCAGTCTTCTGCCTCAAGCCTGCAGCACTGCATAGACTTGTTGTGACCCAAATTCAAGACCCTCTCTTCACCCTGAAGATTTTACATCTTGCCTTACAGTCTGCAACTGCTTGATGATAAATCACATTCAAGGAATTTCCTCTAGCAAAATCATAATACAATTTAAAGTAAAATGACTAGACAATGATTTGAGAGACTGTGACTCAAAGGCACAACAGTTTAGAAGTTTGCATGCATGCAAGTACTCTGTATGCTTTGTACTTCTCTGTATACCTGCCTTAGGAGAACTGGAACTTTACTAGTTCCAATTACTAGTAGAAAAATTGGGCTTTTTCTTTACTCTTGCTCATATAAGGAAAAGGGAAGATGTTGAACTAGGTTAATTCTCCCCCAACTTCAACGTAGCAGGTGCACCAAACTTTCAGTCTGGTACTACTTCGTTATGTAAATCAGTTACTGCCATTCCAGCCTTGCCTGCTGTAGGCATAACAGCAGTTTGTACCCATGTTTTAAAGTTGAAAATTCATTTTAATAGTTCTTTTCTGAGAGGAAGTAATGAAATAATTATTACTTCATGGAAATGCAGATTTACTTCTGTAAACCACCCACATTTAATGATTCATTTGAGAAACTGACCTCAAATACTGAAAAAAAATCTCTGATTATAATATATATTTTCTTTTAGACTCCAGGCAAACTTTATTGATAATTCTGGAAAGCACTATCTTCATGAGCAAAACTCATCAATTCTTGTTTATTTCCACCACAATGTGAGCCACAAACAGCACTGTCCAATGTTCCATTTCTTTTCCTGTACGGTAGGTTATTCACTTTTCTAGTTTGTTTATCTTCAGTTTCATGAATTTGTTTTTGAAATCTGTCCACTTAGGCTGTGACATTAGAAGCAGGGAAATGTTATCTGTTGCCTATAAGAAGGTTCTTTCTCTGTCTTATTTAAATAAGTTGTATTAACAGCTGTCAGAGTTCAAAAGGAACAAACCTTAAATGTAACTCTTTATTATTGCTTTAATATGCTAGACCCTTTCCTGTTTTCTAAGCTAAGACTTTGTCTAGTTCATTTTAAGGTTAATTATTTTTGCTGATGCTGCAAGCATTCAGGCTTTATTGAATTCAAGAGTGACATATGACTGCAATGGGTTTAATTTTCAGTTCACATTTAAAATTAAGCCAATTGTTGAGAATAAAATTTAAAAAAATAATGTGGATTGTGGATGGAAGACAGTTACTGACATGTATAACTGCAGTACTAAAATTGCACTACAGGTTCCTTCCACCTCTGGAGATGCCAAAAATCAATAAACAGGATGCTATTATTTGAGGGGTTTACTGTAAAATTATCTACTCAGCAGTGTTTCTGCTTCTGGTCTTCTGCACAAACACCTCAGTGAGATTATTGCTGAGTAGCTCATTGCCTACTTGAAAGTAAATGTGTTTCTACCCAGATTTCCCAGTGGAAGGATGTTTATCACACCACAGTTTGGTAGGTGTTCTGTAACACACCACCTCCACACAGCGTCAGCTTTAAATATATAGCACTGCTTCTTTGTATTTCTTTTAAGGTTGAGAGCAAGTATCCAGGGTATCTTACATCATCAGTGTACACCAAGACAAATATCTTAGCTTTGTTCCAAAGACTGGCTAAGACTCCTGCTTTAAAAAATGCAGGGTGCATTACTGCCTATCACTCCTTTTCTTGCAGAAAATGGGCACATTTCTTCTATGTTTAAATACACATTCAAGGGTGAACTGAGCCTCACGCCTCTCCAGTGACTACAGGGACATCCTAAGTGATTAACTTAATGTATTTAATACTGAGACAGATTAAGGGCAGTAATGTAAGTGCTGCTTCTTTCTCAGATTTTGTCAGGCCCTCTGGACATGCAACTGCAGAGTCATGGGTTCCTCTGTCCTTGAGCACCATTGTTTCTCCAGAAGAAGGAGAGGAGAAGGAGGGTTTTCTATTCCACAATCACTGTTCTCTCTCCTTCACACACTCAGGATCACAAACAGTATTCCCGGTTTCTTTTTCTACCAACAGCACAGTCTTTGCCACTCTCTGCCTGCTCTTGTCCCTAGCCAAAGATGCAAGAGCTGAGCAGCCATGAGCTGGCTGCCCTGTGCCCCCCAGCACACAGGAGGAACCTTTCCCTGCAGTCCTGGGATGGTTTCCGAGGCAGCTGAGAGGCAGCCGCTGCTGCCCCTGATCAACGCTGTGCCAAAGCCAAGAGACTGCAGCAAAGCAATCCCTCATTTCTGCTGTGATGCAGGTCAAAAGTATTGCTCCTTGCATTGAACCCAGCCTTTAAATTGCCCTACACTGCACACACCTGGTCAAAGAATAGGGAACAGCCTGGGGAAGGGGCTGTACTCCAGAAAGTCAAGTGGTGGAACAATGTGGAAAGTGATTTTTCTGTACAAATTTTTCTGAAAATGGGTATTGATAATTAATCCTGTTCCTACTGCAACCAAAGGGAATAAGGTCCAAAGGTCTCTCCAATTTCACTTTTTACTTCAACTTTTTACTTCAACTTTAACTCAAACTGACCCTGAATGAGCATTAAAATGAAGGTGGCAACTGAAAACTTAATGCTACTCTGGATAAAGCAAAAAAATAAATATTAAAAATTATGCCCAACTGTGAAAAATAAAGGGAAGCAAAAATTATCAGTTATGTTCATGAATACTGTAAATAGATGAGAATAGTCAGAGCTATTAATGTTAAGATTAACTAGTTAAGAGCTAGTTAATGCTGGAATAACACATAGGTGCCTGCTATTGTTGCTTTTGCAAAGGGCAATTAATATATATTTTTGAATACTTCTATATTTGTGCCAGAATTTTAGTACAACAAGAAAAATATCTGAAAATTTACATTTTTTATCCAGAAATAACTATGTGGGGATTTATTTGAAAGAACTGAAGTAAATTTTTTCCTTTTTTAAATTACATTTGTAGCTTCTTCTTTGAAGATATAGGAAAAGTATTTTTAGCTTCATCTAAATCTTGCTGAAGTTGACAGAAAATCTCCCACTGAGTTCAATGGGCTTTGGATCAAATGCTTGGTATCCTCAGGCATGATTTCTCTGGTCTGCTCTGGTCTAGTCATGTTTTGAGAGAGGTATCCCACATTTTCCTATTTTAATTAATTAGCAAAAAATATAAGAAAACATATTTGGGATTTTTTCCATATGTAAAATGAAAATATGATCTAATGGTAAATACCTTGTGCTCCACTAATCTAAATAGTATTTATGTGTATATGTATATGTATATGTATATGTATATGTATGTCTCATCATTATTTCTCCTTATTTCTGTATCTTTTTATCCATCAGTAAAGACACTGGTTATGAGAATTTTAAATACATTTAATAAGTAAAAGTTATATCATGTAACTCATCCCACCAGTTGTGCCATGGAAAACGCATTTATTCATACAGCTTATAGCCCCAGTCTGGGCCCTACTGAACTCAAAAATTAAAAATCAGATGAGCAATTTAATGTCTGCAAGTTTGGAGATCCATCCCAAGTGTCAGGTCTTGTCATTTCAGAAGAAGGTTCCCCCAGCATTTCTTGATTTTCTTTGATGATTTTTGATTCAAAACCAGAATCAAGAGTCTGTCAAATGCTTGCAGAGCAGCTTCTTTAATAGCCAGGCTGCCAAGCTGGCTGACTTTTTCAACAGCTCAGACCACCATTCAATTATTGCTTTAATTGAGTTAATCAATTGTTTAATATTCATTACATTATTCACCAAGCTACTTGCCAATATCCTAACAATATTTTACAGGATTTTATTTTCATGATTCATGCTGACAACTTTAAAGCAAAATTTCCACTATGCCTTCTGGTCCCCACTATGAAAAGCAGATTCATTAATTTAACATCTTCTAAAAGGAGTACATTTCCCTGCCTGTGATGAAAATTCATATGATAGAGAGCAGAATCCTTAATATATTCTTTTTTTATAGTAGTGTTACTTTGAACATATGTACTTATATTTGTGTGTACGTGTAACTATAAATGTGCATATATAAATATATATATATATAAATTATTTTATACCTGCAGGCTCCTTCACAATCTTTGCTCTGCTCCTCCTACAAAACTGTTTTGCCTCATTGATTTTCAATTACTCTAAAAATACTTTTGTATAATGACTGCTCAGGATTGTGCATAATTGGCTAGGGATTTAGATTCAGAATTCAATGAATTTGATTAAAGACAAAACACAATATATCTAGTCCTTTGAAATAATAGTCTGTAATAAAGTATAACATTGAACAAATCTGATATAAAAAGCGATACTTTCTAGAACAGCTGTGTTACAGTGGGGATTACTGTAACAGCTGTTTTGCTAATCAGTTCATGTCACACTGTTCCTTCTAAATTTCTGTATTTTTTGTTGTTCCAAGGATTTATTTGCTATATTGCAATCACCAACAGAACAGAAACCCAGATATTCAAAATCAGAAAATATTTAGAATATGTCATTTTGAATACAGTATATTCTTCCAAAAGTAAAAATAGAAGGTTAAGACAAAATGTGGAAGTGGAAAACAAGTACTTCAGAGGTCTTCTTCTGACTTTTCCTGTCCATCCTTAACTATGGTCATTTAGATACTAGTTCACATCTGCCAGTACTGTGGTTCAGCTTGTGAAACTACCATGGTTTGTCATTATTTCCAAACCCAAACAAAATGCTATTGATACAACTAATAATAATATGTCCTAAAACCACCAGCGTCTTCTCAACCAAGGTCCTAAAAAAACCACTCTATCCTTCTGAAAAAAATATAATGTGAAATTGACAATAAAGCATAAACTTTTATCCATATTTCTCCAAGAACTTCACAGAGAGCACTCCAGCTGTGAGTACTTCCAATTTTCATCTGATAATCCATAGACTTATTTTAGAAAGGAAGAAAAAGAAAAGATGAGGATATACAGTAGTCAGAAATATATTTTCTAAGACCAAATAAGGCAATTTTTTTTGCAAATAAGAGGTTTAGATCGCATTCTGACACTGGCAAAAGTCACATATCTGTCCTAATGTGTAGTAGGACTATATACAGGGATAAATATCCCTATATACCTATTCAGGTTATTCTTATTAAAGACAAAGGACATTAAGCATCTAATTCTCTAACATCTTCTCTCAAAATCCTTTAATTAACCTTCAAAATCTTACTATTATTGGGTAAGAGAAATTAAAGTAATGTACTTTGCCTACTTTTTAGCTCTAAGAGTCAACAGCCCACATGGGAATAACATGTTCTTCTTAATATTTACTAAATGATTAAAGGATTATGATTTGGGGAAATATTCCATGAGCGCATCATAAACCTGAACAGTTAAAGAAGACTCAACATTGCCCCCTGTGCTATTAAGATCACAGTTTGAAGACATGTTTTGTACCTGGCATAGTCTGTCACAAAATAAATGTCCACCTCTGAAGTGAGACTCTGCCTGCTGGCTTAGTAACCCTTTATCTTGTGATACAGAACTGGTTGCTTTGTGACATATACTGGGTTCACCCTAATCAGAAATCAACTTATTTTCATCTAGCACATATGCCAATGTCCAGGCCCAATTGTAAAGCAGGTAGAAACAGACAGAGAGAGGAGCTGTAAGTTGTCATAATTTGCATAATTTTTATTTCCACCTGAAAGTTGATGCAAATGACAGGAATTTTTTTTTTTTTTTTTTTAAATAAATCTTTGAGGAAGCACTAGGGTTGAACCCCAAAAATTCTAGAGACACATTAAGCTGCCATATATTTATATCTGTGAGCACAAGACTACTTGCACAAAAAAAATTAATAGTTGGGATGCTAGATTAAGCCTACATATTCTCAGAGTGACCATTATTTGGAGTTTTCATCCCAGTTTCTGGTTTGAGATCACACAATATTTGATTCCATCATCCTAACTGTTCTCATATTAAGTCTGAATATGGTAAGATTAGCTCACAAATCAATATCAAAACTGCCGAGCAGGAATGATCTGGATAAATTATAATATCCTTACTTTCTTGATGCAAAGAAACTACCCGCAAGATACTTTCATTTTCACCTGGCCTTTATGTGGAATTGAAATATGAATCTTGTTTAAAGGTCCCAAAGGAGCCTCATCTGATTGCAGTAAGACAGTATTTTTTATCGTTGTTGTAATTACCATGACATCAGTGGGAGATAATTTCAGTGACCTCAGAGGATTTTCTGTATCACTGTGCTTCAAACCAAGTCTTGCTCTGCTATTGCTTCAAAGTGAACAAAGATGCTCCTATTCTTTATACAGCAAGAATTTCAGAATATGCTTAAAGGGGAGAACAAAACAAAGTATGGCTTTATACAGAAAAGTTTGACCACTCAATTTTTTTGACAGGGATTCCAGAGTCATTAACCTGGGCTGACTACTCTGTGCTCTCTGCTGCATTTCTGGCATGCTCTGCAGAACTTCTACCCCCCCCTCCTGTTTAAACAATCAGTGAAGCAATTCTGGTCCAGGTGTCAGAGTCATGTAAATACCAAAACCCTGTGCTTTACACCAGCTGAGAATATTACCTGTACACGAAGCCCCACAGATGTCAATGACAAGGCAGAGGATACTTCATGCTGTTCCCAGGCAGAGGTTTATGCTGTCAAACCTCAGTGCTCAGTGTTTTCCAGACACCAGCATGAGATACTCCTGTTAGCACTAACAAAAACGTCAAAGAGGGGAAAATAAAAGTGAGAAACTTCATTAATTTCAAAGGAATAAAACCGAAGATGACTTCATTATTAAGTTTACTCTCATCTTTTTGGAAAGGATTTTTTTATCCTTGAATAAGAATGATTTTTAGTGTTATAAAGCCAGAATCTGGGCTCCCTTTAAAATTCCTGACTGTGAGGCAATCTCTACTCACAGCTTGCTGACACAAATGAAAGATGGGATGGAAATAAATCTCAGGTGATAAGACTTTCTCTGACCTGTGTCTTGAATGTGTGTATGCTCTTTCAAAAAAAAGAAAAAGATTGTGTGGATTGCATTGGTTGTAGATTGATAGATGCCAATGAGATGAGTCAGGCCAATTTCCTCTAACAGCTGATTAGTTTTCATGACAGTATCTGCACATATCTGCTCAGCCAACTGTCCCTGACAGTCAGGAACTGAATGCATTAATAATGTTCGTGCCTTTCATAAGACAAGAGAGTCTCTTCCTTATCTGTTCCTAAGTCAAAAAAGATTCTTGTAATAGATATTTGTATAGGAAGAAATCAATACCATATAACTGTATATCTTTTCCAATAACTTTTTCATTACAATGTATTAAAAGAATGCAATATAAAAACAGCACTGAAATAAGATTAATTTAAATGAAAAAATGATATCTGCAATCTGTATTGTTTTAGTTGGGTATAATTTTAAAAGAATATTACTGCAGATACAAAATGTTAGAAATACATACAAAACCCCTCTGGACCAGCGAATTTTACAAGAATTCTAAAGTGTGCTTTAAACAACATGGGCTTTTCTCTAGAAACAACAGACAAGGTTCCTTTAGGTTATAAATTCGACCTTCTTCCTTACATGTTTTAAGTGTATTTGATTACTAAATATGTAAATACATTGAAAACATCTATGACTTGTAGTAGCACAATGGCAGCGATAGAGCAGCAGAAATTTTAGCCAAGAGAAAAAAATCATTGAAGGAGAAAGAGGGGGAAAAGAAAAGCAGGTGAGTCACAGATAGAAAGCAAACATATCAACTGTCACACACATTGCTTTACCTGGAAGGTAAATGTTTCTGGATTTAAGAGCATATGAGCAGTTCTAAAATAATTAAACTGCCTTTTGTATTTCTTGAATTATAGAGCTATAGAGAGTTATTTTGGGCCTATTTCACTTCCTGTTGTGTTGGTTTAATTGAATAATTCCGATTATTAAAACTGAAAATGAAATGAAAAATAATGGCTTCACTAGCAATAATCAACAAAAACACAGTTTAAAAAATAGTAACTCCAATAAGTATTTCTTTCTTTGGATATCAAAAAGAAGTATCTAAAATATCAACTGTCAAAAACATTTTGTCTTTCTGCTAATAAATACTCTTGGGACCATTGAGTATTAGATTATCATAGGGTTGAAGGACTACATTAAGATTTTCACTAATAGCAGTTGGCTATTAAGTAGGATATTGTGGACACAGTAGTCAAAGATAATTATGCATTTCAGTCTTCTGATTTTTCTTGCCTAAATTTAAGCTGTAGTTCAGAAATTCATTATCTGCTGCAAACTGAAATCTCATCAATATGACCCAGCCAGAAATATCTGATATGTTAACCTTTGTGGCCTTCTTGGACCACTCATGAAAAGAACCAAAAAAAAAAAAAAAAAAAAAAGTATATAAATTAAAAAAAAAAAAAAAAAACACCACCACATTTACATCCTTCCATTTCACAGACCTACACCCTAAACAAATTTTTACCATCCACGAGAGACCCTGGCCTACTTTTGAGTAAATAAAATGAGATTGCACAGAGAGGTCATCTACATTTGGGTTTGATCTGTGGGAGATGGGTCCGGGCTCATGTTGCTCTTCAGTGATGCCTGTGCAGTGATGCCTGTGCAGCCTTGTACACTGCAAGTGCAAGGGCTGTTCACATGGACATGGAGCACATTATGGCAAGAATGACAGGATGGCTGAGGCCCGGAGCAGAGTCTGGGACAAGCTCTGTTCACAGATGCCAGGTGTGCAGAGGTGAGATGTGGGCTGGCATTTCATGGCAGGACCTCCTCTGGTCATTAGAAGAAAGCATCCAGTAAGGAAGAGCTTTGAACTAGGTTGCCACAGCAGAGGCTTTGGACTTTTTTGGGTTACTGCATCCTCCAAGTCCTACAGAGCTACAGTCCAAGTTCCCAAGTACTGCTAAGGTGAGAGACTGACCAAGAGTGTCTGAACTGATGATTTAGTGAGGGCCTACAGTATCCACCTTGTAAATGTTCTACAGAGGTATTGGCATTAATTTTTTTTTATTCTTTAACATTCTTAGACTTAATAACCCTTAGGGGTCCCTTCCAATATGAATTACTCTATAATTCAATGGCTCCACCTAAATCCTTGTGAACTTGTTGCTATGTTTATTACAAATAAGACTGTTGTAGACAGTTTCTCTGGACACATTAGAAGCTGCCAATGATCTCAATTTTGTATTTTATATATCAGTGAAATATGATATTCATAGAACTAAATAATGGAGGACACTTTTTAAGCTGTCATAGGTACTGGAAATCTATAAGAAACTTTCATTCTAACAATCAAGATGACTCCCATGAGGATATCAAAGAAAATTAGCTTACAGATGTAATCTTCTTTGTAAGATAGTAAAAGACCTTGTTACAAGAGAAATAAAAAAAAATGTTTGAAAGTCAGGGAGAATCTGAATCAATAGTGAAAAAAATTGCTAAGCATAGTTAGAACTGTAAAGCTGAAGCTCACTTTTATGTTTTATTAAACATAACTCACTTGTACATTGTGTGAACTGCACATCAAATTTGAAATAACAGACCCATTAATCATACCTGAAAAGTCAGCAGTAGATTTAAAATACCTACCACATGTGATGATAAACTCAGGATTTCCTGTAACAGTCACATACTGTTCTAAGACAATTTGCAAATGTCATGAACACCACAAATGACAATTTCAGGATAGATTTATCACAGAAAACAGTATTTAAAGCCTCATATTTTCTTCTTATGGTGTATAATCTGCTCCTTTTTAAACCTTTATCTTTAATAGACGTTGCAAGTTTTAGAGCTATGCCTAGCTATTGCTAAGTAATTCATCTAAATCAGACATGGTGTCTCAAACTACAAACAAAAAGGAACTCTTTTCCAGTGGCTTGATGAACTGTTAGGACTTGCCACATGGTGATTTTCTTTTAATTTCACAGAATCACAGAATATTCTGAGTTGGAAGGGAGCCACAAGCATCATCAAGTCCAAGTCCTGGCCCTGCACAGGATGCCCCAAAAATCACACCATGGGCCTGAATGCACTGTTCAAATGCTTTTGGAATTCTGTCAGGCTTGGTGCTGTGACCACTTCCTGGAGAGCCAGTTCCACTTCCCAACCCACTCTGGGTGAAGAGCCTTTCCTGATATCCACCCTAAACGTGCCCTGACACAACTTCAGGCCATTCCCTCAGGTCCTATCACTGATCACCACAGAGAAGAGATCACATTCAAACTATCTTCAAATTCTACTTCAACTAGAAGGTATTTTTTTAGAATTAGAGAATACTTATGTGATCAAAGTTATTGAGGAATCCTGACATTTATCACGGTCATCACCAAACTTGTGTTCTGTGAATGTGTAAACCTGGAGCAGTGACATACCATTACATTAACCATATCATAGAGGTATCAGTTAAATACCAGCTTCTCTGTAGTAACAAGGATTATGTCTATATACTTGCAATTAGATTTTTAAATATATATAAATATAGAACATTTGAGATGTCAGCAGATCTCACTCTATCTCTACTGGCAGTTGGCTATTAAGTAGGATATTGTGGACTCATAGATAATTATTATACATTTCAGTCTCCTGAGCCACTAGCTGAGAGGAAACGAAATAAGGGAGAATAAAACCAAGTGCCATGAAGATGTGATGGTATATATTAAAAAAAATATGCATCAGTGAAATACTTTTATTTTTCTTCACACTTTCAATCAAATTGAATGTCTTTGGAATTTCTGTCTCCCAAACTCATCCTTTCTAAGTCACAATTTTCAGACTGTTATCCTGCCTCTATAGTTCTGCTGAGGGGAAGATCTGGTAACTAACATTTCCTTCTCCTAAATATCTTCTGCAATTTCAGTAATGACATGAGAAGGAAGATGAGTAAAATGTCAGGGAATGACCCCTTGATGCACAAACACTATTTTTTTAAGAGACGTGGTATTTGAGGAAAGCTTATTCTTTCTTCATGTTGCTTTTCCATGATGAAGCAGAATGTTCCTGCAGCAGTCAAGATGAACAAACTCCTCCAAAGTTCCTGTCTTGCTAAAGACTTGTTGTCTAATATGCAAGTGGCCCCCGTGGAATATTTTATTTCTTAAGACATTTTATTTCTTATTTCAAGACATTGGCAAGTCTCACCTTTTTAAAGACATACTTCTCTAACTATTCTGTACATCAAATAAATGAATAGGTTGGCAACTCTTGGTGGTGGAGTTTGGGGACAGAAGCATATGTTATGCAAAGGAATTCCTCTTGGACATTTATTCAGAATGTGTTTGCAATGCTTCCTTCACCCATTTATATTTTACTTTCTAGAATTGACTTAACATAACCCAAATCTTCAGAAATCTCTGCAGAAAATAAAAATATGCTACAAATAACCAGGAAATACTTAAAAAAGAAAAAGTATTTTCTAGGGACTTAGCTGTGCAAGTGTAAGCCCTGCTGTTGGGGAATAACCCAAAGAGTAGTTTGCAGCTCATTAATAAAAATGGTACAAATAGGACAAAAAAGAGAAACACTGCACTGTATAAAATAATTTTAAAATCAACACAACTGTTCTTTAATTCATTTTTCTCTCTCTTTTTCACTGTTGTTTAGCA
The DNA here is from genome assembly GCF_041296385.1 of Aphelocoma coerulescens. NCBI lineage: Eukaryota > Metazoa > Chordata > Aves > Passeriformes > Corvidae > Aphelocoma > Aphelocoma coerulescens. Next base: position 12,882,277 of record NC_091013.1, read on the forward strand.
GAACTACAAATCTGTAAAGCCTGCATTGTTTCCAGGTGCATAGCACATGACTGCACAGCACTGGGAGAACTTAGCCTGGTACCAATGAAAAAAATAGAAAACCTGAACCTCCATAATGAACAAAACCCCTCTGATTTTACTCAGATATAATTTCTCAACTGTTTTGGAGTAGTGAAATAAAAATGATCTGCTCAGAATAGCAGTCACCTCTTTCATTCTGAAGGAAGACTTATTTCCATTTTCCTTTGATAGAATGTCATTATTTTCTTTCATTCCACTGTTACTCCTCCACACTTGCTTCTGTCTAGTTTAATCTTTCTTCCTATTTCAAACCTGCTTCAGCTCTTTTGTTTTTTTTTATTTTTTCCCATCTCTGTCTTGCTCTCAGAGATAAAGCAGTACAAGACATTTCTGACTTTCCTTTATGTTTGGTTCTGCTTATTTTTGCCTTTGAAAGATGGTTAAGCCTTGATCTGAATTCTTTTTTTCTCTCTCTGTATCAACAACATGTTAACCTGTGCTGATGTTTTAGTTCTGTATTTTCTCCTTTCAGTATCCTATTTGTGAGGAAGTGTTTATTTGGCTTGCTGTGCTTTTCCAAAAATTTGTCTATTTTGTATATATATTATAGCAGTAGTACAGGAATCGTGGTGTGCATAGTACACATTGCTGTGCACTATTACTTTGATATTTGTACATTATTAGAAAATGTTTGAGATAGAGGTATTGAAAATAATTATTATAAGCCTGAAAAAAATGAACAATGTGAAAATCTCTAATGACTTGGACAATAAAAATAGACCTATGTACTTTTCTGAATTTATTTGAATAGCAGAGAAAATTACCATTCGCACAGAATAAGGGTGGAATTCACTTGTTTATCCCACTGCATATTCAAATAACACTCATTATGGGAAGTTCTTTCCAAACAGGTTTCTGGATGATCCCATCAGTCCAGCTGAAGCTAAACACAGTGCAGCAAACCCAATACAGTGCCAGTAAAAGCAAACATACCTACATCTCTGGATGGAGGCTGGAAAGGAAACAGGTGAGATTTACTAACCTACTACAAATTATGAAAATCATTCTTGCTGCTTGTTTCTAGCTGTATAATTGAAGCATATAAACTTCCAACATTACTCCACGCCAACTTCTTTTATTCTCTAAATATATTTGGATTTTAAGTCTGACCTCTACTGGCTTGTTTAGTGTAATCCATAGTCAACAAAGACAGTTATTTACTTCCAAACCCTGAAGTTCAGAAATGTATTTCCAGTGTAATGAGGACAATACTGAGGATGAAGTATTGTGTTCAATTTTATTCACCCACACCAAAAAATTACCTCATACTGTAAGAGCTACACAGAACAGCTACTAGAAAAATTCAAGAAATGCTCCTCTTGTATAAGAGGAGACTGAAAAACTCTCTACTGTTCAGTCTAGTAAAAATAAGACAACTGGGAATATAATTGAGCTCTGCAAATACAGCTGAGGGGGTAGCTAAACACCAGGAAAAAAAGAAGGGCTGAGTAAGCTAAAAATGCAGTGCTGACTTGAGAATCCAGAAGTGTAATTGCGTGTGAATAAATTTAGGCTGTAAGCATGTCACAGGCTCAAGCACCTTCCAGCTTCTCGTTGATCTGGCTGAGCACAAGGACAGCACTGTGTTGGCAAGAGGAGCTCTAAAGAGAGCTGTGACCATGGTCTGCCCCTTCTGCCCTCCAGGGCTGTTGCAAGCTCAGTCTCTCATGCTGACCCTTGCCAGAGCTGCTCAGCACTGCTGCTGTACCTCACCACTCCGCAAATATCCCTGCAGAACCTCCCACATGGAGTCACCAAGGGAGGGAAGGGAACATTTTCATGGTGAAGTTTATGTTGAGCTGTGTCAGTAGGAATGAAGTCCCAGTGGCCTGGCAGGTTCTGTCCAGTGAGTTGTCCCTGTGACAGGTAACAGTGCAATGACAAATATCATAACCAATGGCTGCTGACAGATATTCCCAAGAAACCCACAGGGACACAGAGAGAACTGTGCTCAGAAGTCCTGTCAACAGGTAAGCAATGGCTCAGTGCCCACTTAACATTTTCTGAAAGCATTCAAATAATTCATAAATTTCCTGTATTCATTTTTTATGACTGCATATACCTTCTACAAAAGGTGAATGATTGGCACTGCAGGAACACAGTCTCCATTTATCACCAATCCCCTGACCCCAATTAATCGAGAATAAGCAGTCCTAGCTCTTAAAAAGAGCAAACCTCAGGCACAGGATAACAGAGACTAAACACACTGTCCTCCTGCTCCCAACTTACCTACAATTTTCCTTCTCTCTGTATACCCTTGTAAAAAGCCTTCAGCAGGTCAGAAAAAGAGGCATTTAGTTGTTGGTACATAGACTTCAGCAGTGACAACGGTATACAAGTTGTTTGTACACTTGAACTACGAACAAATACTTGCATTTAGTGCTGAGAAGAGCGCATTGTTTCCTCCAGAGGTGAATATTATCAATTCCAAGATTGCATACCCTAGCCCAGAGCCTTCTGCCTTCACTCTGGGTTTTGCACTTTAGGAGGAAGATCATTTCATTCTGCTTATATGTTCACCTTCATCCTAGTGATTTTTCCTAATCCCATTCTGTGACAGCTGCCAATATTGTCTTGAGTCAAGTCATAACGTGACTTGTGAAGTTGACAGACAATAGCTGCAATTTGCAGCTGTGAGAGGTGGCAACAAATATCTGGGGAGCTAATGGGAAAGTGAGAAGGTATTTTCAACCCTGTTTGTCAATGTATAAAACCATTAAAACAAGGATGTGCTATTCTAGTTTCATCATGGCATTTGGGGTGAAACACTATCTTTTGATAGCTGAGACAAATTTCTTCATTACTGCACAACCTATGCCTGTCCTTAGCAACCCCTTCAACCTTTTTCTTAATCCATGCTGTTGGTAGGGGATCTCTGCTGCCTCACAACTCTTAACAGAATAGATCATGGGGAAAAACAGAGGAGTAGAGCTCTGTCAGGAAGGGTGCTGCATGAATTTTACACACAAATGTAAAATCAGGCGAAAGGATGCTTAGGTGTGGCAGGGCAGAGAATTCAGAAATGATGGTATTTTATACCCATTATGTGGAAAGTGCAAATAATTACACTACTATAATGGAAAAGCACAAGGAAATTTGATTCCAGGGAGTAGTCCCCAAATATTTGTATTCTTGGTCTCTAGATCTAAATGAAGTATAGGTTATACCCATGGCTAATGTTAGAAGGAAGTGTGGGGGGGAGGGGGGGAATAAATCTATGACAATTAATAACCTGAGGTTATACAAAATGTTCACTGAGGGTGTTTTGTAACAAAATACACTGATGTGCTAAGTGGGTTTTGATAATCCAATTCAGATTTCAGTTTTCATTAATCAGAAGTGTGAAGCATGTAGTAGTGCTCTGTTCCAGCAGTATTCAATTTATTATTTTTATGGCTGTGTGATTTTTATTGTGACTGTTGCCTATCCCATAAATACCTGACTCTGTAGGGTAACATACTGAGCTGTTCAGAGCCCTTCCTCTGATATGTATTCAATTTCTTCGAATAGCATGAGATCTCCCTTGGTTTTTTTTCCTGTTTCAGCTCCTCAAAGCTGTGAAGAGGAAAAAAAATTGTCTCAGAATTAGGCAGTTGCAATATCTGGTTTTTCAATGTAAGAAATTAGACATAACAGGCACAGTCTTCCCGAGAGAAATATACTCCTAAAATGGAAAACAATATGTAATTCTCTTTATACACTGTGGAATTCAATAGTTCTAGCTCTGAGCTGAAGGGATGGCTATTTTTCCCCAATAATCACATGGCATTTGATTTTAGTAAATTGAGACAACATGGAAAACAATAATGACCTTAGGAATGTACCTACACCATTCTTAAATAAGCTAGAAACTCTTATTGATACAATGCTCATTCTGGCTCAAACAAAATGAAAAGTTTACCAGAAGACAAAGTGACTGAGTGACTTTTCATCTGGCATCAGTGGGAGCAGTTTATCTTCTGACAATTCCCTGAAAGCAAGGTAGAGAACATTTCTAGTTTATATTTATAACTTGAACAGAAGCTGTTCGTTTTTTGTTGTTGTTGCTCTCAGGAACTGTACCTTGCAGCTCTCCCTTTCTTAAAAAACATTTCAGCTGTAACTTTCTTCCTTGTCATTCAGTCTTTGACTACCGAGTCTTGTAGATGTCATAAGCACTTCTGAAACTGAGGTAGCAGAGTTCAGTTCAAAGGAGGAACTTCATGTTTTGATGCCCGTTTGAATCTTATCTAAACTATCCAGCTTTCTTAGCTCTCAATTTTGCTATGGAGAACTCAGAAGAATGATCTTTTCTCCTCTGTGTCATACTGCTCCTTCTCATTTGACAAATATTCATGGGTTTGGGAGAAAATTTCCATATTTTGAATCTGAGAAATATTGCATTAGATTTTAATGTTCCTGCTTTTAAGCAGAGCTCATTAAATTTAAAAAATTAATGAAAACCACTTTTTTTCTGGTGCTTTTAACTCACAGAAGCTGGACTCAAAAGTTGAATTAGATGGTGTCATGCACTGCTCTTTTTTTACTCCATGTTCACATAAAATTAACACCTTTTTCATCTGGACTTCTCAGTACATACTTGTCTTCATTCACACTGCACTACTAAAGGAGAAACTCCTCTGCATTTGTGGGCAGTGTTTCTTTGTCTGAACTCAACAGAATAATTTACTTTTTAAAACTCCATACCCTTGTCCCAAAAGCAGCTAACTTCCACAGCACAACCACAATTTGCCTTTTTTTTACAAAAGGCGGGTACTGGTAGTTATTCTAAATCCCACAATTCATTCTGTCTTTGTTTTGGAAACACACATGCTCCAGAAAGAAGAATTTTTTCTCTTAAGAGAGTTTATAAATGATCTGTGTAATCTAAGATGTGCTGGTTCTCAAGCTTTTCCATATGTAGTCTCATATTGCAGTTTTTTCCTTGTTTTTCATCTACCCTGTGCACGACAGATGATGAGGATCTGGACCAACTACAGCCTGTTACGAGAACAGCAAGTGTCAGTCCAGCAAATGATAAAGAGCTATCAGTAAGTCAAACCTGACTATCAAGGTAAAGCTCTTAATGCTTCTAAAAGCTTAAGGATTATGCTGAATTAATGGTAAGGTCACCACTTTTTTCTAAGTCCTGTGTGTTTATTTGCCTTTCAGGTGTAAACACAAGTTGCAAAAGCCACCCTTTGTACAGGACAATTCCTTGTGGCTGTTGGGAATGAGTTCTGTCGTTACTGAGGGTGCTTTCCAGCACTGCTGAAAACTTTGGGCCAGATTCAGCAGCATGGTAGGCCATACTCTTGAAATAAGCATTAAAAAAGGAAAAAGCCAGAAAACAGACTTCTATTTTTAATTTTCATTTAAATTTCTATTTAAAATCACATTAAATGAAGGGGGAAAAAATCCTATTATCCAATATCTATCTTCCTTTTTTTTTTTGCTTTTAATAAAAAAAAATCATGACTGTCTAGCATTTTCACATATCACACTAATATCCCCTGCACATGGCCATTAAAGTGACTGTCTTGAAGGGCTGATAGCTGTAGCAAAAATTGCTTTCATAACAGCTATGGAGCAAGCTTTGACAGTAATATAAACAGCATGAAAATATCCACAAGCTGGTTAAAAGCTGAAAACAGGTTTACAAACTATACCTTGCTGGCCTATCCAGAGACTTTTAATGAAATGTTTAGCTTTCTATGCTGAGCTTAGAGTTTCAGCCTCTCATGAAATCTGGCTAAACTGAGTATGGTTATATTATGCACCTCTCTTTGGTATCTGTAAACCGAGAGCTCCTACTGCCTTCATACATTGTAAAATCTGAGGAAATCCAGGACCTAATTAGGTTTTACTGACATCCATATAGTATTCCTATCTTCGTATAACGTTATTACAGTCAAGTGCAGTAGGTACATGGAGTAGTTATTAGCTATTGTCCTAAAAAATCTAACTTCTGCTGTCTTTTCTTGTTTGCCCTAATGTTTTGCAAGCACTAAGTGTACAACTCACCCAGGGGTTGATCTGCTCAGCACCAAATAACGTCTCTGCCACAAGGGTTTTGCAGATGCTGCCTTAGCAAATAATCATTAGTCTCAAAAGAATTAAGTGGATTATCAGAAGTTCCTTCAAGTGTGCCGAGCAGAAGGGAAAAGCTCCCAACAGAGGCTAAAAAGGCCTCTGAGGACAAAGAGAAATAGTGACAATGTTTTCTTCTCCCATGAACACTCTCAGAATACTCTTAAATTGCAGTCTCCAAGCACAGAAGGAAGCACCTTCAAGGAATAGAGTTTTGAGTTCAAGGCTGGATGAAGTGTGAGGATTTCCATGGTAAAAAAAGAGAGGCAGAATTACCTGCAGTTGCTTAGTAAAGAAAAAAAAAGCAAAAACAAAAAAGCAGAAAGCATTGCACACAGTCTAAAATAAATGCAGAAAGGGCATTTCTTGAAACAAAGATGAGCTCTCTCCCTGTTCCCAAATAAGTGTCTGATGCACTAGTAGTGAGAGATTTCCTGTTTTCTTTTTTTTTTTTTTTTTTTTTTAACAGTTTGTGGCATTGGTTATCTGGACTGGCAGAGAGCAGGTCCAGCCTAAACTATGCAAGAGGTAGCTGTATTCATGTGTATTTTCAAATGCAGTTAATTAGAGTACAGAGAGATTAGAGATGAGTCATCATACCTGTCATTCACACTCACCTTTCCTTTTTCAGCTTTCTTAGGAGCTTGGGAACAAATTATAAACTTCAGTCTAGTCCATCTTCTTAGCAAGATAAGCTGCCAGGGGAAGCGAGTCCTCTCCATCCCTCATCTTACGTTATGACTGTGACCAGGAGCTTGTCCCTAATTCAACCTTGAGTTTACTGTGGAATCAGCTAGAATCATCTGACACTTTAAGTCAGCTGAGACCTCTTAACATTGGACTCTGAAACGGTTAGAAACACAGACCTTGAGGAGAGATAATAGTCCCTCTTCCAGAGATAGTATCCACTTCATAAAAACATGAAATAGGTTTGGGGTTGGTTTTTTTTAAATAATTTACTCTGACTAAAAGCAGGTGTTGTTTCACAGTCATCCTCTTTGTAGGCTGTGGCTATTCATCTAAATTTTCCATTATTTTTTTTGGAAATATGTTGTTTGAAAAGATTAAAAAAATTATCCCAGCAGGGTGAAAAAAGACTTCACAGATTTGTTTATCCAGAAAAAAACATGAACTAAATACTGGATTTTTTTAAGCAAATGGCTAAAAGGGCGAGAGGGTTGAAATCAGTCTTCCTATCATCCAGAGATATCCCACTCATGAAGGGAACTCATGTTTATTTTTTTTCTGTTCTGCTGAAGTTAGTTTGATTTGTACAGTTGAAATCCAACCCACAGTTTGTTTGGTTTGGGGTTTTTTTATTTACATTCAGGAAAAATATTTCCTGAAACTTCTAAGAGACAATACAAAGAAAAGAACCACCATAAAGGAAATGACAACAAGAAATTCACTGGAAGAATAGTAAAGTTTCTTAAATCTTTAATTTCATTCTGAGCAGTCTCAAAACAGGTCAGATTCTAGCAAGATGTGTAAATTGAATACCCATCCTTTTAGAACAATCTAAATTCAGTTAGTGCAGTATAGCAAGTACCCTACAGTATTTGGGATTCTTTATCTGAATGCATGAAATTTGTTTCTAAAAAGTTAATACAAATAAAAAAATTCTGAAATGTACTGTTTATAAATGGAGGTAACATTAAAGAGTTTACACAGGGTCCAGCCATATTTGCAGAAGAGGTCACAGCCACCAGCTCTCCACCAATGCACAGAATCTAGATTTGATCTGCTGGAGGGGTTGTTTCAGTGGATCCTCCTTTGAGCACAATTCAGCAACTTAAACCAAATGTTTGAAGTACTTCATTTAATCCAAATTGATTAACTTGACAAAGCTCAGGACGAGTGTCCCACACTACTCTGCTAAGCATATACACATAGAGTGGTGAGCCTCTACCTAGTACAGAGCCTATTTTTCCGCTGGAACTGCCAAGCTAAAAGATTACTTCCATCTACATCCCAGTAAGACAATTTATAAAATTGTCTTACATGTAGCAAAGCATTTTACTAAAATGGCTTTGGACTTCTGTGTGTTTCTCTGATGATGTAGAATTTCACTCACAGGTGAACTCCACTTTGTGCAACTAAGTTTTTCTCTACAGCCAAGCCATTTTTCCCTTGCTGAAAAAAGTTTAAACACCTAATTAACAGTCAAGCCAAAAATCTATAGTTAGTCAGAAGAGGCATGGAAGATTTTACATGCATTGTTGTCAAATGCAATGGACCCTCAGATTTTCCAAACTAATGCCTAAATTCCCTCAAGGGCTTCCTGTTTCTTAAACACAGAAGTTTTAAATTATACATTTGCAAAAACATCAGAGATCAATAGGCTCATTGCCTATAATGTTGAATATAAACTTAGATTTTTCTGCAGCAATAGGAAGAGCTTGTGAAGGAGTATGTATGACTTGCAAGCCACTTATTTCAGTGTAAATAGACAGAATAAAATAAAACTGAGTCATGAGTTTCATGTATTTTTAAATTCCATTTTAACAGAATCATTAAGACATAATTCTGTCATTCTAGAATTCTGTAAAAAACGTCTTCATAAAGAGAAAAACACCAGAATCATGGGATACTTAAATGAATGACAATTGATCACTGCTGGCATTATTTTGTTCTTGAAACACAAAGTCGGTAAGTCAGACTTGAGAGAATCAAATACTGTGGCTTTGTCCACTACTTCACAGTGGTTCATTGAGGGGTTTTGCAGCAGCAGTGAGCTGGCAGAAGGGGGTTTTACCCCTCGCATGCCTACACAAAGAGGCCTGGAGGTCAGCGCTGAATCCCCTCTGGAAGGCGGCACTCAGTGCCCAACACACAATGAAAAGGGGCAGAGCCCCTCACCCAAAAGGGGCTGGATCTTCCTGTCACTGTCAGGCAGGCACACAGGGAAAGGCAAAGAAGAAAGAGAGGAGACTCTCCATGTGTGTTCCACACAGGTTTATTCCCGTGAAAAGACAAGGACAAAGAGGCCAATTGGTGGGAGGGTCCAGGGATCTTATACTGGGTACAGAATAGGTGGGGAGAGGGATCTCAGCCAATGGGATAGAGACAAGCAGGTGGGATTGACAGGAAGGGAACCAATGGGAACAACACACAGGAGGAACTCTGGGAAGGATCCAATGGGGCGTCAATGAACAAAGAACTTTCTAGAACTGATACATAGTAAAGAAGGGAAATGAATATACATAACTTCATACATAAAACAGGGAGGGGAAAACCTTAACTAATCATGGGAAAACATGCAAAAGGCAGAACACGGGACTCATGTGTTCTCACCATGACTGTAAGTTACATGCTAAAGTTGCACTGCTGACCACCACAGCTGGTTGTCTGAGTTCTCTTCAACAGAGTGGCTGGAGCCACTTGCACTGCTGCAGTTCATGCTATTTCTGTGTTAGTTCAAGAACAATTCTGAAACTTTTCAATTAGGAAATCATAAGAAGACTCTAGACTTTTCTATAAAATCTTATGCAGAGAGTCACAAAGCCTGTCCACTTGTGAGCTCAGGAAAGGTTTTTATCTTTAGTAAACAGCATCATGTTCCTACTCCATCTATGAACAGACTGAGCTAACTTCTTAGTCTAGTCATTGGTGAAGTTCTTCACCTAAAATCAGACTGAAATCCAATTTTTCCACAAGCCCTAAGATGATGGGTACAGTTTCAAAAGCTTTAAGAAGGAAAAGTTTCTCAACATCTGGCTGATGATTGTGTGTTTAGGAGAATATTGAAGGTAAATCTCTGTATAGTTTTATAGTCTTCATTTGGCATCTTCTAATACAAATGGATACCAGCATAAGCAAACAGTGTTGGAAGAGTTTTTTCCTAAATTTTCTTTTTCTTTTTATATTTTTCCATGGCCTGTTGCATGATTTTAAGAAAAACATTCTGTTCAGATCTTTTTTCTTCGCATGATTCTCGTGAACTTCTATAGCTGAAAAGATGAAGACATTTTTAAGATATTCTCAAGCACCAAAATACATAATAAGATATATTCTAGCAAATCCCCTTACATTTACTATGGCTTCCCTATAAAGCAAATGCAAAGGATTTTTCAAAGAATAATCACCTACATTTGGTGACAAAAAGCAATTTGGCCTTACCATCATTCAGATAATGTAGAAACAAAATCCTTGCTGCATTATCATTTTCCTTAGGATTCACTAACTCCTAGATCTTCTAGCATACAGTCTAGCAGAATAATGTTTGGGTTTGTGTGTAATATACTGAGATCTACTGCAGGATGGATGTGTACATTTAAGTCAAGACCAACAGGAGAATATCAGTTAGTGGGCCTGCACTTTACAGTGATATTGTGTGCTAGAGTATGCCAGTTCATTTATAATCTCAGTTAGTTTCAGCCCCATTTTTTCCTGAACGACCACAGGGATGGGTCCTCAGGCCAGACAAGGACAATATACAGATGTTACATAGATCTAGAATAAATAAGGCTGCTTTACTGAAGTGCTGCCCTAAGGCTATTTAGCCCTTCACCTAAGGGCAGGCGACTGGGCGAGCTGACCCAGGAACATTGACGCCACCAGCAGTTCCACCAGCACTCACTTGGCATCTCTGAATCACCCTGTGCTGAGATGCCAAGGCATATGGGACTGGAAAAAAAAAAAAAAAAAAAAGTGTGTTCTGTTTTCCTGGATGAGAACACGACAAATATAAAACCATCATCTTACCTATGGGGTGGGAGAGGAGGAGGGCAAGAAAGTGAATTTCAAATGAGTGACATCTTGGAAAGAGTTAGCAGAGCTTAAAAATACTTGCTTAAAGCTTGGGGGGAATTAAGTAAGGGTAAAATCCCTGAGGCCTGGAACAAACAAACCAGTGAGTGATGTAAAGGCAGGGTGTCTGTGCAAAAAGTCAATGTTCTAAGTCTGGCAATCATCACAGCAAATTCTTAAGACTCATTTAAAGGTTTGGGGTGTTTTTTAGAACTCCTCTTCTGAAATTGAGTGTTTTTCAGAAAACAAGTGTCAAGGATGAGGATTTGTTTATTTTACATGGCTTTAATTAAACTGTGGCTATTTCTGGTCCAACATAGGATTTCCACATTTAAATCAACATGCTGAAGAACAGGACTTACCTTGTTACCACAGCTTCTTAGCCAGCCTTGAAAGCATAATAAAATACTTTGATGCCTGGGGTACAATCTCTTCCTTCCAGATCTGCAGCTTTTTTTATTTTCACAGGCATTTTTGTACACAATTGTAAGTAAAATTATGGACATGATTAAAATTCAGCATTTGCTATTATATTTAAAGTGTTTCCTTGAAAGCAGAAATAAGCTTAAATCTTGAGATGACAAGCCAACCTCCAATCAACAGATAAAGGGAAAAAACATGTCTAATGAGATGGTCACTGCAGAATTGTATGCATTTTAATATTTTTCTCTGTTCTCTGAAGCACTGATAGCTTCTTCCTGTCAAAGACAGGATAACAGAACAAATGAATTACTGATTTAATTTGCCATGGCAGCTCCTATGTTCCTGACCCCGCTTGCCCTGCTTTTTCTCATCAGATAAGACTTCTGATGTCAGTACCATTGTGTTTTCTCTGGTGATTTCTTCATACCAACATAATGGTAAATTGTAGGCTTTGCAAGTTGTCTGTTTTTGTCTGGGATACATTCATGCTTAAAGGTCTGGGACACATTCACATCTCTTTGTATATTCTTGTTTCATAATCGACACAACTCAGTTTTGCACCCTCAGTTTCTCTGTTCCTTCACTTTTACTTGGGTAGGAATACAGGATTTTAAAATTACAATGGCAGGATTTGATTATTCTTATTTTCAGTACTCTTTCTACTTAATGATATCTAAATGACAGTATGATAAGCATTCTGATTCATTACTAGTCTGTAGATAAAGTAATTTTATTTTCTCTTTGGATTTTCTCATCATTCAGCAATGGAACAAGCAGTTACTTTGTCTAAGTTCTTTGTTTGCATTCCATATTTTATCTGCTCTGAGAATGGATTGAGTGCAGCCCTGAGGAGAAGGACTTTGGGGTGTTCATTGATGAAAAGCTCAACATGAGTGTTCACAGCCCAGAAAACCAGCAGTGTCTTTCCTGGGCTGCATCCAAAGCACCATGGGCAGCGGGTGATGGAGGGGATTCTGCCCCTCTGCTTTGTCCTCATGAGACCCCCACCTGCAGTGCTGCATCCACCTCTGTGGTCCCAGCACAGGAAGGACATGGACCTGTTGAAGTGAGTCCAAAGGAGGCCACAAAGATGATCAGAGTGATGGGGCACCTCTGCTATGGAGACAGACTGAGAGAGTTGCAGTTGCTCAGCCTGGAGAAGACTTCAGGTTGACCTCAGAGCAGCCTCCAGTACCTAAAGGGGATCTACAGGAAGGCTGGATAGGGACTTTTTACAAGGGTATGCAGAGATAGGACAAGGGGGAATGACTTTAAACAGAAAGAGTAGGTTAGATTAGCTATTAGGAAGAAATTCTTTACTGTGAGAATTGTGAGGCACTGGCACAGGTTTTCTAGAGAACTTGTGAGTGCCTCGTCCCTGGCAGTGTTCAAAGCCAGGTTGGATGGAGTTCTGAGCAACTTGGTCTAGTGAAAGCTGTTCCTGACTGTGGCAGGGAGTTTGGAGCTAGATGATCTTTAGGGTCCCATCTAACTCAAACCATTCTATGGTTCTGCATGATAGAAATTAATCTGACTGATCAATCTTTTATATTTATATGCATCAAACTGTCCTTTTTATCCGTTATTCTTACAATGTTCTTCCTCAGTCTTTATTTATCTTCTGCCTTATTATTTACTCTTACTCTTCTGTCTCAACCTCCAGTTCTTTTTTTTTTTTTTTGGTCCTGATAGTTTAAGACCAACAGTAAATTATTACTGCAATTTATTGCAAGTAGGAATTTACAGGCTAAGATACCCAGGTATAATGAGTTAAAAAGCCAGGAGTCTCTGTATCTTCATGAATGTTATCATAGCCCTTCAATTATTGCAAACAGTACTTCTGGGGTTTCAAAAATGCTTTTCTGGATGGTTTCCTGGCAGTATCTTTGCAAGTATTACAGAGTATACTATTGGTTTTAGTATATTTTACCCACCTCCTCCATAATTCATTTAGAATAAAACATGGTTTTATTCTACTCAGTTTTGTTCTTTTCTGTTTGTTTCTTTACACTGAAAAGGGGCAGGAAGTTCAGAACTCTGTAGGGATTTTCTAAGATCCTCTTCTCTATGATGGCTTTACTTTCAAGTCAATGATGTGTCAGCTTTTGGGGCTTTATCCTTGTGGATCTTTTACAAAAGAAACATCTGTAGTGACCTCACAAGTTTATTTACATCATACACCTAAAATAAGGTCTTTCATTGGGACTTCTTGTTTTTTAATGAATATTTTTAAAAAATTATGTTAGACCTTCATTAAATCTCATGATTTCTAAATGTTACCAAAAAGCCAAGGCACTTCAGCCCAGAATTTTCAGAATTTTCTGTGATGTTTAGACAACCACTTGGGTCTACCAGAAAGAATCTCCCTCCTCTCTGTCAGTGATACTCTCATTTCTTTCTTCAGTGGGGGTATTTTGTTTGTCCATCTTACCAGTGAACAATGCTTCTTCATTCATAGGTTTAAAATTATCAAATAGCCCCTCAATGATTCCAAACTGTTTATTTTTATTTTAAAGCCATGTGAGTCCTGGTCAATAGGACCATTCTCAGTCCATAGACTCTCTCTCTTTTATTCCCTGGATTTATATTACTTTTCAAAAGATTCTTCTCATGCAAGAGAATTCTGGCAGGTGCTAACCAACAGAGTCCATTGATGTGAAAGCACAGTGAGGGGGTGGGAGAGTGAGATTTTTGTGTTTAGCAATCCCAGTATATAATTCAGCACCATTAAGTTGGTTAGTGTAATGTTTAGTGAATTTCTAAAATTTAGCTCTCAGAGGTATGAACTGTTTAAAGCATAAAACTAGACCAGTACAACCCATCTGGATGTCATTCTGGAGCTTATTTTCTCTATGCTTCTCTGCATGGAAATCATGCAGTGATTTTCATACAATGTTTCCAATCTCTGTAATGTCACACTGTCACTTGAGACAAGGATTCTCTGGGTCACATGGCAGAAAAGAACCAGTATTCTGCCTCCTTTCTCTGCTACTCACCAAGAAGAGACCACCTGCACTCAGGAGGCCGTGGGGACACTGCCATGGTCGGAGTCCTCAGTGTCACTCAGAGGTCTCCAGCCTTGGAGAGGAGATGAGAACTGAGGCATTCATGTGGTGCTTTCCCTGATCAATCTTTGTGACAACACAGAGGTACACAAACAGCAGTGGCTGGAATTCACAGCAGGTTAATCAGCTATGAGCACTTCCAGATAGTGGGCAAAACCTAAGCCATCCTTCCTATGGCTTTTTCTTATTCACCTGTAAGAACAAAATGATTTATGAGTCAGATGCCTCTGTGTAACTTAGAAAAACTCCGTGTTTGCACACACTTGCAGAATAAGAACATTTTCTGCTTGTATAGCCAGGTGCTGAATGCCAACAGGACAGAAAATCTTTAACACCACATTTCAGTAACTCTACTGACACAGACTGACTGGTGAAACAGTGCCAATTGGTCGCCCTCTCTATGATCGAACACATGTGGCTGTGATTGGCAACCTCACAGATGTTTGCAGTGGTCATTTGGGGGTGTATCAGTTTAGTACCCAGTGTTGTGAATAAATCAGTGCCTCTGTTCCTGCACTGAAGTAGCTTACCTTGAGATAAATGCATCCTTTTTTCTCTATGAATTTGAAAAATGCACTTTCTAAGGTACGTTTTCGTATCAAATGTGATAGTTAGAATTTGAGCTGTACAGTAAGAATCACAGAATATCTTCATCCAGATAATATTTTAAATTTTTTTACAGATGACAAATTGCATTAATTTCAGTGAAACTATTGGGCACAGAAATTCCAACATAATACCATTAATTTGTTATTTATACCAAAGTTAACCATGTTTTGTGCCTTTGATGGCAAAATTCAAAATCTATGACAAAAATTGAAAGCATATAGCTCAAGAAAAAAATTAAATCAAAGATTAACTTTTTTTTTAGTTAATATATTCAGTTTGAGTCTTACTCTGTCAAAAGCATGCTTCATCATAAAGAAAATTAGACCTGATAAAATTTGGAGTCATCTGTAACAAAGTGTCAGAGATGTTCCTGGTTTTAACACAATTTTAAGGCAACAGAAAACAAAAGATGGAAAAATTACAGCCCTTTCTGAAAGTTCTCTGATCAAAGAGAGGATAACATTCAGGGAAGAAGATACTTTGAGTTGGCAAGTCTGTTAGCACCAGCTTTTGCTCTGGATCCTGACTGCCTTCTCAAGTCTGAACATTGCACATTGCTGGGCAGTCAAAGACAATCCTTTCCATTGCAGCAAAAGTTTTGTTTTAAGGAACCAAGGAGACTATAGAAGACAAGCACAATGACTTCAGAAGTCTTTGCTAGTGACCATGACTTGTCTACAACTACAGCAGAACATAACAAGATACAAGCACCTTCATACCTCACATCAGTGACCAAAATAGCCACTCCTCAACCTGCCCGAATCACACAGGTCATGAGCCAGACACATTGTTCTTTAATGTGAGAGATGGGATCTTGGACAGTTTTCTTTCTCTCTTCTTAAGGGGACTGCCATCATTCCAGTGTTGCCATCACCCTACCTACACAGTCACCCTCCTGATCTTCTTCCCGTGAATGGCCACCAGACAAGCAGCCTGGTTAGGATACGTGTATTGGGCAAGACACTAAGTCTTTCTAATTCCAGGCCCTATTTTCAAAGCTGTTCATATCAACTACAGTTTCATTTCAACAAGCTAATAAAATCCTCTAAAATCCCATATATCAGCAGGAAGTATTTCCCCCAGCTGCAGCTATCAGCAAAACAAGCTATTTAAGAGTTTATGGTACACACAGCTGAGCGATGAGAAAGTGTACACTGGTCCATACTAATGCACAGGCCTGTGTTAGACTGTGTAGCTTCTGACAAGGATTTGGCATCATTATAGCTGCGTTTTGGCAGTGTTTATGGATGAGGTATAATTTCAAAGTGGACAGAGCTGGATGGACAATTTTACCTCATCATATTGATGTTGTACAGATGTATTGGTCTCAATAGCAGTCAAAAACCTTACAGAGATAGAGAATGGAGACAGAAAAGCAGAACGGATCATATTTCAAGTGAAACATAATTATTTTCCACATTACTCCTGAGCTCACTTTTTAACAAAAGAAAAGAAAATAAGGAACTGATCATCTTCACAGTATTCATTCAAAAGTTAGGCCTAATTTAGAATAAATAAGCTTTGATCCATTCATTTCCTGTTTTATTTATGGGCTTTTTTAACTGGTTTCCATTTTGCTGTAGTTCTCAGATGACATCAATAGACCTCTGTCTGAAGTACTGCCATTATCTGTGATTCCTTTTTGAATCTCTTGCCAACATTCTTTATCTTCAACTGTTGTTTATGTCCTTTCAGTATATTCCTCAATTGAGTTCACAGTTCAGAAAATCAAGAAGCAGCATCATTTCTCTGCCTGCATCTCAGAAACATAAGAATGTGCTGATGGAGTGCACTAATTGCTAGAAGGGCAGACCATATCATGTCCCTGTGACTGCAGCTCTGTATCTAATGTGTAAATGGCCTGGAAAAACAATGAGTGCATGCACCTCAACAATAAATTCAATTTTCCTGTCACTGAGACAAAGCACAACCTGCACCAATACTTGGGGATTTTAAAAGCAACACAGTGACTATGGCATGTATGCAAGCCCTGATTGAGTCGCCACTCTCTGAATCTGCAAAGCTCTTCAATTCTTGTGAAATCATACTGCCATTTTAAATAGAATTGTTTGGAATTACTTCTACTGTATCCACTCAAGTAGAAAGGGGGAATATTAGCTAGAACACTTCACATATTTGCAAGGTGTTAAAATTCCCATCTCGAAAACAAAATCTCAAAAATAACAGTATGCACTCCAAACCAAGGGAGAACCTTGTTTTATTTTCCTTGGAATATTATATCCATCTGAGAGAGGTTTCCTTCTCATTGCAAATAATATATTTATTAATATCTATTATTTAGTAGTTTGATAGATTTAGTTTTTGAGTCCAAGTACAAAGTTGAAGCAGATGAATGTAAAAAGAGGTTTCAGCTTTACAGAGGCTGAATAACAATCATATATAGAGCAAAATTAAGCCATCCAAAATTATCCACTGCAGCAATTCATATATTCAGTTCATCTTGCTAGAGGTAGCAAGGCCATGTCACATGTTTTGCTAAAAGAGGAAGATGTTTAAGTGATGGAACCACAGTGACTTCCTCTAAGAAGGACCAGCTTCAAACCAGCACTCCAGGCTGAAGAATAACACAAAATGTGTAAACTAACTATATGATCTCTTTCTAGCTTTTTCTCCCTGGACAACACATCCATCTGTAGAGCTGTGTTGATTCCTGGATAAAAGTTCATCACCACAATGGCCATTGTAGGCTATTTTACCTGTGCAAAATTTCGGTCCTTGAGTAATAAATAACCCAAGGTTGAATCAAGATTCATAGACTTGATCTTTTCAGTTATGCTTGCTCACATTTGGAAGGGCACCACACCAAAAGGCATGGAGACAGTTGACTAGCAATGTTCAGATTTTCCAATCAACTTATTTTTTTGCACAAGGTACCTAACAGTCATCCTGTGCATTATTATAGGGAGACACTAAACAGAAAATATTCACCAAAAGCAGGAAAATGCAACGAAAGCCATCCTTTTCCAGAATCTAAAGCTTTCTCAAAGTTACTTTCCTGTTGTTTTATGGGCAATAAAATCTTTAACACTCCATTCTTCCACAGATTGCTCTTTAAGTTTAAGTATGAGCTCATAACAATGAAATATTTAACAACAAACTGTTTGTTAATGGACCAGCTCTGTGGTAGACCTGAAGCTTGTAGCATATCTAATGAGAGAAGCCACTTGTGTAAAACTTTGAGACGGGTAAAGGGGGAGAAGGGTGTTTTCAGGGTTTTCTACTAGCCTGCCACAAAAACACTCTATATTTGCAAAAGCATTTCTTAATGTGAATTTGCATAGCGGGATTCTTTTAATTAGCAAATTCATTGTCTTTCTCTCTTAAATTTTTTATGTTCTAGATTTTGTAGCCTAGTAGAAACTAAGAAAAAAACACAGATTACCTTGGTGTTTTATTAATACAATTTTTCTGTTGGTGCTTGAATAATGTCAGTACTTTTCTGAAAAATTATATATTGCCAATAAATGTATTATATCATGCTAGTATTTACGCAACTGGTTTTTTATAGGAAACCTCTATTCCATCCAGGATTTAGTTTATTTCTGGTAGACTCCTTCAAGAAAAAACAAATGCCTTTAAACTTCTGCTTTCTGTAATTTTGTCTTTACAAGCTTTTAACCTCCATATTTGCAAAGAAGTAACTCTCAAATTCATAGCTTCTTCAGGAGGATACCTTGCCAAATTCTTCTTGCAATGCTGATGACACGAATATAAAATGATGAAGAGTAGAAAAAGATGTGCCAAAAGCTCTTAAACTGTGTACTTTGACTGTACAATTTTTAGTTGCTATCAAATAGCTCAAGATACTCAGAGCTATGGTAAACATTTTAGACTTATTTACAGAAAAGTTTTTTCTTTCTTTTTGTATAGCAATCCTCCAACATTTATTTCCTCTAATGCAGTTTTCCATTTACATGATTCAACTTGAGCCACACCCTAATTTTAGTAAATCACTTTGCATAGAAGTATTTTAAAAGTTAAAGTACCTTGACCAATGGAAAAAAAAACATAAATACTTTTTTTCACCAAAAAGAGAGTGCTGATATTCATGTAGTAGTGTCCTCAGGTATTGCAGACACCTAAGCTACAATACTAAAATCATACTTCAAAATACATTGTAGGTAATGCTAGCACTGCTTACACAATCAACATGAACCTAGCAGAAGTAAATACCAGATGCTGAATTACATTTAGAATTAAGAATGTGCACTAGATCCTTCCAAACCATGTCTGTTCTTGTTATGTCTTATCTTGTTATATTCATTTTTAACTTCTTATTTTCCTGTATAAAAATATGGTCCCTCAGACTATATGGTTTACAGATAATGACAACAGATAGTGGACTGCTGTACTATTGGTAGGCATTCAGAAAAGAAGCACTATTAAATTATGTTCTGTGCACACCATGAAGCTCTATTATTGTAGGGTAATTTTTTCCATTCCCTTTATCTGATCTCTGCAGGACTCGGATAAAACGTAAGTGTAAAATAGACAAAATAATTTCATCTATCTTTTATAAAGAAATATTTTTACATTTTAAACCACAAAATTTTCTAAAAGTGCACAGCACTACTGTGTCACACACACACACAGACAAACACACACTCCTGATAAACAATGCTGGAAAACTGGTAACAACCTGTGAGGAGAAGACTTTTTTGTTTCAGTCTTTAATGGCAGCCTCTCTTCCTGCACCTCTAGTGGATGGAAAGCAGGATGGGGACTGGGGGAGCAAAGTCCCTCCCACTGTAAGTAAAGATCAGGTTCATGATCACCTGAGGCACCTGAATGTATGGAGATCTATGGGACACAGTGAGATACATCCCAGAGTCCTGAGGGAATTGGCTGATGTAGTTGCCAATTCCTTCTCCATGACACTTGAAAAGTCATGGCACACAGGTGAAGTCTGAGGTGACTGGAAAAGAGGAACTATTGTACCCATCTTCAAAAAGGGTCAAAAAGAGGACCCTGGGAACTACTGACCTGTCAGTGTCACCTCTGTGCCTGGGGAGATCATGGAACAGATCCTCCCTGAAGCCATGCTAGGGCATGTGAAGAACAGGGA
The DNA here is from genome assembly GCF_041296385.1 of Aphelocoma coerulescens. Classification (NCBI taxonomy): domain Eukaryota; kingdom Metazoa; phylum Chordata; class Aves; order Passeriformes; family Corvidae; genus Aphelocoma; species Aphelocoma coerulescens. The sequence continues at coordinate 12,902,359 of NC_091013.1, forward strand.
GGTGAACTGGGCTTCACCAAGAGCAAGTCCTGCCTGACCAACCCAGCAGCCTTCTATAATGGAGTGACCCATCAGTAAACAAGGGAAAGGATACAGATGTCTTTTATCTGGACTTCTGCAAAGCCTTTGACACAGTCCCTCACAACATCCTTCTCTCTAAATAAAAGAAGTGGACACATATAAAATAAGAAGTGTATATTTATCTAAAATTTTAGAGTTTTAAAACGTTGAGACCTTTCAGCCATCTGTTCTTTTCCCTTAATCATCCTTTCATCTTTTAACACCTGTGGTATAAAGGATACTTTCTCCAAGATAGAAAGATCTCAGCCTCTTAAGTAAAAAACATACAGACATTCATAGAAACTAAAAAGTTTTATATCAGTAAAAGTTCTGCTATGACAAGTGAAAACAGCCCAGATCTCAGTGCAAACTAATCTTTGCTCAGTTTCCCAGAGGAGATATGTATGTATTTGGTGCATCTGCATTAGCATTTTAGTTCAGTTCTAACAAAGGTTTTGAATCCAGTTTTCTGAAAAACCCTTCAAATGTGCTTTGATTCACATTTCAGAGCAGTATCTGAGATGAAAACTAAAATCTTTTGTATGACTCTAAAATGAAAGATGCACTCCAGGGGTACCTCTAATGCTCTCTAACTACTCCCAGGCACTGAATCCATGGGCTTGGTTTAGAGACCACCTGAAGTAATAATCCTTCTAAATGCTTATGGAATGAATGCCAGCTCCTGAGTGCTATCTGCTTCTCTGCAGATACAGTCCTGTTGACCTGCTCCACTTGTTAATGGAGACATCATTATACTTCCGTCCTATTCAGGCTCATTTGTCTCCATGGTCTGAGCAGCTTACTTTAAACATGTACCATGTCTCTTCTTTGTGGTGATTTAGAACTGACATTTGACAGAAACCACAAAAAAAGCCTAGATGAATTCCTTTCTTGGTCACTTTGATCTTTTAGACAGTCATAGACAATAATTATGTAGCAAATTGGGATATTTTCTTACTAACTTACATGAAGCTTTTATAATTATTCTGAATAATAAAAATAGGGGTAGAATTCCATGCCTTCATCTGTGTTTTTATTTTTATCCCACCATTATATAGTTGTCACCTAAGCATGTCTGAACAATCTTTCTTCTCCTAGCCCTTACATAGAATCATAGAATCATTAAGGTCGGAAAAGACCTGGTATCATTGAGTCAAACTCTTAACCCAGCACCACCTTGTTCACTACTAAACTATGTCCCCAAATGCCACATTCACATGCCTTTTGAACACTTCCAAGGATGATGATTCCACCACTTCCCTTGGCAGCTTGTTCCAATGCCTGAACACCCTTTCGGTGCAGAAATTTTTCCTAGTGTCTCATCCAAACCTTCCCGGGTGCAACTTGCAGACATTTTCTCTCTTCCTGTTGCATTATTCGGGAGAAGAGACCAAGAAGAGCTCTCACTGCAGCCTCCTTTCAGGCAAGCATCTCTGGTTTCTTTTACTGCTTTTTTTAGCCCAGTGTCCTTTTCTACTAGTCTACTTGTCATGATATGTTCTACTCATGTTACTTATACAATAACAAATCATAACCTTTCCAAAACTTTCCAATAATTGGAGATTTGCAAAGTAGCACCTTTTATCTGTACATAATTAGAAAAAAAAATTAGTTGGGTTTTTTTTTGTCTGTTTTGAGTTGAACCTAAATAGGTAATGGCAATGTTGCTGCTATCATAGAAATGACTTAGAATAAAAAAACATTTCAGACTTACTTTCAAGATTGTGCATGTGTTCCCAAAATCTTGAAAAATAATCACGTTACTTTGCTTGGTCACTATATTTTCCATAAATCAAAATATCCAACTGATTGGTCCATAACCAAAGGCAGAACTTCCATTTTTCCCCAAAATCACAAGTGAGATAGTATGACTATAAATTGATTTTTAGGGAGATTTATAAGTATGTAACACCTTATTAAAATTAAAATATGCATTTTTATCAGGCTTAATTGCTACTTTTATTCAAAGTGAACGTATAGGGTAATGGGCAAAGAGGAATTAAATCTGACTTGATCTGAGTTGCTGCCACTTTTTCTCAGGAGAGTTTAAAGGATATATTGTTTGCTATGTCATTAGAGAATGTAGTTTAATCTTAATGTCTAAAAAAGTTTTTATAGGTACTTCCTAGAGGACTTACATGCCTATTTTGTAGAGACAGTGGGCCAAAGCCTTTTCAAAGGTTGTGCAGACAACAAACTTGGATAAGAACTTCCATGTGCTCATAAAAAGTTCTGATGACAGGCACTGAAATACCCTGAGTCTGCCTAAAATTATATTCCATTCCTTTAGAAGTGTGCTTTCATTTATTCATGTACATTTTCAGGATTATCTAGTTTCACTCTTCACAGGCTGTGAACCACGCTGATGGAATCAGTGCATTCAGCTTTTAATAGTTAGCAGTGGAGCATGAACCTCTACTGGAGAGAGGGGAGCACAAGCAGCTTTTTCCCTTTTATATCCATTTGCTGTGGAAAGGGAGGTTATACCCAGATATTGCTGAAGAAAACAAAGAATGTTAAGTCATGAACCAAAACAAACTGACTTGAAATTTAAGTGTGATTAACTATAGAGAAGAAATCACACCACCTTTATAAATCTTGCTAAATAAGTCTTCAGTGTATCCTGATGGGGAAAAAATTGACACAGACACTGAAGGCATAATTGTGTGTACACCTGTGATGTGCCTGGTGTGGGGTCAGTAGCTCTGACCCAGGAAGCTGTGACCGGTCTGGAGAGATGATCCCATAAGGAATCGTCTTCCCTAGGCCCGGTGCCTTCCCTCAGCCATAGCTGGAGTGCCCTTGCAGAGAAGCTCTCAGCTCTTTAGTGATTGTCAGCTCGTGATTTCAGCTTTTTGGTCTGCAGGGCAATCTCCAGGCCAGACCAGGAGGAGAGAGACGAGAGGCCCGTGTAGCAGTTCCGCATGAGGCAGCTTTATTAGCCCGCACCCTGCAAAGGGGAGGCCGGGGATGAGCTCTCTCTCCTCAGACGGGCAGAGGGGTAGCTCTTATAGGGATACAGGGGGTGGGTGTCAGAGGGTAAAAGCCAATGGGTTACAAAGGATCTGCACAGGGTCTCCCAGAGGATTCTGGGTCTGTCTTTTTCTCGCCGTAACTGAAGAGTAGCTCCCTTTCCAGGGAGAGTCCTGCTGGGTGGTTAAGCAATCTCCTTATCTCAGCAGGCCTCTCTCCATGGCAGGGGCTGGGCATACCCCACACACCTCTGTGCTGATTTTGGCTGGGGTGGAGTTGATTTCCTTCCTAGTAGCTAACGTGGAGACTGTGGTTTGGATTTGTGCTGGAAACAGTGTTGATAACACAGGGGTTATCACAGAGTTAGGCATTTCTCTGACTCACCCCACCAGCGAGCGGGCTGGAAGTGCACAGGAGTTGGGAGGGGACACAACCAGGACGGCTGACCCCAGCTGACCAAACAGATATCCCACACCACACAGCATCATGCTCAGCAATAAATCTGAGAGAAATAAGAGAACGAGTGAACATTCTGAATGTTGGGATTTGTATTCCGAAGTCACTGTTACATGTGATGAATTCTGGCTTTCCTGGGGGTGGCTGAATACCTGCCTGCCCATAGGAAGTGGTTGTAAGGACTTAAAGAGCACAGTTGCTTGTCTCAAACACTGTTAAGGCCACAGAAGGACTTTGCCATGAGATAAGTACAGAATGAAGTGACAGAATGGTGCTAACTCCAGGCCTGGTAGAAGCAAGGTATCTGGTCAGCACATCCTGGTTAATGCATCCAGACAAAAATTCCCACTGTGGCACACTGCAAAGAAGCAACTGCTCATATGCATATCACCTGTCAAACAAAGATCACCCCAAGTTATGGGACTGATAGCGTCTGTGACCACCAATGACCACCAAAGCCACACCAATTTATGCCTCCATAAATACCTGGAATTTGGACTGTAAGTAAGCCACCACAGCAGGAACTTCAAATAAGATAAAGGTGGTACTGTTGTCTGGGTGTTATCTCACACCTAGGGGGAGGTTAACAAATCATGGGGAGAAGAATGTATTGGACACAAAAAAATGCAGAATTTACAGGAAATTTACAGAATTTTCCACAAGGAAAGACAACTCAGCAACTGTGCTGAAATCAGCTCCAGCTGGGTAAAAGGTAGTTCTGTCAAAGGGGAGATCATGACCACCAACTCAGGGCACACTGACCCAAGAAACCTACCTCAAGAAACTCAAAAGAGAAAGACTGAGTGTGAGGACTAATCAGCATTAGAAGCAAAGAAATCATTTAACCAATAGAACTGTGTATCCAAGGAGCATTTATTTATTCTTTTGATTGCTAAAATGTACAAATAGTGAACATTTTGAACAACCTCAGGACCCCCAACACTGGGAAGGTGGTGAAGAAGGACCATCGGGATGCTGTTGGATCCACAGGTGGTGACTATCTTCTGCTCAATCTGTCTCTCACTCACTTCCCCACCCTCTCTCTCTCCTCTCTTTTCTATTTCTTTCTATCTCTCTACCACATTTTATTGTTATAAAATCCATACTATTGACCTCAGCATATGGTGTTATTTGCACCTTAATACCTCTCAATAATAGGATCATAACAGCAGTGAATGAATTCCTTGTCTTACTTTGCTTGCATGTGCAGTTTTTGCTCTACCTATTAAATTGTCTTTATCTCAGCCCACGACTTTTTTTCAGTTTTACCTTTCTTATTCTCCCTCCCATTCCAGCAGGGGGAAGTAGTCGAGCAGCTGTGTGTGGTTTGGTTACTGGCTGAGGTTAAACCACTGCAAACCCTCAAATTGACTCTTCTCCATGGAGAAGATGTAGTGTGGAAGCTAATCATAAAAGGTCATTTTCTTGAGGAGTAACTATTTCAGTTCAGGCTATGAACTGTAATAGCTCAGTCTGGACTTCTACATTTTGCACAGACGAGTGCTGCAAAGATTTCCAAAGTTCTCCACAAAAACAGATCACGTTAATGTCTCTTTTCCTTTTCCCCTTCAGAATCCATGAGTCTTTGTATATCAGAAAATGAAAACCTGTAAAACTACTGACAAAGCGCTACAACAATTCCTGAGACAGTGCAAGAAAAACAAACTTTCAACCCAGTATAGGGACAATTTTTCATTTCTTTTCTTACCAATACAATCACAGTGAAAATGCTCTTATTATTTCACTAAGACATTAAATACAAGTAAATATGTATTTCTGGACCATTCCATCTTATACCATGATGACAAGCATGGACTTGTTTTCATCCTTCAGTCTGTGGGAATCTTTTTCTGCTGCCCCTTGTTTTATTCATTTACATAGCTAAGAGATAAAAGCAAGAAAGATTTTCTATTAAAACCTTCAGATTTGTGTATCCCCTTAGGATTGTTTTGGAGATAAACATAGTTGTTAACTTAACTTTGTTTCCTAAGCAAATGATGGCCCTGATCTTATCAGAAATCATATGCATGATTTCTTTGTTAGTTTACAGGAATAGACCTCTCACACAATTGCAAGCAAAAGCTTTTCCTGTCTAATTCGGAAGACACAAAAACATGAGGCAGACCTCCAGGAAAAACTAATTACACAAGTCAAGGGAACTGTTTAACTGAAGTGATTACAGGGATGCTAAATATGAGAAAAGTCACAAATTCAGTGTGGTATATTCCTTTGATGACATAAATACGTTTTTTAAAAATGTTTACCCTGTAGCAATGGAATTTGTTATCTGCTTTTTGTTTAGAAAAAGGCTCCTATTTCTCTGTGGAAAACTTTGAAAAACTTGTATTTCAAAAGAGTTCTGCTTTCACATCATATTTGATGCAAAACTATTTTAATAAAGCTTTTTAGGTAAGCACATGGATAACAGATACACAAGCCTATATTTGTCTAATTCTATTCTGTTTATGTCATATGTAGGCATATCTTAATAGATTATATTGTTTTGAACATTCAAGAAATGTCCTCTAAAAGATTCACATATAAAATTTGTAGTCTTGAAAATGATACATGTTTTACAGAAAAAAAAATATTTCATTACGTTATCTTGATACTAAAAGATTCTGTTTCTAAAATGATCCAAGTATCTTAACTCTACAATCAGCCACAATGACTAACTTGTCTTCTGTGACACATATGTGGGGTACTTCTGGGAAGTCCTGAAAAAAATTATATTTATGCATTAAGGCAAAGCTCTTCTCTTGCTTCACATTTCCTCATCCCCCTAGTTGGACTAGTAAAAACAGAATGAAGTGAACTACTTTTTATTTCAGCAAGAATTTGCAAGGGTTTCTTTAACTACTGGAGCAGCAATGTGGGAAACAGTCCTGTTCTCTACTCTCTTAAAACCAAAGATTGGCATGCACCCTTCTCCTCTGTCTGCCTTGTCCTATGGTGTGCTGGGCTCTGACAACATGAGCAGCACCCCCTGTACACCCCCCCAGTGCCAGGCTGTGGCAGCTGTCCCTCTGAGGCTGCCCACGCACACAGCAGCCTCTGCTACTCACCAGCAAGATGTGACTCCATAGGGTTCATTGGGGAGGGTTGCCTAGAAGAAAATACCTTGCTTAAAAATGAGAGCTGATATTCCAGCTGGAGAATAACATAACCTCAGGAACTGAACTGAAAATCCAACACAAGCCTTTTCGATCCATGACCGAATCCAGTTTCCACCTGGTATCTGATAAATGTACTGCAAAACTGAAATCCTAGGCCAGTATGCGTAATCAGTCACCTGTAGGTACACAGTTCACAGCTTTACAGGAAGTTTTTGCCTTGAAAGATGCTTTTTCAAATAACCTTAACATAGCCAAATCAAAGCTAATTTCCATTACAATTAGGCCATCCATTTACTCCTCAGTGAAGTTCACAGTATTTTCATGCTAAATTTCACATTTCAAACTTAATCTTTTACAGCTTTAGGGCTAATCAGGGAGAGGTCAGTCACAGCTGTTGTGTATATCTATATTTATATTTATATATCTCCCATAAAGACATACTCAGAAACAGCTGATAGATAAGAACAGTAAGCTCAGCAAGAGAGAAATGAGCAGTCATCCTTGTTTTGTCACAAGAGTATACTTTCCACTACATTCTCCTTTTAAAGTATTTTTTAAAGCAGTTCTTTAGGACTTGGAAGTATCTGCCAAAACTCCTTTGACATTTTGATTTTTGTGTCACTTACTCTAGGCTGGGAATAAATCATAACATAATTTCTTAAATTAGGCTGACATATGGCACTCAATGGTTTCTGGTCACCACTGCTACAAAAATACATTGACTGCTTTGTGGTTTTAATACATAGATATCAAAAATGAATGAATTACTGGCATCTACTACACACGGGTTTGTGGTCTCATCTCATCCTGAAGCCTGTAAAACCCTCATAACCTGATGGGCACACCTACATGTCTTGTGCCAGCCTTCTTTGCTTCACCTCAGTAACAGTGGCCCAAAGAATAAATCCATGCTTGCCATTTTAGTGTGTTTGCACTGTATGCAGGAAAGCTCAGAAGGGCTTTGCTTCCACTGGCAGTCTACCCATTCAATTTTCCAATAAAATCTTGGCTTTTTGAAAAGCACGTCTTGAGCCATAAATGTATTCAGAGAAGGAGTAATAATGGTACACTGACAAATAGCTTGGTTAATAAGCCAGAGATTAGCAAGTGAACATGCCCTGCATTTAGATGAACTCCTACCGTTCTGGTTCATAGCATCACAGACTATGCTGAGTTGGAAGGGATCCATCAAGATCATCAAGTCCAAGTCCTGGCCCAGAACATGTGTCATGGTTTAAGCCCAGATGGACACCCCAAGAATCCCACCATGGAGGAACATGGACAGCATTGTCCAAATGCTGCTTGAACTCAGGCTTGGTACTGTGACCACTTCTCTGTGGAGCCTGTTCCAGTGCTAAACCACCCTCTTTGGTGAAAAACTTTTTCCTGATATCCAACCTAAACATCCCCCAACTCAGCTTCATGCCATTTCCTCAAGTCATGTCACTGGTCACAAGAGCGAAGAGATCAGTACTCGTGCCTCTGCTTTCCCCCATGAGGTTATCCAGTCTTTCTGGAGTTAGGAAAAACTGTTCTATGGGCACCAAATTAAAACTTAATTTCTTATGGCTGCCTCACTTCTTGTTGCACTCGATGTCTGTCATCTGTTCTAGAGTTTTTCTCAAGTGTTTATTGTAGCTGCTTCTTATGCTACTTCTCTGTGTCCAGCAAGATCAGCCACGCCTTCATTCAGGACAGCTGTGTACAGAATTTCTATTTCATGACACATTTTCATGAACAAACCAGCTTTTTAATGCCTTTCGAATCCTCTTCTGATTCATTATTTTGAAATTGTCGAGTGGATTTCAGACTTCTTCAGTGAGGTAAACAGACATGGTCATATAGGAATCATATAGGAAACTGAGAGAAAAATGGAACAGAAAAATGTCTATATTGGTAGTTATATAATTATAAATTATCTCTACCATGATTTCTAACTGGAACTAAGGCAGTAAACATCAGGTAGGAGGCATGCATATAGGCAGGAGCAGACAATAACATTGAGGCCATTAAAAAGTCATGTGAATCTGTTATTATCATGTGTCTCTGTTATTAATGATCAACAAAACAGAGTCCTGCTCTCCTCCTACAGTGTTTCCATTGACATCTGCTGCTCAGCAACTTAGCATATTAGAGTCTGAGTGGTATTTTGGGAGGAACTGGTTTCCAGAAGGAGGGGTGGACCTTGGGTGAAACAAATAAGGATGTTTTCCATTGCCAAACCCCAGAACAGAATTTAATGTAATTAACAAGCAATATAATCTGGTGTGTACAATTGAGGAGAGCTCTTCCTCCTACTCTTTGGATGGGCTGTCTATTTGCATTACAAGGTCCGCAGGAGGAAAATGTCTTTCTGTTTGCATTGTGTTAAGCACTGAGGTGCCTCATTTGAGCTGGAACTAAATGTTGCCAAAAGACAAATATGTCCTTTGCTGTAATATTAAAGTTCTCTGTTTCTAGCATATGTTTGACCCATGGAGAGCTGTGGGCCCATTTCTGTCTGTATCAGGGCTGGAGTGCTAAGAGGGGCTTGCTTTCCCTGGTCAGGAGCACTTGCTCAAGCACTACTGCAATTTCTTATCTCCTCCCATGTAATTTCCTGGCATTTCATATATTTCTTTGCTTGGTAATTGAAAGCATTCATGTCCATCATATTAACCTGCACTTGTACCCACTTCACACTAGTAGTATATTTTCCAGTAGGGAAAGGCAGAGCCTGTTGCTGTTCTTGGGGCCAGAACCAGAACCGTAAGTCCTCAAGAACTCCATCTTCTCCCTAAAAGTGAGATCTTTCTGATCAGAAGTCGCTGGGAAGGTATTTGTGTCATCAACCTTATAGAAATTCATCTAGTATAAGTTTAAATTTAATTCTTTGCTAGTAGTTAGATGGCAGATGGTACTTTCATAGTTGACATCCTCAGTGATGTTGTGCAAACAGCAAAGTAAATATAACTATTATCAGTTTTGGTCTCTGGAGAAAACCAAGAGGAAGTAACTCAAATATACCATGAGGTAAGAAAAACAAAAAAATGATAGAGACTTCATGTTCAACTTTTTCCAAGGTACTTTTTTTCCTATTTCTAAGCCATAGAGGAAAAGGAAAGAAATAGGTATTGGTGATCGAGTGACCTCTTAAATGAAAATTGTATTTACTTGTTATTTTCCTTCCTTGTCTCTGTTTCATAAATTTTATTTCTCTGATACTAAAGCATAGGTATCTAAAAAAGAAATTTTAAATTTATTCAGAGAAGTCTTCTTTGGAGACACAATAAATGTTGCTTTCGGGATTCACAGGGTTCTGATTTTCTTAGTATAAGTTTTTATTTTTACCATAGTTCACAGATATACAACTTTCACAGAACAGGCTTAGCAGTTCTGTGTGAAATGTAAGCTCAGCAGAGCCTTTAGGTCTTCAGTCCTTGGTAGGCAGCACATGAATAAGCTATGAGACGAGAATGCTCAGACCTTGAAAATTATGAAAGTAGTTTGATGATGAAGATATTAGTAAAAAGAAAAAACCCAGGTGTAAAGATGTTACAAATCCAATAAGAAAGAGTTACAAATATAATAACAAATAATCAAATGTTAATAACTGTTACGATCTGGTTTAAACACAGAAAAGCAAAGCAAGCTAAGTCTCTGTGCATAAACCAGAAAGAATTTAGAAGGTTCAAAATATTCCCAGAAACAAAATTAAAACTAAACAAGGTTAGATGTTGATGCCAAAAAATGTGTGTATTTTGTTTAATAGTAGAAAGGCAAGGAGAAGGAAGGAAGGAAGGAAGGAAGGAAGGAAGGAAGGAAGGAAGGAAGGAAGGAAGGAAGGAAGGAAGGAAGGAAGGAAGGAAGGAAGGAAGGAAGGAAGGAAGGAAGGAAGGAAGGAAGGAAGGAAGGAAGGAAGGAAGGAAGGAAGGAAGGAAGGAAGGAAGGAAGGAAGGAAGGAAGGAAGGAAGAGAGAGAGAGAGTGGGGGGGGACAGGGAGAGGTGACAGGGGTTGCAGATGGAACCATATCACCTATCCAAGGGTTCCTATGACATCTTGTTGCTCCCCTCCATCTGGTCTGCTGGTGTTGAGGGTCCGTCTTTGCCACTGTGGCTGCCCTTGAACAAGAGCAGCTCCTTCCTGCCATGTCATTCTCAGCATCACGAAGAAGGAAGAGGAGCAGAGAAGAGCTCAGGGCAGGGCACCCAGCCAAGCACATCTGCAGCAAAACGGGCAGAAGAGTCAGATGTGCAGCACCAAGACTGCCCCATTTGTGGTGAAAGCACAGCCAGGCACCAGTAACTTTTTTACCTATGATCCAACTTCAATTAACAACATGCATCATCCATCCCACCAGAACCAGCATTGCTGAAGACCCTTCCCACCAGCTTTCATGATGAGAAGAGCATTTGTAGAGGAGCTAAAAAAGACCCCCAGCAATCAGAAAGACACTGGCAAGTCAGCATCAGAAAATCCAAATTCCACTTGCTTGTGCCCCATCCCTTTTCCAGGGAGGGCTGCCCACTCCCAGCTATAAACTATAATATTTCAGTCTCTGACAATAACTCAAAAAAAATATTTATTGAGTACAATTTTAACCTTCATCCCTAGGCTGAAAGAAAGATAAGGGAAAAGTACCCAAAGAAAAAATCCATATGCTATGCCTACTCTTTCTTTCTGTTGACTTCCACTACTTAGTCATCAGATATATCATAGAATGTCTGTAAAGATTTGGAGAGCACAGTGATCACACTATGCATGAGACCTGGCACATATACATGATGCATTTGCCACTAGAGCTACAGCTCATCTCCATAATCCTCATAAATTTTGGGAAGAAAGAGCAAGAGAGGCTCCTATCTGATGTAAATTGGCAAAGATCTATTAAAGTCAGTGGTGCTGGGCTGATTTACACCATCTGAGGAAGCAGCCTTGCTCAGCCATTGACTAAATACTGCCACTAGTGAACAGACTGAGCCAAATAAACTGCAGCTAGGACTTGCCACAATTCACTGGATTCCTTAAGAAGTCATGATTCTAGTGCACAGTACTATTACAGATAAATTTAAAGGTAGATTTATTTAGGAAATGCCAGCAAACTTCAGATATATAGGTATAGATAGCTATAGATATAGACAAAATTTCTTAATCTAATCTTAGTTACACTGCTGGAAACCCAGGTGGATTCTGCTGACATGGAGCTGATTTTAGCCACAGTATCAGAAACTGGAAAGAAACACTGGAAAGAGCTGGTGGAGAGAAAGTGTTCTTCATCCATGTTCTCCTGTTTTCTTCTGGAAAGACTTGTTCCCTCAGTATGTTCCCCATGCTCAACCCCTAAACACCCCATATACATCCACAGTGATGAGACAGCACCACCACCATGCCTGCTTTTCCTGAGGGAATAATGTCTTGTAGTGACATGACAGATTTCCAGCACAGGGAAGAGTCTGCTCTTATCTTCTCTCTAAATGTGCAGGCAAGCTCAGAGTACACTCCATTGCCTTCAACTCACTTCTTCAGACATTTAGCCTAAGGCTTTCAAAAGAAAATCTCCCTGGCTTTTCTTTGCCTCTGTTCCACAGGCATCTCCAAGCACCCATGGGTATCTCATCCTTTTCTCCCTAATCTCTCTGCAGGCTATAATCACCACCTAAAATACAAGAAATTTCACAGAGGTTTCCTCACAACAGTGACTGTTACCAAAGCAATGCAGGTTTTGGGTCACACCAAATTTCTTCATTTCTTATCATACCATTTCAGCAAATAGTTATGAAATGAACTGCACATATTTATGCAACCACAGTAATCTCACTTTAAAAATTCAAGGAGTTTATCTGTTTATTTTCTCTGAGTAACCTGTTTTTCCCTGGCTGACTACTGATCCTCTCAAGGCATTTAGGCAGCTTCTGGCTCCAGAGAGCATTAGTTTCTAAATCACTATACACCATTAAATCCTCACCATTTAACTCTTTCAAAGTCTTGATTTTATCAGGCATATTTTCTTGATCATAACTGTTTATAGGTTTTTTATTTATTTCCAAGTTCGGGAACATGTTAGACTTAACCACAGCCCAGCTCTCACCTATTTACATATCAAAAATAGATTTATTATGTCTGAGATATGTTACTCAGGCTTCCCATCCATCTGTCTCATTTCTGCTTGGTTGAGCAGACCTCTAAGCATGTAGTAGAGTGTGTTAAAGAGTCAGCATCACTGAGGGTTACATAGGTAATGCACAATGCCTGATGTGGCCCTATCCTCACACAAGGAAAGCTTTTTGCAGTCCACATATGCACTTACCTTTCCTAAATGATCACACTTCTGGTTCATGTCTCCTCTGGGTCCAAGAGAGGAGTTTCAGATTTTAGGAGACAGCAGAGCAAACGGACCAGCAGATACAACTCCCTTTAACTTACTCAACTCTACTGAGCCATTTACATAAAAGCAGCATTTCACACGAACCTGCCCACCAAAAATCCACCTGTGATGGGCTTGCACACCAACACCTGACCAAGAGCTGAAGACTAATAATTGTATGGGAAAGCTGAAGGATTGAATGACTTTCCAGAAAGCAAAGAAGGGTTGATTGGTTTTCACAGTTTCCATACTTTCCCTATCAGCTGTGGCTCTTTGGAATCTGAAGCTGAACTGAACTTTGTTTATTTGATATCTGTCATCATCACCAGCATTTAAGTTTCCCTGTTGTCCCACAAACATCCACTGGGTTTGGGATGTGCAGCCAAACATTTAGCCTCCTCTCCAGTATCTTCAGCCAGGAATTTGTCTCAGGTGTCAATCATACTGGTGACAGGCATTAGGAACAGCTGTGCTGTTTTTCATGGCTTTATCTACATAACGTGCTGAGGAGAGGCCTTCTACAAGTGTATGGTGTATACATACAATATACACTACATAAAACTATATCTATATAACTTTAAATATATAGAGATAAAAATGTGAGAGTGTAACTCATAAAATGCACCAAAATATTATGAAATGCTATGATACAACACCTGAATCCATCTAAGAATTGCTTTTAACTGTTAAAAAGCTAACATGCTATGATCTTTTAGGAAACTTCTGGCCTAGAAAGATATTGTATTAGTTTTAATAAATTTCAGATCAAATTTAGATGGGCATGGTAAGAAATAAATGTTAATTATCACAGATGCGCATAAAAAGAATAATAATATAAGACAGAAAAAGACAATGACCTGATATGATATAGTTCAGGCTAGTTTATGCTGCCAAGAACAGTTTCAAAGTATTTAATTAGTGAGGTCCATAAAAGATGTCCAAATATTTTTTTTTACTCTACTTGTTATATGCCTAGCTTATTAAGAACAATCCAATGTAATGTTCTTTTTAATTAGTAAAATCTTATATTGTAAAAAAAAAATGGTTAAGGGATTGGAAATATTCCACATTCTATATAAAGGAACAATTCCCATTTTTTAGAGAAAAATCGTTCCAACTTTCACCAGTTGTAGTGGTTTGGTTCAAAATATCCATTACTTACTCATTTTCCTTCTGTGAGATAAGAATTAGGAGAAAGCAAAGCAGGCACAAAACTTAAAGGAATATAAAGAAGTTTATTAACAGACCTAAAAGAAAGAAAGAAAGTCAGACTAAACCTTCAGAACACTTTTCCTCCCCCCACCTTTCTCCCTTCTCCCACTGACCATGTAAAAAGACAACCCTTGAGATTTTCAGTCAGTTTACCACCTCTATTATAATTTTTTTCAGTTCACTTAGGGAGAGGAGTCTCTCTTGCTCATGCTATGGAGACATCTCCACAAGAAATAGTTCTCTCATGGCTTCAATGTCACAGCGGGACAGCCGCCCGGGTTGGTTCTCTGCTCACATGTGAGAGAGAGTCCCTTCCCTCGACTTACAGCTTTCCCCACAACTGCTTTTGAGAGTCCAATCTTGAGCTAATGGGGTACAATTTTAAGGTTGAGCTGTTTAGAAACAAAGTTTCTCTTCACCTATCTCTGGGAGCATCTTCATCTCCAGGAACAGAGGCCCTCCTCCTCCCCTGGGAGCAAGGGTCTTCATCACTTTCATCTCTCTCTGTTCAAGCTTCTCATCAAATCACAGCTACTTCAACAGTTGCTTGTTTCAGCACAGGTACTTCTGCTCACAATTGCTGTTTGAACACTCCACCCCCATGCTTCATGAAATTACAGCGGATATTCTGATGTATCACAGTCCATCACCATAGCTTTACAGCAGAATTTCAGCTTCTAGACTTGAAGCATCTCCTCTTTCTCCTCTCTTGGGGTTTCAGCTCTTCTTTCATCACTGACTTTGGCGTCTTTATGGTGTTTTCTTCACGTGCCTTCACCTTTCTCTTTCCTTTGACTTGGGAGAGGATTGGTGTCTGCAGGCTTCATCTGTTCTGGAGAATCTTACAGGAGTGAAAGGGTTAATCTCACCCAGGCCCCACAGCTGGAATTCACCTCTCACTGTTGGCACATGATCTTTGCCGGGCAGCGGCCTCAGATGAATTTTGGCTGCACTGGAGGGCAGGGGAGCCTGGCCGAGCCGTGCCACAGGCTGCCTGCACGGAGCAGGGCTGCGGGTGGAACAGGGCCGCACGGCTCCAGGATGGCCGTGTCCCGGCCGGCTCGGGCCGAGCAGGGCCCGGCCCAGTCCCGCTGGGCCACACAGGCCCCCCAGATACCTGTCCAAAAGCTGGAAGCAAGAGAGAGCTTTCCTGGGGTTTGTCCATTCTTAAATGTGGATCACAGAGGCGTGTCAAGCTTCTTAAGTGGCTTTAAAAAGATGCCAGTATTCAAACTAGCCAGTTGATTGGTTCTGTCGGGTCACAGAGGAAGCTGTAAGCACCTCTTTGCAAAGAATCACTTCTGTGGCTGGAGCCCTCTTTAACTAAAAACCCAAACTATGCTTAACCGTGACACCAGTCTATTCAGTGCCAGCAGGGTTTAAAGGTATTCAACCATGTGCATCTAAAATATTGAAGTTGTAACAGAAAGTTGGACAGCTCACAAAGAAAAATCTCTTGTCTGCAAACACAAGATTTAAAGGGAAAATTAGGCGTATATTTTGTATCTCAAGTAAAAAGCATGAAGACAGACACAGTATAGTAAAAAATATATTGTTATCCAAAGCTGTAAAAATCTGTCCTGCTCAGTCAGTCATTAAGCTGAGATTCTGTATGTATAAACTCCATATTCTTGCCAGCAGATCATAGGCAAGTTGGTGAACGCAGAATTGCCTACCTACCTTTTCGTCATACAAATGAGCTGAAGTGCCCTTGGCAAAGAATGCAAAGTCATGCCAACAGAATACAGATTTAATACTGCTGTAACAAGGTATTTTATTAAAGCTGCAGTGAAGTGTCTGCATGGAGAAAAAATTCTGATGACCAGCATTTCAAACAACAAGTACTACCTATTGTTCATCCAGTAAATTACGGTTTTATTGTAATGAGGAAAGACCCAGCAGAACACTAAGAAAAGTAGTTTTGCTTAAAAAATCCACTGAAAATAAGTATTTGTGGGGACATATGAGACATATTTCATTAAAATTTTGTTTCTGAGAAATTCTTAATTGGGAGAAATACCTAGCAGCCAGGAGAGTCTTTTATGCCTCTTTCTCATCATTATATAAAATGATAAGACTGAAAGAGCTGCCAGACTGAAAAAAAAACATAGAGAGAGCTCTTTGTCTCCAAGACAAATGTCATTCTTATTTTAAGTCCTCTCTAGTCTATAAATATGAGTTAAAATCAGATTGGAGGAAAACAGAAATACCTTCTCTTTTTTTGCATTTTCATTTATATTACATCCATCCAGTTTTTCTACTATTAGACATACATTTCGTTTCAGTTTTCTAATTACAATTCTCAAACAGGTTTAGAAAAGTGGGTATTTAATATTCTATTTTCAGAATACAAAATCTGAATTTGTCTTTAAAGGAGAAGTAATGTTGATGGAAAATCCTATTCAGCTCTGTTAATAAGTAGAGTATTCCAAAGTCACAATATATATTTTGATCAATATAGGGAAAAAGAAATAGCAATCAAAATGACAAATTTCTTGGTATGCTCTTTTCAACTTCTTTCAAAAGACATGAAAACTTGTTCACTTGTAGGTTGGGAAATTTTACTGTTTCAAGAAGTATTTTGTACTGTAGATCTTCAATCACCATACTACTCTGAATGTCATATGAGGGTTATCTTTGCATATTTTACCAGGAATTTTTCTGCATAACTTTTGGGTTATCTATCATAACAAAACAAAGACAAAAAATAATGAAAGTAGTAATAAAAAAATAAAATCAAGAAAGCATAGCTTGTGGCTCATAACAGATTATACATGTGCATATACCCAAAGAGGAAAATTATCTTAGAGCTTTCTTGTTTCCAAGAGCTTCCCCTCTCTGGCCCTCATAGCCTACTCATTTTCCTTCACACCCCTGATGCTTCACTGCTGAAATGACCTCCGTTTCCTGAGGACCTATCATGGGGACAAGACTTTTGCAGGGATTAAAGTTATCAGAGGTGCAGGCTGCACATGTGAAAATATATCAATTTAAATAAGATTAAAAATATTAATCCCTGCAGGCATTCAGAGCTGCCTGCTACATGATTGTTGGTCTTACTATTCTCACATGAACTTCCTAGTATACAGTAATTGCTTACTGTGCTACTGTATAAATAGCACTAGACAGATAGTTTAAAATAAATATATCTCTTTTTGCTTTGGTGACAATTATAGAAATCATTAGCAGTGCCTAGTCTCCTCTATTGCTGTGAAGCATTTGAACAAGAAAAATAATAGTATGAGATAAAAATAGTCTTTAATTATCTCTAAAATGAATTTGCTGCCCCATAAACCATGATGGCCTTTCACACTGACCAATTACCCTGGACTGCTGCTGTGAGTACATATTTTGGAAAGTCAGGATACAGAAGCTATTATAGAAAGAATCAAGGAGCAGGTACAACGTAACCTTGTGGTACTTTAGATAAAAACAAGTAGAAAATGGGGGGATAAAAAAAACCCTTGCCAAGACTCTCTTATTTTAGCAGTATTTGTGACTGTCTCTAGTCATAAGGAAAACTGGACTGTCACTGCTCTCTATGTGCATGTGGAAAGCTCAGCAGCACTCATGTTTCTGCACAAGTATTGCTCATAATTTGTCCTGCTTTTCAGAAAAGTCAGGGAACAAGAAAAAGTTTCTAAAATGTTGTTTCAAATACAGATGTTTCAAATTTTTGAAATTTATTTTTAAGACTTTTTTTCCTCAGTTTTCATTTGTCAGCTGTCCCTCATATGTGGTGCTCCTACACAATACATATTTATAGTAAAGCAAGCATGCATATTGTACAGACAGTGCTTTTAGTGGGAGAAAGTAATAAAATCTTTGTCGCTGGCCTGAGTAAAATTGGGATTTTATCCTGAATATTTCATTCTGGCATTTAATTTCTGACTGTCTATGCTTTAAAATTTAAAATGCAATATATGAATTAATCCCACTAATTTAAAAACTCCAAATATTTTAGCCTATTATACCTCCCAGAAGTTTCTTTTTTATATTATCCAAAAATGTGTTGACTGTAGGATGTTATTTCAAGAACATCTAAATTTACATTTCTGACATAACACTTCTGCTCTTAAAATCAGCACTCTACAAGAGTAATAACTGGATTCAGAAACTATTACAAAGGCTCTGAATTAGAGGGGGTCTCCCAATACTCTTTTAAAATAGTAAATAAAACTTGTGCTTACACATATAACTTAAAGAAGCAAATTTAGGACCTACAAATGAATAAGCTACTGCACAAAGTTGTCCTAGTGTGTCTGCTATTTATTGGCACAAATGTTTCATGTCACTCAATTAAAAATTTAAACCAAAGAAAAACTTTATGTTCAAACAAAAATGTCTCGTGCATTTTATTTTAAAAGGTTCATTTAACAGGATGTTGAATATTCTTAAAGAAAGATTTGAGAGTGGTCTCGAATACTCTTGAAGCATTATTATAGGGCTTCACAAACTCTGAATGTTAAAACCAGCACATGCAATGGTATGAGAACCCAAATTTGCTCTGCATTTCAGTCTGTAAGAATATAATCAATGCACTACTATGTCTGACCAAGCATCCATGAATGCCTAAGTTTCTGCCTAGGGCAGTTGCAGACAAGATTCTGGTTAAACCAATCCCTCAAGCTAGGCCAGTGCTTGGGATCCCTTCTCCTCAGCAACTCTTGCATTAGGGATGCTAAAAGGTAATCTCTGCTTAGACATTTTTTGATCCATTTATGGATAAATAGTCAAAGAATCTGTCTACTTCTCCATCAAACTACTTATCTGCTGCCACATCCTTCTGTGGGCAATAGTTTGCAGACACCATAATCCTAGAAACTATTTTTGTCATGTTGATTTTCTGTGCTAGGATTTTTCTGGAAAGATGACAGTTTTAGAAAGTCTACACACTGACACTGCACATGGAAAAGTTTGAGCATTCTTACTGCTGTGGTAGAGCTGCTCATTACACTGCATTTTTATCAATAATTTTATGTTTGTTGGTATGTTTGTTTTTACTTTTGATCATTGTTCGTTTGACAGGGTTTATGGTGTAAGTACTTTAGAAAAGTGAAAATCATAAGAAACCAGAAATGTCACCAGAGTAGTGGTAATACAAAATTGGTACAAATAGTCACACAGTATCCTTGAGATACCTTCAGGCCATAAACCATGTGACTGTAGAGAATTTAAACCAAGGTAAATTAATTTTTGAACATTAAATTACACTTGCCAAAGAGAATTTAAAGAGGCTTCCTAAAAATTAAATCCTTCTTACGGGAGTTATTACCAGTAAAAAAACCATAATAATTTGCTTGAATCACAATGGTCTTTCTTACTGGAAAGACAAAAAACCACAACTGCTGACAAAATAACATTTGGGGCAAACCACAGCACTCATTGTTCCCAAGGAGTCAATAAAACTGGGAATGACTGAGAAAAGTACCATGAAAAAATATGGCATTCAGAATGTAAAATTTCTCTCTTCTTTCCTTCCCATGATTGAATTGAATTTAAAAATTAATAAAAAGGAAAAGGAAAAAAAGGAGCTTTACCATAACAGGAAAATAAGTAAGGTAACAATGACATGGTATTGACATACAGAAAACATGAGTATTTGCAGAACTCTGTAATATGGTTTCTTAGGAAAACTGAAAACATACAAGATTCGCTTGTTTGGAGGTCTCCCTGCAATGAAACTGAGCTGAGATTTATTGAGAATTCCATTTGAATTCATGAAACTCCCAAGAAAATATGGAATTTCATTGGGGTTTGTAGCTATAACGAAAAATTATAGGAGCAGTTATAGTGTTGTTTGGGGTTTGAATGCCAGTCCAGTTGCAGTAAAATGATCATGCCAAATTCACAGTACTAAAGTCATGGTCTCAAATAAATTCTACTTCTATTTTAATTTTATTTTTCACAAATCTGCTTTTAAAGAGATAATAACCTGCAAATAATACTGGCAGTCCAATATGTTCCTCCAAATTTGTCTCAATATACTTGGCAGCATAAGCAATCCTGGAAAACAAACCCTGTTGAACTGCAAGATGGCTTTGTGTGTATCCAACAAATGTTCCCTCCACTCTCACAAAAAGAACGGTCTCCCAAAGGTTCCTAGACCAAGTGAGCCCACTGCAGCAGTCAGATTGGAGGTGAAACTTCATTTTTTCAAACAAATGGTGCAACTGTGTTTTCTTTTCATAAGCTTAGCTAGAATGAAATTAATAAGGTGAATGCTGGATTTATCCATGTGTCCATGACACATGGACAGCAAAATTCGGAGGCTTGCACAGCTGATGACCTCTTGTATAACAAAACTGAGTTATTTAACTGCACAAATTTTTTAAACATTCATATTAACATTCCTGTAATGTGATTCTTCCCACCTCACTATACTAAATAGCTTTTTAAGATAAAAATTTGCCTTGAAATCTGAAGAAAGGCTAGCAGTATCCTATACCAATATGGAATGGAGACATATATCTGAGAAGAAAGTCCATTTTTTTTAAGTGGTTTACCTGTTTGCAAGTCTGTCCTCTGATCCTATGTGAATTACAATCTCTAAGGGTTAGTTCATCTGAAGAGCCTGTGGATACTATGGTGCCTACTTCAGAGAGCCAAAGCCTTTGCAAATACTCAGTATCTCAGGCCCTTCACAGCTAAGGACTCAGTGCCAGAAAGGCCCTTCAAAGTTATGTTACTAATTTATTTCCCAAATTATATGATTTAATGTTTTTTGTTTTATTCACCCACATTTTCTCCATTATCCTACTTTACAGCCACATCCCATTTTAAAAAAGTATCATTTTTCCTATCTCACTGCTACAGTTCAAGCACAGTGTTGATGATCAAAAACATAGTGTAAATCTTTTTCCTGCTTATGCTTCTTGTGAGACATTTGATAGAATTTCTGCAATGTTGTAATTCAAGATATGCAGTCTGTATCACCTCATAATTGCAGTCCAACAGTGCCATCCTCTGCTCTTTGCAAATAAAATTTCACTATAACTCCAAGGATAATCTTAAGATTTAAGATATAAGAATTCTTATAATCAATAAGCTGTATTTTCACATTGTAAGCTTACTGAAAGTTTTAAAAAAAATTCTACTCTTCCAGGTGTAAGACCAAGGCATTCTTTTTCTGATTACAAAAATATATTTTAAAAAACCCAAAAACTTTATGCATTGACATTGTCATGGATTAGATTTATGAAACCTCTCATCTGTGTTTAAAAATTTCATTTGTACACCAATATATGCAATTAACTCTCTAGAATGTTTCTGTACTATTATTGGACCTTTAATGAACCCAAACATGGATAAGAAACTTATTTTACATAATGCCTAGAAACTTAAAGAGAAGACCCCTATCACTCCAGAAAAAGCTTCTAATTCAAAATTAAAATAAAATAGAATGTGAGAATCAGGAATGATGGCACAAAGACTGATAAACCCAGTACTTATCTTCAGTGGTCTAAAAATACATTGACAGTAGGGGGTGTAAGGAGCAATACAGAAGTGAATTTTTATACATTCCACTATTTTAAATTTGAGTGGGGAAAAACCTTGAGGGCACTTGCAATAAAATACAACAAGACAATAATAACTTTGCTGGTAAAATCACAGCATGTAAAAATTAATGTCAGAAGATGAATAAAGTGTGAAGGTTCCAGATGAAATAGAGAATGAGGAATCAATGTAGACAGGCACACAAAATTATGGCCTTGGTTTGTTGGGTTTTTTTTAAGTCAACCTACTTAAGTTCTCTTTGTACTATTACAAATATTTGTGGGGCAGTCACTTGATCTCTTAATTGCATTAATTTCATCATCTTATTTGTGCAATCTCTCAATCTTGTCCTACAAAGAGGTGTGTCACATATAAGGACATAAAAAGAAAACTTTTCCTGAGAGAAATCAAGCCCTAGAAATTATGCCCAGAAGTCCCAGAATGGTTTGGGTTGGAAGGGACTTTAAAGATCATCTACTTCCAATTCCCCTGCCATGGCCAGGACACCTTCCACTAGATCAGGCTGCTCAGAGCCCCTTCCAGCCTGGCCTTGGCCAACAATGAGACATTCACATCTTCTCTGGACAACCTGTGCCAGTGCTCCAGCACCCTCATAGTAAAGAACTTCTTCCTAATAACTAGTTTAAACCTGCCCTTGGGGCAGTGCAAGTGGCGGCAGCCACTCTGATCCCTGAAGGCAAGACCCTAAATCCCGCCTATGTGTTAATCCCATTGGATCCCTCAACTTCAACCCCGCCTCCTTCCCTTTATCTCATTGGCTGTATCCCTTATCCTTGCCTTTCCTATCCCCACTAGAAGAATCTCTGGACGCCCTCAGATTTTCGACTCTTTGTTTCTGGTACCTTCACAATAAACCTTCTCTGTGGAATCCATACGAGGAGTCCCCTCCCTTCTTCTTTATCTCTGCCTGTGTGCCTTACATCCATCTCAGATACAGCTCCCTCGGGTGAGGAGCTCACTGTCTATTATTTGTGAGTAAGCCGCCTTGAACCAGAGGGGTGCAGCTAGACCTCCGGGCTCTTCTTTGACTAGCACGCAACCCTCATGCCCTCCTTCCATTTAAACTCCTTCCTCCTTGTCCTATCACTGCATGCACTTGGCTAAAGTCCTTCTCCAGCTTTCCTGTAGACCCCCTTTACATACAGGAAAGCTGCTAGAAGGTCTCCCTGGAGCCAGTTTGTCTGCAGGATGAAAAACTCCATCTCTTTCAGCCTGACTTCATAGAGGTGCTCCAGGCCTCTGATCATCTTAATGACCCTCCTCTGGACTCACTCCAACAGCCCTACATCCTTCCTATATAGTGGGATCTCTGCATTTGGAGGCTTCAGGGACTAGCTGGAGAAAACCCTGAGCTGACTTAAGTGTTGAGGAAGAGTTTGACTAGGGATCTACTGAAATCCCTTCCCAACAGAACACTTCTGTATTTCAGGAATTCTAAAATATCCAATCGGCCTTATGAAAGTCACATTTTGTGAATTGGGAGGATTTAGAGACCACTATGCTAAATAATTGCAATCATCTTTTGTGAAAAACATAAACTGAAAGAATTTATATGTAGAAGACAAAGGGTTGGGAGAGAGTGATAAATATCAACTACAGAGTCAAAAGCCAATGATACGAGAAAATCTTATTTTTAAATGAGATTAAAACTTCTAAAGCCGAAGTGAAATTGAAATTAAGGGAAGAAATGGAAGCTTTAAGAATGGTATAAAATCTTCTGAAGCACTGCTCAGTCTTTGGTAAAGTAAATTAGCACTTACTTAGGGAATTTAGCACTTCTGTGGACACTATTTCCTCCTGGAATCTTGAAATTATGGAGTTCCTTCCCATTGATTTCAATGGGCCTTTCATACAGATACAGTGTAACAGGCTATTTCACACTAACTGCTTAATCTACACTGTACTTACAAAAATGTAGCATGTTATCGTTTGCCTGCCTTTTTCCATCATGCTGCTGATACCAGGTTGGCAACTACAATAATATTTTAAATTACACTGACAGATTGTAGCTGCACTTGGCTTGTATGTCATAAAAGCCATACAGATTGCAGATGAAGATTCACTTTCCTGCTTCACCTGTTGCAGCTTATTTTGTCATTACTTAGGAATTATGTTGCTGACATTAAATAGCAATAAATTACCCTCATTATGCTTGGTTAAATGATTCTTGAGAGTATAGGTGAGGTTCCCACCTTCTTCTAGCAGTTCTGGATACACTGTGTATTTATTTTATGTTGGTTGCATAAAAATACTCTGTGATCAAAGAATTCTGTACAAAAGCCAGAAGATCACACATAGGACCTTAATTCTCAAAACCAAGCAATTCAAGGACTCTGAACTCAGAGGAAAGGCAACCATGAATAAGATCAGGCAAAACAGAATCTTAAGGATGTCTGTTTCCGGGACACTGGAAAATTCACCCTGCATAAAAATACCACAGGTTTCTGTCATAGGAATTTCTGACCTTCAGCACCTGGGGGTTCTGAAAGAGAAAGAGAACAGAAGTAGGGCAGGGGAAACAGGCCAATGTGAAAACTACTTGACTTCCCTGCTACTTGGACTATTTGGCACCACTGCAACAAGGTGGCAGGATTATCTCTTTTCCACATCTTTAACATGCTTTTTCTTTCCCAGCCTGCACATCAAGTGCAAGTGGTAAAGGATGGGTTCCTGTACTAGGATTATTCCAGGGTGGATTTTCCTGGAGCAGATCCACCCCACTGCACTTCTCATTTTAGGACTCATTAGGAAGAAAAGCTCCTCCTCCAGAACTCCCATACTTACTCCTGGTCCATTTCCATTGCATAGATCTTCAGAGTTACAAATCTGACACTGCCCTTGTCCTCTTCAGAGTAATCCAGGTAGCAAAGATCTGCTGTTTAAACTGTTTTGACTTGAATCAGTGCCCTTCGACTGACAAAGATGCAGAAGCCATTGCCTAAATGACTAAGCTGAAAAGACATCAAGGCAAGGAGTCCTCTAGCACTACCTGCATCTCTTCCACTGCCACACTAATATGCAAAAAGAGGGCATATCTCCAAAGCTTATTTTGAAGAAATTGTTACAATGCTTAAAAAAAAAAAAAAAAGGCATTTCCTAAAAAAAAATCTTATCTTTAGTTATTATCTCAATAAAAGTTAGTCCACACACGATGAATAATTACATGCACTGGCTTTTGGTTCATTCTTATTCACTGTGTAATTTCACAGGTTGAAGGGGTTTTCAGCAAGATAACTGATTATTTAAATCCTTTTCCTTTGACAGTCCTCTCGGAAAGTTCTGAAATTATATGATTAGCCTTGAAATTAATCATTCTAAGAAAAATTTTTAATCCCCTGCTGAAAGCTATCAAGTTACTAAGCTGAACACCAACACTGAAATCATCTATAAACAAAAAATCTCTGCCTCACATGGTCAATTCACATTAATAGAGATTTTTATTATACAAGCATGTTATGTGTGTCTTTTTCTTGCCATCGTGGAAAATTTCAAATATTAATTGATAGCACAGTAGTGATTACAGTGGGTAACATTATTTAAAGACATAATTTCAGGGATCAAGCAGTGAAACACCATTAAACAGTAACATAATTAAATGTGAAGATCTGATTATTAACTGCTTTTAAGTATGTCTATACTAAATATCACTAAAATGGCTTGTTAGCATATTTATAAGACACTATTTATTCTCTTTATAACCAATTACATTTTTAAATTATTTTATATTTTATATTACCCACTATATAAACTAAATGTCACCCATCATTTCAGTTTTCGAAAACAGATTTCAGAGACATTTAATGCTGGTGCTCAAACAGCTTGTAATAGATCATTTATGATTAAATTTTTTGGAATTTTTTACTGAAATTTTATTTCTGTATTCAACAACCAAAGCTGTATTCATTAAAATTGTGCTTTATTAGTATCTGCATTTAGCTGTGCAGCAAAATGTCAGAGTCCAGAACCTGGGCTTTATGCCAGATTAGTGTCCTGTCCTGAGCTGAGATTGTTTAGGGAATTTACTACTTCATGAAAGGACTAGTGAGAATCTTTGAATTAAGGTGTTTTGTTACCTTGATTTTTTTCTCCATTTTTCTGCTCATATATTTTCTACTCACAGATTCTGAGTGTTTATTATTCAATTAACCCTGGACTGAGGTATTTATTGATCTTCTGACATCTTGACCAAAAAATGTAGATAACATCTCTCAATTGGCTGCACCACAGCATGTGGGCAAGGATTTCCAAAAGTATTGCATGCTGGTATTGTTTCAAGTTGGTCCATTGATTCTGACAGTGCATGTGTTCGGGGATTTCTAAATCCTTGTGAAAATCCCACCAGTAACACTTTGCGAACATCAGTCACTGTGGCAGCAGGTTATTCAGGTATGTATAGACACAAACCTTGATGTTAAGTACACAGCGCAATATGTCAAGGCCAAGAGTTCTTCATTGCATTTCCCAATCCCAAATAATTAGTTTAGTGCTCTATGATCTACTGGAAGACAAAAAACTAGTTCAAAAGAAGAGTGCCTGACAAATTTAGTCTGACCAATACAAACGTGTATATTCCATTGTTTTCTCACCCATACCTTTAAAAAGAAATTTGAATGGCATAGTGAAGAAGAAAGGTTACAACCACAGTGTTCCTCTGGTAAGTCCCCCCTGCCATATAGAAGCAGAAGTGATTCTGTCCAGTGTTCAGAAAGAACAGAAAGCAAAGTGCTTGGCTACCTCATAGATTACCTTCTTTACAGCTCTGTGTCAGCTCCTGGACTGAGCCATTACTGCCCCATGTCAGGGAAGTCAAGGGAGATCTTCTTAACCCACATAGCCTGCTCTAAGAATAATAGTCTAAAAAGATTTAAATATTCATTTGAAAGATGAACCGAGTTGTTTAGAAATGACACCTTTGACACTAGTTATGCCTGCATAGTTCTTGAACCATATTTTAATTTGTTAGAACAACCCAAATCTGCATATCCCTCATTGATTTTATTAAAATTGGTGAGCAAGCAAATATTCATTTAAGAAGGCTAATTACCAAGCTAAAGTATTGCAATTTTATTTTGCTAATTAGGGATGGAACAATGCACTAGTAAAATTAAGGTCATGATTAAAGTAGGCTCAGTAAATCTAAGGCTTGAGCCATGAAAGTGGAATGTATGTAGGCATACTGAACTGTAAAATTGCCACTGAAATGTGTCACTCCCCAAGAAGGATCCATCTCCTTGAGCAGGAAGTCAAGCAAGAGTGCCAGGAACCCTGCATGGATGAACAAGGAACTCCCAGAAAAAGCTCAGACATAGAGGGGGAGTGTGAAAGAGGCAAAAGCTGGGACAGGTGACCCAGAAAAAGCAGAGAGGCTCTGTCTGAGGGTTCAGGGACACAGCTAGGAAGGACAAGTCTATGCAGAGTTGAATCTCATGAGGGTTGGGAAAAGCAGTGAGAAGGACTCCAGGAGATACATCAGCAGCAGAAGACATGTCAGGGACATGGTGTCCCTTCTGTTGAATGGGTCAGAAGACCCAGTGACAAATGACACAGCAAAGACCAAAGTACTGAATATCTTCTTTGTCTTTGGCTTTCAGCAGTCCCAGATTCCTGAGACCAAAGGTAAAGATCTTACCAGAGTTCTTACCAGAGCAGGGTCAGCTTAGGGAACATTTAAAGAGAGTAGACAGACACAAGTCCATGGGACCTAGTGTGATGGACCCACAAGTGTGGAGGGAGCTGGCCAATGTCTCTACAAGGTCACTCTCAATTGTTTTTGAAATGTCATGTTGATTGGGGGAGTTTTGTGAGGACTGAAAGAAAGGAAGTGACACTCCTATTCTGAAAAATATAGAATACCTGGAGGACCACAGACTGGTCAACCACATCTCAGTCCCTAAGAAATTGATGGAGAAAACCTTCCTGCAAAGCCTTTCCAAATATATGAAGGACAACAGTGTGATTTGTAGCAGTCAGCATGGACTTAAGGGAAAATCATGCTTAACTAACTTGATAGCCTTCTACAACTGGATGATTGGTGGGTTAAGAGAGAGCAGTGGACGCTGCTGCCTTTTACTTTGACAAGGCTTTTGGCAGTCTCCCATGTCATCCCTACAGACAAGCTGATGGAGTAAAGTCTGGCTAAGTGAAAAGTGAGGTGGACTGACAATACAAAACAGGGAGGAGTGGCTGATACACCAAATGGGTGCACAGCTGAATTGGAGGGACCTCAACAGGCTAGATAAATGGACAACACATGAATATTACGAAGCTCAGCAAAGAAAAATGCCAGTCCTATCGCCAGGAAGAAATAAACCAGACACCAGTATAACATAGGGGCCAATTAGCTGAAAAGGAGTTTGACAGAAAACGTCTTGAAGATCCTGGTTTGACCAAGCCAGTAGAGTGCCCTTGTGGCAAAGAAGGGCAATAGTACTTTGCATTAGGCAAAGTGTTGCCAGCAGATCAAGTCAGGTTGTCAGCCTTTCCCCTCTGCTCAGCCCTGGTGAGACACATCTGGAATAGGTTGAACCCTATGAACTCAAAGGTCTTTTCCAGCCTAGTTGATTCTGTGAATGCTGGGTCCAGCTCTGGAATCCTGAGTATGAGGAGGGTCATTGACATACTAGAGCACATCCAGTGCAGGCTCCTGAAGATCATTAAGGAACTGCTACTGTTACATGAGAGGATGAGAGTGCTGGGGCTGCTCAGTCTGGAGAAGAGAAGGTTCAGGGGAATCTTATCCATGTGGGTAAAACTAATGGGAGAAGTAAGGAAGGCAGAAGCCAGACATTTCTCAGTGGTGCCCAGTGAGAGGACAAGAGGCTGAAGACACAAACTGAAACACAGGAAATTCCATGTAAGAGTAAGAAAAAATTCTTAGTGTGGGCATGAAGAAACACTGTCCCAGGTTGTCCAGGAAGGTTGTAGACTCTATCCTTGGAAATATTCAAAATCCAACTGAAATATCCCCCAGCAGTCTCCTGTCACTGAAGCTGTTGGACTAGACAGTCTCCAGAGGTGCCTTCCTCTCTCAGCCATTCTGGGAGCCAACAGTTCTGTAAATTACATTCTTTTTTGAGTCCTACCTTGCAAAATCTTAACAAAGGTTTCTTCATTCCACTCTAAGATCCCAAATATTGTTTTATCCATTAAATTACATTGATTTCCATGGATGAAGAAGATAGCACTGCAAAATGCAAGAGGAAAGCTCTCTATATCTGGAAGAAAATAATTCTTTTATCAAATTAGGAAACACATATTTATAGGTCAGGATTCATCTGACCTTTACTTGGTGTCTACATCAACTCAGCAAAAATCATATCCTTGAATGCCTAACTCTCCTATTAGCTATACAGCACAAGTTGGCTTTTGATTTTGTCAGTGTAAAGTACTTTATATAGTGATATATATTTGCAATTTTTCCAACCTTATCAGTGTTGTATTTACAGTTCACATATGACATTTCCTCTGTCCTTGCCACTAAAAGAAATCCTACAAGCAATTACTTCCTTATTGACCTGTCCTAGTCAGCTGGAAAATACCATCTATTATTTTCTCTTCCTCACTCTGTCACTCATTCACACTCCCCTGATTGACTGTAGAGCTTTATTTTTATTCTTTCTAGATTGACTGTAGAGCTTTATTCTTATTCTTTCTACTTGGTGTTATTATGTTATTAAGGTTTTAGAAACAGCAACTTTAAGTAATTGCCCCAAAGTAAATAGATGTACTAAATCTGCTTCATGTGAGGCTGCAAGCCCATTTACAAAACCTAAAATGCAATGAGTCATCAGACTTATTTGTTTGGTTGTTGAGTACAGTTGATTGCAGATCATAGAGCTGGTGATGGTTGTACAGCTCCCCAAAAAGTGTTCAGAAACTGCGTAGCTGC
Organism: Aphelocoma coerulescens; assembly: GCF_041296385.1. Classification (NCBI taxonomy): domain Eukaryota; kingdom Metazoa; phylum Chordata; class Aves; order Passeriformes; family Corvidae; genus Aphelocoma; species Aphelocoma coerulescens. Next base: position 12,931,926 of record NC_091013.1, read on the forward strand.
CTGTAGTAATACGAGATTTAAAATACTCTGTTAAAAAACTATCCATGCTGATGGATGCTAACATCAAAATGTATTGTTTATTTTGAGTTTTATTTTATCCAGAAATACAGGGATGTTCCTGACTGACAATTTAAAATGTTCCATTTCATTGGGCTGTCAAAGACAATTATGAATATATATGCACTGGTGCACTTTTAGTATATAATTTACCTATGCAGGGTTGAATTTTTATGCACTCATTTATTAATCAGAAAATCCCTTTATATATTACTAGTTAATCCCATATTACTCCTGTTCAGAAGGGAGGGATGACATGTTGACATAATAGAAGACAGATCAAATTAAAGAGATGCTAAAAGCATTGACATCTATGCAAGATCATAGGCACATTTGAATCTGATAACCATCCTTTTAAAAAAAGCTACTCAAATTCACATTAAGCTGACCAAGAAAATGAAGGAAAACCTCTTTCATTTCTTTGTATCAGAGACAGTCTGTAGCCCAAAACTAATTTTGAGAGTAAAATTACTTGTGTTAATCTTCCCATCTTTAGACCCTGAAACCTTGTTCCTTCAAGTAATTATATTAAACCAACTCAGAAATGTTTTTCTCCTGCTAATTTCCAGCAAGAGAAGGCAATAAAAATGGAATAATTAACCATAAACAATTTTATTTGCCTGATTATATTGAAGCTTCAGATGGACTGTTTTAAATGGCCAGGCACACATGGATGCATTTTGCTTTTTAACGCAGCCCTGAAGGGCAGAACCAGTTTAGGGTTTTTACCCTAACATGTTCAATGTTTCCCCTTTTTCTTCTTCTGATTCTTTTTTTAATATTTCTTTTTCCTCATTCATTGCATTTATTAGTATGTTTATATCACAGTTAAAGGAAGAGACACAGTCAATTTTAACACTTCACTGCTCCAGGATTCTCCAGGAAGGAAACACAGGGCTATTTGCCTTTGAAAGTGTTTAGATTATATAAAGACATTCGTAATGAAAAGTGTGCCCATGATGCAGTGGGAGTCACAACAGGCTGACAGTGACAAATTAGGAAGGATAGAAAAAAAATCAGATACCTTCATTATCTTCACAATTACAGGTCCTTGTGTTTTAAAATAAACAATTGAGATGTAAAAGATTGAACAAAGAAGGATTATTTTATCACTTTAAAGTATCATTTTTGTAGTGAACTTTGATCTGATTAGTTTTCTTCCCCCAATTAAGTTTGCTTATCCAGGAAATGAGTTTCATACAGTCTAAAATGTGGAGATAAAAGAATCTGTACTACCTAAACATGTATTCCCATCTCAGTGTTATCTCTTCCTGTTCATTATCCAGATTACTCTGATTCTAGTTCTTTTTCTTCTGGTTATTCTTTTGTCTTCTTCTTTCTTACACTCTTTCACCTTGTGCATCTCCCATTCCTCCAGTGGACATAAAAAAGTGACAAAGATCATACTAGATCAAATCTATTTTTGTAATAAGAACAAGTCAGCAAGGAAAAGATGAGATATATAATGATTATAAGCTCAACTCTGCTCCCCTACCTCCAATTAAATAAAAAACTTTACAGTTTTGCAAGCCAGTCATAATATATGATACCTACCTTCAGGTCTCACCTTTTTTTTTTTTTACAAATACCTGAACTGGGTCACAACATGCTTGGACTGAGACCTTTATGTCTTTAACACAGTCTGTAAAAGATTTTTATCAGCTTTCTTGGCTAGTATTACCTTAAACCCCATTGCTTTAGCTGGGGTTTGCTTTTAATTTTCCCATCAATTCAATCAGACAGTCAGAACAAAACTCAAAGAGCTGGAACCAAAGTTAAAAATAATCCATGATAATTCCACTGATCTAGTCAAAACTGCCACACTGTCCCCCTTGGAGTAAAAGCCTGGTTTGTTATGACAAGAGGAGGTGGTATTAAGAGTAATTTAAAGTTAGGGAAGACACATTTTCAAGTTTTGAAGTATTACTTTACACTTGAAGGAGGGAGGGAGGGCAGGGAAGAATGCAAATCACTGTCAGCTCAGGAGCCAAAGGTAAAATGCAAATTTTAGTCAGGGTGGGCTTTGTGATATCAATTGTTCCATTTTCTCTTTTGTCTCCAAAGGCAAGGTATTTTTAGACATTTTTCAAAAGAAACACACTGTGGATAACCAACAATACAGTATAAGAGTGACATGTTTTCCCTAAGCACAGTTGTTATAAGGCTACTCCTACCCAGATATTTGCTGGTTGTGCAGCTTCAGCAAGCATCAGAAGAAAGTAGTATTCAAATATATGTTTTGAGAGAAGAATTGGAGGTTGATTTTCACTGGCTCTTCTGTTTGTTCTCAAGTGAGGAAGGTGGAGATTATGGTGAAAAAGACAAGAACTGGAACTAATGCTTTTAAACAGAGTAAAAAATAACCTTTTTTTTTTTTTTAACATTAACTCAGGAGAAAGAGACCTGTCACATTCAGCAGGAATAGCCACAACCTGTCTACTTAAACAAGGGGTCTGTTTTGCTGACCCATTTCCATGTCCTCTGAGATCCATGCAGACTTCATTGGAAAGGTTTCACTTCATCTGTCTGTGAAAGAGAAGGGAACCTTCTGACATCTGCCAGCAACAGGGGCAAAGACAGATGACAATGTTTGCCAAATCCAGGAAGAGGCCTGGGATTTTTACAGGCAAGGTAACTGTAGCTGTTTCCTTACACCTGAAAATACCTTCCATTCTGTATTCACAGCCATGCCTCTCTTTTCTTATCTAAGCATTTGGATGAGACAAGAAAGGTGTATCTTCAAATTAATGTCAGTGCCTGGCCCAACCAGCTTTCCTGGTGCATATGTAATATTTAACAGAAAGCTGGTGTCTATATTGCTTAATCTAAGTAGTCTGTTTGAGAGTTTAAAGTAGTTTATTGCAATAGAAGAGAGCTTAATTTCTGTTCCTTCTGAATATCTGTTGTGTAATGACCATTCCTACATTTCCAAGTCAAACTCATAAACAGAATTATTCTTCAGGTTCCCTTACATCGCTCCCTCTTACTGAGGATTTGGTCAATTAACACTTCCCAGTATTAGACCTTTAAAGAGTCAGGGAAGTGTGAAATTGCCTTATAGTAGTGACAAGGATGAAGAAATCTTCCAAAGTCATTGCTACGGCTCTAAATCTGGAAACAAATTTAAATATAACATATACTACAAGCCAAAAGTATTTGAGTTACTTGCTCCAAATTATTTAAAATCCATGTATGTGAAATTATTTATGTTAGAGGAGCAATCTGAGATTTGAGTTATACTTGACCTTGTCTCATAGTTCTAAGAAACCGTTCATAAAATTGAACTTTTCCCACCAGCATTTTATTCAGTCTTACCTTTTCTACTACTTCACTGTGGTTGGGAAGGGGTAAGAGAGAAGGCAGGTATGTGGACCTGGGATAATGGAATAATTTGAGTGCTACTTATGCCTTCCTTACTAAAACTGTTGCTGCATAGTGAGACGGGATTACTAAAATGCCTGCTGTAGGTATATACTGATGTATTCCAATAGGAAATCTGCTTCAGGAAGTAGCAAATTCAACACAATGTCTTTTGATATGTAATTTTCCACTAGGGACAAAAGTAATGCTGTTATTTAGCCACAATACAGGTACTTCCAAGCCACAGGTCTGCTTTTTCCATTCTGGGAAAAATGAATGTATGAAAAGAACCTCTACTTCTCAGTTCACAGAATAATATAATAATAGAGTCAATCACAGAATCAAACCAAAATGGTTCAAAGCCACAGGGCAGTCTCGGCCACTAGAATGGAGGTAGTGACACCTTTCAAAGAGTAAATATTCATAGAAACAGAGTGAGAACAGTAAGGAATCTTCTTCTCTAGCCTGGCAATAACAAGGGTGTTGAAGTACCTGTAGACTAGCTCCTCATCTCAGCAAGACATACACATTTTATTCAATACTTCTAAAAATGAAAAAGACATTTTATCTTCTTATTCTCAAGGTGTATTCCTTCATTCTCCTCAGATTTTCACCAACAAAAGTATGCTGGTTTTTCACAAACCACTGATATTTTGACATTAAGCTGTAGGGTTTGAATGGGTGAGATGCAAAATTAATGCAGTTTATTTATTTTTCTATCTAATTTTTTATTTATTTTCAGGCATGCAGTTGGAGCGATGTGTATTAATGTGGAATTAATGCAAAAATCAGGTAAAATTTTAGCTATCACTCTATTAAAATTGCAGCCATTCATGGAAATTTGACAGGGAAAACATGGGAAAAATCTAAGCTAGATAATAGCCAAAAGAAAATTTTACCTTTTTGTGAGACTCTTAGTGTTATCTCCTTAATCACCTGGCCAAGGAAATATTTGGGACTAAAGGCAATAAACAGAAGAAAAGGTAAATAAATAACCCAATATATGAAACTCGTTTACCAGCTCTGATGGGAAACTATGCTATCCATACTTGCAAGGTATTTTCTCAGCATCCTGGATGTGGGTAGTTTTCCCTGGTATGTGAGATATGATCAGAAAACCTATTTAAATATGGTGAAACACATCTAAAACACCTGTGTTTTTTAAGACCTTAGGCATATATTCAACTGAGTGCTGTGAAGTTGTAATGCAGATACTAAATGTGGGATTTATCTCACCTGGCCCAAGAGAGTCAAGGTGAGGAAGGCTACAACAGCAGTAGTCACCTTTGGCTCTGACTTTTTGAAGAGAGCAGCAAGAATGCTTTCTAGGTATCAATTTGTGGGATCTTTATTTAGAGGTCTTTATTTACGCATTTGAATCCCACCAGAAAAGACAGAGTATGTTTTCAGAAAGCTTTTTCAGGCTTTGCAATATTAATTGAAACCAAACCAAATCCTTATTTACCTTTTGCACAGCATGGTACTTTTGTATAGCAACTCTGAATTTTTGCCTATTTATTTCATTTCTGTTGTGATTTCTTTTTTATTGTGAAGATTGGCCAATTTAGAGTAAATTGCCTAGCTAAAGTAATCAAGGAAAATGGATGCCAGAGATCAATTCATCCAATTGCATTAAATGAGAGACAAGATTTTCTTTACTCATTTAATTACACCAAATAACATCTGCAAGACATACCTACCCTTCAAAATGAAAAGACATATATGGAGTACTGGGATTCATTCCAGGACTAGCATCAAAACTTGAGGAATTTCAATCAAAGTGAGAAAAGTTACAGCGCTGCTGTAAAATAGGATTGTGTGCAGATCTTCTGTGATTTCTTCCCTAGTAGATACAGGAAATATCTCTTTTGCTTTCCAAATGGATTCCTAAAAGTGATTTTTAAAGCCAAAACAATTAAAATGACAGCATGTTTTCTACTGAGGCTGTTTCGTGTACAGAAAAAAAAAGAGTTTAAGAGATATTGTAAAAAAGAAAACTTAGAAATTCACAAAGATCCATTTCCCTTTCTCAAGCTCTCCACAAAGCAAGTGGCCTCATTTTCATCCTCCTCAATCCAAATAACAAATATATATCCTACAAAAATATTTGGTATTCAAAATTCCTGCTTCAAGCCTTAAGCAGTTTCTCTAAGCCTACTTCCCTGGAGTCAAAAATATGCTTTTAATAGTGATTTTATGATGTTATTGGAGCAGGCGTAATGAAATAAGAAAACTAACTTACTAGCTAGGTTTGGGGAAGAATTGTATGATCCCTTTGTATTGCAATTCTGAGTTCTGAGTAGATGCTAGAAGCATTAAATATGATGTACTCCGTTATAAACACATCCAAAAAGAACATTCATAAAAAGCAACCATTTTCTTGTTCCCTATAGCTGATGTTTTTCAACAGTTGACCAATCATTTGAATATATAGATGTATATAATATGTATATTTATATAGTAGTTCCAGGCAGTACCTAGTGGCACCTAGGTACAACATGCAGCCATTTTACCTAGCACACTTGGCTCTTAGTTATAGAATATGCTGATTGGAAGGTACCCATCAGGATCATCAAGTCCAAAGCAACAGAAATGTGAAAGATCTATAGAGTATGTGTAAATATTGGTGTGGGTAATTATAAATAAATGTGAGTAAAAAATTTTTAAAACCCACAACCAACACTGCAATGCTTTTAGAATGTTTTTAGTGAGATGACAAAGATGCAGCATTGTATATCCAATTAAAAGGAGACTTTATGTTCCCCTAAGGACCCGAGCCTATTCAATGAGTTTCATTTTATATGGAAATGCACTGTGCTAAGAACAGTTTATTGCCTTTTCCTTATACTAAGTCCATCAAAGACCTAATGGACCTATGCTTTCCTTTTAAAAAAAACAGTGGATATCATGAAGCTCCCTTCTAGAAAGTCAAAACCCCAACTTCCATCCTCTATATTCAGTGACCTCTCTTCTACAATGCTTGCAGCTGTAGACACAATCCCAAATCTAATTTGAAATGGGTTGCAGATGAAAAGGAAAGAAGTATTACCAAGCTAAAATCAATTTTAAATCAGACTGTAAAAAGCCTCTGAGAGTACCAGTTTGATGGAAGACTTTTCTTTCTGTAGCAGTATTGCAGCAGAACATCTTACATGCTACACATTTTAATATGCTAGATTTCACTGATGTGAGTGATTTAATAAACTGCCCAAAACGGTAAGGCAGAGATGCTGCTTGCCACCGTAGGGAGAAAAGTCATGCGGCCAAAGCTCACCTGAAGTTGAAGTTGGCCAGAATTGTGGGGAACAATAAAATGAGGTTTTTCATATATATTAATGGTAAAAGGCTGTGTAGAAATAACATCAGCCTGTTACAGGATGAGGATGGTCACCTCAAAAACAGGGACATGGACAAGACAAGAGGGCCAACTGTGTTCTGGGGGACATCAGGCACAGCATGGCCAGCCAGGCAAGGGAGGGGATTGTCCTGCTCTGCTCTGCACTGGGGCAGCCTTGCCTTGAATACTGTGGGCAGTTTTGGGCGCCATTAGACAACAAAGACATTGAGCTATTATAGAGTGTCCAAAGGAGGACAACAAAGATGGTGAAGGGCCTTGAAGGGAAGCCGTGTGAGAAGCGACTGAGGGCACTTGGTCTGTTCAGCCTGGAGGAGACTGAGGAGAGACCTCACTGCAGTTACAACTTCCTCATGAGGGGAAGAGGAGGGGCAGGCACTGATCTCCTCTCTGTGGTAATCAGTGACAGGACCCAAGGGCATGGCCTGAAGCTGTGTCAGGGTATGTTTAAATTGAATATTAGAAAAATTTCTTCACCCAGAGGGTGTTTGGGCACTGGAACAGGCTCCCAGGGAAGTGGTCAGAGCACCAAAACTGTCTGATTTCAAGAAGCATTTGGACAAAACTCTTGGGCACATAGTGAGACTCATGAATGGTCCTGTGCAGAGCCAGGAATTGGATTCAATAATCCTGATGGGTCACCTTCAGCTCATATTCTGCGATTCTGTGATTTCATGCGACTGAGTGGAGCAGTCCAGCTGGGTAACAAAGTGCTTCTTATTCCAGTCATTTCACTAAATGCCTACAAATTTGAGTCATTCCACAAAGTGTCTGTCTGGAAAAGTCATTTTGCAGGGACAGAATATTTTAATCATTCAGTGAAGTGACTGGTTTCACAACGTTAAAGCAATGTGAACAAAATGTGAGACTATGACCACAATTAAGTAAAAGCATATTAGTGACAATTTTGAACAGGTAAGACTACTATCCTCGGTGTATGAATATTTATTTGTTTTTAGGCATTGGGTGTATACATAAATAAAATCCACCTTAAAGCTGAAAAAAAAAATTAAGGAGGCATTTCTACAGCACATACTAATGTCATACACTATGAAAGATTTCTAGACATTTAAACTCTTAGCCCATAACTGGATAGTTGGCTTTTAGGTGAGGAAAAGTGATAATTTTTGTCACCTCCACTCCATATTTAAATGTGTGCTTTCTATGTGACTGAAACAAGATGGGGACATCAAGAGACACGTGTACCTCGCATGATGGGATAATACCCTCATCTTCCATTTTATTACACTATTTGTGTTCCACCTTCCTAAATGCCAAATCATAAGGATGAAAATCCCAACTCCATAAAACAACTCTTAGATACCTTTACTAGAAAGATGTTATTGCTCTTTTTAATAGGACATTCCAAACTCAGATTCCAACAAAAAAAGCTTTTATGTAAAACATAACATCCAGCACATACAAAATCACAGTGTTGAAACTGCACATCAAATATTAGGTTTTCCAACTGGAAGTAAGGGAGAATATTCATTATAAAAAAGGCTTTAATTATTTGAACAAGTGGCATTAATCCTTCTGGAACTATGACACATTAAGATCCCATGCCAGCAAAACACTTAAGCATGGTCTTCTCTTTAAGACCAAAAGTAGACCACTGAAGTATATATCTGACTGCTTACGAAAGATTAAATTAAGATAATGGTCTCAGTGAAAATTCAGAAATGTTTTGTTTAATACTGCCTATATAATAATGAACTGGATCATTTCAGCACATAAATGTAAAAAAGTACAAAATGTGATGGCACGTGGCAACCACTGCAGTATTGCTGCAGAGCCAACAACTTGAATGCAATAGCTCTTGTAGTCAAAATTAAATGGATTCTTAAGCTGTTTTACAGCCATTTCCTCACTATGCTGTCAGAACATGCAGTGAAAATAAGACTATAAACCTCAAATCCCTCATTCAACCTTGATCAAATCTGGTGGGCAGTGCTACCAGGGCTGATGTAGAAGGAGTTCCCAGCCCATATTTGGAATTGTACTCTGAATTTAATTTTACTATCATACAGTCTATGCAGGTATACAAGAGTTTTAAATGTTCATAAACTCATGGAAGATGTGCTGTACACAGTTTTAATTTTTTTATTCATAATTACATTAAAACTGATTTATACCCTTATTGTTCATATCCTGCCTACTCTACAAAGAAAGAGGTGGGATTTCTGAACCAGTGCTATTCAGAAGCCATTTAATTACCATGGCACAGTAACACATGCTTAAAAGGTAGGATTATGAGAAAAGTGATTTTTCTAAGCAAAGGAAGTCTGATAGATACCCACTGTGAGGATTTTCAGTGAGGCATTTCATGATGTCTTGTAGAAAACTCTTGAAAAATCTGTAAATGGTGGAAGTTCCTAAAGGAGATGTATTCTGAGTAAGAGACTGAAAAAAATGAGGAATCCCACACAAGTGAGAGACAAAATGTCCTGCTCAAAAAGGATACATGAGTTTTTCAAAAGCAAGAACCATTCTTGCTTAGAGCTTTATCCATAACCTTTCAGTAAAACATAGGAATATGCCTAGGACATTTTTGGTGACATGAAACTGAAAGTTAATATCAATAAAAGGAAAGATCGGGGTATGATACTGACAAAAAATTTATTTTGGCTTACAAAGAAATTTGTGTATGAAGACAACCAACACACTTAGCCTGGAAACTACAAGTTTTTCTGCCCCTAAAGCAGTGAGGTTCTGCACCACAAAGCTGCTACCTGGAGGGAAATTGTGCACCCTTGTGTGAGAGCTTCGTGTCCCACATATGGTCATATAAACATCTCTTTCCGCCCATGTGCAATAATTTTGTAGGAAGAAAACCTCAAAAGGCAGCAAATGTAAACAGTTTTATGTGCAAGTTTGGTAAGGTCCTCAAAATGACTGTGTGGCAAGGTGCCTCTGGTGAATATGATTGGGTTTTGTAACAGATCTAACTCAACTTTGCATACTTTTATTGTTCCTTACACATTTGATTCTTTTTCAGATCATAATTTTAGCAATCTTGTGACGTATTTCATTTACATATATATAAATTCATCTTAAACAATATAATATACTCAGGTATATTTTATGTTGTTAGTCAGCTTTATAATACTGCAGGTATTTCAATATCCTGAATACACCATCAGGTAAGACTAAATAAAACTTTTTCTCCATTTCCAACTTACAATATAGGATCAAATACAATTAAATCAGAGACAGGCATTAAAACTATTAACTCAGCTTGGGTTTATTTCACAAAGCTCAGTTCAGAAGTTTATTTTGTGTTGTGTTGAATAGGTTTAATCAGTACAGTACAACTAGTAAGAAATTAATTGATTTTTAAGTCCTGTAAGCAATTCAGATCTCATGCATAGGCATTATTCTTAATTATAAAAGGTTACAGTTGAATTCTCTCAATATATGTGACTGTAACACAAAGTAGGCTTTAAAAAGTAGGTCAACTCTTCATCACAAGTACAAAGCAACATTCATATTTCAGTAGTGCGAAAACCAGAATAATTTGTGGTGCAAAAGTTAAATTCATGTAAACACAGCTTTTCTAAGCAATTTGATTGTCATCTCCCCAAACATTTTCCATACAAACACAGTATGCATTCTTAATGGTTATTTTATAATAGTTTTTTATATAGTCTTTCATCAGCTGATAAAGCAAGAGTACCTATGCCTGTACTGTTTTCCTCATAGATTCCTCTTGAAGAAACTCTGTTTTAAAAGCTCTAAATTATTAAATACATCCTTACATTAAATCTGACTTGCATTTAGCTGAGCTGATTTTCTCAAAAACATTATAGGTAGAATTACATAGTCCATTATAGACTTAGTAACTGTTTTCATTGGTTTTTTGCTTGCTTTGTTTGATAATGTTTTTGAGCACTCTGTGGTTGATCTTGGTAGCAAGAACATTAATTTAAATTTCTGTTTAAAAGAGTAAAGGTTCCAAAAAGCTACCTGCAAAATATAAATCAAATTAGAGGAGTGTTTTTTCATACAAAATTTCCTAAAAAATAATTTCATTTTTTCTGTATCTTAAACATATTTCTTCAAGCTGAGTTTACAAACACCTCCTGGAAAGCCCACACACATTAAATTCCCCCCTTTCATCAGTTAGGATCTCATTCTTCCATTTTCTGCAGGAGATGGAGATCAGAGTTAATGCTGCTTTTATAGTTTTTATCCACCAGAGACATCAGGGATTGTTTTTCACCTTTACCATGAAAGTCTGTTGAGGAAGCAGTGTCTTACACTAGTCCCTCATAAGATGGGAAGCTCCCTTGTATGGAGCAAAATATCAGGGATCTTGCTGTATTTTGGTTGAGTCACAAAGGGATTTACCTGCTGTAATCTTCTTTTCCTAATATTTTCCTTTTGTTTCCACACCTAATTCATTAACTATATATTGCTATTAATAAACACTATGGTTTATCAGTTCTGTAACAGCAAATTTCGGCAATCCTCACGGCATTTCCTCTTTTATGCAATGTGTTCAGGGAGATTTGCCAAAGATCATACAGACAGAGCAACACAAATGAATTGAACTCAAGAGTTTAGACTTTCTCTTGACCTAAATCTCATCATTTTCCATTCATTGCAGATGCAGGTACTTACCAAAACTCACAGTGAAATCAGTAAATGCCAGCATGAAATAGCATTCCACTAATTTTTAACTGCAGTGGAAAAGCAATCAAAGGAAGTAAAGTCCAGAAAGTAAATGAAGCTGTATACAGTGAGAGGAAGCGTAGGGCTCCATCAGCAAAGCAGTTAGGACAGCCTGGGATGGCACATACACCACAATAGGATAGTGACATATTGCACACCTTTGTGACTCAGGAGAAGGATGACATCTCCTTGATTTTAACTTTTGGGTTGCTTTTGAAAACTAACCATTCAGCTGTACCTACAATTTAAAAAAAATTTTTTAGAAAAATGTTGATAACTAAGACACCTACTAGTGTAATGGAATTGAGGCTGTACAGAATGAACCATGAGGGGTGAAAAGCAGAAAAGCTAAAGAAGCAGAATGAGAAAATAAAAGCAAATGAAAAGGTGAGGGCATCTGTGATGTGCAATGTGGTCAGCTTGCCAATACCACCTTCACCCCCACTAATACAATCAGTAGAATTATACAACATATAAGAGCTGAAACTGGGCACTCTGAGTGTATACACAGCTTGTTGATTGTGAACTGATGAAGACCATGCTGCTAAGCCAGGAACCAGGAACAGGAAAAAGTCAGTTCCTTCATGGAGCTTGTCCACTATATCTTCACTGAATCACAGAATCACAGGATGGGTCAGGTTGGGAGTGACCACAGTGGGGTTATCTGGTCCAACCTCCATCCTCAAGCAGGGCCATCCCAGAGCTCAGGGCACAGGATTGTGCCCAGGTGTTTTTGAACATCTCCAGTGTTCACAGCTTCTCTGGACAATCTGTTCCAGTGACCTGTCAACTGCACAGGGAAGTTCTTCCTCAGCTGGAACTTCCTGTGCATCAGTTTCTGCCCATTGTTGCTTGGCATCACCAAGAGGAGCCTCCAAAAGGCTCCGTCCTCTCAATACCCTCTCTTCAAATACTTACAGACATTGATGAGTTTCCCTCTCACTCATTCCTTCTCAGGGCTGAACAGGCCCAGCTCCTTCAGCCTTTCCTCTTAAGAGATGTTCCCAGCAGCCTGAGCAGCTGGGGAAAATTGGCTAAAGGGAAGTCAGAGAAAGAAGATGGCTGAGAGACAACTACTGTTCACTCGTATTCAGCTTATAAGAAGAGTATTTGAGATGTTTTTGCATTTCATTTGAACCAGATGTTCTTAGATTTCATTTTTAAACAATGCCTTACCCTTTCTGAGATTTTCCTAGAAAGAGCATTCATTCTCTTTTGTCATGTCTGATGACTAATTTAAACTGCTAATAATTTCAGGAAAGAGTTAACATGTGTTACAAAGCTTTTAAGCATTGCATCTGTGACTATCATAAATTTATAAGTCATTTCCCAATCTGAAATTGGGAAATCAGTAATTCAAAGAGGAAAAATGCTGAAGTGCATGAAATTAAAAAATAAATAAAATTAAAAATTGAAAATTAAAAAAAAAAACCATCACTTTTATTTAGATACTCTTTTACCACACTTACTAATCTTGATTGTAATGCACCAAAGAAACTAGGTCTGCTCTCTCAAATTCTCAACAAAGAACCTTATTAAAACAGAGCCATAGGAAGTGTGCACAGGGAGGCAGAAGATCAAATCTGATCATAATCCTTACTTTCCTGCCTGTTTCAGTGCATCCCAACATAGTCATAAAAATACCTCTGAAGCGTGGCAGATTTTTTTCGCTGCAAACCTTTTCTGTGGTGTTTTTTTCACTAATGAGGAACATACAAGGCACATATAAACTCAACAGAAAAATGAAACTTAAATTGCAGAAAAGGCAAATTTTAAAACTTTAATGCATTATATTATGCCACAGATACTTCATCAAATTTTCCTCAAGACCTGTAAATCACAGGTTTGTTATCACAGCAGTCTCTGTAGATAGCCAGTCTATTTTTTTTCACCAGAGAAGGAAATGTTAAAAACAATAAACCAAAGATTTTTAGCTGTATTGTTTGTTTTTTCTCCATATCTACTTGGAAAGAAAACAACCAACCTACTATCCTTAGGGAAAATAACAACACTGCCAGAAAATATATTATGTGAAGGAACAAGAAATTTGATCCACTATCCAAAACTGGACTATTATAAACTGAAGAATTATATACATCTTGTTGACACAGTCATTTACAGGGATTCAGGTTATCAAACCACTAAATTTTTACATGCATGCAATGACACAAAGCTCCTAGTTTGTTTGAAGACCTCCCTGTCAAAAGTGCTCAACATCTATCATGCTAGAACTAAGGAAAAACTAAGCTAACCTGTACCAGTAAGATAATAAATTTTTAAAAATAAAATAAAATACAACTGAAATTAAAATAAAAATAAAATATAATATCCCCAATGTATTATTCTATCAATTATCAATTTGGTGGGTTTCTCAAAGGAAATGAGCTTCAAGTTTGAAGACTTTGCCAGGTATGGTATGTCTGATATGTTTATACGAAAAGAGAACCTGGGCAGCATTTAGCCTCCAAACTGTCTTCCCAGTCCATGGGTGCCTGCCACCTAACACCTGAGAGAGTCCTTTCCAGTCCATTATACACTCAACACCAGAAGTTTATTTGTTCTGTCTTTGGTCTGAAAAAAGTCCATAGTAAAAAGTCCATTTCTTTAACTGTCTAATTAGTGGGAGCAATCTCCCATTCTCATTCCCCCATTGTCATCATATACATAAAATAACATTTCCCTTCCCTGCCCAGTGTTTTCAACTCTAAGGAAAAAAACCTCAGAGAACAGAGATGAGGTGTTTCAGTACACAGGGAAAATGATCAGACACTATCAGTGAGATGTTCATTCTACATTTTTTCTCTTTAATTCCTATTTAAAATTGACAAATTAACCTAAGAAAGATGTTGTAGAAAGGAGAACACAAAATATGAATAACAGAAAAAGGAAAAGAAAGGCAATTATGTAGCATTTTCACATTTGAAATAAGGTTGTATAATAGAGTCAAACCAGATTAAATCATTTTGTGCACCTTGCAATGCTTATATGCACTTCCTCCTCTGTCAAAAATCTGCATCTTCTCAGCTTACTGACCTTCATGCTACAGACACAGAGGTCACAGCACGAGAGCAAGGAGGGAACTGAGCCAGCACAAACAACCCCGCTCAGCTGCCAGGGGCTCTTCAGCCACAGAGGCCGAGTCGCTGCTGCAGCCAGGCAGCCTTGGTGGGCTGCAGGGCCTGAGGTTCTCTGCTGCTTGGCACACAAAGCCATCTCTTTGCTGAGTGCTGCTGATGTCAGGGCACATCCAAAAAGGTGAAAAAAAACTCTAGATGTATGATTAAGAAGGTGAAATAGACAGTAAATATTTGAAGTATTTGCTTACTTTACAAATGTAAGTCTTTGGATATTCAGCCTTAGGGAGCCTACATTGGTCTTTCCTGCTCGACAAATGAGGGTTTACAGTATTTTTTACAAGGTAATGACCTGAGTTTTCAGGCACTTTCTAAATCTATTTCAATACGCCTGTGTGTATACTACACTAATGTCAGTGGAGGTAATTATTTTCACTCTTCAATGTCAACATAATGACAAGGTGTTATTTTTTTATCTGTATAACTCCATATAACTCATTGCAGAATCTAATAATATATTATCCATTTGACTAAATTAATTTCCATTCATTAGCAAAATATATAAACAAATGAAATCAGGCACAAAATCACACCTATCTTACTTACAGCTCTCATTTTAATGATGTGTTCTGCTTGTTGTGATTATCACTTTGTAGTTGGGGAATTAACCAGTTCTAGACTATTAGTATGAGTTACAATAATAACTTCCAGCACTATCTTGATTTACATCTTCTTTATCTTCTAGACACAAAAATAGTTTTGAATAGTTCCAAAGAAGATCTTAAAATTCCCAAGAAAAAAGTTAATAGCTTTCTGAGCACTCTTCTGGTTTACCTGTTTTTCAAACACATAGATTTCAAGGACACCTCTTAATAGAGTAAGAAGATTCTTACATATATATTTCAGACTATATTATGTTATGTCATACAGTGTAATCTTCCAGACTCCTTCTGAATTAATGAATTCAAATATTATGAAAAATATTCTTAAAGTAGTTGGTTTGGGTTTGGCTTGGTTTATTTGGCGTTTTTTTGAGGCAAACATCAGTCTAAAGATATATAAGTGATGCTATATGTGCTATTAAATTTAGATATCATAGATGATATTATATATGCCATAATGCCTTTTACAACAGCATGGATCAGAAGGGCACATACAAAGTCATCAATTCAGAATGAAAAGTTTAGCAATACATTAAAAAATTAGGCATAAAAGATTTAGCTTCTCTGCCGCATTTTCAGTAGATGTTGAAAGCTGAGCAAAAAAAGTCATATGATTTGAGTTCTCATTGTTAATAATGACTCAGCAGAAATTCATGTCTTAAACTTTATACTCTTATTCTGAACAAATAATAAATATATTATGCCACTTAATTAAAAATTCATAAAACCACACAGAACAAATGTCCAGGGGACTAGTAAGGTTAGTGTGACTAAGATAATAAAAGGTAAATACGTAGTTCAAAGTCCCTGGAGAGAGAAAGAATGAAAATTATTATTATTTAATGAAAATGTTTCTTATCCTACTCAGGAAGATTATTCAAAAAAAAAGGAACAAGGCATGAGAGAACTGAGTTGAAGTACGAGTCAGCGCTGATCTGCGTGTGTGTCAGAATTTCACTTGATCAGACTCTTCAGTGAGCATAGTTTATTTATCTAGCATGCTTTTTTCTCACAACCCATGCAAATTAAGCTATAAACAGTAGTAAAGGCACTATAAATTTCACACTGTTCACAGTAATCATAGACTTCATCTCTTCACATTGTCTTCACAGATCTCTTGGTTTCCAAACTGGAAATGGTGGAGTTCCTTCAGGTCGCAATACAGACATCCAAGTTGTTCCTCACTACTTTGTTGACCCTCCAGTTTACTCTTTAGTGTGGCTTTGCAGACCAGTGCACTTTATTAACACAAGACAAGTAAAGCAGTCACCTGCATTTCCAGAGAACAAAGACACAGAGGTTTCTCAAATCTTCTTTTTTGGGAGCATTTGCTAGTTTTGGTTTAAGAATAGAGAAAGGATAGAATAGATAGAATAGATAGAATAGATAGAATAGATAGAATAGATAGATAGATAGATAGATAGATAGATAGATAGATAGATAGATAGATAGATAGATACAACCTGATTTTCTTTCTGTTCTATGAAAGGTGGAATTTGGGAAGAGGAATGACATTCATATTAGACTTTTTCTTCTTAGGTCTTTGTCCTGGCTTAGCTTCAGCGGGCAACAAAGTGCCATGCAGCTGCTCACTCTCACCCCAGTGGGATGAGGATGAGAATCAGAAGAAAAGGATAACACTAATAACTGAAATAAAATAAAATATAATAATAAACATAGAATCATAGAATTATTTAGGTTGGAAAGGACTTTAAAAATCATCTGGTTGGAACCCCCTGTCATGGGCAGGGACATCTTCCACTAGATCAGAGTGTTCAAAGTCCCATCCCACCTGCCCTTGAACACTTCCAGGGATGGGGCCTCCACAGCTTCTTTTGGCAACCAGTGCCAGTGCCTCCTCACTCTCATCCACTCTCACTGAATAAGAATTTTAAATAAAATGGTGTGCTAAATTTTCAGGGGGGAGGGGTATTTTCTTCCAAATTTCTATACCCTTAACAACAGAAGGGAGAAAACAGAGGGATAAATAAAACACAAGAAAGACAAATGATGCACAATGCAATTGCTCACCACCCACTGACTGATGCTCAGCCAGTACCCAGATAACAATCAGCCCCTCCTCCCAAACTCCCCCCAGTTCATACACTGCCCATGACATTCTGTGGTGTGGAACATCCCTTTGGCAAGTTTGGGTCAGCCATCCTGACTGTAATCCTTCACAGATTCTTATGCACCTCCTTAATAGCAGAGCATGAGACATTGAAAAAGCCTTGATTTAGGAGAAACACTACTTTGCAAAACTGAAATATCTGTGTGTTATCAGCATTATTCTCATACCAAATCAAAAACACACCCCTGCAATAGCTACTAAGAAAAAAATTAACTCTATCCCATACAAAACCAGGACAATTTAAAAGTTCTGTAATCATCCAAATGTTCCAGTGATCTGATCTGTTTAGCTTTCCATTGATGATAGCTACCCAGATTGACTTTGTATAGTCAAAGAAATTGACAGGCAATTTGAGATGCTTCTATCACTCATCTTGTAGATAGCACTTGCCAACTGTAAGTGAAGAAAGATTTTTCAGTATTTCCTGTTTCTACTTCTCCAGATTGCATCTGAATTGGTTTATTCCTTCCTACTTATGCATCATGATGGTGTGTGTTCACTCTCAGATCTCTGAATTCAGTTCCTTTCCCTGGACTTGCAGTTTTGTTGAAATTCATCTTTGAGTCAAGTATTCTTATAAGCATAATACACTGTCTAAATAAGGAATTTTAGGGCTATATGCAGCTATCTGTGTAGAAATATT
The DNA here is from genome assembly GCF_041296385.1 of Aphelocoma coerulescens. Classification (NCBI taxonomy): domain Eukaryota; kingdom Metazoa; phylum Chordata; class Aves; order Passeriformes; family Corvidae; genus Aphelocoma; species Aphelocoma coerulescens. The sequence goes on from NC_091013.1 coordinate 12,949,882, forward strand.
CTAATTTTCAATTAAATCGGTGTAGGTATCTTTATATCTTCAGGGCCAGAGACTTCAGTGTTTCTGTTAGATGGGATGATAAAATGTCTTTGCAAAGACATGTTATCATGGGTGAGGTCAAGTACATTTGGGCTGGGTCAAGCCCTAGAAATACACTGTAAAAGTGAACTAAATTTCTCTTTAAAATCTTTGATGATGATCACTGAACAACATCCCTCAGGATGTCAGGACAGTATATATTAGCTTGAGGCAGGATCCCATGGGAGGGAGCTCTGAAGGACAGTGGCACAGAAGGGCTGATCAAGAACAACCTCCTCAAAGCACACAGATGAACCACTACAATATGCAGAAATCTAAGGAAGAGTGGTCAGAGGCCAGCATGGATGAACAAGATATTTAAGAATGAGCTCAAAAAAAGAAATATTCAGGAGCATGGGCAAGGACAGGACTCCTAGTAGGAATACAGAGATGTTGTTTTAACTTAAGGAAAGGATTTAGGGAAGTCATAGCTCAGATGGAGCTGAAACTAGCAAGGGATGGGAAGGGCAACAACCAGGGCTTCTATAAATATGTCACCAACAGAATTAAATTACAGAAGGTATGGGACCACTGTTTAATGGCAGAGAGACCAAATGGCAAAAGCCACACAAAGGCTGATTTTCCATCTATGCATGATGTCATCATTTTCTACAAAGAAATTACTGGTTTTGTGAACAAGAATACCATAGTTGAGGTCATTTACCTTAAATGTAGCAAGGCTTTCAGTACACATTCCCAAAGGATCCTTCTACCAAACTGGTGAAATACAACTTTGATGGGTGGACAGATAGGCGAGCAGAAAATTATTGCCAGGTTGCCAAACTGAAAAGGCTGTCATCAGAGGTACAATGGCCAAGCAGTGGGCAATTTCCAGTAATACTCAGGAGGAATTATACTGAGGCCAACACTGGTTTTTGTTTTCATTAATGTCCTGAATGATAAGATGCAATGAATCCTGACAAAGTTTATGGATAATATCTAACTGGAGGATGATACCAAACCAGCAACAGGTTTTCTGTTCAGAAGGACTTTGTAAGTCAGGAGAAATGCATTTACAGGAAATTTATCAGGCTCAACCATAGGAAATGTAAAGTTCTGCACCTCAGAGGACTAACTCAAGAACTGGTACAGGCTAGTGGGTGACTGGCTGTAAAGCAGCTTTGGAGGAAATGGCTTGTGTCCCAGTTGATAACAAGTGGAGTGTGAGTCAGCAGGGTGTCCTGGTAGCAAAGAAAGAAAACCACATCCTGAGCTGTGCTGCCAAAAGTACAGCTGGTGGACTGAGAAAGGTGATATTCCTGTCTTCTCAACCCTGGTGAAACACATCTGGAGTGCTCGATCCAGCTGTGGCCTCCTCAGTTTAAGAGAGACATGAACACATTGGAATGGCAGTCCACTGGTAAGGGTGTGGAGTGCATGGCAGACCAGGAGAGGTGGGAGAGCTGGGTTTATTCACTCGGGAAGAGTAGAGTAAGGAAGAAACTAGAGAGGGTACAAAGAATGTAAAGCCAGGTGCTTTGAAAGTGTGCAGCAAAAGAACAGGAGGCAACTGACACAAATTACCCCATAAACAGAAGTTCTGTAAGACAAAAAAGAAAAAAGGTATTCATAACAAGGGTGGCAGAACACTGAAACGGGTACACACAAGGGGATTTAAATGACATCTTTGGACATACTCAAAAATCAGACCCTGTCTTGTGCAGTGAGTTAAATCAGGCTTCCCTCTCAACCTAAATTACCCCTGATTCTATCACCTAAATTTTATTATTGCATTGACAATATATCAGTCTTTAAATTTTACAATAAATAATACATATTACTTTGATATGAAGCAAAATATATTCTGACATAGCATTTAATGGAGAAACATAGACTGAATTATTTATAGCTACAGTTTCATAGAGAAAAACAAGGATGAATTCCATGGGATTTGATCCCAACACTGGAACCACAAATTATTTTTATTTATTTATTTTAAAAGGATAACTATACACTTCATGTTCTAATTCCTAAAAGTTGAAAATTAACATCTAGTTATTTTTCATAAAGCAGCTTGTAGAATAATTCATGAGGATTTTCATCTTCGGATTTAACAAATAACATTCTGGATCTCTTCTTATAGTCATAAAACCCCAGAGAAAAGTTCCCAGTGTAGCACATCTACACTTCCTTCTTTTTCAACAACAACTTGACACTTAAGAATATCATCCCATGCAACTGAAACTGTCAAACTATTTCTTCTTCTCTTGCTATTTATGAATGGGTTTCGGAGTGCTGACTGCAAAATTTCTCCATAATAAGGCTTTCAGAATTTTTATGCAAACTTACCATGACTACACAATGATAGATTTTTTTAAAGGGCATTTTAGAAAACAGGTATGCTAATAATAATAAAATTCAAAAAATATACTTCAGGCTAATTCTGTGACTTGCTTCACGTTTATGTGCTGAGGAGTCTCCATGTGGATCTTGAGCTTAAATACAGTACTCAGAAATCAAAGGAACAGTCAGGCAATGTGCTTTTTTTGTTGAAGCAGAACAACTTATTTTAAAAATGGTGAGTAACAAATTTGTTTAATGAGTTAATCACAAAGGAGCAGCAACCCCTGTCAACAACACATTTCAACAAATAATCTGAATAATGAAAATGCATATGCTGAGATTGTGCTCCATTCATACACAGTTCATTAACAAACAAATTACAGAGAGTAAACAAATTAAGTTTTGCTGACATATTTCCCAGGCATCAGTTATCATTGGCAGACTATTTACATTTGCAAATAGGTTTCTCTAAGAAATATGAGGAATATTGTTAGGTACCAAGGTACACTTCATGTCTGATCAGTAACAAAGCCTGTCTCTACAGACAACAAGGACATATTTATCTTTGTCCTTAAAACAGAATTGCATCTCAGCTCATCAGGAAAATATCATGATTCTGTGCTTAAGGCCCATCACATGTAAAATGAAAAGATTTCTCAAACATATCTAAAAATCATCTAAACATTTACTCCCCAGGCTGCTGACAGTAAATGATGAAAGAATGATGAGAAAATAAACCAAATAATTTTCCAAACATAAATAGAAATCCAAGAACTTTTGCTTTCATTGGCATAATTAAGGATAACCATGAAAAACTGATTGGTGTAGAACTACATCATCAACTGTATCATTAGGATACCTGATAGCACATTAAACATCATGAGTTTTAGGATGGATGTGCACTTGAAACAAGGCTGGACATACTATGCTGACCTTTCAGAAGTAATCAGTCTCATAAACTGACTTTCCCCCAAAGGAAATATCCTTTAGTCATTTCCCGAAGTCTGGGGTGAACTTCCCTTAAGCTCTGAGTCTGCAGTTAAGATGGTACTGTTCACACCATGGAAACTTGCTTACAAATTTGGAACCACGCATTTTGCCTCCTTCAAGAAGAGAGATTCCACAGAGCCACACTTCATAAAGGTCACCAAGCTTTGCCAGTCTTTACAGGTCTACAGCTTTTTCTCTTCTCACTCAGCACTTCTCCCACAGTTTCAACACTATTTTGCTCCAAAATTTCTAGAAAGATAAAAAAATGTACTGCCTTAGCTATGAAACTCCTATGGGATTCATACATCCTTAAGGCCATGGGTTTAATGTGCAAGTGTTTCTCCGTATCCAGATAGATTTTCAAAGCAGATGTTACCCCTGACAGAGGAATGTCACTGTTGCGCACAGGGACAGCGAAAAACGACATGCACTCAGGTCAGAGAAGATGGTCAAAGCCAACCCCTTTAATGCCAAAAACCCATCTTTTATAGCATGGATTGCAAAAGAGAAATTACATGACTGGCCCCTTGGCTAGCCACCCACCACAGTGAGTGGCTGAGTGGTATAACAACAACCATTTCAAAATATTATTCTCACAAGACTGAAAACAATTCCACTGTTCTCACAACAGCCTGCACCTGTGGATAGTTTACCAAACCATCTTTCTCTGTTTCTCAGCTAAAGCATGAGAACGGAAAAACTTCACAAATGCTTCAGCAGCTGGAAAATTCCTCTGCTCCTGCCTTTTAGCATCCACAATAGGAACACAGCAGGCTCCATAAATGATTAGAGTTCCATTGAAGGACTCTTAGATACAGGGATCTGAAATTATTCTAGAATTATTAACATGATTATTTATTAGAATACAAATTCTAAGCAAAAGTGATGGATATGCACCTTCTTCCTCTTGCTGATATAGACATCACAATATGTCCCTTAGCAGTAAAGACAAAAAAATTAATTATATTTCTACACAGGGACAGAAGTATATAATATAGCTGCTCTAGAATGCACCTATACTCAGAGTAATTTAAAATAGAATTTGGATATGACAATGAACAGCTCTAATGTTTCTGTTTCTTGCATACATATCAAAGGCACAGTAGATCTTGCTTTAATATATTTGTCTTCCTCCATTAACAAAGTTCACCTGTGCCTTTTTCCTTCTGAGGCAGAGAAATCATTCAAGGGGCATGTATTTCTGAGCTTAATCACAGTCCTTGCTAAATCCTCTATATAGAAAGTCAACAGACTGTGTTAATTGGACCAAACCTTTGTACTACACACATCTCTCTGAACTGATTAGCTGTGAACAAAGTATATTTATAGTTCCCAGTTGTGGTGTACATAACCACTCACCCAGGATCAGATCTCTCCTCTGTGGGCTAAAGGACTCCACAATGAACTGCTTCGATCTCCAAAATCTAAGTCTAATACAGCCTTTCAAGTCATTTCCATATTGTTCAGGTTCTCATCACTGTTGATCTTGTTTCCAACTTTAGCCCCTTGGAAATCACATGACAAGTAGAACAAGTGCTCAAGGAGAATTTCTTAAACACAGCGTTTTCTGCTGAATCTCCTAAAAAATATTACAGAGCTACAAAACAGTTAATTGCTGCCAATACCCCTCAGAATTTTCACCTGTCTTTTGTTTGAATTAAGGTGTCCATGGAAATCACCTTCAGTACCTGTGTCTTCAGGTGTTACTCCTGGTGCAGCTGGGCTGATTCCCTTGCTGTGGAAGTGCTGCCCCCGGTGGGGAGAATTGCAAATAAAAAAGTAAAACTCGTGGGTTTTCACTCGTGGGTGAAATAAAACCAGTATAATAATAATAATAAATATACATATATATAATAATAATGGCAACAATACTAATTATAAACTTTATAATAAAAATAAATATAATGAAAAGGAAAAAGAGAGAGGAATAAAATCCAAGAGAAACAAATGATGCATAATACAATTGCTCAGCAGCTGCTGACCGATGTCCAGTTAACCCATCCCTGAGCAGTGTTTGGAGGCTGCTGATGTTTTCCCCCAGTTTGTGTACTGGGCATGATGTTCTATGGTACGGAATAATATTTGGGTCTTGGCCATGCCCGCATAGCTCCAGGCCTGTCCCCTCATGTCCCCTCCATTCCCCCACTCCAGGCCCTGTCCCCCATGAAAAATTAACCCAGTCCTTGGCCAAAATGAGGACGTGCACACATGGTATAAAATCCAGAGTCCATAGCCTGTAGCAGCTCCATCCTTTACAGTCCCTTGCCACTCCATCTTGCAAAGCAGACACTGTGTCTTCCCAATGAAAGTTAAAACTGTAAAGCTGTGTCACAAGCATGAGAGGAATCCATAAAGTGACACTGCACAGTTCTTAAAATAGCATGTGCCTCCTGGAAAAAGTGAGTTACTGGGGGGAATTGCACGAGGAGAACTATGGTTTGTTAGAGAAGGATACAGGGTGTGTAGCCAGAAATAGGATTAGAAGGACTAGGGAGTCAGAGAAAGAAGACAAAAGAAGCACTACGACCATCAATCAGTTGTTCCAAGAGAAAACATGATGAATAATCAGATTACTTATAAATATTTGAAGTAGACATTAAAGAAAGAAAAAATATAAAACTTGCTTCTGCAAGACTTGTGAGAGATACAAATAGCTCTGTGACAGGCAGGAATGTCAGCTCCTGGACAACTGTGATGCAGAGAGTTAGGAGTAGAGCAATGCTGGCCACAGAAACGACAGGTACAAGAAGCTGCACTCCATGAGGTAGATGACCAGAGGAGTTTGTGCTTTAGCTTTCAGGACTGCAATAAGAGGTCAGGCTGTCAGAGTTTTGTAGCTGAAAAAGCAGAGTTATGTGACAGTTCTAGTTCCCTACACCCACTGAACAATAAGGGTTGCATTCTGGGGACTATCTGGGTTCTAGAACCCAACAGGACATTCAAAAGGCTTTCTGTCCCAGGCAGAAATCAGGTTTTATCTTGGTCTTGCTAACACCTCTGATTGTCAGAAAAGTCTTCTGGACCCAGGATACTGCAGCCTATCTCTCAAATAGCTCCCAAGGTACATTTGAAGTTGGCTCTCCCACAAATCTCAGTACCAGCTCAGCTAGGGTAGAGAGGCACACAGAGCCATCGCCTCTCGTGACCCTCTCCTGACAGTTTAGCAGCAAACACTCACAAGGACACCAATTACATTCACCCAGTGACACTCCTCTAGGCATCTTAAATCTTCAGCAATGCAGTGCAATTAATTGTGAGGACACACAACACTGGAAAGACTGCTGACCTAGGAGAGATAAATGAAAGGCAGGAGTGTTTTAGGGGTATTTGTTGATGCCTTAGCTAAAACCAGATAGAAGTCAGAGGATTTGCTTGACTAGACATAATTCAAGATAAAATGCCTGGCTCCTTGAACAGTATATTGTTAAGGTGTCTTTTATTATTCTGTGAAAATTCAGAAACTCTTAGTCAAGAAGTGATACACGATATCAATAAATAACAAGAAGAAAAATGAATATGTGGGTACAGCATATTTTGATAACACCAAAAGCTCGGACAGGGAAAACCCTGGGTGTGGTGGGAGTAGAAGGAAATTGCAAATCTGGTTTGATTATTCACACACAGGTGTGGGACAGAAAAGGCAATCTACATAATAATTTTTAATCCTGTTTCCTCATGAAAAGAAATCATATTATGTATGGAAATGAAATAACTGCATGTGTCAGTTTGGAAGGGAAAAAAACCCTTTAAATAAGATTTCCTAAGAGACAGAAATGAAAGCAAAATCTGTTCAGAAAAGTGGACATGATATTTCTGGAAAAAAATGTGTAGAAATTAATTTTGCTTCAGCAAGGGACAGTTATATAAGGGTATATAAGGATATAGACAGCAGTGCTATCTTAAAGAAGCATGTCCTCCATCACAGCCCAGATGGATATTGTTGCTCCTTTGACAAAAATAATTGCATCAATAAAATGTCCAACAGCATGGATATGTAAATGTCAGTAAGGAACAGGCCTATTGCTATAGGTCATTGCCTGTACCAGGACCTTGGAAATCATGGATTTCTAGTGCCATTGCTGGAAGGAGAAATGGTGATATATGGGGCAGTCACAGCAGCATCAGGAGCAAGATCTACCCAAGACTCCCTTCCCTGCAATCTCCAGGTGATATTTTAGCTCTCCATCTCCTTTTTTCAAATAAGCAAGTTTTGTAAAGACTGAGTTAACCTACCTTCATTGCCATGGTCAGTAGCACAGCTAATGAATTCCTAATCCATAGGTGAGCACATACCATAGCCACATAGGATTTTCTTCCTCCCAACAGTGCTCTCCTCCTTGCTTTTCAGGAAAGATTATTTTCTACAGCATGCTTATATTTGGGACAATCCTGGGGGAACTTACTACAACCATTTTTTTGTAAAAAAAAAAGGAGGGATTGTTTTCTGTAGCACAGAAGAAGAAAATTTTAAATGCTGAACTGAAGTCCTCAGTGAAAAACATTCAGTTATTTGCTACCCAGGAAACATCAGTGGGATGTGATGACTAACAGCTAATGTGTGTTGATTAATAGGGACACGTTTGGAATCCCAGTAGCTGTTCTCATTGGTTACCAGAAGCAAAGGTGAAGTAGAAGCACGGTGCTGCCATGGGACTCATAACTTTGTTCAACATCTTTATAGCACACTTAGCCCTGAGCCCTTTTAACATGGAACAGCTTGAGAAGTTTGGCCCATAGTTACTTGTGAGATGAAAAAAACAAACCACGAAGTTATCCACGGAGACAGCATTCAGATGAGTGGGAGTGTCAGTACTGTAAAGAAGCACCGGTGCCCAAGTCTGCTCTTGAACTCCACTGATGGTTCCCACAGTCCCTCAGCTTCCTTTCCATGCACAAGCCTCCTCAAAACTACCAGTGACACTTCCCTCTGTCCACAGGCCATGCATATAATTTCCCTTCAAAAAGACAGGTTTTGACTGACAATTACTCTAGGAGGCTTATGCCCCTCCAAAAAGAATGGTGTAGAATATGTTTGACACATCCAGCCTTCACTAAGCTCTGCCAGTTTCAATTTTTCAGACTATAGTTATCTATTAGCTATTTATTCCCAGGTCTTTTTCAGTTTACTGAAAATATTATTTGAAATATATCAATTTTTCTCCTCTGCAAGATCATTCTTGAGTTTTAATTATTTTCTTCTGACACCACTTGATGCAACCAAGGCTTTCCAAGTACTTGGTTTCAATTACTTATTTGTAGAGAAGAAGCAAGAGAGTTTTCCAGCCTTGTAGTTATGTATTACAAAGAGTAATAAATTAGAAACTGTAGGATGCTTGAGAATGGGAAGTGAGTTAAGTGATTCTGAAAAAATTTCGTTTTAAATTGCCATTTACTTTTGGCTCGTCAGGTTTATTCCTAAACACCTATAATCTGAGTAAAGTTTTTTTCTCGCCAGAGACACCTTTAGAATGAACCAACAATAATTTCTTTTTATTCTTACTGACTTTTTTTTTTCAGAGAAATACTTCTGAAAATGTCAATATTACCTTGTTTTCATACTGGATCTGACTTCTTCATTATCTTTTTCTGACTTTATGTATCTATGCAATCTCTTCCACATCTTCAATATGAATTTGATAAGAAATGAGTTCTTGATTCACAGTAGAAAACTAGAAATATACAGAAAAAAAATTCAAAATACAAAAGAGAAAAAAAAGCACATCTTTCTTGCCAAGGGGAACTCATATGAAGCTTACACTTCTACCTACTTTCCTCACATAAAGAAGAGCACAAATTAATTTTTTATAACAAATCATTACATTCATTTCATTGAGATTATTTAGTTGAAACTCGTATATGAGAGTGTTCAAAATGACAGAAAAAAATCCAGTTCCACTAAAGGCTGTCATCTTCACCATCCTCAAAGTAATAAGATTCTGATGTGATTTTATCCACTTCAGTTACTCTTTAGTACTCACCAGGTTTTCTTAATTAAAAAAAAAAAAAAAGAAAAACAAAAAGAAAAACCAATAGTGCGAGAAATCTCATAGCTAAGACTTAGCTTGCAGAAGCTTGTTCAGCATCCTACATGTGGCAGAGACGTGGTGCAAAATACTTAATCGGAGTGCTGACATGAGTTACATGCCTATGACTAAAATTCTGCTGCCATCAAGAGCATTTTTCTTTTATAGCAGATCACAGATATCAGTAATTGGATTATTTTCATAGTGAATTTTCACTTAAACAATAACTTCAGCTCCCTCTATATTGAAAAGTCTTTAAATGATAAATTACACTTCACTTATTCTTTTTGTAGTGAAATAGGTCAGTGTGTTTTATTCTAATATTGATGTTGCTGGCCACTTCTTGCAGAAAATATTCAGTGGGTTGACTGCAGAGAGGCTCATTACCACAATAAGTGGTGAAATTGCCTGTGCTCTTCTTTTAAAGACATTTTTGCAGCCTCATTTTTGCTTTTACAAAAAGAAATTTCACATATAAAGGCTGGAGAAATTAACCAAATCAAATGAAATTTTTTTTCTTCTGTCCTGAATGTCTGTGACTCAAGGGAATTAGTTACAGCTTTGTTATATTTGTGTAGAGAAAACGGATAGGATGCAAAACAACCTCTTCAAAGCATCAAAACAAACAACAGATCTTGAGGAAACAGAGAGCTCACCTGACTCCTGCTGTGTTAACCTCATCTGGACTGGCCACTCAAAGTACTTTTGGTACACTGCGAAGTCAACTAATTACCTCAAAAACATGTGACATGGCTCTCACTGAATGCACTAGCAGTCTAAAATCAGAGCAATTTATGTGAGGATTTTATTAGTAAACACTGTGGATGTCTTCCCTTAGGCAGGAAAAAATCCTGCAACACTTAAACAGCACCTTTAGTCAAGAGCACCTTTACTCCTAAGGTTGTTCACATATCAGGGAGAAGACTAGACAGCCACAATAAAAGATGGTACATGTTTTATTTCTACAGATTGAAAAATTGAGACATAGAGGAGGAAAGGGATTCACTGAACCACTCAGCCTCTGGTGCAGCTGGAATGAAGCTTTCCACACAATGTCTTACCTACCAAGCTGCTCACAGTTACATCCATCCTCTAATGAATTAATTGTTCTTTAAAACTTTAGTAAACATGAGGATATAGAAGAAAGCTATCAATTTAAAACTCAAATAAATTGGAAATGTTGATGATGCTACCTAAATTCTGTCGCTTACTCATCTCTTGACTAAAGGTGTTCATCTACATATCAACAAAGTCCTTTGCTCAGCACCAGAAAAATTAAGAAAAGTACCACTCTTCCTGGTACTTTTCAAATGTTAAACACATCTAACTTGAGTGATGATTGTTTTTCTAATGGTGGATGACCTTCCAGCCCAATCAACAGAATAGCATCACTGCCACATCTGGGAGGGGACTGTCCAGCTCTACTCTGCACTGGGGCAGCCTCACCCTGAATATTGTGGGCAGTTTTGGGTCCCACAATTTAAGAACATATTAAGCTATCAGAGAACATTCAAAGGAGGGCAACGAAGATGGTGAAGGGCCTTGAGGTGAAGTTGTGTGAAGAACAGCTGAGGTCACTTTGTTCAGCCTGGGGAAGAGGAGACTGAGATCAGACCTCATTGCAGTTACAACTTTCTCATCAGGGGAAGAGGAGGGGCAGGCACTGATCTCTTCTCTGTGGTGACCAGTGATAGGACCCATGGGAATGGGCTAAATTTGTGTCAGGGGAAGTTTAGACTGGATATCAGGAAAAGGTTCTTCACCCAGAGGCTGGTTGGGCACTAGAACAGGCTCCCCAGAGTAGTGGTCACAGCATCAAGTCTGACAGAGCTCCAGAAGCATTTGGACAATGCTCTCAGGCACAGGTGTGATGCTTGGAGTGTCCTGTGTAGGGCCAGCATTTGGACTCGATCCTTCCAACTCAGAATATTCTATGATTCTATTACCCATCATTTTATCTTGTATTAGTAATAATGGAAGTGTTCCCATAACATTCAGCTGTTTGTAGTCTGATGTCCTTCAGGTATGTCTTTCAGGAATCTGACTGCTTCAGAAATTCAAAGGTTCAGAAGTTCAGACATTTCTATCACAGTGCCAGAGCCAGGCTTGTATCCAGAGCTTCTGAAACAATGGATTTTGTGTCAAGTTAATGAGAGGAATGTGAGTGGGAGGGAGACAGTGTAGCTGTAAATACATTGTTATCTCTAATATTGAGATGTTCCTAGCTCCATTTCAAAGGTGGTCTTTCTAAATATAGGTCACAGTACTGATCTCTATAATACAGTAACTGTGAGCTGGAATAAAAAGGATATAACCAAATAAATTTCACAGTTCCAGCAAAGGCTTTTGAGTGATGGATGCAAAAAATAGATCAGGCTGAAAGATCACATCACAGAAGTTTGCAAAAGCTTAGGCCAGACTAAGCAATAATATATATTAAGGTAGTTTGCACCAGTAAAATGCTGAAAGTTTTGCAGAATGCTAACTAAAAAATACAAACCAAAAGAAAACATGTGTAACACAATAGAGGAGAATGAGGCACAGAGGTCAGATATAAAATTTCAAAATGACCCAAGAAAATAATGAAAGCAAATGGTTGTACAGTCTGTGACAAATATCAAATGATACCTGTGGAAGGAAAGGAAAATAAGGAAAATTTGGAGAAAGACTATGAGCTGGGATTCAGAGCAGCACAAATATGCAGACAAAGTGGACCAGATGGCTCTTTTCTGTTTCTGTCATAACTTATGTTCTTGGAACCTGCAGAGCCTAAAACTGGTTTTGGAGACAAAAATTCCCCCATCTCAACTGATAGTCATTGATGCTTGTGGCTTTATTTGTTCCATTTCCTATCCCCAGTAATTACAGACCATAAAGACACATCTTACCTTATGGCCTGTGTGGGAGGAATCGACTTCCAGGGATAATCATTTCAAATGTATAATGACAATAAAGAAAGGACTAGCCTGAATCTGTAGGCTCAGGACAGCACAAGAAGTCTGGCATAAATATACAAACACACAGTGGCATTACTCCTGGATGACATGGTTGTCCCTAACAGGGATGGCATTTTCTGACTGGTCACAGTAGCTACCGCTGTAATTATTAATCAACAACCAGTGATCACTCTGACTGAGTTCTCATGGCTCACTGAACAGCTCTGAAATACATTTGAGCCAGTGACCTGAAATATTCTATATATCCTCACCTGGGGAGAAGCTGTGGACATGTCAGTACCATGGGGTACATATATCCTAAATGTCAAGTATATGCAGCTAAAAAATTTCTTATTTGGTTCAGAAAAATAGCACAGGTCATCACCAAAGCTCTGAGATTGCCTCCTACAGGTTAAAAAGGACCCTTTTAGACATATGTCTGTTGAAATGTTTCTGCATTTTGCTCAGCGCAAAAACATTTCCTGCAATTATGAATTAGAAGCTTCATATGGACATAAGCAAAATTCTTTGGAAGTACAGGACAAGCATATAGCTACCAATTATACTGTGCCTTAAAGTATTCTTAAAGTATTGCCAATTTCTAAAAAAAACACCAAGTGATTTGGTGATTTTTGCCCAGATGCCAAATGTCTAGTTCAGCTGAGAAAAAGTTTCCCCTGTGAGAAAATCATTAATATAGCAATTGTCATGTGTGCTTCCCTGGGCTGATGTGAGCTCCTTCACCTGCTTCCTCTATGTGAAGGAGAAGAACCTTCTCCTGCTAGGATGGAGAAAGGTGGGCAGGAAGGAGCTCTCCTATGCAATACCATGGTCTTTTTCCACTATGAAAAAAAGGTTATGAAAGTACAGTATTTGCCTGTGTGCCATCCAGACTCATCAAGCTTGACTCCCAAATGCACAGCCAGCTGGCTCCTGTGCATGCTGAGAACATCATGCCAGAACCCAGGGTATTTGGCCTCTAGATGTTGTAGTGACATCCCTGTGGATATGGGTTACTGACATGTGTAATAGGTACTACCATTCAGGACAGTGCTTTATCTCATTGTTACACTGAGCCACCTAATAGGGGATTACAGCATGTAATAACTAAATCCTGTTGTACTTCAGACTTCTCTGTAAGATCTGTTAAATGAAAAAGTAGGTGAGTTTATCCTCTCTTAAGCACATACATCTATAATTCTGTCTGAGGAAGATCACAAACAACAATTAGAAGAAGAAAAATGAGGATGAGGAAAAGCTCTTGGAATACATACTCTCCTACCTTAAATGAATACATTCCCAGTAATGGTTGTTTGAGTAAAACCTTTTCCATGAGTGCAGAATTTGATGAATGGGTTGAAAGCATGTACAGTCTGAAGACTTTGCATGAGGAACAAGCTCAATTTGCTTATGACTATTTAAAACTAGAATTTGCATAATGAAATAGCAGGGGTTGGGAAAAAGGGAAATAAATTACGTGTGTAATCAAATGTATATATATGTGTGTGTGTGTGTGTGTGTGTGTGTGTCCTTAATGGCTGGTATTACTCTATTAAATTATCAATTGTAAAATTATTTCTGTATTCAAATAAATCTTTGAAAAATAAAACTATAAAGTATCATAAATTCATTCATGAAATGAATGAAAATAGATGAGAATTTTGCAGATTTCCTATTGTGCTAATTTTGCTTTTTGTGTCTCCAAAATACTATTAGTAACTGTAATCAAAAGGGCTGAGGAACATGGGCTTCATTTTATTGTTACTTTCTGCTTGGACATTCCCCTTGTAAAGGAAAATGACACTTTCACATTCTACACTAGCTGCAAAGCAATCTTTAATTGGCACTTATGCACTATCAAAACTGATATGACACCTTATGAGTAGCAGGCATTATGCCATCTAGACAGATGGGTATGAGCATAGGATCAAGGCATGCCAGAGAACAACGTGTGCATCGGGGTTGTGTGGAACAGCCAGACTCCTCCCCAGAGATACTGAAAGGGCAGTCTGTGCAGATTATCAGCACTTCTGTGAGGTTGGGGTATGCTATCACCATTCCAGTGTGGCCTGCATTAACAATGAAAATGCAAAAATTTCTTTTGAAGCCATTTTAAGGTTTTTTTTTCTATCTGAACTAATGTTGAGGGGTGAAAAAAGATATTTTCCCCTTTTGGCACTTTGCTGAAACCTCTCAATTAGTCTTATCCAAAATATTTCTGCACTGCTGTCGAGTTTCCTGCCAAAAGCCAATGTGTGACCTTCTATTACTCTGAATACCCTTTTAGTGTCATGGGTCTTATTTACATTTTGCACAATGTTAGACTCTATTTAATCTGTTACTCAAAGTAAATGGGGATGAAAAATTACCTTCTTTGTTTGTCACTAAATACTTCACAATTAACACTGAACTGCAAATGAGGAAATAATGTGTCTCTTTGAGGAAACCATATGCTTTGTGCTTTAAAGTAGATGTGGTAATATTGGTAGAATAGTTAATGTACAATGAATGCCATCTGCTGACTAATACAGAGCATTTACAAAGGCAAATAGTCCAGATAACTGCTCTTCTTAAATGACTATACAACCTAACATGATATTGTTTGGACAATTATCTGAATCTAGACTAACTTTTTCCTTGTTCTTCCCCTCCGTAGCTGTTGTTATGCAGAATGCTTATGCATAACACCACGATGGTTTGTAAGAAACCATGAAGTGCCTGTGTGGAAAAGAAAAAATAATGGAAAAATATCACATGGCAATTCTGGCACATTTAAAATGGCCCTGCAGTCTTAAATGTGGTGGGGAGAAAAGCTGTATTTTGGAAACTGATGTAAAAGAAGATACTGAGCTCTGCTTACTCACTGCAGTGTGCACAGAAAGCAGGCACCAGCAGCAAAGCAAGGACGTAGGGTAAGTTAGCAAAGTTGTCTAGGGAGCAGGGTATGCTTCCTGAAAAAAATAAATAGAATTTGTTGGCTTGCACGCTGCCTGGAATTTCACTGAGAGAAGATATTGCTGCCTGATGTTTGCTTTCCACTTTGTTCAGAGTAGTAGGATCTTGTGTACATTGAGGACTGCATAAAAAATTTTAAATCCATCACTGCTTTCTCACTCTGGCAGGCACAATGTGCTTTGCTTTGGTATTTGATCTTATCAGTAAAAAACAAACTAATGTCTGTGGGATTATAAACGCTCTTAAATTATTTCTACTGATGGGCAAAATCATGCAACAATATATGATAAATAATTGAAGGTGAACCAGACCTGCTTGTCACCTGCTTTGCTATGGCCTATAAAGCATTTGGCTGAAATGCACATTGTACCCCAGGCTCAGTGAAGCAAGATGCCTTTCTGCTGGTTTGTTTCTCTCCAAATTGTACTGAACTCAGTTATCTTCTATTATGTAAGCAATAAAGGATGACAGGTGAATACAAACACTTTGGGTAGATAGCTTGTGCTATCAACCCCTCAGTGTGTTTTGCCTGCAAACAAGCCATACCCTTGAAGGCATTTAAAGCCACATATTTTTACACAGGGAAAAATTGCTTATTTGCTGCTCCAGGAAGATCCTTAGCATAGTATATAGGTAGAAGCTCTCTGTTCAAAAGTCTGAGTTGCTACTCCAGAGACAGACTCCTGCTACAAAGTAACTGAATGGCTCCCAGTATCTTTCCCTCAAAGTCAGGAGCTCAGAGCTTATTATCTATTCCAAAGACTATGTTTGGAATACATAAATAAACTTGAATCAGCAGAGTTTTAGAGGTTCCAAGCTGGGAACTTTTACAAAGAACACCTTGCAGTGTCATCTTTGGAAATGATACTACATGAAACTAAAAGACAATCTCCCAGATAAAAGCCCTGTCCATTCCTGACAATATTTTTCCCATATAATTGTATAAACAATATCATAAAAATAAGAAAAAATTACATATATGATATCTAGGCATAAGAATTTATAGCTATATTCCAAGTTCTCCATAGAACTGGATTCTCTGAGTCTTTTGATCACAAAGGAATTCAGGGATGACATCTCTGCAGAGACAGAATCATCTCACTCAGTGATAAAACATTCAAAATTTTTTCTTCAAGTGCGGGGGATAGAATATTGACAGCAATTTCATTTCTGAAGTTTCTATTTTAGGGCATACTTATGAAGAAGAGAGCCTGACACCAATCTTTACCTTTGCCCCTCCCATCCAGTTTAGACCATTGTGGTGGGTTGATCCCAGCCAGGAACTGAGCACTCACAGCTACTCACTCACTTTACCTCCTCTATAGGGCATGGAGGAACAGGAACAAATGAATGAGCTGGCTTTTGACTTCACAAGACGTAAATCAATTTGGGCTTTGAAGTCAAAATCAATCTCTGCCTCAAATTCATTTCTGTGTAGGCTGCTATTTTGTGACAAAAGCACCAAAATAAATAAATTCTAAATTCAGCCCCACAGGTATAAAGTAGAAATTAGTGGGATTTTTGCAAAGGTCTAAAAAATAATATATATTAGGGTCATCAATTAATAGCCTCTATTTCCCAATGCTACTTCTATGGAGAGAAATAGACGTCTCCAGAGAGTATCTGAAAAATGTAGGTAAGACCCTGACACACAGGAGTCCTGAGTCATCCTAAAGACCCCCTTTTTCTCTCCACTGACCATGACTCAAGCAAGGCTCCTAAGTTATGTAGCTAAGTATAGATAGATTTGAATGAAAACTATACTCCCTTTCCTCTCCCTTTCATTTTAACCTGATCAAACCCTTTGGCAGCTCTGTATTCCCATCTGTGATGTTTTCTGTCAGAAACCATTTGAAAAACTGCCCCTGGAGCCCAAGACAGGTCATGAGTCTCTTATTGTTTAGCCAAAGCTAAAAGTATTCCACAGAACCACACTGTGATACTGCTCAATATCTGTTACACAATGTTTACATTGATACTGAGTATTTTGACAATTCTGTTAGTCCAACAGATTTACAGCCTTGAATCACTCAGCAGCATCCAGTTTTAGGAAAGAAATTAACATCAACAAACAAACTGATATTTTCAAATATATTAATAATGATTATTCAATTTAATTAACTCAAAATGAACACCATGCATTACAGATCTTTCAAGTACCAACAATCCTGATCATTTGGTGTACAATGACATTGTCACTCTAAGATTTTGCCCCAGCCATGAGATTTGCTTTTGTCTCTATTGGTGACTGAACAGAGAACTAGTCTCAGTAGAGAAAAACTGCCTGCTTTTTCAATTGACTTTGAAGTTATCCACAATCTGCTTCAGAATAGGTTTATATACAATATGATCTTAGTTACAGTGGAGTAATTACAGAGATTTTTCTATTGCCTGTGTCAATATCTACCCATCCATACACACTAATAAAACTGAGATCAGAATCTGGACCCTAAAATCTATTTTTGCAGAATAACATTTCTCTCTTTTGAAAACAGTTTTCAGTCCTTCAAAGACTTCAGAGGGAGGAGACTCCATTGGCTTCTCCCCAGCATTTCTTTGAAGTGCTAGACGTGCGATACTGTTCCCAGGGAATTTGTCCTTTCAAGGTCCTTTGCCATTTCTTGCATAGTTTGTTGGGGTTTTTACATAACAATACCAATTATTTAAAAATCATATAGGTTTTCAAGAGGGGAAAAAATAGAGGGGCAGCAAGGGACAGGGAGCAGAAATTTAGTCTAGAAAATGGTGGGCTAGTAAACTCCAGTTAGGGAATATCTTTTCTGCACTTACTCCCCACAACCTATACTTGGTTTGCACAACACTCAGTGAGAAATTTTAAAAGTGATTTTTAGGAGGTTTTTTTCCCTGGTTGGTGATGGGGAATTTTTTTCAGTGACTGGAGTAACCCTGGGACTGAGCTCCACCCTAATGGTAATGGCTTCTTTCACCTAAACAGCGTCATGCACTAAAAGAGTAGCAGAGGATTTCAAGATTTGGCCAGATATTGGTACCAATATCTGAGCAATCCCTAAAGTTTGAGATGCATCATGTGTAACAAGCTGAACTTTACAGAGCAATAGAGAGCTGGGGAGGAACATATGAATGCATATGTGCTTGATGGAAAATCCTCCTGTTTAAGCATTGAAAAACTCTAACTGGTTTCCACGGGGCCTAGTATTCACTCTAAGGTTTCTCCTTTAAAGAAAAATTAATAACAAAAATATCAGTTCAGGTACAGCTGGAGCAGTACTGTGGCTTTAACATCAGAGCTCAGTCAGCTTCATTTTCCCTCTCCCCCAAACTGGGTTTGTTCTCTCACATTTTCCTTCTCTCTTTCAGGGAACATTGACAGCTTTCTTGCCTGTCTTCCACTGGGAACAGGAAGCATAAATGAATCTTCATTCTTGCTTTATTCTTCCTTATATCTTCCTCGATTGTTCTCTGAGGAGTTTTAAGCCATTTAATTTCTGTATGGCCAGGTGCACCAAGCAAATGATGTACCTTCCAACTGTGTTTCATCCATCTACATCACTCCTATTAATCATCCTTCTGATTAGCTATATTCATTGTTTGGCTCTCACTCATATGGAAAAGTTTGTCTCCTGTGTTCTGTATTTTATATAGGTTAACACTTTTCCAGAACATATTCCTGAAGTCCATTTCTCCTGTTTTCCTTTGTACTCTACAAAGTTAATTGAATTTCATCAGCAGTTTTTCATCTATCGTAAAACTGTTTAACACATCCCAGTCCATCTCAGGCATATGATTATCTTAGCAGCATAAGCTCACATAAAGTTGCTTTACATTGCATTTCAGGTATGCCAGAGGGAGGTCGAAAGGGATTACATGCACTGTTCTGTCATGAGACGATTCCTTTCAAGTGAGGGTGGCACACTGCATTGAAAAGTGAATTCTGTTGCAAAGATGTGTCAGAAGCCCTGCCAAAAATTTATCAAAACTGAAAAATGGACAGCCCTAAATGTACAGTTTCTGTAGAAGGAGAGTATCTATGTTAGACAAATAGTATTTTGATATGGAATTCTTACTTTTTTCTAATTAGTTCTTTCTCTGAACCCCTAGAATATTTGAGCAATATATTCATGTGCTATTTTGTCATCTCTTTCCACAATATTAGATTAACTCCAATTTTCTTTCCATCCCCTTTTCCTATGCACCCATATAGTGTATTGCCTCTAAAAATCTAACGCTTATAGTGCTATGTTTTAGTCTTGCTTTAAACTATCACAAACTGTGGCTATTCCTGTCAGCTTCTGAATTTGTCTTAGTTAACACCCTAGGTAATTTCAACAGCAGACAAGGTCTTAATAGACAGTCATTCCAGCTACAGTCACCAAAGAAAACAAATGAGGACAGAAGGAAGTTGAGGAAAGCTCAAGTGATCTTTATGCATAGATCAAAAAAGCATCTTTCAACACAAATCTGAAAAAAAGATCCTAAGATACAACTCTGGGAAAAAGGTTAATGACATGATCCCATGCACATATCTGAAATGCAACCTGAAAAATGCATGCAGTTCAGGGTATTTTCTCAGACCAGTTGATGTAAGTATGTTTACTGAACAGAATTTGGGTTAAACTGTCCTCAGCTAAACTCCAAACATGCCTCTTCCCATTCTAAAGAAAGATGGGATACAAGCTTGTATCTAATCTCACAAGGTGTTTAATTAACCTTGCTGATGAAAACATAAAACATGATTAACAACTTCAAAACACATCACTAAACATGAAACATGAATAACAACTTCAAAACACACCACTAAACACTGTCCTGTAGGAGCTTTCACTGTGAAAGTTCCAAGTTCTTCAGCTGTTCTCAGAGCAAATGAGGCAAAGT